>NC_082609.1:2305500-2941000 GCF_030936135.1 Gavia stellata | reverse complement strand
GGACAGCAGTCTGTAGCTTTACATTATATGTAAGATTACCTGTTCTCTTTGCTACAGCTAATGAAGAAGGAGGACCTGGGAGATGATTTCTTGGATTGTACACTAGAAGACCTTCTCCGGTTTGATGATTACAACAATGATGGCCGCTTAACCCTGCAGGAGCTCTATACAGCCTTCCGTGAGTCCCAATGCTTTTGTCTGTCCTGGGTGTTGAAATAATGTGAATATCTGTGATGGCAATGTTGTCTTCCCGGACGTGGTCAGCAAAGATAATCCCTTTTTGTATTTAATGCTGTGAAAATACTATGGAAGGCTTGTTTCTAAAGGTTACTGTGCTCCAAAGGATAAGCATGAACTAGGAGGTTGGTAAAAGTGTGGGGGGTTATTGTTTTCTTGTGTATTTTGTTGTGCTTCTTGTTGATGGCAATGGAGAGATGTTGGTGAACTGGCCAGGTCTGTAGACCTCAGTATGTGGTTTCTGAGTAACCCTGAGGAAACAGGGTTGAAACCTGTCCAAATGCCTTGTGGTAATGTGAGTTAGTTTGCCGTGACAAAGGTATTTCACTGAATATTCTGCCTGGAAATGATGTTTTCTGCGTTTCGTTTCCGTGTTAGTAAGTGGATTATGGTGTGCGATCTCGATACGTATGTCAGCACCATCTGCAAGGATCCCTAGATCACTGAGTGTGGAAAAAATAAGTACTTGTGTTATCCCATTTATCTTCATAACTTTATGTCCATGCTTTAAGTTAAGCATTCATTGAAGTCCTTCCCTGGAAAAGGCCCACATTGTCTCCTTCACCTGGATGATAAAAAGTTATATTGATGCCTGTCCCTTTGGGATACTAAAAAAGAAAGAGAGACAGAAAATGCAGGGGGTTTGCAGCAATCAGGATAGTGAGCTACAGAATACTTGTATGTGATTCATCAAAGACGTTCATGCTCTTTAAACAAAACCAGGATTCAGCCGTTGAACTGTTGAGTGCAGGCAAAAGGCCAGTAACGAGCTGGTTACCTCTTAAGCTGGATTCTCAAATCTTTGCATGTGGCATTTTAAAGACAAAGTAATTTCAGTACCTCTTGATTTCACTTTCTAAACCAGGGCACCCTGCTCTAGTGCCTGCTTGGTGGGAAAAGCTTGGTGTGCGTGAGAGTCGTCACGTGCCCCTCACCAGCACATTCCTCATGGATGCTCTTTGGCAAGCTATGATGCTAATGCAGAACCTCTGTTTTTGCCAAAGGTCCTATTTTCTAAAGAGAGTGCTGTTTTCTTGACTTCTGGCTTTTTATAAAAAAACCCCCAACTTTGGATAATAATGTTTAAAGTGCTTTAAAATTAGCCCCAGTTGTCACCTTGGACCTGTTTGAACTGCATATGCATTTAATTCAACAGAGCATACTCAAACCAGCAGATATACAGTAAAACATAAAACCTCGTACATTAAGAAGGCCATAAAGTGAATTAACCCAGCTATAAAGGCTTGACACGCAGTTATTTGGGAGCATATTTGGATCAATGGGTTCTCAAAGTCACAGCTACTCAAAGCTAAATTCCAAGAGTCATTTGTATGAGTTTTTGGTTTAGTGGATTTTAAGTAGGCAATGACAATAAGACAGGTACAAAATATTAGCCAATGAACAGAGATAGTAATCGATAAACTGCGAAAATATTGTAACAAACCCCAAGGCGTAACAATGAGTGTCTATCAAAAGGATTTTGTATATGAAAAGAATCGTTCTCTATCTGAAGCTGAAAATCAGTCTTACTCTCCATTTTTAAATTTTCCCAGAATCTCTGCTTTTATCAAGAGCGGTTTAATGGCTCATCAGTTTTTAATTTAGAAATAAAGTTTATTACTTTCAACTTTAGAAGTTTTGGGGCCTCTGGAAGCGAACTTTAGTGCTTGGGGAAAGTATATCTTTTTCCTTTACTTTATTACACAATGTAGGAAAAACATCTCAAAAATACTTCAAACACTTGTCTTAAGCACACGCTTTGGGTCGCAGTCCTTCAAGTGTTTATGAAATCTGTGCTTCGTTATGAGCCAGAATTTGGCTTGCAACAGTAGTTTAAAGGTACAACATCCCGCACATTTTTCATATTTGTGGCCCATCAGGGTGATCCTTTTGTTGCTTGAAATTCACCCAAGCCACTCATTTTGGCATGCTGGCAGCAGGCTGCGGGGATGGCTGCTCAGCAAGCCGAGGAACTTAATTACCAGAATTCAGTGACATCAGAAAGTCTCAATCTAATTTATCCTCTCAAAAACTCCGTTACATCTGTTTCGGTGCGCCGTGCTCTGTTACAGTGTCGCGGTGTTGGAAAGGTTTGAAGATGACCTTGATAATGTGAAGAGCTTTCCAATTTGTCATTCTTGTGCTGCTTTAGAAGTTGCATTTCATTTTAAAGAGTCTCATGGCCTTTCTGTAACTTACAGAGCCACAAAATGGTCTCTTTTTCTCACTCTGTGTGTGGGTCTCACTTTCTCTTGACCCATCGTCTCTCTCCAAGACCCACAGAGATTCAAAGGGCATTTTTGATCCCCATCCATGTTAATCAGCTGTAAATGAATGAAAAGTGCATGGATGAGAAGAATCCAATCCCTTGCCTTTTTTAAAACGTGGTTTCACCGTTACAAGCACTACATCTAATAGGTGCTGGTTTTAATAGTAATTTCTAATTATGCTAATCATTTGCATACACGTCTAATGCAAGGGTTTGGATTATGAACAGAAATAGTGGCCCTCCTACTATCCCTATCTAATGCATCATCTTTCTTCTCATTTTCTGAAAGTTCTTTTGTTCCCGAATCCCAAGAATACACCTTTTAGGACTTTGCTTATGTGTATGGGGATTATTAGAAATCTCTATTAACACAGGATTAAAGTATCACTTTTCGAATCGCCTTAATCGTACATAAGCAATGTATGAGATGGATGAAATGCTCTCCTGGCAGCTCTGGCAAGAACAACTTGTAGGTATCTTCTAATTTCTCACTAATACATTTTATTAGATAAGCATGCTCAGGGCCATAATTAAAAAAAAAATCATTTTTAATATGATGATCTCAAGATTTTCACATTCCAAAAATAGAGAGTACTAGCAAGTATATTTGTCTGTTGTCTTTTCTTTATATTGTCACAAAGATTCAATAAATGAGTAATAAATGAAAGGCTTAGTTGTCATAAGAGCTAAAGCAGAGCATGCATCTAATTAATCAGCATGGAGATAGTCTCGTGAATTGGCAAGCACATCATCCAGCTGAGTCGTACTTTAAATATGCTCAGACGAGTGATTTTTGGATATAACTTCTGGAACCGTATCTGACTGGAGGTCATTAGAATTAGGCGTGTCACTTTTGGCATTCCTGTTGTCTTCCCTAATGGGAAAGTAGCAGGTTGGCAGATGTGAAAGCTGAAGAAAAAAAATCAGTGTAATCTTCTAGATCTATATTATCATCAATGTGGACAGGTCAATTTGTAATCCAAATATGTCGAAGAGAGGGAAAACATGCATTCCATCAAAATGGCTTTATCTTGTCAACATTGTTTAGCTAATAAGAAGTTATTAACCCTGCGATAAAAGCCCCTTAAATTCTAGCTCATTGCCGATTAGAGAGCTCTCCTAACCAACATCCACTTCTCGCAGCTTGCCTTTGCATTTAGTACGTTTTTGAAAGCACAGACGAGGCCGTTTGCAAGCATCTTTGCTACCCCACAGCAGCTCTTCCCAGTAGGTCACGCTGCGTTTAGAAAGCTGTTTGACTGAGGTTGTGTGAAAGACCAGGAGCGTTTCACTAGGTCAGGTTAGAAATTATACCCCAAGAGAATTTCCCCATCTCGACGCCGTCAGGGCTTACTGAGGTCGCCTTGCGCCTCCCAGCGCGGCTCTTGAAGGCTGCTGTATCACACGGTTTCTGGTGGCTCTGCTGTGACATTCTGAGATCCTCGGTGTCATAGGTGGACCAAAAAAACCCCACAATGGCAGTCTGAAAGAAAAACAACCAAATAATTGGTTTTCGGTCCAGTCGTTACTTCCCAAGCATTTATGCATATATGTGACATGTAGACAGAAAATTGCTTTTTCTCAAAGATGAGAGATATGTTATTATCTATGAAAATGTGATATTTTATTATCTAAAGGACACAAATATTGTTTAAAAGGAGCGTATTTCATGCAGGAATGAATGCAGAAGAGGCTGCAGGATCAGTGTGCTCTTCTCTTAAACGTTCTCCTGTAACGCTGTTACACTCTTTAAAAGGAGTTTGTTTTCTTCCCTGATTCCGTTTTAGTTCAGATTTTCCTTTTTTCACCTGTCCTTAATATTTACCAAAAAAAGCACGATGGAAAAATGTGAAAATGGGATACACACGCTTGCAGCGGGAGGTCAGGGAAATGCTGGAAAACAGCCGGGGAGGGCGAGTGGTATACCAGCCCACGGCATGGCCCTGTGTCCTGGGGCTTTCCCAGCACTGCAGCCGGGGACTGGGAAAGCAGAGAGAAGGGTGGATTTGAATGGACTGGGTGAAGAAATTAATCGGGAGCCTGGGCTGGGCGTGAGTGTTGGATAAATCACTGCCAACGCAGAGAAGCAGCAGTGAATGGCATTGGACTGGCTCCAGTTTTACTGCAGTGATCCCAAAATCTCCGGTAGCTGTATTCCCCACCAGACAATGCAACCGTGCGGCGCAGAGGAGCGAGCCATCCGTCCCTGACCCCTCCAGGCGTCCTCCGGAGGCTCATTAGAAGTGCGGAGGATGAAATGGATTTATTTTTGAGGTGTGCACATTTCTGATTTGCTGGAAACTACTTTAGGACAGAGCTTTGTAATTGTCCCAAAGGCATTGAGGTTGACGCTTGCTGGGGAAGAGCTAAGCTCTACCTTCGGGAAGAGGGAGCGAAATCCAAAAAGGGGCTGTTGGGTCAAGTGGGAGAGGGACTTGTTGAGTGAGGGAGGAAGCTTTAGAAGTGTAATTGTTCTTGATAGACATCTCATCTTAAGGAAGGCGATAAATAAATTCTGTGTGAGGAAAATGAATACCTGTATTTGGAAAAATACGTCCATAATAGATGTACTCCACGTACACCTGGCGAGCCAGCTGTTCCAGCAGAAATTGCATCTGTAAATTCCACGTTCAGATGAAGTGTTTACTCACACCTTTACGAAGCTGTTCTCCTCGATGGCACGGCAGGTAGGGTTGGGTATTTGTTACTGCTACGTTTCAGCTAGATTGGTCAGCCCGGTTAATTATATTGGGCAGGCTATATTGTGAGATAAAATGTTTTGCTTGAAGTGTTCTCTTAAGCAATGTTGTAGCAACAGTTATCTACAGGATCAAATCATAGTCCTAAAATATTGACAGATTGTGCACCACGCTTGCCTCTTCAGCTGTAATCTCCCTCATATGTGATTTTTCTTTCACGTTACTGCAGATACTGGTACAAACTTGGAAATAATTCATTAGCTTACCAGCATTGATTTGCTTCTCCTGTGAGCTATGTGATACCTAAACTTCAAACACGCCTTAGTAAGCAGGGGAGCGTTGGCCTCTCCTTTCGGTTTGAGGCAGTGTTAGAGGTGATGTGAACTACTCGGGAAAGAAATGAGGTTTCCTTCAGCTGGCCAAAGCAACCCGTTCCAGCTTGCCTTGAGGAATGATGTGCAGCCGTGTTACTGAGGATAAAGGCAACTTAGCGGGCATCTTCTGAAATGATGAATTTAATAGTGCAGTCTTACAGCAAAAACAAAACTAAAAGTTAAAAATCAAGCAAAAGCAGAAATTTAAAACTATTTAGCTGATTACTGTAGCAGGTGCAGACTGGCTGAGCAGAGATGACGGGGAAAAACCAACAAGCATTCAAGTCACTGCAACAGCATTTAGCAACGGGTGTTTCCGCAGCCGAGCTGTGATCCTGTGCTGGGTTTTTAGGCTCTCTGAGGACCGAGCCGGCAGTGTTGTGCTGTAGGTGGACACAGCAGCTTAGCAAAGCGGAGGTACAAAACCCAGTGCTCAGGGGCTCTCTGTGCGTGGGTTGATGCCCGCGCTCCGGCGCAGGGCTGAGCTCCAGGCACACGCTTCAGGTCAGGGGTGCCTTTGATCAGCTCTCGGGATCTCCCTGCTCAATGAGGTCTGACTTTTTAGGTCATCTTCAGAAGCACCTCACTCCTTGCCTCACTCATAAATGGAGTGTAAGGTGCCTGGCTTGGGCACTACAAATGATCCTGTTGCACCTGGAAATGTAATTTTTGGCTGGTAGGATACCTCAGCTGGGGAAACATCGAAGTGAGTTCATCCTTACTCCATTTTAATGGGCAGGTAATTTTTGAATGTGGAAAACTTTCTTGCTTTGATTTTCTTTTTTTTTTCCCTCCCATGCTTTCAAAGAAACACATTCTGCAAAGAAGGTGATTTCTTTTTCGCTCTCTTTTAAAGCTCTTCTCATTGTAAAAATCTTCACTTCTGAGCTTCAAGTTTAAAATCTATCACTGGGCTCCAGCAAAGTGCCCTGTGTTGTTTGCAGTTCCACGAAACAGCTGTCAGAGTCGGGTTTTGGTGTGTATTCTCAATTGTTTTGCTGCATTTTGAACAAAGTAAAAGGCATTTTCTCAGAGGGAAAAAAAAAACCCCACGGAATTAATTTATAGCAAGAAAGACAAATTTATTCTAAGCAAAAATGCTTCAAATGCTAAATAAAATATGGTTCCAGAGAAAAAACTAAGAATGCTCAGGTCAGGAAAAAATACGTTGCATGTGGATGCATCTTTACAGTGGAAAGAGGGACACTGTTTTGCCATAGGCCAAAAAGGGGGAACGTTTCCATGTTGAGATCAGAGATTAATTCATCTAACCAGGTTTGCTCTTCAGTTTTGTGCTTTGCTTAGTTTATACATTTTGGCGTTATGATTTGCATTAACAGAGTCTCCTGAAATAAAATTTTGGCAGAATTAATGGCAAATGTAGACATGGTTAAAATTATTGTCATTTCATGCTTTTTGGTCAAGAATTGCTGTCCAGATTTTTTCAGAAAAAGGCAAAGAGAGTAGCTGACAATGGTTTTGCTGGTTCTTTCTGCACAGATGTATCAGTTGCACGCTGGAACCGATGCACTCGGGTGTGAATTGCCAAACTCTAGTAGTTTTTCAAATACCTCTCATTTCAGAAGATACCATCTGCAAAATGTCAATGGGCTTAATATGTAACGACTGAATAAGAGAAAATGAACTAATTACAAGTTGTTATTGGAAATCTATGGGCTACAGATTGCAAAGAAAACTCACTAGAATACAATAGACTGGTGATTTTAAAATGCTTTCCAGGGTGCATTGATTTGTTAATCTTGGTTTTAAATGCAAGAATTTGCAATGTGGAGTAGTGCTTCAGAGGTGATGTAGTACAAACCATATCAAATGTCTACACACACTCTTGCAGGAGTAGAACATTTAAATATTTATAAGCACTTAGGAGTGACTCACTGGCGCATAAAACCCGGCAAATACCATTTCTTAAAAAATTATTTGATCTGTACCGGCAATGTTCACTGAAGCAATTTCACAGACACAAATGATAGTATTTTCGGTTGCTTGCAGACACAAAATTACGTCAGTGAACAGCAAATACAAATATTGGTGAGATCATAAAATGGCTGACAGTCCTAGACATACATGTGCACCTTTAGATGGCATAGGTAGAGATCTAAAAAGTATTATTTTCTTTTTTCAATGAGGGGGGAATGAAGAACTGCAGGCTTTCCTAGGGCTTTGTTCTGGTCTTGAAAAACCAGAGGCCATTTCTGAAAATCGGACCCAAACTTTCTGCAGAACATTTCCTTTTATTTTTTCAGTCAGTCTTGTCTTTCTGAAGAATTTGTGAAACAAATGCAGCATAGTCATGAAGCAAAAATGTCTTTTCACTAAAAATGGGGAAAATCATAGTAAAAATGTGTAAGATTGTACATGAAGTCGAAGGTGCGGTATGGTAGCAACCTAGGCAGGTCTTCCTACATCTTTTATTATGTATAGACTGGAACATCTCAGCTGCTGTTTTCCTCTTGTTTCTTGTTTTCTCTACCTGTTTTTCCTAGTGGGTAGTTCCTAGAGCTGTATTTTTCTTTTGAAATCTGCCTTCATCTAAGGAAAGCTGCTGCGGATGTTCTCTCTTTGCCCTTTCAGGCATCTCATGGATGCTTTGAATTGCTTCTCCATCTACGTGCTCGTCATCTTTTCTTCGACCAGTTGAGCCGATTCATAGCTTTTAAGGCCAAAAATGTTCCTTAGTATATCAGAAAAAGTTTATCTAACATCTGTCTTAGAAGTGTCTACTGCAGCTAGCGCTCCTGACTCATGTTGTATTTGTCTTGGGTAGCTCGTGGGGTGCCTTTTAGGTTCAGTACCACCAGCATTGGTGCAGAGGGTAGAAACTCCCATATGACCCTTCCCCTCCAGTATTACCCTTCCCCACCGTCCAGGCAGGGATCACGCTGGTCTTTGGCTGCTGTTGTGTGTTTTGTCACTTACTGACCCTTTTCCCTGCTAAAGGTGGAGGCAGGATTAGTTACCTCGGTTGGTTTTTATTTTATAGTTCTGTCCTGCGTTCCTCGTTCCTGCACGTGTGGTCAATGTGTTATATATAACTGTATATGTGGTTATATTAAAATACTTCATTGTGCACGGATGCAGATTACTAGCCAGCCCAGAAAGCTCAGCACATCAGTCCTGCCTTCCACTCCATCACTCCCTGGTGTCCGTAGTGTCAGCTGGGATTTCTGTGTTTGTTCCAGATCTCAATGGAGATGTTGAACAGATTTGGGCTTTGGATGACTCTTCATGCGGCGCTGCTAGGAACAACCCCGTTTGAGTGGTCCCCTCTGAGAAATGCTTTGAGGGATCTGTCCGTCAGCCAGTTCTCAGTTCATTTAGCACGTATTTTATTGATATTGTATAGCTCTGCAGAGCTGCAGTGCTAATTTTTTAATCAAAATGCCAGAGCAGCCATCAGAAAATTACCAAGTACGGTATGTATCTCCAGTGCAATGATACGATTTATGTAGAGCCACAGCTGAGATGTTTTTATTTCATATTCTTCACGGGAGAAAATCTCCTTGACAAATCCAGGATGTCCAGATAGAAACTGAAAAAAATAGCAGTAGGAAATCAAATAAGCTGAACTCAAAGGTTGGTTCTGCTTTAATACTTTCAAAAAGACTAAAAAAGGTGCTAGCCTATAGAAAAGAGTAAAAAAGCTTCAGAGATGCTTCAGTGGCATCAGGATTTGAGGTGAAACTCAGCTGTTGCAATGTCTGTCTTTAGCACCATCATAAAAAGCTCATTCTCAAGTTTCTTGATGATCAAAATTTCAGAAAGAACATCAAGAGCCATCAATAGAAATAAATAACTCGGAGCTCAGGCCTGCCATGCCTCCAAAGCACTGCTTCTGCCGTCAGATTTTCCCTCTGCAGTATATAAAATACATCTGCAGAATTTTTGTTTCTCTTTCTGCAAACCGGTAAGTTCAGGTCCCACTGAACTCATGCTTTCAACCACGCTTAGATCCTGTAACTTCCTCCACAGTCTGGGCACTGACATCCCAGCAGTATTATTTAGAAACTTGTTGCTTAGAGAAGTAATTTGTGACCATGATTTACCAAAAAGGAATATACTAAGTATATGCTTTTTTTCTTTTTATTTGTCATTCTGTTCATCACGCAAATGTGAATAATGCGTTAGAAAAGGTCACGGGTACCCCCGTGGACACTGAAGGGCATTTGGAGCAGTGTCCTGCGCTGTGGGCAGCTGAAACCCGGCACCGGTTTGCAGCACTGTGCATCACAGCCCTAAGAACTGCCGGAGTGGTGATGGAGTGCAGAGAGGGACAGAAAAGGGAGTGGGAATGGCAGTATTTTCAAAGCAAAGCACCAAAAAAGGAGCAGCGTGAAGAGAGAGAATAAAAATATCCTCACCCTGTGATTACACACTTCTTAAATATGAAGTTAAATGGGAGAATCAAGAGCTTGAATGACCAGGGTAACATTCAAAATACACTTTCAGGCTGTATTTCGACATGGACTGTGTTTCACAGGGTTTTCCCACAGCCTAATTTCATGGAGTTTCAGTGCAGGGCTCTGGTCTGCTGGAGCTGCTGCTGAAATTGCTTTCAGGTAGAGACTGATTTTGAAGTTTTTCCTGAAAGACGCTGCCCAGACCAACTTTTCCTGTGGTTTTGTTCTCCTGTCCGGCTCTGTGACCTGATTCTCCATGTCATTCATGCTTCATTTTAATCATGGAGAAAATTCAGCTTTCCCCAGTGATCGGTGCCACCACGAAGTGGAGTTGTGCATCACACCCACTTTGCTGAAACCATACCTGCAGCCTGGATTCCTGTTCTGCTGTTCACACATGGAGGCAAAAAAAAAAAAAAGCCAGATTAGTTTGACCCTGGTCTGTGAAAACCCACGAGCCATTACCAGTCATGACACCGTATCGGCCAAGTTCAGGCAGCGCCACTGCGCTGTTTGTTTTTGCAGCAAAGGCACTATATGCATATGTTTAATACACAGTCTCACAGCTCTTATTTGATAGCTCTTACAGTTAAACTCATGAAAATTTTGCTGCACAAGTGTCTGCCTTTTATATTCTGCTCACCTCCGCAAGGCTATTGATCTAAGGAACCCACTGCTGGTGGGGGAGGAAAAAAAAAAAAAATCATTTCTGCCATGAAAATTCAGGAGCTGTGTACAGAGCCCTTAGCAATCTGATGGGAAGAAATGCAGCACTACTACTGCTGGTCCAGGCTTCATTTTGTGCTGGGTATCTAACCCATCTCCATTAGCACATCCCTCTTGAATGCCCTGAATAAAATCGGAGGAAAAGCATTTGCTAATGCTTGTGTGGTGAAACTGGAGAATGACGGGCTGTGTCGCCTGCTATTCAGCATCTTCCCAAAAACCTGGTGGTTGACGTGCCCGGGAGAGGGTTGCTCTAGAGGTTGACTACTCATTTGTGGGTGTAAGTCCACGTGTAAAGTTACAATTTCCTGCAGTTTACAGCAATGAAGTTGAAAATGAACCATCCTGCAGGGCCCGAATGGCAGGATGGGAATCTCATTTCTTTATTGTTCTTAGGAGTGCTGATGTGTTTTTCTTTAATATGCTAGTTCTGCAGCGAAAGGCTGTGGCTGCCTGTTGAGGACACCTTGGCTGGGGTGGGAGGCATGGACCTTCCCGTCCCGCCCGCCTTCCTGCAGCAGGGCAGCCCCGATTCACGAACAGACCAAACCAGACAGAACCAAAACTCCTTCTTCTGTCCTAAAAACCCGAACAAGAGCATGGCAGCCCTGACATCTGTAGCTGATAGGCAAGCATCACTAGATAGGGTTTATATTCCTGTAGGACCTAGAGGCAAAGTTGTTTCAGAAGTAGTGATAACATCTGCTTGCATTTGGTCATTACTGATATCAGAAGCTGTTGCCTTCAATCTTTTCTCTTCAGGGGACTGCAGTTTACTGTAGCAACAAAAAGAGCTCTGTGCTAGATTCTCCTGCAGTAAACAGCATAGAAGTCCGCACTGTCCGTCTTTAATTCATGTAACACTGTGCTAGCCATCGAAATCATCTCCAGCCCCTGAGACAAGCCCATATGGTAATTTACGGGCCTAAGAAGGTATAAAATGGATGTGTGTTCTGACGGTTTTAGAAAGCAGATCTCCACTTACTTTAACACTAATTATTATTGGGTTTCTTCACCATTAGTATACATTCAGTGCAATATAAACCATGAAAAATACACATCTCCCCTGGGTAGACTGGTTTGGAGTCTGCTGTGAGGTCTAATGCACCTTCTGGCAGGGCTAATGGAGTTGTTTTGCTTTTTAATGCAATTTACTAACCAATCATCTGCTAAAATATGAGATGCATATGAGTCTAAATTTGTTACAGAATTGCTATTATCCTCCTTATTTTGTTTTAAGATGTATTTTTATGAACCCATTCACTCTGAGCCAGGCAAGATACATTTATGGAAAGACTTCAATGTGTTAATTGGTATTTATTGAATACTTCACTGTAATGTGATGAACGGGCACCATGGATTGTAATTAATACAGTGACATCCAACAACTATAGCTGAATGGAAGATGAAAGCAATTTATAATAGACATAGTATGCATTCATCTTGCAGTGCTACGTGGACACCCACAAGTCAAATAGCTTTCAAAGAGAATGGAAATGCATTTTCTTTGCCAGACAGGAGTTTTGTGGCAATAGCGAAACACGCTGACACGGCAGAAATACAAACCTGTGGATGCTGGAGGGGCTGCTAATGCACTGACTCCTCCGGAGAGGGATGCTTAGGATGTGAAAGAACAATCTCGGCTGCTGCCATCCAGGTGAGCGTCGCTGATGTCTGCTCCTGCTCTCTCCTTCCCCGTTTCCCTTACCCTACACCCTCGCTGACTTGAATTCGGTGAAAGCAAGTGTATTGACAGGAGGGATTTGGCTCAGAAAATGCTTTTCTCCTTTCTTAAATAGAGTGAGAGTAACCTGCATACTCCTTCGATGCGTTAGCACAGGTGGCCTCTTGAACGTAATGCATGAACTGCAAATAATATGGTTTGTAGTCTAGCGCATAAACAGGGCTTCAGCAAATAAATAAACCGACGGCAAAAAGCCGCTTTTCAGATTTCACTTTTCAAGCCCTGCAACGAGGCACTAATACAATTACCTCAAAAGTATGTTGAGCAGATAGAAGTAATGAACTGTTGGATTCCTTTTCTGTAAGAGCTCTTTAACAGAGGACGTTGGGGAATAAAAGATTTTCCCTGCAATAGGCACCATGTGTCCAAGAGCTTTAAAAATAAAAAAAAGAGTGGCAGGTTAGCTTCATTCTTCTGGCTCCTGGGAGAAGACCAGCAGCTCCGAGCGATCATTGATCAGCTTTCCTTTTGTTAAACATTAGGCCGGGGAAGACTTGGCAGGAGTAATTACCTTTCAGGAGAAAGCGAGAGGGAAGGGAAAAGGAAAGCTGAGGGACTTGGTACCGCATCGTACCGAGCCATCGCTTTAACCCTCCCACGTGGTAACTCTCTAAGTTGCAGACCTTCCATCAGGCTTTGCGAGCGTTGTTCTGCCCATGAAACAAAAAGTGCTTCAGTAATGTTAATAAGTGATCCACTCATTTCCTATAATAAAAGAAACTTTGAAGAAACCAACAGGGCCAGTGGCAAAGCAATTTCATTATGTGTCTCTTGTCAGTGCACTGGATAGTTTACTCTGAGGATTTAGATACAAGTTGCTTGTAGAAGCGGTTGAAATATCTGATGAAGCAGTTATACGACTTGTGGGGATGTTTGGTTCCTATCGTTATTATTGCTATTGTTGTTGTTATTAGTTTTTGTGGATGATGCCCCATAGGAGCTGGATTGAGAGGCCTGCCTAATTGCAAATTGGCTTCCAAAGTAGTCAGATAAAAGCTATTTTAAGTCACTTGAAAAAACAGCTTTGGTTCAATGCGGTGGAGACGACTGCTGCTGGGCTCTGCAAGTAGCCGAATAAATGTTATAGGTGTTATAACAGCAGTATTGAGATAGTAAAAGTGGTATCTGAGCCTTACTGTTTCTCTTACAATTATCTTGTGAAAAATTACCTAACGATGGGTCAAACCAAGCAAGATGATTTTGCTGTGCTGAAGTGTTATTTAATTAGTTGTCTGGGTGGTTTTGCTGTCGGGAGCCCGGGTGAGCCCCAGGTTACGCGGGGGCTGTGCTGCTGGTCCAGCAAACCCAGTGGTGACCAACTTTGAAGTATGTCATTTCTTGTAAATCTATTATTTCTTGTAAATCTATTATTTCTTGTATCAAGTTTGTATACGAAATGCAAATTCTGCATACTCTGATGGTATTTGCCTCTTCTAGGTTTAAGCTGCTATGATGTGTGGCTATCTAATTCCCCTCGCATACACCTGTAACTTCAGTAATTTTTAAAAAGCTCGTTTACTTTCAGTGGAATTGCCCATGTGTCACAACACACCTATCTATAAATATTTGCTGTCTCAGGTGCTGATAAACCTCCTTTCGACCCATTTCTTCTGCCCACTCCATAAGATCGCCAAGACATTTCGCATCGGGGCAGCCTGCCATATAAATAAATAAATAAATAAACCAGTGACAGGCCTGGAGGGAAAACAGCATGAGGAGTAACAGAAACTGCTAAAGTATTTTTTTTTTATCCCTCCCTGCCTTCAGCAGGTTAATAAAGTACAATAACTAGGAGCCCGCATGCCGTTCCGTTGCGTACCGCAGCTCTGCCGCTGCCTCCCCGCTTTGCGGCGGCCCCGCTCGCCGCTGCCCGGGGGCACGGGAAGGTGGCTGCCCGCGCAGGCGGCTGCGACCTGCCTCTCCACCCCGCCGCTTCGCTTGGCTGGCTTCCTCTTCTCAATTAACTCGGTTTTTTTCATACCTGCCTCTTTCTACTCTGGAAAGGTTTTCAAATGAAGGCACAAGGGGAACATGAACAATTCCCATTTTGGCAAATTAAGGGATTTCTAAGCCTGCTCCTTGCATAACTCTTGAAAAATTTGACTATCAGTGTCTAAGAGATATTTCGAAGACGGTTTTTTTGATGCTTAGAAATTATTCCGTGTCAATAGCAGATGGGTCTTAGCTGTTAAGGGCTATAGCATCTCTCTTCGATTCACAGACACTGAAAATCTGGAACGTTCAGGGGTCATTTGTGTCTCTTATCTCTCAGATCTCTTTCTAAGCAGAGTAAGAAAGAAACCATTTCTTCACCATTTCAACCCTTCTTAACCGTATCTGTTGCAGGACTTGCCATGTCTTCCTCCGGTCGTAGGCGGTCTCCAACGTCCCTGTCCTCTCCAGAGCAGAAACAAATGCGTTGGTACTATTTGTGAAAAAGGTTGCAAGTTTACTCATTCCTGTGCTGCAAACTTCTTAGACACGTCTGCATCAGCATTAGTGCCTTTTGTTATAGCAGGTGGAGATGTGGTCGTAACGGTGTGACTCTCTCAGAGTGAATTAGGTGTTGCAAGCTCTGCTGTTTCTAAAAAGGGATTCTGACGGGAGGTGTCCATGCTCTGGCGGATGGACAACATCTCCCTGCCGTGATAAAGCTTCATGAGTTTCTTTTCTCTCAATTTGGTGGGCAGTAAATCAAGAACTAATTTCACAAGATGTGATTTTCTTGTAACTGCTCATCAAACTGGTAGTGTGTCCAGTGCGGGCTGGAGACTGGTGGTAGCTGCGTGGAAATGCCTCTGCCAAGTAACGGGGTCTTTCTTATCCGAGTATTGATTTGCGTGAGCTATAGCTGTGGGAGCGGTGTTTCCTTGGCAGAGCACGTGTCCTCTACAAGGCGAAGGAGAGAATCATCCGCGTATTAGAAAAAGTATTCACAGTTTTGTGTGCTTGAATAATGTTACAATATCAACATCACAATTTTGTCAAATCACAGGGGTTTAGTTCAATCAAAACGACAGGAAATTTCTTTGGGTTTTACCCATCATCTGAAGAAATTGGTTAGAGTCTGAATTTGTAGAGCAAACACACCAAAATGAGTTTGAAGAACTGCTGGAAATAGAAGACCTACACAAGTAACTTTCCTGCACTTTCTTTCTATTATTAAGATTTAATTTCTAAAATTGCCTGCAAATTATGGCTGGGAATCTTTTGTTACGCTACCCAAGAAATTTGTTGGTCTTCATCTTTTTTGTGAACACTTTTTCAGTTGGTGTTTTTTTTACTACTTGCAGCAAAGGGGCTGATGACTCTGTCATAGCTACTTACACGAGGTTTGCATTTCAAGTGAGTCTAATGCTCGCCTAAAATTGCAAGTAGCTTGAAGTCTCCGTTAAGTGGGATTCAGGCTTCCTCCGCGCTCCTGTTTGTGGTGGTGTGTCACAGGACGGCAGAGCAGGCGCTGGCCGAGGGGAAGGGTTTGGGTGCCGCGTCGCTCTTACTGAAGCTGTCGGTTTTCAGAAAAGTGTTTGTTGTGTGGGTGGTTTTTTTAATAGTGTTCAGCTTTTTGCTTTTTCCACCCTCCCGAGTCGCACTTTTCTATATACTTTGTGTCTTTTAAGACCCTTTTCCTGCAGCCAGCACCAAACGGACGGCTACTAGGACTCTCCCCAAGAGCTGCAGCAGGGCCGATGCCTGAAGATGCCCGTAGCTTTGTGCCGAGCGTGGCGGAGCCTCGCCTGCCTCGCTCAGGGTGCTCCTTTTGTGATGGGACATCCTCGGTGCCAGCCGTGGCCCTTGCAAACACACATCCCATTACAATGACGTTGCTGCTCGCTGCTGCAAAGGGTTTTCACGCTTGAACATTGCATTTATTTCTTCCTCTTATAAAGAACCCAACTGCCTTCTAGTTCAAACGGAAACTTCTGAAGAAAACTTTACCTTTACTTCATTTTGACGTACCTCAGAGTGACTTTTCCCCAGAAAATGACCTTGCCGTTGCCGCTCGCTCGCCACCTCCCAATGCGCTTGTTGTGTGAGCCGGGGGTCCAGGGGAATCGCTGCCGCCAGCCACCATTTATCTTTCTCTGAAGTGTAACAAGCGCAGCCTGAGACAGCCACCCTTGTGTATCACGCACAAGGACTGGAGTAACTTTAAAGCCGAGATGGCTGTAATGTTGAGGAGTGATTTACAAAGAGGGTAAAGGATTTTGCTCTGGATTTTTAAAAGCAGCACGTTTGCTGTAGGTGGTTTCTCTCAAAGCCCTCTTTTTGCCAGAAAGGGAAAGAAACCACAGGTCAAAGGTGCCAGATTATCATAGAATCACTAAGGTTGGAAAAGACCTGTAAGATCATCAATCCAACCATCAACTAACTCCACCATGCCCCCTAAACCATGTCCCGCAGTGCCTCATCCACGTGTTCCTTGAAAATTCCTTTGATTTAAATGCAATCACTTTATTGCAATATATAAACCTAACCTAATTGTGGTCATAAAAGTTAGAGGACCCTGGACCAGGAACGGAAGTTTTTCCAAGAGAAGATATTGTTTCATTTTTATGGGAAAGAATAAGCCGTTCACCATGTGTTGGGTACGCAGCAGCTCTCATGCTGTGGGGGACAGATGAAGTTTGTTACCGTCTTCCTGAGCGCGCAGGATGATAAGGAGTGTTTGGTCCTGGGCAGTGGACACCAAGGACCAAACAGACATCCAGACATCCACCCGCGGGAATGGGCGGGGGGAGCCATGCAGGACAGGGATGGGAGCGGTGAGAGCACGGCCACAGGGAGGAAGGCAGAGAGGCAGATCCTGGTTTCCACAACTGACCAAGACTGTGTCGGACCGGAGCTATACCGCACCGACGAGACCTCCTCTGGGCACTTCTGGCAGCGGACTGCAGCCGCTGAAGAGTTAACGGGTTCCCCCCAGGCAGTTGCAGGGTAATATTTGTGGCTCTCTGGGAAGAGCTGTGTTAGCCTCTTCTGCAGCGAAATCTACTCGGAGGGTGGCAGGAGAAGATGAAGAAAGGATTCGTGAAAAAACCTCCCAGGCTGAATTGAGTAACTCTGCCCTGCAGAATATGGGACTGTCCAGCCTGTCTATCTCCCAGAAAAATAACATCTCTTGTAGAAAACAGTAAGAAAGGGAATGCAGTACTGTCTGCGCTCCAAGGCTATATCCTTAAATCGGTGAACCTGAATTTACAGAAGTGAACCACCTGTCAGTTCCCTTGTAGGGGACTCTTTAAAAAGCAGCAGTGTTCCTTTACGTCACTAGCCTTGTCAGGGCAGTGCAAACAACGCGTCTTTTCCCATCGTATTACCTGGCTAGAAACTGCAAATAAGAACACATGAAAAGAATTTTTTTCTGAGCAAGCTCTCCTCTGCAGGAGGGCAGGAGGAGCCCTCGTCTCAGAATTGCTGGGCTGTCTGGAAAGGTCTGGTCTGGGATCTGATGGCGGTATTTCAATATTAATTGTTTTCATGCATTTGGCAGGTATCTGTTTCCTTCATCTCCCCTTCGCACCTCTCCCAAAATTGTTGGGCCTGTCTACTAGTTTCAATCATGTTTTGTGAGAGGCAGGAGTTTTAAACACGGCAAATCATATTGCAAAACAACTGAAAAGGAAACAAAAATTATCTTTTTTCCCAACTGAGGGAAACACTGGAGAATGAGCCTGGAGACACATAGGGGAACACACCGAGGAGAAAGCCCTGCTAAACCTCCCACAGCAGAGAGCATCCTTGGGAGCTCATGTCGTCTTAGGTACCAAAGTCAACCCACCTTGGGCTGGTGCTGGATAAAGCAAAGCTGCTTCAGTTCCAGTGCTGATGGAGATGCTTCTTTGCAAGCACAAGCAGATAGTCAGATGTTTGTTGTTGAGTAAGTTACCTTCTTACTGTGTTCATTGGTAATAGCAGTAACCGCAGAGTGACTTGGCTATGAACCATGTTTTCCTTTCCATGGTAGGACATGCTGGTTAATCATGAGTTATCTACTGCTCATCTGTTCTTATTTCACAAAAAAATTTTCAAAAGTAATAGTTCACGCAATTTGCCCAACCCGGTTTAAACACGTCTCACCACAACTGCGTTTCAAACCGTTGGTCTCTGCTTTGTTCATCATTGAGCATTCAGATTCAAAGAGGTTAAATCAGTGTATGGCAAGATGGGAAGCAGCTTGATTGATCTGCCTTTAAGCTGTCTATTTACTTACAGAAGCCAATAGCCTTAACAGCTTCCTTGCTGGCCGAAACCAGATAAAATTCCATTTCCTTCTTTTGCTCTCCTTACCTCCAGACATTGTAATATAACATAATTAATCCTGATGCAGCTCACGTGGCAGTGTGCAGCTCTTGTTGGTATTGCTCTGTTGCTCCAAGCAGAAGTAACTTACATGGTTGCTTAACAAATTGACTGCTTAGAATTGTTTAGAGTACTCATTTTTCTTTTAGACTATTCTTTTCTTGGAGGGATGAAAAGCTTTCAGTAGGCTGCTTTTTATTGCATCTATGGGCAAGCAGAAAGAGGACACAGAGTTTATCTTTACTTCATTTGCATAAAAATACAATTCAAACTATTTTCTTTTTCCGGTGCTGTTTTCCATATTTTTCTCTCTTCAAAGATAACAGTAGAAAAATCTAAACAGAGTTATGTTAAATTGGTGCGTGTCATAACATGGCAAGATCTGTCACACCCTAGGATCCTGGGGGCAAGAACTGTGTGCAGATACGTTCCTGTGGAGTATGGAATACTTGGACTTGGGAAAAACAGTTGACCTTGGGTATTGCTGTATGAAGATAAACTATACATTGCAATCAGATGCTATCCTGTGTTCCTGGAAGTCAACAGAAATTTTTTTGTAATCTTATTTTGTTCACTGCTTGTGCTGTGTAACAATGCATTCACAATTTCAGTGTCATCTCATGCAGAAAAGAAAGAAAAAACTGAAAGTTGGAACTCTAGTTCTCTGAATGTTGCAGATAGATTTAGTCTGGCTGCCATAACTAGCTGAAATGATTATAATACAGTTCTTTTTCTTTTTTTTTTTTGGTCAATAAGACCCTTGAATAAGAGTGCGGGATATTCTGGCAGCTTCAAGTCAAGCTATTCCCCTCCACCCTTAAAACCAGTCATTTTGAGTGATTTCAGATAAAACACCTCTCTGGTTTTCCATTTTCAGGTATCCATTTTACACGTGCTTACCTTTTCTGAAGATTGGGTCTCTGCCCATGGTTTGGTGAAGAATGCACATAGTGGGTGTCTAAACTGCCTGAAGCAATGTCTAATACCAAAATGAAAGAACGTTTTCCCTATTCCTTCTTAATTACATTGCTTCTAGGAATTCCAACAACGGTAGACTTTAAGGAATTAGTATTTCCTCTATCCTTTGTTTCCCTTTGCCCATTATCCCTTCAAAAAACATAGCAGCTCTCCCGTCTAGGTTTTGTGGCCCTTACTCTTTACGTAAGGTATGTATTTTACCAAAAATAAGATAAATACTTACTGGTTGTGCTTGGGCATCTGAGCAAAGGGGATGGTGAAAACCTGTAGGGTGTCTTGCAGATATGACATGTCCTGAGGCTGAGGTGGGATTTCTCTTGCCAGATCCTCCATCACACGTCCTGGACGAACTCTTCTTCTGTGATGACAGATAACAAGTGGCCTGTGGGCCTATGCAGCTTTGTTTGCAGATTTTTATATTTTTAATAAATTTTTGCT
The DNA here is from genome assembly GCF_030936135.1 of Gavia stellata. Classification (NCBI taxonomy): domain Eukaryota; kingdom Metazoa; phylum Chordata; class Aves; order Gaviiformes; family Gaviidae; genus Gavia; species Gavia stellata. The sequence continues at coordinate 2,920,814 of NC_082609.1, read as the reverse complement.
GTTGCTTCAGTCAGAGGACTGCGTCACTTAGGGATTGCTTGTGTCTGCCTAGAAACCAGAGAGGAGAAATACATTCAGCTGTTTTGAACCAGGCATACTGTGAAAATCCAATTAGGTATTCATGCTATTGTTACCATTTTATATTTACTTATTTAGGGTCTATCATCTCTTTTGAAAGCCTCAGTTCTTTACTGCTTCATTAAATACTGTCGTCTCCTCCCATCTCCCTCCCACCTCTATTTAGATAGATTGGACAGATCTTGTTAGCTTTCTCCTGGTGATGATGGGGACCAAAAAGTCATTTAAACATATTTGGCAGGCCATACATCTTCATGCTATCCAGTAATAATTCAACAGAAAAAGAAGCCTTGTGACTGCAGGCTAAATGAAATGAAATGAGGGCTCTGTGCTCCCCGTGGGCCAGAATCCCTTTGTTTCACTTGATGTAAATGAGATGGGCATTTGAGCTGTGTAATCGCGATGGAGAAATGATGTTCGGGGTTCTTCGCTGGATATCCGTGGTCTGAATGCCCTTAGGTGCTCAGTGCAAAAGGCAAGAAGTATTGCAGCGGTATCTCGATGGCCGGCGTGCTGGCAGCTGATGTGCAAACCCTCTGGAAGATGCCAGCCATCCCTGGAAAACGTTGAATCTGATTTTCCAGAAATAAACAGGGAGAAGAGAAACCGAGAGCAGAGATGACAGGCAAGGGTGTTTCCATACTAGGAGAAATCAAACGTGGTGTTCGTCACCGCTGTTGCAGGAGTAGAAACTGAGGTATAAACAGGGCACAGGCATTTTTATTACTGTGCTATCAAACCCTGTCCAGGGAGATTTAAGGCTTTATTGCTGGAGGTAGCAGTCAGTGTAGTCGAAGAAGCATCTAACCTCAGTGAAGAAATTATCCAAGCTTCTTGCCACAATAAAATTTATTTTCCCAGCATTAAATAAGAAGGGAGGATGCGTGTCTGGGGTGGGAGATGTGCCACTCCCAGCACACGCTGTGCTGCTACCTGCCGTCACTGAGCTTTTGTTTCAGTTGTTAACTTTCTGTAGCAGTTACTGTCTGGGGCAGCAACTTCTTCTGGGTTGCATTTATTTATGAGCCACACAAATCCTGGGGTTTTATTACCCAGCATGTGTCTCATGCATAGTTCAGGCTGAATGCCATGCGCAGTGCCGAGCACAGTGGGGAACCAAACTGCCCAAGAGCCCTGAGTGCCTCTTAGCCAGGTATATTAAATTATAATAACCTTACGCGCATCAGAGTTTCAGCTTGGAGCCCCAGTTTTGTGTGTTAGGTGTATTATATGCAACCCAGCAGCTGAGCGGATGTCGGGGGCTCGGACGCTCCGGGCAGGCTCTGCCCCTGCGGCGAGGCTGGCATCCATCCCCGTGGCCACCAGCCCAAAGAGCATCGCTTGCCACTGATGGCAGTGATACTGTTTTGAGGCGTTAAAATGCAAAGGGGACGTATAACATCAGCGGAGCTGGTAATGCTGTTGGAGTCGGTGGAGCTTTTCTAACGTACAGCCAGTGTACATCTAAAATGAAACACGGGGCTGCTGTGCTCGTAGGCAGGAAAGCGCCCATGGCCACCAAGCCGCTATCGCGGGTGGTGAGGCCAGGTAGCCTCTTCCACAATTTTTTTTGTTACTGTGAACTAATTTCCAGTATTGTATCATCACTATTTGTTCTCTTCCTTTCATTAAACTCCTTCTCCATCACCCTCCATTCTCAGGCGCAGTGGTTTCAGCAATGATTTTAGTTGCTGTTTAGGGATTTGATCCACTTGTAAAAAGCTCCATGACAAAAAATCCCAGCTCCTTTCAGGAGTTAGATCTGATGTCAGATTCATCAAGTTCTGTTACAAGTGTTTGCATGGTTGTAAAAAAACCAACAAAAACAATATCAAAAAACCCGTACAAGCAGAACCCTGAAATTAAAATGACAGCATAGGAGAATAAAGGTGTAAGAGAAGGGGATTTCAGCTCTATTGTCATTTTAGAAACTTCATTATCCATTTATGGGCTTTGATATTGCTATTGATTTCTCATAGAAGATAGTCGGATACTACAGTGATGCAAATCATATAAAACCCTAAGACAGATCACTGCAAAAATATAATAAGGTGGTGGTTACAGCTTACATTTTTAGTGAAAACTTCCACTGATAGAAGTCTGCAATAAAATTGCTCCTTAAATGAATTATTATTCAGGAAATTTCGGATCAATATAAATCCCCTATTATGTCATGCTCCAATTAAATTAGACAGGATATTATTTTATGTGAGATTGTAATTAACTAAGCTAGAATTTGGCCAAGTAGCCATGATTTATACCTGGACTGTGAAGAGATATATGAGGATTTTAATATTTACAGTTGATTGAGAGCTACCTGAGTTTTCCATTCATCCAGAAGACAGTATTTTGCCTTTCCTTCACTGTTAATGCAGTAGAACTGACTCAGGACTTCTTTGTGACTCCTACCTTTAAAGTTTACCTTCTTCCAAATATTTCTGTGGCTGTGAAATGTCACCTACGTATTTGTTTAAGGGGTGACATTTCAGCCGAGTTAATTTTTGGGGGTGGTAAAAACAAAAAGGTGATGGCAATGTTTTGCGCATATGAGATCGTGCTGTGCGCCTGCGTGTACACCGGAGCTATGCAGTCAACCAACCCAGCGGAGAGAGAGCTTGAAGTCAGAAAGATAAAAAGATATCTGGAATCGATACTTTTTGAACTAGGTTTCTATTTTATAGGATTAAAAATGTTTCATGAGTGACCCAGAGGAAAAACGTAGACTGGAGGCAAAGTAGAAATTATTACTGTACCTAATAACTTCCAGGTGTCCAGCAATATTTTGAGTAAAATGGTGAAGTGCTAGTTTCCAAGCGTTATATATGATGAGTTTCAAAGTGGTGTTTTGGTGTTGGTTGGTTGATTGTGGGTTTTTTTAAATTGGTGCAAAAGCAGCCTTTGCTGGAGAACTCTCGAAATAACGGCCTTCTTTCTTAGAGATGAGTAACTTTATAAACATGATTTTTAGTAGTTATGAAATGGGAAGACCATAGTGTATTTTCTAACGTAGTTTTAAATCATTCTAGTTGCAGGATTAACACTTGCACAAACTAATTCTGTTATATAGGAGTATAAATTAGCGCACAAGGTAGTTGGACCGTGGTCTGCTCTCATAGCATGGCAAGCCGTTTGTGGATCTTTATGGGACTTAATAGATTTGTCACGGACTTAACATTAATAACAGCATAATATGGTTCAAAGTTGCCTATCATCGTGGTATTTTATTTCTTCGCTGTGGACTGCCTCGTCCATCGGGCAATGGAGAGAGAAAAACTCTTAAAAGCTCTAATGTTTGTGTGTGTTGCCTGGTGGTATAAAAGTAGTCCTTTGTGTAGGCCTGGAATGGGATTATCTATGCAGAAAAACCTATAGTTTCATTTTAAGGTGATATTAAACATGACAGGTCCAAGTTATACGCCTGCAGTCAAAGCCGTGAGATCTCTTGTGCACAGCAACTCGTTACTGTCAGCAGCAGAGTCGTTTTATAACCTCGCAGAAAAGAATTAAACAAGGTAATACTCGAAGATTAACAAAAAAAACCCCAAAACGTTAAACTTGTCAGCATATATTTGCTTAGATCCCAGTGAATAAAAACCTATTGGTTCTTTCTCTGTCTTCAGTAAAAACAAATCCCCTTTCTCACCCGGCAGCTGTCAGCCACGGGGAACTTTACCCTTCAGATTATCGTTTATTGAATCTTCAAGAAATTGAATTGTTCATTATGTGTGTCAGCTGTAGTTTACCAGAACACTTCTGTCCCTGCAGGAAAGAGCTGATTGCTGTAAACGTATAACTGATGTAGTCTAAAATTTGAGAAATCTAGATGCAGTCCTAGAGCGAGTGTATTCCTCCCTTCCTTTTAGCATTGTCGTAGAAAATGTATTAGTACAAGCGTACGGCACTGACTGCCCATCGCCCGAAGACTTGTCCGCCTCTTGCTTCTCCTAGGCAGAGCTGGGGGTTCCTTCAGCTCCGCATCTGGGTGCTGTTATCGGGTAGCGTGGGGTTGTTTCTGATGTGCAGCATAATTCACGTTTACTTGGCGTCGCTGGATCTAACTCATCCTTTCACGCGCTTTTTGGAGACTTGTGCGAGGACTGTCCCCTTCACCGTGTGAGCTGGTGAGTGGTGGGATATACTCGGGGCAGATCAAGTGCCGGATACCGTAAGTGCGCACTGCTTTATTCACCACACCAGTTAGATGATGCCAGTTTTCCCAGTAGGTGCAAAGATACTCGCTCACTTCCCAGCTTAGGTCAGCCTCCAGACCAACAAAAGAAAACACCACAGTACTTAACTGCGAATATTTTAAAACAAATGGCCTCATTTGTAGTGGGATTGTTAGTTCCTTCTGTGGATGATATCAATAGAAACTATTTCAGAGCTGAGTGATCGCACACACTGTACAGCACACACTACTAGGCTCATTCTAATGCCTTGATTCAGTGGAAGATAATATTTAGTAAGCAGCATGTGGGGTTCTTTTGCAAATATCTTACGTGAAAGGATATGACTGTGAAGCTACAGGAAAGGAAACTTCAAAGGATTCATATATCAGACCTGAAAACCAGATAAAGATTCAAATCCTAGCTCATTCAACATGACACAATCCTTTTTTACTCTAATGATTGCGGAAGATAAATGCTGTGGCAGTAGCTTGCATAGTACGAGAAATCTTGTAAGAATGAGAAAAGGTGGTTCGTGGAAGTCCCAGCAGGAACATATTCTTCACAAATTGCAAAGGGATTTACGAGGCTGAGGGGAAGGAGCAAAGCTGGATGCTCCGTGCATCAATTAAAGGACTCGGCAGTACCTCCGCGAGTGTTGCTGGGACCTGCGGAGGGAGCCAGGTGGTGCTTCACAGGACATGTGCAGAAGACTTCTTTGTTGGAAATTGAGGATATTTATATAGTGCTTTCGGAGAACTTCAGCCTGTGGCTTTCAATAGGAGACTGAACGTGGGATTGAGGTTTTAGGCACGGTGTTTTCTGACAGCTTGTAATAGGTAGCGTGCAGAGATCCTCTATTTTGGAGAGAAGCATCATGAGGTTTTGCACGTGGTGCTGTAAGCAGCTTGTAGCTGGTGAACAATCGTAGAGAAATGGAGTCAGGGCCTATTTCATCCTTTTGCGTAAACAGCAGTGTTGGGTTTTTGTGTGTGTGTTGCAGTAATATCTCATACAATGCTGAGCAGGGGATAAAGAAAATATCATCCTAAAGAGATTAGGTTAAGTGGCAGCGGTAGGTATTGGACAGGGTATTTTGAGGCTAACGCTCCCTTGGGGTTTTTCGGATGGTGTTGTTTGGTTTATTGGTGTGTGCTAAATTGCGCTGCACTGCATTCCCCCTTGGCAGAGGGCAGTGGCTGGAAGCAAAACCCAGTCCCGGCACTGCCGGATCCCGCAGCAAGCGTTCCCGCGGAAAGCTGGTCCTTGCCCAGAGGTGAATAATGCAGCTTCCTCTTAGAAGCGTGCGGGTTTTCTTGCTGCTTGTAAATCTCCGATTCTTAGTGACGTTTCAGCATCTTGGCATTGCATAGAAACTCTCCTGGCGCCAGCGGGATAACCAGCGACACTCCGTGCTGCCGGTCCAGAGGGAGAAGGCACTGCGGCACGGGAGCGGGGACCATGGCCATCAGCGGGTGCGAAACACCCGGGCTGCGATGGTCTCAGCGTGGGCAATCGCTCTCGCTGGGTCTGTTTGTGCATGTAACGTTTCTGTGGCTGCAGAGAGGTAATCAATTGAGGGCTGAAAAATTAGCTTATATATTGGCAAGGCCGACTCGGTAGCACAGTTTAAAATCCTCTTATGCAGTTTGACCTTTCTGCTTGTGTGAAGCAATAGGGATGCGGTTCAGCAGAGAGGGTGCGTGTATGTGTGACAGCCCCGAGACGGCCCTTGTGACCCATCGGTTGTACAAAAGCCGGTAGCACCTGAGATATGAAGACATCCGAAACCTGCCAGGGCAGGAGACCAAAGACTCCTGCTCTGAGGTGACTAGTAATATCTCAGCTCTTCTGAGATTTCTTTTTCCATCTCCCAACCTTGTTTTTCTTCTTGGCCTCCTTTGGACGCCAAAAATAGTTTCTGTGATGAAAAAAATTCATTTAAGCCTCTTTTCTGTTGAATCAGCAAACAGATTGATTGTGTTGTGTTGAGTGCTCAGCAATGGAAGTGGTAAGTGCTGGGTTCCCGGATGCCTGAATTAACACTTAGGACGCTATATAGCGAGCTGCAGCAAAATAATTATCTAAGCCTCATATATGTGTGTGTGTATATATATACATGTTTTTGAGGTTTTAAAAAATTCATGTTGTTAATATAGCAATCTTTCTCTTTAAACCTTCTACAAAAATGTGGATATGTTTATTTTGTAAGTGTCCGTATAACACGTGCTCCGTTAAAAATGTGCGGTGATGCAGAAGCAAGAGCTGTGCACACAGAACAGCGGCCCCAAAGCACTCTCTGGTGGTCCAGTGGCATTGTCATTTCGTAAATTAAGTGCTGTAAAACTTGTGGCAAAAGTTGTTGGTTTATTTGGTAAGAATTCTTCACCAGGTATGGATTGCAAGCTGTTTTCTCCTTCTCATCCAAGCCCCGATGGTCAGAGCCTGCGATGTAACCCACAGCTACTTTCTCACTACTCATTCATTCTAGGACAGTACAGCTGCCGTAGAACCCTGTGTATTTTTCTTATCTCTTGAGAAACATTGCCATTTGGGGTAAATATTTTGCTGTTGCTAATGGACTTAAAATTCATTTCAAGTTTTCCAATTACATATTTCATTTATTTCATGAATGTGAAATGACACTGCAGAGAGCAAAGCTGTTAGCTGGCATGCGCCGAGTTAGGAAAGGTTTCACTTCTGCATTTTGCGTTTAAACACGCAAAACTAATTAATGAAATGAAAGTTGTTCTCGTTTACTGTGAGGTGTCTTGCATTTCTCTGGCTAAGATCCTGATGTGTGCCTACCCCTTCTGTTTCACGTAGCAGGAAAATGAAGGATGGTCCCTAATGGACTAATCTAAAATGTGCTGTACTGACCGTAGGTGGTGGCTGGTGATGTGTTTGGGAGTTGCTCTGGGGACGGGAGTACTTTGTAATGAACAACCTGTGATGGAGCAAAGTACATTTTATTAGTTATTTGTCTCGTGCTAGGTATGGCTTTTGCAAATGGGCATAACCACAAATGGCGCTTGAAGAACTCCAGAAAACACACTGGCTGCACCCTCAGCTTGCTCCCCCCTCAAAAACTGCTCGCAGACGATGTCTCTGGCTGGTGCAATCGCGCCAGTGTTGAACGAGGCCGTGTTTTAACTGCAAGCAGAGCTGAGGACAAGCTGTATTGCCACCCCATTTGAGAAACCCCGTCATTGCCACAGATAAGTCGCTCATCACTATGGACCCCTGGAGTCGTCGCCCTCTGCCACCTCAGCTGTGCTGGGTGGGGACCCACTCACAGAATGAGAGGGGTTGGAAGGGACCTCTGGAGATCATCTAGTCCAGCCCCCCGCCAGAGCCGGTTCACCTGGAGCAGATTGCACAGGGATGCATCCAGGCGAGTTTTGAATATCTCCAGAGAAGGAGACTCCACAACCTCTCTGGGCAGCCTGTTCCAGTGCTCTGCCACCCTCAAAGTAAAGAAGTTCCTCCTCATGTTTAGATGGAACTGCCTATGACCAAGTTTGTGCCTGTTACCTCTCATCCTGTCACTGGGCACCACTGAAAAAAGCCTGGCCCCATCCTCCTGGCACCCACCCCTTAAGTATTTAGAAGCATTGATAAGATCCCCCCTCAGTCTTCTCTCCTCCAGACTCAAAAGACCCAAGTCCCTCAGCCTTTCCTTGTAAGAAAGATGTTCCATGGCGTTCTCCACGGCACCTCCAGGTACGCTTGACGTGTAGTGAGAGCTGCCTTTCTCTCCTGCCTATTACTTCAGCCTCGCCTCTCGTTGCAGTTCACAGGGAGCTTTTTCTTTCTGGCTTCAGCAATAGCTCTGAATGTCAGTGAAGCACTGAGAGATCGTCCCAGCCCTCGCTCCTCCGTGCCATTAAATATTAAGCACCCATCTGGAGCCTCTCTGGTAATCAGGGATGGAGTCTCCACGCCCTGTAGGCTGTTTGGTGGTTGGAGTCTTGAGGCAGGGTGGGGTGAAGAGGAAAACTGTGCATTTCTAGTTATTGAGCACTTCGGCTTCTTCTACAGTGCAATCTACAGTACAGTTTTCATATAAGTCAGATGAAAGAAAAAGTCTGATACGTTATGACCTTCCTCGGCATAATTTAGCTCGCCTCCCCTCTCGCTCCTGCACGTTTAGGGCAGACCAAAGATTGTCCATCTGCATTTGAATCTGCTCTCACCTTTTCCAAAATCTGGTTCAGTAACCTCTTTGTAAATGGCATCTGTTGTGCGCTGCAGCTTAGCGTTTTACTGCCGCGAACTATTAAAATGCTCCTCGTATGTCGGGAGGGGAACGGCAAAGCCTCAGCCTCTGCCAGCCGCTGGGCGCAGGTGGCCGCCGTGATAACGTCCACCCCGTGCAAAGCAGAGAAGGGAGAAGCTGGCTTGTGCTAACCCATGCTTTCTGTTCGGCCAGTGTAATTTTGACACAGTAAGTGTTTTCGGACTGAAATAATTACTGATGGAGCATACAGAGCTCACCAAAGCCCGAGGCAGTTTGTAGGCTCCTACAGTGTATATTATAATAAATGCGACATTAAAAACAAGCTTTTCACCAATTAGCTTACGTTGTTACTTTTCTACTTAAATTGAACGTGGCGCTGCTGCTTGCGCCACGCATTTCAGTTAAAGAAGAAGGATTATGAGGGTTACTGAGAGTTACTGCGTACTGGGGGGATTTGTGCTTGGTACAAAAATACCTGCCCTGTTGTTCTAACTCTACCCTTGCTTTCCAGGATGTCTGGGTTTAGGTTTGGGGTGTCTTTTCTGTGTGTCTCCTTCTCAAGTTCATGGTTTTATGTCCATTTTTTCTTATAACGTGCCTGGCTTTGCCTGGAAGCTGTTCCTTAGTGTAATGTAATTATTGAATTGATTGCATATATAGTTTTGGAGAACAAAACGTCTTGCTGGTCCTCACTCTTTGCCCCAGGGAGTGTTAGAGGAGAATACCGGGTGATAGGGGTCACGTTGTCAAGTGCATTTCAACGTCCAAAAAGAACATAAGTACATGGTGGGAGTTCAGAAGTACGAGAGCAGATTTTCAGTGGGAGCTGGGGATCTGGTTGGGCGTCCATGAAGTTCGTAGAAAATGTTTGTCCAAATCTTTAAAAATACAAAAGATGTTAAAAAATGAAGAATAAATGATAATAAATAATCACATGAGAATAAATAACCAAATCTAGAACAAAAGAAAGATTAGACCATCTTGATTTACAGTTCTGCATCGAGTGAAGCCATAAAATCCTGCCCATTTTTCAGCTGTTGATGAATTGTGGCAAGTTCATAAAACCCCATTTAGGACCTTAATATACAGATCTTTTGCTGTGTTACAGTTGGAGACAGACCTGAAGGTGTGTGAATGCCATTTACTGATTAAATTTGAAAATTGTGTGTAAGTCCTGGGAGTACAAACCTGGGACTGGCAGAGGTAATGTGGTTGGTCCCAGCCCACGATAAAGAGCTATGCCGTCTTCGAATGTGAAATCCCAGTGTTCCGAGGAGGGAGGGTGTGTGTTATTTTGCAGACTGAAGTGAGGAATTAGAGTTCTTTGTTCAGCGGTCAGAAAAAAAAATGTGCGTGTCAGAAAAATGCATTCACATCTTTATTTTTCATTTGTGCATGAAAAGGATCAATGAGAACAAATGCTTGGTGCAAACATTACAGATGATAAATTATTTCAGATATCTTTTTCCTAAAGCATAGGAAGCAGTCAAGTAAGACCCAGCAGCTAACTATCCCAGTGTTTCAGGCACTAATAAAATCTTAACGCAATTCTTAACCTGTTGTTCTTCCCCAGTCTAAGATACATAGAAAGATAGATAAGTTATTTCATCTCAAGCTGGGAGTTTTAGCTTTTAAAAAATAGTAAACTGATTTACAAGGTTTCTCCTGTAAGTCCCTTAAAGTAAATTACCTGTCACAAGGGTCGTGGATCCCTGTCTGCATGTTTGAATAAAATGTGTAACAGATTTATAGCATTAATAATGAGGCTGTCTTGGAAAGCTCTCAATTTGCAACAGTAAGAGTGGAAAGATGGCAGTTTGGTTATTTAGCACCCAGCCTGTCTGTCTTCTGAAGTTCTGAGAAGAACTCGGCTGCTGATTACTTCAGTTGTGCCCAAGAGGGTTGACCTTTACTGGAAAGCCTAAAAATCCTGTTACCTGTATGGAGAGTCAGCACTGGTAAAAGCTTTGGATGGAAGAGGAGAGAGCTTGGAGGAATGGGGTGGTTCCGTAAAGCAGTGCCTCATCGTTAGATTTTGTTATTTTTTCTCCATGACCAGCGAAAATGTGCCATGAAAGCTCCACTTTCTTCTGCCATTCATACCTATTTTGCTGAACTGAATGATTTTATCAGAAAAGTGTAGGAGGAAAAATTTTTTGACATCCCCAACTTTCCCCATCCAAGGAAGAAGAGTCCATCTGCCAGTGGTTGTTTCTGTGGCAATCATCTACAGGAAAGCTAGAATGCAATAAAATTAACCAAATATTGCGGGATTGTAGGAGCGGTCTTGTCTTCATCCCTGATGCATGCTACATGAATTCAGAGTATCCTCTTTAGCCCAACCATGAAATACCCTCCGGCCATCCTGGCATCTCCTCTTTCTCGGACATCCTCCCAGCATCCTGATTTCTGATGGGGACCTCCCTGGCCTCTGCTGTCCTCCCATAGGACTTTCCAGCCCTACCTCCCCAAAACCAGGAGTGTCTGTAGCGGCTCGTGTCCCGGTCCATACGGCTGGTGGTAGGTGCTGAGCGTACGAGGCGCGATGCCCAGCAGATGAGGTGAGGATGCACTTTTTCATTTTCATCCCCGATTCTTCAGTCGGTAAAAAGCTCCGGATCAACTGACTGATTCAAGCCATGTGGATAAAATTTGTTACCATTTCTGCAGAAATGGAAATAACGAAATTGCTATTTTAGAGCCTCTCTTTAATAAAATACACTATCATCAGACTAACATTGTATCTCTGCAGAAATTCATATACTCGTGTGTACATCTCTGAAATTAGACTGGAGCACTTGAAATAAAATCCTGTACTTTATGAACGATTCCAGCTGGGACCTGCTGTAATGATACTTCTATATCAGACAGGGATGAGTGTCACCACAAAATAGAAGTAGCTGCTCTTCCATGGATACATAGCCTATTGTTTTATATAAATGCGTGTTGCAGAGCCCCAGTGACACGGCCTGTATATCTTACTCATCTGACAGAGGTTTACATTTCATTCTCGTTTATCTGTAAACAATCCACACAGCTCCATGGCAAGTGAGAGGTGGATGGAGTCACTGATGGGAAATTTAATGCGTATCTGAAACACATGCAGAGACATTCAGATGCACGCCCTCTTTTTTTAACCAGATCAGCTTGCTAGAAGCTTGGACAAAAGCATCGCTCTCTTTTGATGAAGCGACGGGTCACACATGGGCAGAGGTGCCTGCGGCAACAGGAGCACAAGGTCTCAGAGCTGGTCAGCAGCTGCCATGAGTCCATACCTAAGCTGTATCTTCTTGAAGCTATCAAAAGAGAGCACAGTCCGTGGTCTGAGGAAGTCAGACCTTTCCATCCTGCGGGAATGAACATCTTTTTGCCTGTCTTTGGCATTTCTCTTTGCTCAACTTCATTAGCTACCTGTTGGCCCTTTCCTCCAGCATGCTGAGGTCCCTCTGCACAGCTCATAAAAGCTCTTCTAACCCCCTCCCTTGGGTCGCTGGGTAAAATCTGGCTTGTGGTAATCGAAATTCCAAATTACGTCATGATGCTTTATTTTTTCTCTTGCTATTTACATCATCACGCCCTGATGCATCATCGGTATGAAAATCATGCCTGTAGTTCACGGCCTGTGCCGTCGTGTTGTGCTTTCACCCGCTGTGTGAGGTGAGCCTCCCTGGGAAGAGCACCGGGAGAGAATCACTAGGAACCCTGCGGTTTCACTGGAAAGCTTTCCCTAGTATTTCACTAATATCGCTTCCAAGTGCCAGAGGTATTTAGGGCATGAACGCGAAGTCTTTAATAGTAGTGTAGTAGAACAGGAGACGTGTTTGTCGTTAACCCAGGACGCGTGGATCAGGAACGCGTTCCTGCATTTTCATTAGGTGGAATGGGAGACAGTTGGAAATGCCTCCAACGTAATGAGGTTTTAGGAAATTTCAAGAAATTCTTGAAAGGCAGTCTTTGCACTTCGAACTGGAATCTGATTCACGAGTCAATTAATTCCCTATATTATATGCTCACACACAAACACATGTAATAAGGCCAATGTTAAACTATTTTATATTTAAATTTAAAAAAAAAAAAAAACAACAAAACAACCAAAGAAAGCCAGCGAGACCTGCAGTATGAAAAATAGGAAAAAATGTCTGAACAATTGCTACAATAATTTTGAAAATACTGATTTAAAAAGCCTATACTTTTGATGGAGACCACAGCAGATTTCAGTGCCATCTTTTCACCAGAAGCTGACCACATCCATGGAACTTATTCTAAAAATCGAAAGAGAAGTCAGCCTAGGGACTCCCTTCCTGGGGAGCAAGGTCAGCCCACCGTGCTCCCGTGGAGCTCCCTGGGGCTGCGCAGATGCCGCTCAGCCCAGCAGCTGCTGCTGAGAGTGCCGTTCCTGCACCAGCGTAACTCCACTGCTGACATCCAGATTTTCCTCTAATTGTGCCATTGATCGCCAGAGAATTATGCAATAGCAAGTCAAGCAACCATAAATACCTTTGGAAATGGGGATGGTTGCGTGGCATTCACTTCAGCACAGCTCTGCAAGCTCCTGTTCCTTGTGCAAATTAAACGAAGACACGTTGGCACCTGGCTTTGAAATTTAGTCTTGGAGGTGTATGCTAGCACATAGGTGTATGCTAGCATATAGGTGTATGCCTAATCCGGAGGGAAGAACAAGAGGGGGCCACGCTGGGAGGGACGTACACATCTGAAGGACACAGCAGAATTATTACAGAGACAGACAAGATGGCCTTTCCAACATTTCTTCGCTGCACCGAGGAATGGAGGAGCCACTGCTGCAAGAACGCTCTTGCAAAGAACGGGGGAAGCTGCCTGGGCCAAAAACGCGGTGCGGGAAGTGAAGCCGAGTGCTCTCCTCTTCTCACCAGCCTGTGCGGGAGCTGCAGGGCAGCGCTTCTCTGGGAGGGAAAAATGGTTCTCCTCCGACAGGTCAGCAAAGGGGAATGTGCACAGAGGCTTTCTGTCTTATTCTTCTGACCGCAAAGAAAATATGGAGTATGGTTCTGAATTTTGCCTACAGACAGAACTGGTATAATTTGCACCTCAGTTGCTTTGCTAGGAGGTTTTGCTGCTTTTTGTATATGGGTGTATTTGAAATAAAGGATGTAGTTATGCTGGGTTGGAAGAATCATACCGATGTGAGTTAGCAAAATTTGAGAAAAAGTAAGTTGGAACAGTATCAGTCGTCTTCATACCAGTATAGATGGTATAAACTTGAGAGAGCTTTTGCCAGTATCAGTAGTGGGATAAAAAATTACACTCTGAGCTGAGATAGTCCAGACCGGTCTGAGGATGGTCCTGTGCCATCCTGCTTCTTTTGCAGTGTAAGGAAACTTCAATCCTCAATGAATTCTGCAGCGTCTTTCTGTGCTGGGCAGTGACTTTGCCTGTTGGAGAGTCGCACGTGTATTATCTACTTCGTGGCAGAGCTGTAGTTAACAAAAAAAAAAGAGTAAGATAGAACGACAGACAACCTTGAAATTGTTAATCCATTCTAGAAAATTTTAATGAAATACCAACATGAATATGATTGTTTCAACACTATTAATAGTCCCAAAGTAGTATTTCTGTATCATGCTATGTAACGAAATACCAGTGCTGGGTATTTTGGCTTATTTGCAAACCTCCTGCCACCTGGAACTGAATCAAAAAACCCTCCACTTCCAGTGGAGTAAGAAATAAGGCATGCATAGAATATTAAATTTCCACCACAATTTATATTGCATTATTTTTAATTACATTAGCTTTCCTGCCATGTAATTACTCTGCAAATGTATTCCTGAGTAAAAGATGTGTAGATTTGTTTGCACCGCTATCTTCCATTCCAAAAGTGTAACAGTACTTGGTGGTATGTTTTATATGTGCATAACTTAACCGGGAAATTTGTTAGATCTTTAAATGCGACCCATAGTTCTAATAATCGTGTGTGTCCTTTGGCGAGTTGAGGTTGCTTTCGCTGTTGCTGATTGCATTGCTCAGTTCACGCTGCGCTGCAGATTTCACATGGAGTGCTGCACTGGCCAGGAAACTTTTATTTTCCTAAGAAAATAATCAAATGGGACTTGAAAATGAATGCACTAGGAAGGTCACCTCCACTGCTGTTGTAAAAGTGGAAGTTCAGTGAGGGGGGATGATGATATACCACAATTAAAACTACAAAACCGTAGAGGAAGATAGAGCTGGTATCGACTTGGCCTAGTGCGGAATCAATCTGTTGATTGATTTTCTCAGTTGCACCAACTTCTACCGTGTATGGTTGCTACAATAGGTTTTTATCCAAACGTCGTGTTCTGTGTAGCATCTAGGTGCCATCTATGCATGTTACCTTGTAGTAATTTAAGATGAAGTGATACCTATAAAATGTGAAGCTTGCTTGCTTGCTTGATGTCTAGATTAAATTATCGTAATTTAAAATTAGGCTATTCTAAACTATTAGAGCCACACGCGGAGCTGTTAATTTAATTTCATTACCTTATTACTTGTCCATTCAAGTAGCATGTATGGTCATTTCCGAGGAGTGTGACACTCATAATGTAGCTACAGTGAGAAAGGAAATGAGCATTAAGATTTGATGTGGGTTTTCTATTGATCCTTCATTAGGCATTTTCAGGGGTCTGCTGCTAACCTGGGCGGAAGTCCTGGACAGAGAAAAAGAGCTGCTCGAGATCTGGGAGATCAGAATTGCGTTTAGCATTTGCAAAGCCTAAGGAGATCCTGTGCAAACTTTCCTCTCTGTTCCTGGCGATCTAATACACGGCACTGTATTGTAGAGAAAGAGGTAAATTGCTCCCTTAGTCAGTACTTGGGTATGATTCAATGATTTTGGTACAAAAGTGGACGTTTAGGACTATTAAATATGAGTGTCTGACCTGGGAACATCAAGTGGTGAGAGACGTCGTACTCCTGCAAGAATGACCTTGCCCAAACTTAAAAGCAAACCTTAACTTTAAAATCATTAAATTTTTGGAGTTCTAAGCTATGTCGTTAACAAAATATTACTGATCCCTGCTGTGTTAGTTTGGGTCTCGATACACTGCTGTAAAAGTAATACCGTGCTTTGTCCTGTTTTCCATATGCTGGAGAGGACTTTGAGATGCTTTCCTTACTCGACTGTTGTCTGCACATACCTTTCCCGTCCACGCTGTGCTGCACCCGGGCGGTGCTTTCCTGCTGTTAATCTGGAGGTTGGCTCCGTTTTGCCCCGGTGTGCGTTTTTCCCAGTCTTTCTTGGGCTGTGCGCGCCTGTGCCTGGCTTTTTTGTCTCCAAGGAGCTGGAGAGGGTTTATCTTTCTCTGATGTAGGTTGAGTCTGTCTATAGGAAACATCCCCATCCTTCCCGTGGGATGTGAAACACCAGTGCAGTGTACCGGCAGCGTCGGTATTACTCTCAAATGCTACGGGACCTTGGGTCCCTTTTTGTTATAAAACTGTTTGATTCAAGGCTGTGCAATTAGAAAAAAGAAGTCCAAAATCTGTAATTTACCTACCAAGTAATGTGCAATATTCATTCCTGGATTTGGGGTTTCTCTGTACTCAGGCAAACTAAATGAAAATAAAGCTGTAATATCCAGCAGGGCATTAATGCTGAATTGCTGCTTTACATATATTGCTGGAATTTAAACACTATGCAAGAACCATAACCAGAAAGTTAGAAGCATGCTCTGCTTAAGCAGCAGTCTGCTAATTAGATCTCTGAGCCTTGAAGTAACCTTGCCTGGGTTTTGTGTAGGTTTTTACAAGGAAAAATATTTAAAACCTTCCTTCATAATCTAAGTGTTGAATTTGCTTCAAAGGGCTTTGACACAGTGGTAAAAGCCACACTATAATATTTGTAGTATTAAATTTACTGTGTGCAATAACATTTATCACTGTCATAGTGATTATCTGCCTCTAATTAGGAAAGAGCAAAGAAATCTATCAGCCCTCAGTCACCACAGCCGTCGGGGGGGCTGGTCAGCCTCGCGTCTAAACCCTACCAGCGGAAATAACGCTTTCCTGCTCAATCCGTGTGGCTCTCTCCTGACACCTGCAAGATGCCAGCTAACAAACTCATTAAAAAGCATTTTCTTAAATTTCCGATGCAAATTACTGCGAAGTGTGCTTCATCAGTTAAAAATGCGAAGTGCGTGCGTCTTGTTGCTCAAACTGTGCAAACATCCCTGCCCCGCAAAGCCAACATGAGACGCGGTGCCCGCGCGGGCTGCGGGACGGTCAGGGCTCTCTGCTCCTCCCCGAGGGTTTGATGCCGGCGTGTTGCACGAGACGGTCGTTGCACGGGACGGTTGTCCTGAGGATGAGGAGGCAGCGTGCGTTGCTGGTGCGTAAGTGGAAATTTTGGGTGGTTGCAACCTGGTGTTCTCAAAATCCTCCCGGGACAAAAGACACTGCTCTCACTCTCTGTCCAACCTCGGCACATCCGTGGAGGTCCAGCCAGCATCGAGTGCCACGGTGCAATGCCACTGACTTGCTGAGTAGAATTAGAAACAGCTCTTTGCTTTCTTCTACCTGTAATTTATGTACAGTTATTTAGGCACAGGAACTATTTCTGATTATTTTTCGTTGCAGTGCGTGAGAACACTAATAAGGGCAGGTGCCTCGCTGTGAGCATGGCCTGGGGCTTAATGCAGCGTCTTGTCACGGGAGCATCTCGTGGAGTCCCGCGTTGCAGGTGTGCCCTCTGCTTCCGTGGCTTCACGTGTGCAGAGAGAGGCTTTCCGTGGCGTTGTTTGGCTCACCACCAGATCCTTTCGTTGGGCGAAGCCGTGGTAGCAGTGATGTCCCTGCATCGAGGGAAGCATGGAGCTTTCTCTTTAGAAAAAAGCAGCAATGCTGCTGGAGTCTCGCATAAGGTCACAGCAGGCGTTTGAACAGCTGTTTAACGGAGATGTTATTCGGGACACCACAGAGGGAAAAAGCTTTTGGCTTCAATTTGGAAAGACGTTAAAATGCATGCCTTGAATCCTTCTGTATTCAGCAGACAGTTGAGCATTTACCTGGGAGCAAAACCCAAGCTCCTGAAACGGCACTCCTGTGTCCGTCTGGATCCGGAGGGAGAGTGCAGGGGAAGGAGGGAGCAGAGCAGGCTTGAGTGATGCTCAGGTGGGAAAGAGGCACAGGAGCCAGTACAGTTTTAAATATTTCCAGAGATTTATGGAACAGGATTTGATTTGTTTGTTGATTTATTTCAGTCTACATAACCACAAGCAAAAAAATACCCAAGACTCTGCTTTAACAAACTGAGCCTCAGCTGCACTGAAACGATCAGTGGGGTGGGAAGTGAGCCGGGCTTGCACTTTGTTTTGATACTGCTCGCTGGTTTAGGAGAGGCGGGGGATCTCTCCAACGAGCATCCTACCCCGGGAATGGCGTGGGGCGGGGAAGATGCAGAATCCCTTGCACGCTGAGGTGCTGCTCAGCGTCGTCCCAGTGTGTGATGAGGACAGAGCCTCACGCACGCCACCGAGGACTTCAGACCTTGCAAACACCACTTTGATCTCCCCTTCGAGAGCCACCCGCCATGCCAAGGGGCACTTCGGCTCGCTCGGCTCTCGCTCCAGGCTCTGTCGGGAGCTGCATCAGCACAAGCTCAGCCTGAGCTGGTAGGTCCTGCCGGGAGACGAGCTCTGTAGGCTGCACGTGACCATATGGGCATGGCCATGTGGGGAGCATGGCCAGCCCCAACGAGCTGCCCCACTGAGCCGGCCGCAGCGGCGGGGAGGAGAAGGGAGCAGAGCCTGGGAAGGTTGGAGAAGGTTGTTAGTGGAATAACGCCGGCCGGGGTGGAAGGTTTTCTGTAATATTTTTATACCTGGAATAACCCCAGCATGAATGTGTCGGACTCAGCACATTAGTGTTTTGCCGGGATAGCTATTTCATTGCGGGCTGGTATAAGCTGTAGCAGCAAAGCTCATTTTATGCCCCTATAAATGGCATGTGGACAAGGCAGATTTGCTGGTGTAGCTTATCATTGCTGGACCACTATCAGCAGACTTTTCCTAGCAGGCACCTATCTTCAATTTAGACTTGTCCCTCAGCCCACTGGATACCTAGAAGACTTCTGAAAATCTTGGAATAACTTGCTGAAGGCCTTTTATCCAGCACTGCTTTTAAGCATTAAATATTTAAATACATTTAATCATCCTAATATTCTTATTGTCGCCTACACATACTGCCGTTCCCTGGGATCTTTATGGATGCAAGTTGACTGAGGAGGGCCCAACGGCAAACCACTCTGCATCCACCCTGATGCTAGTCCTGGGTCCATCACCCAACGCAGCGATGCCAATGGGAGATAGGGGTTTCACAGTAACAGGCAAAACCCTTTTTAAATGTACCCCCGGCAGAGGGTGGAGAAAACGCAAAACAAGATATACCCAGCTCTTCCAATGGCTGTTAAGGGATGAAATATATTTTATATTTTTCTGGAGTAGTACAGTGAGTTACATTGCTATATGAAAGTGCCAACAAGGCTACAGTGTTCCATTAATGATGAGCATGGAATAAATTACCCACAGATGACATTTTTTAATTGAATTGCAATCTAATATCCCAGCAATATATTACAATAATAAGAATATTAGGTTGATTAAAATATATTTAAAACCTGAGCCAACTGAAATGCTAAGATAAGGTGCTAGGTAAAAGGCACATGATGTATATATGTCTCGTTGATTCTCAAAAATGGGCAGGTAATTTGGTGGTGTTTGGCTCTGTGGTGTCGTAAAGTTCCTCTCTGATGTGTGCTTGAAGTCTCTTTGTTGTCGGTTTTAAATTTTCCTTCACAACAACAGCAGTACTGGGGGCTACCTTAAGTGCAAGCATAAGCTGTAATATATTTTGCATACGTCTAGCAGAATACGTAGGTAATGATCGCGTGGAGAAACCCTCGTTCCTTCCCCGTTTCCTCTGGGAGAGGACTGGGCACTCAGTATGAGAGCCAAAACCCACTGGAGCTGGGTGAGAGGGTTTCTGTTGGTGTTGGTGAGCTGGTTGAACTTGTTTATGTGCATTTAGGATTGGTGACTCTCCCTGGGTGACTTGCCTAAATACCACAAAGCCAGCATGGGATGCACAGTTAGGGAGCGGGTTGACTCCAGTGTGATGTAAATGTCTTTTGTTTGCCCTGGAGATTTGATGAATCACTTAAACAGACTCATCCTACGCTTCTGTATAACTCGCGCAATTCCATCACCCATCACGTTAATTACTGGCAGGTAAAGCATTTGCTGTGAAAGCTGCAGGTAGGAAAAATACCGCAATGACCCGTAACGCCTGCTTTGTGTTAGTTACCTTGTCAGCTTGCTTCTTGTTAGCAGAAATGCGACAGCCTGCAAAGTCAAATACATATAAAATACGTGATTTTGTATATAAAAAATATAATATTTTGTATTTATGTAAGTCCTGAAATGGACTTCCATGCTTGGCTTCAATAGGAATAAAGGGCACAACTTTGTTAACTGCATCCCTTAGGAAACTCAAGGACAATATACAGCGCCCTGCCGGTAGCACGGCATGGTGGATCCCAGCCTCTTCCCGCCCTCCACCTTCCTTCTTTCCTTTTTCCCTTCATTCTGTATCCAAACAGACCATCCTCCCTTGAGTAATCGAGGAAAACTGTCCATCATTCAGCTTTTCCAGTGCCGTGAGGTTCAGTCCTTGGGCTGAGAAGCACAACAACCTTCTATTGCCACAATCTATTATAAAATTTATTATGCCTTAATTGATCTTTAATCGTCCCAGCTTGGTTAGCACTTATTTATTACTGAGAAACACGTACTCCAGAACCCATTGAAATAAAACCTATTCCAGGAACGAAACTGCTGACTGAAGACTCCTGCTACCAGTCGCAGGGGGAAATAGCACAGACAGAATCCCATTAGATGAATGCCTATAAAGAAAAAGCCAGCCTTCTGTGAACGGAAAGATAAAATGCAGTCATAATTTAAACTCTTTGATATAGTAAACAGTTAGAATATGTTTTGCAAATTCCTTACCGCAGGGGTGAATCACTCCCAATTCACTTAATGCACAAATATCAGGCTTGTCAAAGAAAAAGTATTTCCTGTGCATTTCCATTTTGGAATTAAATGGGTTTGGGGGGAAGCACGTATACTGAAGCGTGCTTTAGGGGTGTACGACTGTGTGCGCATCGATATATACATCGATATATCACACATTCGTATACTGCGGACATCTGAAAGGCTACTGCAGAGGCTGCCGATTCAAGAACTTGAAAAATCATCATATGCCAGATTTACAGTTAGGAAGAATTAAAATAAACTGGGTTGTGGGCGGCGGTAACAACCCCAACCCCCTGGTCATCAGCAGACTTTGAACCCTCGGTTTTGATCGCTGAAGACAGGCCGCTGGTGTTGAAGCTGCAGGGGCGGCGGGGGCTGTTTGGGCTGTGGGGAGAGCGGTGGGTCGCGTGGTCCAGCTGCCGCCTCGGTGATGGGTTTGGTGGAACGGAGAGAGGGTTGGTCGTGGAGAGGGGAAGGGATGCAGGGCTGGAGGCGGAGGAGAGGACTTCATGGGAGGTGGGTGGTAGGGCCGAGACTGAAATAATAACATGGTTTCAGAAGGAGCCAAGAAAGGGCACACAAGGCAAGAAAAGAGGAGAGTTCAGGGAAAAAGATGGAGCTTTCCGCTCCTGCCCACCCTCTGTGGGGTTGCGGGTGCTGGCGTGCCCCACGCGGCACGGTGGCGTTGCGGCTGCCTGGCTGGGAGCAGCCTCTGCTCGATGCTTCCCATAGAGAGGTTTTCTTTCCAGTTCTTACACCTTTGCCAAACCAAATATGTTTGAGCTGAAACACTCCATGCCAGGAACCTGCTGAAAATGAATTTGTCTTTTTTATTTGCTTTCTGGAAACCACAGTGAGAATTGCTCAGTAGCTTTCTGTAACAAGATTACAGAAACGTCCAGTGTTTAGTCCATGCTACAGAAAAAAAAAAAAAATCTTACTATTACCACTACAGTCTGAAGCTCTAATATTGGATGTTTTGCAGTATTGGATTTAAACCTGGCAGTTGGGCTGCACTTGGAGTCAGGCATTTTTTTTCTGAAATGGCCATATGTATAAAAAATTAACCAAAATTTGAGAAAATTATGAGTCTTTGATAATCTTACTTTGTGTGTGCAGAGCAAGGTGGTCAGTAGAGAGAACCTGGCGGGGATGTATCCTGACCAACCGTTATCTCATAATTCCTACAATCATACAGACTTCTGGGAAGCTTCACATCACCAAATTTTATAAAACAGTCATTCAACAGTGATGTTTCCTTCTTCCCCTCTCAAATTTTCCTTTTTTATTTTCCATCCAGAATTGCATTGATAGTAAATTCCCCCATGGCAGAGCAGCAGGCGTCAAGTATAATCATTTATGACTCATTAGCGTGGTGTAACTTCCATGAACATGGAAGATAATCATCTCGATTTGGAGAAACACAACGCTTACAACCTTTGGTTGTATGGAGGCGCTGGGGTTTAAAACCAGAGCTTTGGAATGATAAAGATTATTTCTACACCACCTGCAAAGGGTTCAAAAGATGTAGTTTTCATTTTCTCTAGGAGTTGTGAATCAAAACCTATTAGAGATCTTTGAAAATGTTTAGGTCACAGCGCTTGTGAAGACAAGAATATTGGAGTTGAATCGTGCTTTGGGGTACTGTGTGGGAAATTCCGTTCCTCTGCAAACTCAAGCAGGTCAGGCTTGCTGCTAAGATGTCCTTTCTCCTTCTTCCCAGGGTACAATAAATAGATGCTACAGCTCTTTAGATGCTCCCATATTACAGTACAAGGAATTGTCTAGGTACAGCTAGATGGAAATAGTCAGATTTACTGAATTGTTTCACTACCTATGTGAGTCAGTGTCTTTGGTCTCCAAGTATAAAAATCCGCTGGTGGTGGCAGGTTTCCGTGAGAGCCAGAATGAATCCTTCAGTCGCCGCAAACGGGGACGGCTGATGGCATCCTACCAGCAAAGTGCCAGCCTACTCCTCTCTAGGAAATCATTATGAATAATTACACTTTTTAATTATAGCTCCACTCAGAGCCTCACATACGCCCTTAAACAGTACTAAAATTCCTTGACGTCCTGCACGGGATGTTTCTTTGCCTGGTGGTGATTTCGGGGAATTTAACTCAGTTTATATTCTCAGTTCAGCTTGAAGCTGGAGAGTTAAAAATAAGCTGAAGGGCACCACTTTTGTGCTGTTTTCCATAACAAAATGTCCTCGATCTGCATGGCATAAACACTCAGAGGAGCCCTGCCAGCTAGAGAGCCTGACCTTTTAGGGTTACAATTAACTCCCTTGCCACCCTGCCTTTTATTTCGGCTTTTCTGGTGGGCAAAAAGTTTCAGTGCTTTAATTTGTGAAAAGCCTGGGAGCTAAGGAACACAACAGGGAGAAAAAGAAGCAATCATGGCTTTGGCATCTGAGGGGGAGGCTGACCCTTGTGTCCTATCAAATTTAGTCCTAAATATATTTTACCTTTGTTGTAAAATGCCCTTCAGCTGGCACAAGAGTTCCTCGCGCCCTGAGCTAATGCATTCAACAGCACAGGCTCTTTAAGGCGAGAATTGAATCTTGTTGCCCCTTGACAGAGATGGAATAATAGTGTAATGCAACAGAACATTTTTGAAATGCTAATACTTGCCACCTGCAACTTAATTTTATTTTTTTTCTTATTGCCTTTTTTTATGACATTTCACAGTCCCATAGTCTCAATAGATGGATCTGCATCATAAAAATGACACACTGATGATTTAAGAAGGATAGTCAGTCTGAGTGAAACGGATGGAGTGCTTTAAGAGTGTCAGTTTAGCACCTATTACATAGGGTCAATGTTCATTTTCAATACATCATTAAAGCATCCTGCTAAATCACTCAGAAAATGTTCGTGTTCTCCTTTTTGAGCCACCATGTCAGATTACAGGGATAATGAAGTGTAACTGCACATGAACGGCGGTATTACACAAGCATATTTTATTGTTTTCTGGGCCACTGTTTTAGGATATTCTGAATATGAAACATTAAAAAATCCACAATGAAATACTGAGTACCTCCTTAGGTGATAGTTCCCGTACTTACATTTGCAGTCAGCTACCAGCTCCATCAAATTTGATATCTAGTGAAGTCATTTTCCCACTCTATCAGTTTTACAATACACAGTGTTCACTAAACTAATATCAATAAAATCAAAACTGCCCTCAGCCTGGTAGCTAGTTCTTAAATTACATTACAGAAGATGTATTTCTATTATTTTGAGAAGAACCTGGGAAGCTCAGTTATTTCAATAGAAGTCACTTTGCCAAGGTTATTTCAAGTGCAAGGTGATTTTTGCTGGCTCCAAGTGCTATTACCAGCACAGAGTCTCAGTGACACCTCTGTCATGATTAAAATTTTCATTATTAAGCTAAGGTTAAAAATCAGGATTGGAAGACAGGAATCAGGACGTACGAACATCGGATGCGAAATATTTAAATTAATCGTTGTAGTCTATTCCTAACACTGACCCTCCCCACAATACGGACTGGTAGCCACTTGGTGTGAACCTGTCTCTATGGATAGCATAAGCAAATACTGAAAATACTAACTTCTTTATAGTGAAACAGGGAGCACAATGCTGGCTAAAGCTACCTTCACTCCAGTAAGTAGAGAAAAAAATGTCAGGTTTCCTCAGGCTTATAAAATATTTATTTTCTTTTATTGCATTTTGTAATGGAAAACATGACTTTTATTTACAGAAAGGTGATGCAAGTATGTCCCGAGGCACCCGTTCTTCATCCCGCCTAATCCAGGACATCTGACTGAGGAGCTTAAATTAATACCCTCAGTTACTTTGGGCTTTCACTACCTTCACTAGTCAGAGACAGGTACCTCTGGCTTTCTCTCTGTTAAGTATGGAGGGGATCAGGGGATCTCCAGTTTCGAAGTTGCAACTTGTAGACCACATGTACCAGGAGTCATCTACTCTGTTGGTTTGGGTAGTGTCATTCTGGTGTGGTATAAATAATAACATACGAAGGCAGAATGAGCTGTGATGCTGGAGTAGAGAGTTTGGAGGATATCATTATGGGCAGGATGGGGAGCTGCTGGAGGAGGGCTGGAGAAGAGGAGAGAGCCGAGAAGATGGGTGCTGGGGGAAGGCCTAAGGGACAGCTCTCCCAGAGGATGGGAGCAGGACTGGGACAAGATCTGGCAGATAATTGGGCCCTATTTTCAGGGGAAAAAATTGTTGGTTTGCCCAGTTTTTTCCTGTTAGCTTTTCCTTACGTAGAACTGCGGTTGGTTGCTGGGGTCATATCATTTTCATCCTGTACGTGAAGCAGCTGAACATGCTGTGGGTCATGACGTGGTGGCCTTTCTTATAGTCTTCTGACGTTCTTTTCCTCTACTCCAAGTTAGTGCAGATGTCCTCTTTGTCTGCAATGCAGACAAAGGATCAGCACATGACAGAACCATGAGAGGCTTTGCAGAGAGGAGGAATCACTACGGGAAAGGCTCCGGGGTGGAAGTGGTGCAGATGAGCGGAGGAGAAGGTGGCACTGGCCATTTTGACATGGAGCTGGGGAGAGCAGAGGAGCTTTCCAAGGCAGCTAATGATGCAGGCACTGCAGGTTTTTTAATGCTTCAGTTGGGAAATTCCTACCATTAACAAGACGTTTGTCTTAATGACAGGCTTATTTTAGAAAACGTTCAAAGCTAATAACTATACTCAATAATGATAGTGAACATTATTGAGTTTTCCCCATTCACCTGTAAAGGATTGTAAAAGACTGCTACCCTACTGCCAATAAAGTCTTCTGCAGGCTATATACTCTGCTGCTCAGCTCCTCTAGACCCACCTCCTTCTCAGGACTTGCGTGGAAGCGTTACTTGAGAAGGTGCTGGTTCACAAAACAAGAGTTATGGAAAGAAAGGATACTGAAGTAAAGACTTTTCTCATTACAAATAAAACAAGTGTGATCTGCAGCGGGGGACTGTTATGTGAAGAGCGGAGGGTCATATTCCTCACTTCTGTTCCCACGAGCAGTGGGTATTTAAGCACATGGCATTCCTTCTCCAGGACAGATTTACGTGGGTTTGAGCATCCTTTCAGGAAGGGGACCATGGCTCTGTTGTTCTTTTTTCCAGGATCAGCATCCAACTGTGGTTCAAGGTTGGCACAAGTACCCTGTCCCACTCTTCTCCCCCTCTCCTGAGCTGTGGGGAGTAAGCCCTTCAGCGTGAACTGGGTCTGGGGAGCTTCCTGCTATCCAGGCAGGGGGAACCTTCATTTGGGTCCAGGGAAGGACATTTACATTTGTATTTTTAGAGCAAATTCCTTTCTACAAAGTCAGTAGAAATGGTCCCATGAGTTACGGAATTTGGTCCTGATTCAGAGACAATTTTCTTGTCCTTTCAATTTATTTTCTAGCCTTCCCTTTGGAAACAAGCCAGTGCTCCCTTCATATTTTTGACTTCACTTAATTGCCTGAAAAAAATATTTTTGAAGATCTGTTTGTTTTATTTTATTGAAGCTGCTCTGAGTTCTCCAGTCTGCCCATATTTCCTTATTATAGTATTCTCTTACTCTCTGCAAGTGTGGCATTATATCAGTATTATCAGGTCTCCAATCCTTTTGCATTTTGAAAGCTTCAGTGGGTAATCCTGGTATTTTCCTCTTAAATGAGTGAGGACTTTGTTTATGCCCTGCCCTCAAGCTTTCTGGTCTTGGACCGGTTCTGGGGATGCACTGCCGGTCTCACAGGGCAGCGACACTGTGCTCCTTGCCACAGCCACCTGGGTGCAGTCAGCGAGAAGTCACAGTGTTTTGTTTGTTTTCTTACAGCGTAATAGCTTTGCTTTGATGTTCTTAACTGCGCGCTAAATGGTGGTCTGGAAGGTTTCTGTTCAAAATAAATAAATTAATAAATTAATGCTCAAGTCCTGTTGCATGTTGCACATGACTGCAGCAATTAGCAGCTGCTCCCTCGATGGCTTCTCTGCTCATGGGCTAATGATTTCACTTTTGTCTGCACTGATCGGCAGCTGATTTCTGCAGCTGCAGTTCCTTGTGTCAGGCAAAACTTCCGGAAGACAGCTCTAGCCTTCCTCACGGTTTACTCTGCTTCTAGACTTAGGGAAGCCTCTTGACCTTTGCGGTCTTCTGTTGCATGGAGAAGGGACCACGCTTGCCCCAACGCCATCACAGAGTACGTAGCCCCAAATTTTCAAAGGAGTTTGCCCTTTAGCTGGCAAATGCATTCCCTCCTGCCTCCCTCCTCACCCCGAGGAGGGCTCTCCCCAGGCCAGCACTGGCCATGGCTCATTTCGTGGTTTGTGAAGCCGAGGACCCCGAGGGAGCTGCGGCACCTCTGTGGGAAGCAGCGCGGCCGTGAAGGTGTACACACAGGCTGCCGTGTCCTGCAAAACCGGTCATTAAAGCGTCTGGAGCGCAGGAGCTCCTGCGATAAATACCGCCAAAGACTTTAAGTATTACCTTGAGGATTACTATACCGTCTGATTTAATTCTTCTGGCATTTTACTGACAGGTCAAAGACAAAAGTGATTCTGTTAAGAAGCACTGCACTTGCACAGAGATGCTGAAGCTTTTTAAAGGTTCATTATTCAACCTGTTGTACGCAATGCTGTAGAGCCATCATATCCTCTAGCAGCTAGCCCTCAAACATCTTCGCTAAACCTTTGAACCAATGATTTGTATGATATGCATTGTCATTTCTATGGCAAAACTTGCTCCACAAATGATCTTAGCATGAATTAGTCAGAAGAAAACATTGTAAACGCCTCATTTATTGTGAACACTAGACCCTGGGCACTGGCACCATTTGGTTGTAGAGGCTCAGACAGGGTCTGATGGCTTGGAAAAAATGGCACTATCTGTAGGTCCGCACAGCTCCTCCTCCAGTGAAACCCAACTGAACTGAACGGTTTCGGCCTGATTCATATACATGCCTGCATCTGAATGTTATGCCACTGTAAAACAAGATACTAGGGGATAAAACTTTAAAGGTTGGTAATAAAAAGGTAATAAATGGGGATATACAATAGGCTGATGGGAAACTTCATTTATTTCCGCGAGTTACAGATGACCTCATAACTCATGAGTGGTGGAGCGAGGCGGAGTTATGAAAGTCATGAAAGGTCATCAATAACAAGTGGAAATAAATGAGTTTGTCTATTGTATTTTCTGTTTGCATGCATCGCCCGATGATAAATGTGACAGCGGTGTCGGGGTGATGAGGCTGGGAGGGAGCCCGGGAGGAGTGGAGTGCCCTGCAGCAGCCCTGCCAGGACCCCAGCCCCGACCTGCATGGGGGGCACCCTGCCTAGGACATAGGTCCATCTTCTCCCTCAGAAATGGGGGATGAAGAAAAGCTTCTAGCTGAAGTAGAAAAGAGGCAAGGAAGGTGCCAGCACAACCAAGGCGATGACGTGTTGTCCTGGTCCCACAGGCACCATTGCCACGGGGTAGTACACCCTGTTTTGCTTTTGCGAGAGGTAGCTGGGACAGGTCTCCAGAGCACATGCAAAGACCGAGCAAGAATCAAAAGACTCCAGCAATACCGACTCAAATGACTTACAGTGCAATGTAACAGCATGAAGGTGCAGAAAGTCTTTTGATGACCTTTTTTTGTTGTGTTGGGCTGTTAGTTCAGCGGTTGTGTATTTTAATCCAGCCCCCAGTCTCCTCTCAGACTATTTTTTCAGGTTCGATGGTAACTGTCCCCACTCTGCCCTTTTGCAAACCCTTGCAGAAGCCAAGGTCAAAACAAGGCATGACGACCACTGAAAACTCAAACCTTGCTCACATTTCAAGACAAGCGCTCCAAGAAGGCAGCTGTGTGTACATAGCTATTCCACCCATAATGGGATTATAAAGTAATCTCGGAGAGGCTGGAAGAGTAACCTTGGGAAATAAGGCGTGTGTCTGGTTCTGGTTCAGATACGCTGTGTAACTGCAGCTAAATAACGTCTGTCTCTGCTTCAGCTCACCATCTGTAAAGCAAGGATTTTTACGTTCTTTCCATAAAGGAATATTGCTGGAGAGAGGAAAAAAAATCCAACTATGAATTGTGCAGATATTCTTGTCCTGGAGAACCAGCCACAGAGCAGTACTCGAATGGAAAGTCACTAGAGGAAACTAAAAGAACAGGATTTTGATGAGTCGGTTAAAGAGCCAACACTCTTCCTGCTGACAGAGTATTGAACTTCAAAATTTGGTTAGAAGGCACTGTTTTGCTGACAGTACTGTCTTTCAAAGGACATGCAAAATCAACACCTGACCATCTGTAGTCATTTAAGATTCACCCATAACGTTTTTTGTAATAGAGGGGTTGTTGTTAACCTTGACATCCTGGACAAATGCCAGCTTCTCCCACTCTACATTAGTCATCGAACATAAACTACTCGCATCCTCTTCTGTCATGAAATACCCTTTTGAGTTCTTGGACATTTGCTGCATTTCATGCCTCGAGCAAGTGCAGGTTTGCGTCTCCCACTGCAAGTTGCAGCAAACCGTAAGCTTCAGTGATATGGCCCACGTAGTCCTGGAGCGAGGCCACTTCAGACCTAAAGTCTTCCCAAGACTGTGTTCACAAGAGACCATCCCATGCAGGCTTTTCCTGGAGCGCACTAGCAGTGCTCTGGCAGGCGTGACAGCCAGGCTTCTCCTCGGGGTCGTATTCAAGGATGTACACGGCTGGTGTGCAGACCCCTTGTGCCATATATTAATGGGAGACTAGGAAGGAGGGATCTCCTGACTTTTTGCCTTCCAACCTCTGTAACCCTACAGGGGATAAGTATGCTTTTTCCTTAAAAAGGTAGCATAAATTTTGATGAGCAGTTCATACCCTCAGGTATCGCTAAGTGAAGAAGCTAGGAAAAAGTAGTTTAAGCAAGTTTCCACACTGTAGTAGGCAGTATTACAGAAGATCATTGTGAAATATTTCTATGCCTCCCTGCTTGAAAATATTGGGGAGCACTGATTTACCTCGTTTAGTGTCCTTGGCTTTTATCCTTCCTTCAATCACTATTATCTGTAACTCGGGAATAAAGGCTCCATTCAGTCTGAAAGGAGCAGTTCTGCAGTGGTTTATGAATGCTTTGTTTGCTCAAAGATCTGAAATATATTACTCTGAATCATTAAGAGCCTTTTTTCACAATATGTCCCTGACTTCAGTACTTCATCCTTGACGGTTTCTATATAAGCATCGCTCTTGATTTATACTGAGAGTTAATGATTTGCAGTGCATGAAGTATAATGAGATAGCTTCAGACGGGGGATTTAAAATTACAGGCAGAGCTTTAACTTGGGGAAAGAACGGAGGTGCCTATGCGAGTCAGCCCCTGGTGCACACCCTGAGACACGACTGATGTACTTCGTAGCCCGGTGCAGTCGGTGGCTTGCTGCAGGGGGACAGCCAAGGCACAGACAAGCAGGCATCATTTCAGAGAGCGCTTGAATAGTTACAGGACCTGATCCTTCTTCTGCTCCAACCTATCTGGTGAGGTTTATCAAGCATTGCCCACAGCCCTGGCTGTGCTGTGAGCCCATGCAACGAGCCAACCGACCAACGCTTTGCAGAGGGACTGAAGGATTTTTCCTGAAAAGTTCATATTGCCGGTGGTTGGAGGTGAGGTTTGCCTTGCTCGTGGCAGCGCTGAGCGCTGCCGTCCTCTGCTCTTAATGAAACAGGGGTGGAAAATCACAGCCCTCCTTGATCTGACCTGGACTGCAAGAGCGGTGTCTCTCACTCAGCTTTTGACACTAGTCGGAGGCATTTTCATTTGTGGGATGCCCTTTTTATAGCATCAGAGGCAATCTTCTCAATTCCACATGTTGGCATTTTCCTGTCTTGCTCAATGTAGCCTTAGTAAGGGGAAGGGAGAAAATAGCAGGAAAGATAGAGAAATTAGAGGTTTAGCAAAAGATGAAGCATAACTATAAGAAAAAGGAAAGAATATTTGTGTCACCTGGTTCAAATAGCATAATTTGTGTCACCTGGCGTGTACAATAGCATAATTTCACTAATGCTTATTAAATCCCTTCCACCTAGGATTAACCACTGCCAGAAATACTCACTCATGCACCTGGGGTCTTGCCAGAGACAGAGAAATCCCAAACACTTGTAGCTGAGTTGGTCATCATAGTGAAAACTTCTGAAAGCAGAATTCAGGGATAAGATATAAACAATCCTTCCCACAATAATTTACGACATTTTTCTTGGTTTTGGCAGTACTGCTCATGAGCAGGGAGACAAGGTTTGCCCTGCTCGACGCGAGTCATTTTATCTAACTGCGCCTTGGTTTCCCATGCCGTCTTCTGGCCCTGCTGCATATTTCCATTGCAGCTCTCTAGGGCGTGAACCATTTTTTTAGCGTATGTTTGAGCAGAGCTTTGCCCTATGAGTCCCTGATCGTGGTTGGGCCCTTTTGGTGTGCTGTGTCTCACTAGCCATATATAAAATCCAAACCAAACCTTGTCAGACATCATGTCTGGTGCTGCAACAATGTTGGGACTAACTAAATAATATCTCCATAAATTGCCCGTAATTGGTTACCCAAATTAATCATAATACAGTTGAGCCAATTAAAAATGTAGGATTTGAGATTGCTTTGAATGGATATAAGCCACAAAGGACTATACGTCAATTAAAGTACTGCAGAAGGCTTTTCACTGAATGCCCTGCAGGTATGTGTTATATCTTAGTGAATGAATGTCATGTTACGTTTGTGAAAATCATTCCATTATCAAAGCCATGATTTACACAATGGATAATATATGCTGGCGTGTACAAGCCAACCACTGATCTTATTAACACTTGTACTGGCTGCAGGTTTTGCGTTGGAAATGTTTAACTTGGACATTCTCCATCATGAGCAGTCGCTACACTTTAATACTGTTTTCTGTGGTTTTCCTATCATGGAGACAGTATTTAGGTAAGATATTAGCAAAAGCAATTGAGCCATCAATGCTGATGTTCTGCGCAAAATAGCAGCTTTTTATGATGTACTAATTTGTGTCTGACCTTTGGTGAGCGAATATATTTTGGATGTTGTTTCTGTGTCTGCATAGCTGCATAAAATAGAGAGGGAGGAAGGTCTGGCTGGAGCAGGCGAGGAAGGCTCTTGTGCCGGGAGGAACCGGCTATGAGGAGGGACGCGGCTTTAACCACTTCTTGATTGTGGTGGTGTTGTGGTGTGCGTGTGGACCTGCAGCCTGAGAGAGTTTCTGGTTTTTTCTTCACATTAAGAGTGAATTGTGTCTTGGAAAAACAGAGCATCTGGTTGATAGTATTTGTGATGAGCACTGTGCTAAAGATCTTAAAAAGAAACTATCCCCAGACTCTTGATGGGATGAATACTGTTATTTGTGGCACTTGGCATATGGTGGCTATTCTGGCAAATAATTTAGCATTAAACAAGTTTTGATTTGGCCCACTCGATTTCTGGGCTGTTGTAAATTAAATATATGTTTAAAGATTGTGTTTGTATTTAAGTTATAGACTAAACCAGCAAGAATTCATTATATATAGTGCAATGTGCATTCCTCAAATGTTCGGTTTATTGAGCTGATTTTAATTTGTGATCATTAAACGTAAACAAGGCATGTGCCTACTGCAATCAGCCTAAAAAGTCAATATTTAACAGCCATTACCAAAATGGTGATAGCTAAGATTGTATTCTCTTAGTACAAGAGAAATCTCTGTGTTGTGGACTGTAATCATCTGTATAGGGAGGAGGTGGTGGGTACCACAGAGCCATTTAATATCACATACGAAGCGATAATTAGATACAGTTGTTGGAAATTGAGAAGGGAACAACTGAAAAATAGAAAAAAAAAAAAAAAAGACCATTTTCATAGGGAGAAGGAATGGAAATGTGCTCATTATTTTAAATACCGTTGGTTGGAAGGGATGACGAAGAACGTGTTGCAGCAGGTTGGTGTGGCAGAAGAGCAGAGGTGGGCTGAGGGCTGTAGGGGTAGAAGCAGCCCAAGTGGGGCCGAGCTTTAAGATGCATACTTCGGTGCAGTTTGCACAGACTCGGGGAAATACTTCTCAGGTTTTGGCAAAGAAGTTCCTGGGGTAAGAAGCAGTGGAGGCCGTCCCTGCAGAGCCAGGAGCAGGACCATGCCATGTTTTGTCCCCATCAGCCTTTGCCGGACCTGGGAGGTGTGAAGAGGGTAGATGTTGAATGTGGAGGCGATGGGAAGAGCTGTGCCAGTGACAATGGGGAAGGGAGACTGGGACCAGCCCTCCATGGGGCGACTGAAGCTCGGCAGGGACGGGAGGTCTCGGCCAGGTTGGAGCTGGGAGCAGGCTGGAGCTGAGCAGAAATGAGGGGCTAAAAAGTACTTAGTGCTGAATAATCCCTCTCTGAGGCCACACAACTCACTTAAAGCAAACATGTCAAAGGTCCTCATGAGCGTTTCTGAAGTGGATTTGAAAGTGAAGGGTGTTACAGAAAAAGCCAGGGAGAAATGAATCATTTCCACCTTCAGAGCTACATTTGAATGGTTGAAAATAAGGTTGAGGATGTAAGATAAGAAAAACAAAATATTGAATAGCTCCTCTCTAAATAAGCCCTGTCTATTCTGTGCAAAAATAGCGTATGCTGATGGAATTAAGAAGAGCGCACGCGCGACCCAAGTGATGCAGGCTGTCTCTGCTCTCCTCTCCTCTCCTGCGGTTGTTTCCCTTTGCAACCTGAACGTTCTTTTGATGCCGGGGGTTTTATGTGACATAAGACTTACAAGCCTGTGTGATAAAGAACAGCTTCTATAAATCATTTTGCTCTGCAGATTTAAAAGTTTCAAGAAGGTAATGTCGGTTGGTACACAAAGTATGACTGGCCACATTTGATTTTGCCAGCATATCTTGCTTTTCAATATGCCTTTTAATACGGTAGTCTGGATGATTTGTTTTTCCTGTTACTTTCAAGGATGCAGCATTTATCATTCTTGTATTACTGGAATTTAACTTTCTCACAGCAGTAGCTGCAAATCTCTGCTTCAAAGTATTTTCGTGTAATTAAATTTCAGTTTTGTATGTGGATTTTATCTGTGAACCTCTAAGGGTTTTTTAATGAGAAATCCACAGCCACGACACGCTTGTGGGTGTTTGTGTGGCCCCTATCTGTTACCATGGTTACTGAGAAATCTTTTCAAACGTGTCATTCCTAGAATGGCCCAGAGAGGTCTTTCCCAGGGGGGAAACTGAGGCAGAGCAGGGGGTCACTGGCTTTCTGGGCGAGGACTTAAATCTGCTTCTGCTGCCATCACCACCGCTCATCCCCATCTCTGGAGCGCTCTGCAGAGTTTTCCACTCCACCAGAGAAGCCGCTTCGGTGGCCGCGTGAAACCTGTACATACCCCTTCCCTGCTGGTCCCTTCCAAACCTTTTGTTGTCCATCCTGCAATTCCCTGTGGAGATTAAACCCAGGGAAACGCCAAGCTACACCGGCTTTGAAATGCTGGTTCAAAATTGTGTTAAAAAGCCCCAGCTGCCTGCCAGCCGTCGCGCGGGAGCGCCGATGAATTACCCGGCCCTTTCTGTGCGGTTGCTAAAAGGCTCTTAACTGCAGGGGATTGGGCTTGAAAATGTTTAACCGGGAGAAAACCTGCCCGCAACAATAGATGTGCTGATAGCACGAACCAGGGGAGTTTCTTTAGGTAGTGTTCTTTGCTCTTTGGTTTCCCTTCACCCTCCTTTCCAGAAGGAAATGTTATTTAATTACCTGTTTCTTTGCAGATCGCTGCTGTTCGTCTGCATATCTCTGACTTTCTCCTAAACTTTAGTTAGGTGGTTTTGAATATAGGAAGGACATAGACGAGAGTGCTGATGCAGATGTTTTTATCAACTAATGTATTTTTAAAATACAAGATGTTATCTGGATAAACGTTGCTGCAGAGCAACCTTGCCGTAACCTTGCACGGTCCCCCCAGCTGAATTTGCACCATTTGTGCCGGCTCCAGAGCTATAGATCCCTGCAGCATGCCTTAACTTGGTCCGAAGCCTCACCCTCCAAGGCAGGACTGGCAGCAGCAACGTCGGGACGAGGAGAAATGCATCCTCAAGGCGCATCCTCCTACGCTGAGCCCCGGCGTAGCTGGAGCCTTTATGTCCATGATCCCGCTTTGTGACCCGGGAGGCGGCGTTTCTGAACGATATTATGCAAGTCCTGCATCCAGCCAGGGGTGCGTGGCATAAATATCTGGGTATGCCCTGTAGCCCCTCACTTTTTATTGCGTTGGTTTTCCCCTGCTTATGTAACTATAATTTATAAATGAAACGGGCTCTGATTTTATACTGCTGGCCTGGGACCTGGGAAGCTGTTTGTAAGGAAAATCACCAAAAGCCTTGGAGAGAGACTGAATTCTGGCTTTAATGAGGCAAAACCCAAATGGGCAATGGCTGGAGTGGAAGGCGAAGGAGGGGGATGAAATAGCTGAGGTTCTGGCTTGGGACGGGGTAGGCACAGGAAAGCAGTGTCCTTGCATTTATTAAGTATCCTAGGCGTAGCTACAGTCAGAAAAGATGCAAAATCCATATAATCACCACGGCTAAATTTGCAGTCATCCATAGAAAGAGCAACGAAAGCTCCAGGAAAAATATCACCAATGCTTATTTACAACTGGAAAGGTACGCTGTCACTGAGTGGGTTGTTTATGAACGCAGTAAATGTGGGAATAGGAAAGAAATAAATGCACCTGATTTTAAATGCTTGGGGTTTTTTTTTAGAAACCCTGAATGTGGGGTTTAGAAGCAGCGTGGGGCTTTTTCCTAGGCTCCTTGTGTCCTGGTTCATGCATTTTTCAGCGTATCGCATTCATTGCATAATGCTGGCCGAGAACTCAGAGTAAAGTGAGCAGAGAGTGAGAGATTGGAGCAGTTTGATGCAGCCATTTTTGATGTCTCAGTGGTTTCAAACTATATGTGAGTGCTTCTTGAACCCCAAATACCCTATGGCCTGACTTGTCTCTATTTTCAAAGTAATTTACGTACACATTACAGCGGTTCCCACAAGTCATGCTGGACTTAATGGTCTGACAGTATTTCCATGATAAACCCTAGGGGTTTATAGAGCAGCCATAAAAATTCACTCCAGGGAGAAACTTGGCATGCCACATCCTCCACCAGAAGCTATCTTTTTCTGCCTTAGATCAGGTATAAATCAGTTCAGCTGCTGTAACTTAGCGAAGTTACAAAAAAAAAGTTTAGCAGTTTCATATGTTTTTTGGTCCTCTGAAACACCGTAATTTAAATATAGATAGTGGCTGTTCTTAAAAGTGTCATTGCTCTGAAAGAACCTGCCCATGCTAAAGAGTTTTCCATTTCAAAGCTAAGGAATTTCTGAAGGACTGGGAAAGACTTTTAAACTCCCAGAAATGCTGAAGTAAACCTTTTGCAAGAGACAACTGTTGCTTTTGTGGCGGCGAAACAGCTAATTATTTCTTTCAATTCCAATAGGCTAGAGTAGAGAGTGCAAAGCACAGAGCGCAGCTGTAACGCCACACATCTGACCCAAAAAACCCCATAATATTCTTTTTTTCTGTGGGTTCAGTGAGAGATTTTAATACCGCTCTCCCATAGTTATTTGGAGAGTATGTATACTACAGTATATAGTATATATAGTGTATATATCGTATGGGTTTGACCCTTCTTAAGAAAAAGAGACAAATCTTTCGAGTCAAGTGTGTCACTGGTGTGACTACCAGAAGTCATTAGGAAAGCCTGTTAGTCCATTAGCAATTTTACTTTTCAAGTTAATAAATTGACTGGGAAAATGCGTGGCTGTTACAATCTAGGCAGGACACTGTTGACACAACATGGGAATATTTTATCAAAAATTAATCATATCAACATTGCTCTCAATCTGTGGGAAATAGGAACTTAAAATAAAAACAAATGCGTTTATGTAAACTATTCTCTAAAATCGACTACTTATGCCTATTTACATAATGAATCCGTCACTTATCACCCTCAGGAGATTAGATAATTAAGCACTGAACAACTTATATTTATTCATGTACTTTCAAGAATGAATGAATTATCCCTTTCTGCACAAACTAAATGTTCTCCCTCTGATTAGTAACAGGAGGCAGTGATGGGATTTTATGATGGAAAGCGTGTTGCTTGTTTTCTTTAAAAAAAAAAAGAAAAGAAATTGATCTTAGAATACAGTACATAAAGAAGCTGTGTTTGATTTAAAGTCAATATAAATGATTTTTAGCAACTGTATTAGCTATGTGAATGTGCTTGACACAAATTCATATGGGAAAGCTGGGCTTCTGGTTTTTGAACGTGTATGAGTTTTTGAAGGAACGTGTGTATAATTTAGACAAAAATGCAAGCAGCTGTTTGAACAGAGTTTGCCTCTCCGGATGTAGATGTTCCCAGTGCAGGTGGCTCTCTTGGAGTTACTCACCTGAAGTTTCTCTATAGCCGGTGTGGGAAATGGGCCTTCCCTGGGAGCAAATCACCCCGTCCCGTGACATGGCCAAGCCAGGCATGGTGACCCAGGGCCCCACGCAGGGATTGAGAGACCGGCTCGGAGGTGGTACCGGCCTCCAGCTCTCTGAAGTTGAGGAGATCTGAATCCATCCTTGCAGAGCCGGGCAAGAAACGTCCTCGGTTGCTCTCAAATCCAGTTGCTGGAAAGGACGCTCATCCTCCCCTGGGGGCATCTCTTCACCCTTCCACAGAGTTCAGGGGAATACGCAGTTATTGCACAGGAGCAAGGGCAGCTTGGTCTGCATGTGACGTCCTAATCCCTTTTAGTTAGAAGCTGGACCAGGCTGACATGAGATTCTTTTTTTTTCCTGTTCAAGTTAAGCTTTGTTTTATACTGTGTATTCTCATTACCTAAATAACCAAGTACTTTGAGCAACCTGATCTGGTGAGAAAGACGTCCCTGCCTGTGGTAGGGGGTTGGACTAGATGATCTTTGAAGGTCCCTTCCAACCCAAACCATTCTATGATATATCAGTGATCGTGTATTATGGACACATAAAATATCTCAGTTGCTGAAGAAACATAAAAGGCATTGTAATATACATTTAACCTAAAAGTCATGGTCACACAGACTAGAAGAGTTGTTCAACTTGACAGGGATGAGAGACAGGGTCTTGTCCTCGAGCGCCACGCCAGAGCTGAATATCGCTGGTGATTTGCACACACTTACTCTGAATTCCACGACAAGACAGGTTTTAGCTTTCAGTGCAAGGTTGGGACCTACCTCAGGGAGCCGTAGCCTGTGGCCTTCAAGAGTAATGACAGCAGAGGGCTTGAGGTACTAAATTCTTTCATACTGCTGGAAATATGATTATGCCTTTTTATGAGTTAGAAAACAGCATTACTAATTTAGTAGAGAATTTACAATAAAATACTTCCTGAAGTAGCATGCCCAAGGTACTGAGGAGATTTATAAATTACATTAAGAACTTGAATTATTGCAGTTACAAAATAAAGCTGAGATATGAACATTTCTACTTAGCTTCAGGAATCATTTTATTATTCACATTAATTAAGCTTACAAGCCTTAGAGGAGTGCTGCATTGTGGTACCTCTTTTTTGAGGGAACCCAGCCTCCTAAGATGTCCCACGGAGGCCCGCTGGGCAGCGGTGGGTCGCACCGAAGGTGGCCAGCGGCAGAGCCAGCTCTTGATGGTGCTTTTCACAGCTTATAAAGCCAGAAGCCTCATCCCGATCACCTGCTCGGAACTGATGTGGGAGCTGGAGGAATTCTCTGGGTTAATTAATTGTGAACAACTGTAATCATGTTCATTAACAGCTCTAATGTTGTTAATTAATAACATAAACATTTTTAGTGGCATGATTGGCTTTCCTGCAATTCTAAGTTGGTGTTCAAAAAATGGAGTTTTCTTTTGGGGCTGGGTGATGGATAGTCCTTTCACGTGACTCTGGATGGGTGAGAAGACAGCAAATACTTGTAGGTCAGACTGGCTTGTTGAACCTTAATAAGCAGCAAAACGTGATAGCATGGCAGCATTTCTTCTGGAGATAGTCCTAAAACCAGCTGGTATGACAGGTTTGCGAAGGCATGCAAACCCAGGGTGATTTGTGTCCTAAGGTTTTTATTAATTCATTTATTTGGTCTACAGAGCAGGGTAGAAACTAAATCACATGCTAATACGAATAATTTACGAGCATATTATGCAGTGCTTTACAGATTCAGACGCACTGTGAACTGCCCTTCATTTCTTTTAATCTCTCTCTGCATGACTAATTAGATGACCGCATCTCATCCCAGGGTCTCCCAAACAGTACCACCGGAGTCACTCTTTGGCTGGCCAAATCTCACGTTCAATTGCGTGTTTATAAATACATCTCACATATAACACGGTCATTTTAAAATCCATTAGCTGCAGTCGGCTCAGATTTAAGTGGATCTAAAATTGCTCTCCCCTGTCTATGCAAAGCCAAATACATCTCATCAAAATTATTGGGGGAAAAAAATAATTATAAAAGGTATATTCTGGTTTTTTCCTCTGATCCATTAATTGTTTTGATTTTCTTGATTCAGTTAGCTCCTCACCTGAGAATGTATTCAGCTAGAGAAGACTCTTATCTATTGAAACAAATGCTAAAATCACCATTGACCTTCATGCTGCAATATTGGGCCACAAGGCAATAAACAGATTTTACTAATGCAATGCAGTGCATAAACACAGCTGCAGGACTTGGGGAATCAAGTGGAGGCTAAGGTTTGCATCCCATTAAATCAATCCTGACTCAAACCATTGCTGGAGAAACACGATGCGTTTAGGGCTGTGTTACCCATGCTTCAGTTCACGAACAAAAGGTCTCTTTGCTCAGGAGCATTAATTTGGGGGCAAGAATTGGTGCTTGAGCCTTTCTTTGAAAGTCATCCTCCCATTGCTTCAAACAAGGCTACATTTTGGTTCATTGTCTCTCCACTGAGAGCAAGTTACAGGATTAAGAAAGTATTGCCTTGTCCCCTAAGCAGAATCTAAGCAATAGAGTCAGTTCCTCCATATTCTGTTTTAGCAAGGCAAGATATCCTTGAACAAATGTAACAATGATTAAAGGTGGCAACAATGTATTAAAAAATATATTTTCCTTAGATTTAAGGGAAAAGATCTAATTAATGATATTAAGCACTTTTTAAAGCGTGAAATCTGTTTCTGTATGTAGTGTAGCATGAGCAAAGGCAGGCAGGCAACCGACATTTACTATGTAAATTATCTCCACGCGGTGCTAAATCAATGAGTTTTTCTCCATAGATGCACATTCCAGGTTGCTCCCTATAATGACCTCAATTATACATGTCTTCATTGTGAAATTATGATTGCCTTTGGCGGGCTGCAAATGACAGCAGAGAAAAAGATTTCCATGATAAAACAGCACAACAAGTAATACCTGCTGGCATTAGTATGCACAGCTTGCAAAGGTGCAGTGCAGCTCCAGCTTAGCACCTTCAGAAATAAAATCGGAGCAGAGCAGGGGCCGAGGAAAATGTTCAACAATATCTTGACATTTTTAACAAGAAAAGGAATTAGTAAGACTTCGCGTTCTCAAATGTGTCGCCGTGGGACCTGGTATTGCAAGAAATTTAACAGAAGAACATCAGTGTGGCTACACCTGGGTCACCGACGGTCCGCAGTGCTTCACAGCGCCTCTCAGACTGAATGTTACAGCAGAGAGAAAAGGTGCGAGAG
Organism: Gavia stellata; assembly: GCF_030936135.1. Classification (NCBI taxonomy): domain Eukaryota; kingdom Metazoa; phylum Chordata; class Aves; order Gaviiformes; family Gaviidae; genus Gavia; species Gavia stellata. The sequence continues at coordinate 2,880,598 of NC_082609.1, read as the reverse complement.
AGAGGACGGAGCGGTCCTTCCCCTCCGTAACCTCCCGGCCGACCGCTGCCGCGCAGGGAGTGATCCCTCAGCCTCCTGAACAGGGGAGGAAGGTTTGAAGATGGCACTGCCCTAATTCCTGGAGCGGCACAGTCTTCAGGTGCGGAGCTGCTGCCATCACAGAATCACTAAGGTTGGAAAAGACCTGTAAGATCACCAAGTCCAACCACCACCCCAACCCCACCATGCCCACTAAACCATGTCCCGCAGTGCCACGGCCACACGGTCCTTGAACACCTCCAGGGATGGTGACTCCACCACCTCCCTGGGCAGCCTCTGCCAGTGCTTCACCACTCTCTCAGCAAAGAAATTTTTCCTCATATCCAGCCTGAACCTCCTCTGGCACAACTTGAGGCCGTTTCCTCTTGTCCTGTCGCTTGTCACTTGGGAGAAGAGACCAACACCCACCTCTCTGCAACTCACCAAAGAGTTTGCAGTGTTCTGGCTGCCTTTTACTGACCTTCATTTTGTTCTACGTTTGGTGCAGTACCTGAGGAAAGTTTACTCCCGGGCCTCTGATATGCAGAGACACAGTTACACCCGTGCCTTCTTGAAGGTGGTTATTACGAAGGCTTTACCCCTGTCTCGAAGTATTAAAAGTTGAGTCAAAAATGATAGCATCCCATTCTCTGATGATAGCATCTCTCTGTGATGGCAGAGTAGTTGGCAGGAACCTTTTTTTATTTCCAGCTGGAATAGACTGAGGAGTTGCTTCAACTGAAACCCCAGGGAAGAGTACCAGGTTTGACATTACTTGATAAATATGATCAGCTAGGACTGATACTGGTTGAATCTATTGAATATAGAAAGCTCTTTTGCATGCATCATCCTGCAGAATTTCTGAATGAACATAAAATTGCTTATTTTAGGACTAAATTCCATTCCAGCCTGTGTTCTGCAAGTGAGCGCACTTTGAATATTACCCATTTGTTCTGTTCAGTTTTATAAGCCTGGTAAAAATCCTTTTATCTCCTAAAAATAAAATGAACAGTGTTCAATACTTAACCTAGAGGTTCTACACAAAATCATTATGGTGACTTGAATAATTTGTACACATAATCCAACTAGCATCAAGTATGTCTAAGCTCTGTAACTTAAGTACAAGATTCTGAGATTTTTAAAAGATTTTTCAAAAGCCCAGCACTCGCATCCTCTTAGGGAATCTCTGTTTCCTCCCCTCTACACCTGATTATGTAAGGAAATCCTTTCTACTGATAACAATAAAGCAATGACTGAAGCCACACAAAATAATCCTGTATTAGTAGCAAGGCTTTTAGACATTAATAAGATGCCCTCAAATGTACTGGTAATAATATGCCCTCAAACATACTCCATAGAAATACTCAGAAAAGGAGTGTATTTGTATTGTTAAAGTGGTCTGGACTAATTACATGCCCTGACATAAGAAGTCATCTCTTGGCCTGATATGGTTCATCCAAGAATGGCAGCTATGCAAAGTGTCTTCTTAATTAAAAGTTATTGTATTTTTCATTGGTGTGCTTCTAAAATGTAGAAGCAAAGCCTCTTTAACTGTGGTTTGGAAGATGGGCAGGGAGCCTGACATTCTACTGCAACAAAACACTCAAAAATGTTGCTGAAGAAGGAGCTGATGGGAGCCCAGCGTAAGCCAGGGTGCTCAAGACAGCGTGAGAAACAGCAGAGGGAATTAAGGAAAACAGCAGTAAGATGAAAAAACAATTCTCTCGTAAATGAATGACCCTCTATTTCATTTCTCCTCAAGAACAGGTGTCCTCATTAGCCCTACTCCATGCTACAAATGATTGTAATTATCAGTTCTTTATCCTGTTCTCCTGGTTTCGGCTGGGATCGAGTTAATTTTCTTTGTAGTAGCTGGTATAGTACTGTCTTTTGGATTTAGGATGAGAATAATGTTGGTAACACGCTGATGTTTTAGTCGTTGCTGAGCAGTGCTTACACCTGGTCAAGGGCTTTTCAGCTTCTCGCACTGCCCCGCCAGCGAGGAGGCTGGAGGTGCACAAGAAGCTGGGAGGGGACACAGCCGGGACAGCTGACCCACGCTGGCTGAAGGAATATTCCAGACCGTATGGCGTCACGCTGAACGGAAAAACCTGGGGGGAGTTGGATGGGGGGGGCGCAGCCGCTGCTGGGGAACTGGCTGGGCATCAGTCAGCGGGCGGTGAGCAATTGCATCGTGCGTCACTTGTTTTGCATATTCTTTTATCGTTGTTATTATTATTGTTTTCTTCTTTTTCTGTACTATTAAACTGTCTCTATCCCATCCCACGAGTTTTGCTCTTCCCATTCTCTCCCCCATCCCACCGGTGGGAGCGAGCGACACTTAGCTGCTGGCTGGGGTTAAACCACGACACGTCTCAAGTGCACTCCAAATATTTTAATCATAAAAAGGAGCTCTCTTTTATGCCAAAAATAGCTACATTATTAGCCTCTATGTGCTGTTTACATGCTTCCAGCAGCTGGGTGAGCCTGGTGGGATGGGACGTCACCACTCCCGTGGGCCACTGCCCGTGGTCCCGAGTGGCCGCGTCTCTGCTCTCCTTCAGCAGGTACCGAGGGCAACGTCTTTTCACGATGTGTTATCTATTCCCGGCTTTGTCGCTAACCTGCTCAGTGACCTTGGGTGGGTACTGTTCTCCTGCCCTTCCCAATCCTCCTCCGTTTCCCCATTTGGATTTTAAGGTTTTAGGTGTAGAAACTGCTTGATGGTCCGACTCTTCTCATTTTATGCCTATGGGAGCCACCACGACCCAAACAATAGCAGTAAGTTGGTCAAACATCCCTATTTTTGATCAACCGTTCATCAAAACTATAGCTACCGTTTCTTTTCAACAGCTTGTGCTCTTTCTAAAATAGCGCTAGGAATATTAAGTGGGAGAACGGCTAACTGCTGGCAGACACGACACGCAATGCTGTATTGATCTCTGCAGCCCAAAGTCAGCCTCAGATCTACAGCGGTGAATACAATTTGTGGCACATTCAATTAACTTCTTGCTTAGGTGGAAGAAGCAGGAAGAGAAAGGACACAGAGCTGTTGGGTACTGCTGCACAAGCAGGTTTTGCACTAAGTGTTCACAATCGGTTGCTAGACCAGCGCACTGAAGTGAGTCCTTCCAGGCTCCCCAAGGCTACTGAAATGGACTGAGTATTTTAGTGAACAGATTTAACAGATTTACTACTCAAGAGATGATAAAGCAATTTTTCCGTTAGAGGGTATGATGAGATGGAAAACGATGCTTGCAAAAGTAGATGCTGGGTTTTTTTATTTTTATTCCATGAACTTCTGTAGTGTAAGCCCCATAAAACAGTGCAAGATTTTCCCTCCGAAGCTGTTAACTTTTAAGGCAAAAACATCTTAAGCTGTGAACTGACACGATAAAAATGAGTGCTTGGATTCACTGAAAGCCAGCGCTTCTTCAGAGGGCTGGAAGAAAGTGCACAAAGCATTTAGATCTCACCAACGCAGATACACTGTAAGTGATACGCAGATCTCGTGCTGGTCGTAGAGATGAGAAGCAAGCAAGCAGGATGAAGAGTAATTTTGCCAGCTGATGGGAGGGAGTAGCCTGACCCCGTATGTCATTTTATAGCGTCAGCACTGCTTGAAGTGGTGTTTCCCAAAGCCCATGGCCTTGGGTGAGGCAGCATCAGTCTCATTGATGCCTGTTTTACCGCAGTTAATGCCGGTGGACGTGAGGAAGGAGGGGCCTTGGGGCCAGGAGAAGGGTGTTTCATTCCCCAGTCCAAGTTTTTGAGTTGGCTGAAGCAATGTAACACCAAAGTGCTGTGAACGTTCCTCGTTCATCTCAATGGGCCGTTGCTTTGAAAGACCGGTTTTCAGCATTTATATACAATATAGTTTTAAGGCTTTCCTATTGCAGAGCCTGTGAATGAGAGTAAACAAACACACCATCATGTGAATGATACAATCGGGTATGTGGCAGCTTTGACAATGTGGCCCGATGGCTCACCGCTGCTGAAATGCTTAATCATGACAGCCTGCGCCCACGGTAATCCTGGTATCAAACATCTTACCTCTCTGTGAGGCCACGCCTGCCAAAATACGCAGACGCACCTTGTAAGCGTTGGCCAGATGGAACTGATGTGGCCTTGGTGTGGTTTCAGAGGGATGTTGGCGTGGTTCTCAGTAAGGCCTGCCGCCTCAGGTGTTTCTTTTGTGTGGTACATGTAAGTCAAAATAGCTGAATTTTTTAATTGAAATAAAATATGAGAAAGCTTCTCACTCCTTGATTAGAAGAACACCTGTATCTCAGATGCCATAGGTGGCTGCATTTGGTAAAGGAGTTTTCGTGCTTGGTGACTTCCCAATACTTGGGCAATTTAAAACTGGGTTTGTTTATATTTCAGCGACAACAGTCTTACTTTAATTCTGCTTCTTCAGGGAAAGAACCTGACTCATTCTTGGCCTTTTCAAAGGGCCTTGGCAGGAGTCCTCTAGAGGAGCAAGCCCAGGCGGTCTCAAGCAGGAGAGCCTTTGCTTGCCCTCCGGTTGCTGACTGCTTTGTAGATTAAATGTTGCAGCCAGGTTTGCCAGAGGACCCGTCTTAGTGCCCTAACGCCCCAGCTACCGCTGGGCATCTCAGGAAAGTGATGGAGGGAGTTTTATTGTTGCAGATTCAATTTCTATGTCTCTGACTTGACTTTACTGTTTAGGGGTTTTTTTACAACATAGATATCCATCTGCTTGCCAGAATCCTTCAAAGTTATTCCTGGAACGAGGAAGAAGGAAGGCGGAGCGGGGAGAAGGGGAACGTCTTCCCTTTCTAGTATTTGGTATTATTCCTGTTTTGTTGCCTTTTGCAGAGGTGGTTCAGCTGAGCCTGCCAGAGGACCAGAAGGTCAGCGTAACCACCATCACGGTTGGCCTGAGCACGGTTCTGACGTGCAGCATCCATGGGGCACTGCGGCCCCCCATCATCTGGAAGCGCAATGGCGTCATCCTCAACTTCCTCGACTTGGAGGATATCAATGTAAGTCCTGAATTACTCTTGTCGTTTTCTTTTTAGGGCATTGAATATGACTTCATTTAACAGATGATAGTTTTAAGGGAACAAGTTTTATCTTGTTATTATTATGGAAAACTGGAAGCTGGCATGATATTTTGGTTTTATGTGAATATGTCTCAGGAATAAAAGAGAAACAACATGTGCACAGCTGAGAGTACGGGTACTTGGAATATGTTATTTTGAAGTTAAAACTCAGCACTGTAATAACCCAGCACTTATTTAGCACTGGTACTTCATCCCTTGTTGCTCATTCAGTTCGGTGCAGCCCGGGAAACCCAGGGGAAGGCAGCTCTACAGACCCTTAACTCCTCAGGGATCTCTTTCCCAAGACAAAGAAACAGGTTCATCAAGAGCATGAAACTATACATTTATGGTTGGCAATGAAATCTCTCCTCTATCTAAACCAAATGATACATTTTTATCTCTGTTCCTCCTGTTGCACTTGCCTTTCAGCCAATTCTCGTATCTCATTCCTCCACTACTATTTCTGATGAGAATTTTAAAAAATGGGATTATTCAGCAGGGTGTGGCAATACCCTTGCAGGAAAGACGACGAATCTCTTTTAATTCACAGTGCTGGTCTGATGTGTGAGTCATAGTTTGTAGTAAAAACAATACCTGAATAATGGTATAGATTTACTCATTTATTTAATAACATTTAATTACAGAGAGAGTGGAAAGTAGTGTACAAAAAATATGGTCTGTATTTCATTTCTTTTCGTATTAAAGTACACAGTAAATCAGGTTTTATTTTAATTACACTACAGCAAGAGTTGATTTATATTTTTGTTCGGCTCTTGTTAATTTGATAACCACAGTTCAGAGTTGTTACAGTCGATACTGCAGCTCCCTAAATTGTTGTGTATCCAGGATTTCTGAAATGTGAAAAATCTTTGTTTTACTCTTCTGCATTAATACAGAAAAATTACAGTGTACAGGACAGAAATATGCACTGCAACTCGGTACATTATTTGTTGACTCTACCTTAGCAGGAAAGTCGTGAGCACTATGTGTAGCTGACTACTGTGTGCACAAACTCAGTAATTACAACCATCTAAAGATTCTTTTCATCAAAGCAAGTATTACCCTTTTAAAATGCATTTCTTGTCGCCATTTGGAGCGTGACATTGAAATGCAACACGAAACCAGCAAACATCCCACTGCGGGATTGGCACAGGACTGTACAGGAACCGTAACGAGGATGCTCAGGATTGCACTGCCAGCCCGAAGCCGGTGTACCTGACCAGATTTCTTATAGACATCCATCAGCACCAGGGTTAGAATAATGACCTTCGGGTCACTGGCACTCAAAATACACAGAAACCTGCCAAGCTCCGGTGTGCAAAGTCAGGCGTTCCCTGCTGTAGTCGGAGCGTGGCATAGTGAGCTGTGCAGGTGGATGACCTGGCAGCTTACTGCCTGTACCGCCTCGTGCAAATATTCTTCAGAACAGATCTATTCCTTGACACAGATTAAGCTTAGTAAAGATTACACACGCTGCCAATGTGCTTAGTTTAATCTGTAGTGAGAAAATTCAACAGCTTTGTGTGATCAGAGTCTAGAAAGAGCCTTTTCTTTTGGCAGTTATATTCAGTAGATAGATCTGAGACACTGTGTTTTTAGGGTCAGTTTTGCTGGGCTCAAGACTGAGCTGGGGTTAGAAGCGAGGTTCAGCTCTTCTGAAATCTTATTTCCACACCCTCTGGAGGCTCACGAGCGGTCTTAGAATTTTTTGGCCAAAAATAATGAAAATTCCAGGTATTTATCTTTCCTTTATGAAATTTTGGTTATGATCACATTAATCTTAAAAGATTAGAAGTTTATGTGTGAACTGGACACAAAATGACAGTCCAGGAATTGGAGTAGAAACACATCCTTGAAGGTTAGATAGCACGTGGCTCTGAGGCTTCATTTGCAACTCCTAGTATTTTAAATAGAATTTTCAGGAGTACATTTTCAGGCTGAAATGTCACTTCCTCCCTAATTTAGTGCTGGCCCAAGTGGCTTTCTGGTTTACTTATAAGTAATTCTCTTTCTCATTGATTATTAAATGTTAAGAGGAAGAGTTATGTCCTCGCACATAAACTGACTGGTTCCTGAATGATTCAACACCTCCTAGGACAGCACCATGCAATACAGCAGAAAAAAAAATAACCACTTTTTGATCTGCTTGAGCTAGTATATCACCGAGAGACTATATCAAAGGAGCACTCTGAGATTCTTCCAAGGAGGAAACAGAGGATTTATGCCTGAATTTTAATGTTTCACGTGTCAGTTTATGACCTCTATCACCTTGTTGTGTAACACCTGCTAGTAGTGCACATCAACTTTTTTTATCTAATAAACACCTCCACACCTTTTTCATCTTTAATTAAACTGTAAAGTTTTTGATGTTCTGTATATATCACTGCCATCTGTATTCTGGTCGGGTTACTTGAGGTGATGCGATTTGGGGATTACCATCTTTTATCTTCCCTCTTCCATGATGGGCAATCTGTAGGACTCTTGAGCTCAGGCGGTGTGTCCCCTCTCTGGCTACTGAGGACGGGCACCTGCACTTGTTCGTGGCAGGGATGAAGAGATGGTCCTTCAGCTGGTAAATCCGGTCTTTTTATTTAGATGAACCACAAGTTTAAGAAGTCCTGTACTCGTGGGGCATGAGCCACGTTCATCTGCAGCGTGAACACGCTCGTGTTTGGGGCTGATACGTGCGTGTAGCATGGACGTTTGAGGTTTGCAGTGTGAAAATATGTGCAGCCATGCGTGCTCAGCAGCATGGGTCGGGGTGGGTGGCAGCAGGCAGTTCAAAGCTTCAGCCTCTCGTGGGTACAGAAACTCACATTAAACAATAATCTATTTGAAGGCATTGACAGCAGGAAAGTAAAGGCAGCGTGCTTCTTAATACACTTGAAGTCAGTTAATTAAATTACTTCAGTTTTCTTTTAGTACGCCTCAAGCAGAAACTCAATTGCATTTCTGCTTTTCACAATAAGGTTAGCAATTTGGCTAATTGGAAGTCCAACAGGAGATTAATTGTACCTTTTTAACTTCAAGAAAATCCTCCCTGCTCCTGGCACAGTGGTAATCACATACAAACCTACAGGATATTCACACACTTGGAAAAATCTTCGTATTATATTTCAATTAAACTCTTTCTCTTCTAAATGCTAATTCAAGAAATCAGATGAAAATAGAAGCTTAACACTTGAAGAAACAGAATCCTTCCAACTAGGTGTGAGAGTGGCACAGGAGAGGCATCGCTGAAAAGTCCTCCGTGGCTTTAGTCTCTCCAGAAATGGTTGACTGTGTTCCAGATTAATACTAGAAGTGACAAAGACGGTCAACAAAAACCTAGATAATCCTAAATTTGCGCAGAACTGAAAGGTTGAAGATTACTATAAAGCCTGGTTGTTTAAGTGCATTACTTAAATCATTTTTATGTGATATCTTGATTGGCAACAAAATATTAATAATTTTTCATTGCTCTCTTAATCAGAAGCTTTCATAAGCAACATATTAATAATTTCTCTTGTCCTGTCTGTGAAGAACTCTGTTAATGAGTTGTCACATAGCTGTTGCAAAAGAGCCATCTTAATGGTACATGTAATTAAACAATTTTTCTTGCAAACATTTAAGATTGCTTTTAGCATAAAAATATTATTTATCCATAAATTACCCATCCATATTATTTATCCATTAGAAGTCTCTTTGCAGCTATGCTTTAAAAAAGTCACATTAACTTCTCTCATGCAGAAAATAACTATGATGTAGCTGAAACTGATAAGATTGTGATAGCTATAAATTGATTTCTGACTACAAAGAGTGAAGTGGTTAAAATGTGTCATCTTTCAAAATAATATACTTTTGTCCCCTAGGAACAAGCAGTATGTTTTCCCAAATATGTGATTATGACAGCATTCCTCAATTTGGAAATATAATAGACTCCTCATGGAGTCAAATATATTTATGCAATATTTATAGGATATTGTTTCATGTGATTTGACATTATCTCCAGAGAAACATACGTAAATTTATAAACAAAATTTATAAACAAAAGTTACTTCTTCAGAAGAATGGTGAAAGCACACATAAACAATAGAGAAGAGAATATTACCATAAGAAAACAAATGTTACGGAATACAGGTAGATAAGAATTTGGTGAACTACCAAGCGTAACACAGGTAGCTGTAACGTAAATTCATGAGTGTCTTTCATTATTCATTTCATATTAATCCGTACACTTTAACTCAAATCTGCATTAGATCATTAGTTCCAAGATAAGCTGTTCTTTACAGATGATTGGAATACAGGTTTCTTCGTTTCTGCTGATGCAGAAGGGGGTTAAAGGCAGGGGAGCGAGAGTGCTTTGCAACTACTTTATGACTTGTCTTTCTCCTTCCTTGTTTGATGAAAAACCAATCATTGCCCTTAAAAAAGCATGTTCCCACGAGTTAACAAAATGCAGCATATCATTTGTTTACTCTTGTCACTTGTGTGTATCAATCATCTTGCACAAAGTACATGGAGAAATGTCCTGTAAGAAGTCCACGTGCCAAATTCTCAGTCTTGAATGTTCCTGTCCAAAAGACCCCGCGCACCACCTTCACACATATTCAGTGTTGTATTATGGTGTCGGGAAGTCACGCAGGCTGAAAGGCGGATGGGTTGAAGCTGTGATGAAACAAGTCCAGGGTCCGGGGGAGGAGCAGTTCATCACAAGGACCGAGTCCCCGGTTTGGGGAACGGCTGAGCAGCGGCTGATGGGAGCGCAGCAGCGTGTCCTGCTAAGGCTCGCCCAGTTCCCACATGTCTCCTCTGCCATTGCCTTCTGTCAGGGGAAGGAAACTCGGCTGGAGAGACCTCTGCTCTCACCTTCAGCCATGTTTGCTTTTGTTAAGGCCATGTGAAGAAAGTCTGAGTTTTGCTGCTGGGGTTCCTGTCATCACCCAGGACCCCGGAGGCACCTGAGATACATGGGCTGAGCTTGGAGATGTAAGTCCCTGCTTGGAGGAAAAGGAGTGATTCTCTTCTCCAAACAGGTTTTCCTCCTCCCCATACAAATCTGTGTGCCTTATTCCAGCTGAATCCAAGCCTGCCTCCATCTCTGCCCACCAAACCTCTGCCAGGTCCACGCTGCAAAGAGCGTGTGGAGGCGGCAGAAGTGAATCTGGGGGGGCACAGATGACCTCCTAAATCATTGATTGCTCATATTCCACATCTACCTGTGCACCCGGGAAGATTCACCTCCCTGTATATCTCGTGGCTCTAACAAGATCTATGCCTCCCTGCCCTGATAAGCATTTCATGCATGTTCATTTAAATGTCCGTTTTTCCATGTATAATATTTGAAACGCAAAGCAAATGGCCAACCTTTAAAGTGCAAGTCACTTGGATTAGATTTCTCATTAAAACAGGCTGTATGAAGGCGATATGTCCTCGTTGATGTTTTTAATGTAGTTTCACTGTTAAATAATAAAAAGATCATGTGTGAATAACCCCACTTAATTCCCTGCTAATAGAAATTGGGCCGTTAAAATGATCAAACCTTGTGTCGTCCTAGATGCTGCAGTAATACAGTCATGGGAGTAAATTATAGGAAGTTGCATGTTTAGAGCCAAGTTTTTTCTCTTTCAAATCGAAGTTTAAGAAATTGCACAGTGCTTATAGTATCTTAGGTCTTTGCAGGCTCTAAAATAGAGGTTAAGTGGAAAATTAATACTTAGAGTATTTTCAGAATATATAGTCTCTCACTTTGCTATGATGAAGTTCACAGAACTTGTATCCACTTGGGCCTTCACTGGAATAGCTCATTTGTCAGTCACAGACCAAAGTTTGTATGTGATGATTCCAGATGCAGAAATACCTTCATGGAGACAACAGAGTTGTTCACCTGGTCCTAAATACCCAGTGGAGTTTAAGGCTCCACCTTCCTAAACAGCCCTGTTTTGTGGGGGAAGACGTTACTCTTAGCAGCATGGGGTTGTTTTGGTTTGCTTGCATTTTTTAGAGACGTATAGGGCACATACCTTGTGAAATTTTTGAGAAACTTGAGATGTTAGATGCAACTTCTCCTATAGATGAACTGCATGCACTCCATCTGGGTGTTATAACAGAAAAGCAGAATTATGAATACAGTGTGAATCTTCTAAAAATGAGCAAGAAGAAAGGAGTGAGCCCATCTGCTGTGAAGTATTAAGGTAACTAGACTGGCACGCTTAAAAAAAAAGTGTTAGAAAAAACTTGAGACTGAGATGAATTAGGACTCTCTGAAATCAGTTGTACTCTCCCATACCTGCTCTGACTGTTGGAACTGATAATCGAATTACAGACCAAAATCCATGAATCCCAATTATCTGCCTCTGTACTGTAGGGAGAAAGTTGGAGTTCGTGAATATAATTTCCTCCCAAGATCGGTACTTACCTGTTCAGTCATGGTCTTTGCATTTTTCTGAAATGTCCAGTAGATCCAATTAATAGAACCATTTCACTAAATCCCTGGTATGCTAATTCCTCCCTTCCAACAGCTCCAGCAGGATGACCTACCATTGATTTTCCTTCTTGTATTGTCTCTGAGTTTCTCAGGATATGAAAGTCAGCCATGTTTATAGATACTATAATTGCGCAGCTATCTAAGAAGTTCGTTTCCATACGTTGAAGCCAAAAACTTTTTTTGCTCACCAGCGAAGTCTTATGTTGTGCTAAATTCTTTGAGCAGAAAAACAAGAAAAGAGAAATTAATACCCCATCAGGCTGTGTTTGCAATAGTTTTCTGGCATTTGCTTAAGGCTGAATTTTTCTCCCTCTGAATTACTTAAGTGATAGCATGTGTAAAACCAAGAACAAATAATATTAATGAAGCATAAGTTCTCGGCTTGTCTCTGGAAGTGAATTATTAAAAGCACCAAAGAAAGTGATTTAAGACCCCATGACTAATTTAGTTTTTATTATTTTTGTATGAATCACTCATGAATCTATTGTAAGAAAGATCAAAGACATTTGATCAGTGAGGAGAAATCATTTTCAAAGTGGTAGCCGTTGTTGTAGATTTTGCATAATAATAATCTCATTAAATGCTTGGGTACATTTTGTTTTAAAACCCTGTAAACATTATCAGAAAGAGATTTCTAGGACTCTGAGGATCAGGCAAGCTTTTTTAACCTGAACTAGTTAATACATTTTCATTGCTGTGCTGGTTACTATGAAATTGTGATGGCGTTTCTCTTCGTCTAGTGGAAAACCAGTGACACCAGCTAGCCCCAGTGCCTGGACTGGTTTTGTCAGTAGGCGCTGAGACCGCATGGGGAAGGCTCCCAGCTTCCCCGGGCTTGGCGGAAAGGGCCGAAAGGGAAGGGTTTAAAAGTGAAGCGAATTACTATTATTTTTTAGAAAGAAAACCCAGCAACCGGTGGGATTCTCCTAAGAGAAAAAAGCACTCGGGGAACTCCATTCCCTCTGTCGTTAGTTCTGCTATGAACATTTTTAAATCAGCACGGCGAGGGGGTATCGACCGTCTTTGGGACTCATCCCCAACGTATATTAGGGAGCATTCAATGTCTAACTGGGGGGGGTTAAAATCACTGTGTAGGTTTAAAATCGCATGGGCTGGGCAGCGGCTGCCGCCCGGGGAGCATGTACCCCATAGTGCCGTACTGCGGCGTGACGTGTGCCGAGAGCTGGGGAGCTCGTCTGGGTTTGTGTCACTGGGACTTCTTTTTATGTTCCTTCTTCTAAAAGGCAAGTATTTTTTTTCTCAAGTAACTGGAAGTTCTCCTACAAAATAATAAGCCTGAATCTACTCTATGCTAATTCCTCTTCTTACTCAGACTTCCTGGAAAACAAGCCATTCTCTTTGCCAAAAATGTAAAGGGTTTGAAATACGTTTCCATTCTGGAACAACCCTACGACGTGTTAGAAAGCTTCATGAAAAAGCATCTGAAATGGGTGGAACAGGGGGGTGGCCAGTGCCCCGCGCTCCCCGGCATCGCCCCGGCCGCCGGCTCGGCAACCCTGGGTTAATGTGGGCTCCCTCTCCGCCGGCTGCGTTCCTGGGTGTCAGAGCAGGAGATTTGTGGCATTGCAATCTCATATTGGATTTCACTCGAGACAGAATGTGAACGAGATTTACAAGCAATATGCAATGTTTTACACATTTCTAAGCGCGGTGTCTCCGAGCCACGGCAGATTGCATGGCCAGGGAATGCGTTAGAAGGGAGGAATGGGATAAATAAATATGAAAAATCTCCTGTTTGGAGAGATCGATGTCTTGGGTAATCAGCAGTGATGGAAAGGAAATACAATACAAAAAAAAAGTACGTATCCATTTTCTAGGATCTGCTTTGTTATTTTTGAAATTGACTGTGTGCAGTAGCAACTTTTTTTTATTATTTTGTAGATTACCGAGCTGTTACCAATTTAAAATGCAAGGTGGTGCATTTTTTTAATCTTCAGAAGTTAAAACGTATTCTGAGGTCACTTAATCAGTCCTTTATTTGAAGGGTTACTGGAAGACATAAAAGACGCTTGTGAAGGGCAGAGAACTTTTTATTCAAAAGAGGGAGAGAAAACATGAGACCAACTGCTGGAGAAGTCAATTTATCATCTACTACTAGTCGACCATATCAATTATGAGAAATTACAAGCATAGTTTCCTGAATTTTCTTTTTTACCAGAACGTGTAACATTATTTTATAATGAAATTCATAAAATAGAGGTGATGAACACCCTATCCTTATCTGGCCACTTTCATGCAAGGCTCGTCAGTTTGTGGGGTTAGAATGGTTTCTGCCTCTATTTTAATCACTTCTGTTTCTTCCTCCTCACAAGAAAATTCACCTTCTGTGGTAAACGAGGAAAACCATGTCTCGGAAGTTACTTTTTTGCCTTTCTCCTGGTTGCCTCTCCTTTTTCATGGGATGATACATAAAAATGCCTTTTCAGTTCACCGTTGGGCGTTGCTGGGGTAGGAGTAGGGCAGTCCCAGCTCCTGGGGGGTGTGCAGCACTTGCTGAGACTCCTGGACAGCCCCGAGATACTCTGCTTTATAAGTGGGATAGTTTTAGGGCGAGAAGAATTATGTTACGTCAGTTTTATAGATGTTTATGGTTCCCTCTGACTGCGTTCAGGCCGATGGTGAATTGGAAACCTGGCTTTGCAAGTAAAAGTCATCTGAAAAAAGTCAAAGCACATGACGTGTTTCCTCTGCCTTTTTCCAGCATGAATTCTTCCCGTTCCCTCTGCCCACCCCATCCTCTCCCCTGCCAGTTCTCCCAGCAAGCTTACGTGTGCGTGTTTGGATGGAGGGATGGAGCTCAGAGCTGGGGTCTCTAAAAACGTTTTGTGCTAATGCATTTCTGAGAACTTTTGTTCAAAGAGCTCCCTCTTGCCTGATACATGTTTTTGAGAGGCAAGAAGTCCTTATTGACTTGCGGTTCCTTCTCAGCTTGATAAAATTGTGTGCAGCGCTATGCTGTTACACCCTGTCGAAGACGGCTTCCCCAGCAAACCGAAACAGCAGCAAAGCACACTGTCAGCGTTAACTTACACCCCGGTTAATACCGTGGCAGTGGCAAGAGATGCGTCGGAGCAGCTCCTAAGAGCTCCCAAAGGCAGTGCAGTATGGAGGTGTGTGGGAAGTAGCCCAAATACCTCTGCCTGCCTGGGACGGCTTCCCGCTGCGCTGCCGGACTCCTGGCTGGGATGATGGTAAGATGTAGAGTTAGAGGCTATTAAGGAATCAAAGACTCATCATTTCCTAATGCTCTAGGGCTTGGGTTTTAAAGCACTCCCAAATATACCCTTATAAAATACACACAGAAAGCGCTTTTGCATAAGAATGCATGCATATATATAAAATGTAACTGTGAAATCCTAATGTACTAATTATATCCGCAGGGAAACACAAGCAGAAACCGTGAGCTGCAATAAACACACAGAAGGAGTCATTAATTTGCTAGAGAATTCAGTATTCTTTTTGTAGCAACAAAAGGTTCAATACTGAACCTAAATTTCATAATCACTTTTTCCTTCCCACATCTAATGCTGGTCATTCTTAATAGCGTTGTGGTCTTATGTGAATTTACTCTGTGTGTGCAAGTTCTAATACAGGGCAGATAATTTCCTTCTATGCCTGACGTAAATGATATGGTGTGAACCTAAATCATCTTTGATAACCTTCTTTAAGTGCTAGAAGTCAGAAAATAGTTTTTAAAAGTCATAAACCATGCTTTTACCAATATGAGCTTCTTTTTACAAGAAAAATGCATTTGGAGAGGAAGAGAATAATACTATAATCTTGCATCAGTTTGTTTTTGCAAGGGTCTTTACTTATATTAATATATTTGCATGCATTGGAAAAAACAGGTCGTCCATAAAAAGACAATTACAGAGCACAAACCAAGCATTCATAATATTTTTCTGAGATATCTTAAAGGAAGCAACATACTTAAAACAGAGGAGATTTTATTATCCTGTTTTTCCACAACCCCTTATAAATCATTCCATAAAAGTAGCCATCCCGCTTTTATTGATCTAAACTCAATTTGAGTTGCTTGGGATTAACTTTAAAAACATTTATTAAGTCCCCTCCAGTGCAAGCATTTTCTCTATCTCATGCAAATATCATTTGAACAGGGTTGATATCTTTTCTATTTGCAGTTACTCATGCATCTTTGCTTTTCGTCAGGAAAGATCTAGCTGACCAGAAAACAGGCAAATGCTTGAAATGGGAATTTTTGAGTAGATATTTGTAATAACGTATTGGGTAGCTTAACCAGCTTATCCCATAGTGTAGGTGTCAAATCTGCCTGACACCCAAGGTGGCAATAATACCAGAGATGCTTTTGATTATAGGTAATGAATTTTAGGATCATCTATGGATTTACTCTTATTCTTTATAACTGTTTGTACTTTTGCACATTGGGGCAGCACACGCCTCAGGGTAGCAGATAGTAGAACCAGGGTGGTTATGTCTGTGCCCTCTCAGGTCAAGGTCTGTGCTTTGGGAAGGGTGGCTGTCCTGCCTGTAAACTCTGTATTTCTCGGTGCTCACTCTCAATTTGCCTTGTAACATGTCTAAAAATCAGGCAAGCTCCCAAACTTCCCTTCCCCCCTGCCAATTGCTGGCCTGCCACTGAGAGGAGAGGCATGAAGACGTTTCTCTGGTGCCAGACAGAAGTTATTGGAGACGATTCAAGAGCCAGCAGAAGTAGTGCCAGATCAATCCCATACTGCAAGAGATGGGCTACTTTGTACTTTTCTTTAAGGGTGCCAGCTGGCATTGCAAGTCTGCCTCAGGATTGCAGCTTCCTTCGAAAAATGTTCAAAGTGTCATGGCTGGAAAGGAAAGCTTCAAACTGTAAAGCAGATGCACCCTGAAGAGGCAGAAAATGTGAGATATAAGGAGCCCCAAATGGTTTTGGTTTAGAAAGCAGCCCATCCGATGATCAAACAACTCCTGCTCATAATTTCTGAGCACCTGGCAGGGGTCTGGCAGTAACAGCATGGATGAGGCTGGTTCCTTGTAGCGTTGGACCTGCCATGGGCACAGCAGGGAAAGGGAGCAGAAAGGGAGCCCTTTCTCCATCACAAAGAAACTGGGACCCAACTTCTTGACTCCCAACCAGCAGAGTGAATTTGCATTCCTCTTTTATGCCATAAACCTGGTAGGTTGGATCAAGTCGTGCTGGAAGACTCTGGCTGTGAGTTTCCACGTCCTCACCGTACTACGGTGCTGCGGTTCCGTTTCACTCCTGGGGGCCGTGCCGGACAAGGGTGGCAGCAGGCACGACTTCGTGTAGGGGCTTTCCCCATACACCCCTTGGCTGCAGGCTGGCTTTCCACCTACACATTGGAAATGTGAAAAAAGTCCTTGGGTTTTCATGAGCAAAACCACTCTTCAACACACACCTTCTCGTGCTGGGTTTGTGCCACCCTGGTTCCAAGCTGAATTTTACCATACTTTTTCAGTGAAGTTCTGCAAAGAGTGTAGTTTAGCGTGCTTCACGTATGGAGCTAATTAAAGAAAAATCGTTCTTTAAGCTCATGAACTGTTTTTTAAATGTATCCTCTGGGTTTGCATAGAAGTACTAACATTCTGGAGCTACAGAAGTGTGAACGTTAATGGAGTAACAAGAGAAGCTGCTTCGTAGACCCATCAGTGCTGTGGTTCTGTTAACTATAACTTGAAATAAATTCCTAAGCAGGGCACTGGTACAACGTATTCAAGTGCCAGAACCTCTCTACTAACTCATATTCTCCCCATCTATAATCAAAAATTGAAGTAATGCAAGAGCAGACCTAGGAAGAGGAAGGGGATAAAGAAAGATACTTGTCAAGCAGTTACAGATTAAACCAAGTTTCTTTGAGAAAATTCTTTTTGTCTTCTTCCTTTTCACGTGCCCAGGATATTGTCTGAGATAAGTGACGAACAGTTTGAGTTCTTTCTCATCAAGTCTCAAGGTTGCAGTGCGTTTTCTAAGAGCCAGTATAGATAAAGAAAACCTTAACCCACCCAGAAGTTAGCATTTTATGCATCTGAGGTTAACCGGTAGATATTAAATTCCCCCATAAATTAAACAGCTGGAGATTGCCATCTTTTTTATGTGCAAAGAGCACCTTGTTAGCAACCAGCACAAAAGTTCATGTTCTCAGATGAGTTACTTTGCCTTACTCTTAAATTGCTGCTCATTTTCTCCCTGCATGTTGATTTATGAACTTTAAAACTTACTGTTCAAAATTCAAGCCGTGTTGCCAAGCTGCGGTGCTATCAAAACCACTGAACAGGTAGTCTCCCTTTACGTGCTGTTTAAAATATTTTTACTAAATAATAAGGCACCTTTCCTGTCTTTTGTTACATACAGGATTTTGGAGAAGACGATTCCCTCTACATCACCAAGGTAACAACTATTCACATGGGCAATTACACCTGTCATGCCTACGGCTATGAAGAGCTGTATCAGACCCACATCCTTCAGGTGAATGGTTAGTAAATGGCATCTATGACAATCCATGACAACGTTCCCGTAAGCAAAGTTGCGTGTTAATCTCATTTGCCCAGAGACGTGAAAAGCCACGCACCGAATTGTCTGTGTACGAGAGCGAATGCAGCTCGGGGTTTGCTCACTCGTCCTATCACACAGGCAATCAAAAAGAAAGGTACCGAGGGGGGACGTGTATAATTACCGGGGCTTCAGCAGGTATCCTAACTGTAAAACAAGCTGTCAATAACATCTCCATAGAGTTAAGAGCAGTGTTTCAAAGCATCTCTTAGACTAATGACTACTTTTGTAACAGAAGCATTGTTTCAATGATTTCTTCTTCCAGAAAATCATTTCTGTTGCATGAAATAGCCCAGGATATTTAAATAAATACAGCACAGTGTTTCCAAAACTAGCTACCTAACTCCCAGCTACGTATCAGATTATTACCTGGTTGTAGTCAGCTTGGTTCGCTGAGGGCTATTTACATTGGCTAAAGATATGGCCCGCTGGATTGCAAAATGAGGGCAAACCATTTTACAGGCGAGGGAATCGCACGGGCCCTGTTCCAGCATTCTCATTCACCTCCGTCCTGGACTACATTTGCGCCTGGTGGAACTTATATTAAGGCGTTTACTATCTTTCTTCTGATCTCAGACTCAGTCAGTTGGATTTAGTTTAAAATTACATTAGCTTAAACAGGCATTTCATCAAGGGACCTGCCCGTGGAGTATCCATCCCCGCAGCAGCAAAGTCGTTGTCCAGCTTTAAACCCATATTTACATGTGCTGATATGACCAGCAGTATCTCCAGAATAGGAGACAGGGTAACCCGTTGCTCACCATGGATAGATTTTGACGTACTCCGGTATAAAAGTGTTTAGTTTTACAGGAAAATTCAGTAACTTTATTACAGGGGATATATTATAAGGAAAATTAATACTTAGTTCTTTCTGTAGATGTGCACAGACCTCTACAAGGGAGAGCTGTCAACTGGTAAGAGCAGATAGCTACACACAGGTTAATAGAGAGAGGCTGGCACAAAGAGAAACAGTAAAAAGGGGTATTTATGCATTTTAAGAAGCACCGTGGTGGATGTGGGGTTTAGGTTTGACTGCAGCTCAGGTCTTCTGGACGTGTGTAAGTGCTCCCCACCCACAGCGAGTACCTACAGGAGAGCACGAAGCATCCAGTTGATTTGAATGAAAACTGACTTAATGTTTCTACATGATAATTTGTCATCTTTTGAGATAGTAGAATGTAAAGTCTCAGCAATGTGGATAACTAGATTGTGCATGCTGCAGCTGGGAAAATAGGTTTCCTTCCTCAAAGTGCTATTTGTTTGATGAATGGCAGTTGAAAGAAACGTGAGCTAACAACTTAATCCTGTGTATATTATGTGATATATTATGAGCCCTGAATGGAGTTTAGTTGGCAGGCAACAATGTAGACTTTATCATCACTGAGAATATAAGGCCCAAAGGCTTTGAAACTAAAACCAAAATGAGAGGCAAGCTACATGGAGCATGGGGAGAGGTTGATTCGTTTCGTACTCATGCCTGCCACTTAGATTTAACTTGTTGTTGAAAGATCCCATTTTCTTTTTAAATGGAAGTTTCACACCACAGCTGCGTGTGGTTTTTCTTATTAATACAAGAACACTGTTATACAAAAAAAAACCCCTATCCGTGTTGGCTTTTTAATGTTGCTATATAGTCAACTAAATACTGCAAAAAATGCTATGCATTCTGCTAACGACACAGGCTTGCTAGAAAACACTGGAGGTCTAGAAATCTTTGTCTTACAGCATCTGATATTCCCACACGAGCCATTAGGCTTCGCAAAGCTGGGTTTTTGCAGTTTTTGACGTGGCTGGCTGGCTGCCTACATCACTAAATTCTCTGCTTTTCTGCCTGTGTCGTGGCTTTCTCCAGCAACTGATGTTGGGGCAACAGCACCGACGACAGGACAACGTTGCTTACCTTCAGATGCATGGGGGGGTTCCCAAGGCAGAGCCCTGCTCAGGAAATCCTTCCCAGTTTTTGGTAACTTAAAGGACAAATTGAGGAATTTCTCTTGACAGGAGTAGAGGGAAGAAACTGAGCCGAGCTGAACTGGGTGGAGATGCCGAGAATCTAAGTCTAGTTGATGGGCTCTGTTCAGCACTGGGGCTTGTCTCTGTCTGTCTGTATCAAACTAAAAACTCCATCTTCAACTCAGGAGGGTTTTTGTTGCTTTTCTGTATTGGACTAAAACTGTAAGAGAATGTGACAGAACCAAGTCAGCCAGAACTCAGGTGTATCTGCTCGCCTGTCTTCTCCAGGGAGGGACTGATACGCTTCTAACAGCAAAAACTCAGGGGTTTTTTAATTCTATGAAAACAATCAGAATTCTTTTTATTTTTTTATAGAGAAAACTCCAAGTTTCTCTCTTGGGAAAGGTTAGAGAAAGAAGAACCAACTGGAAGTAAAAGGGTTTATCCCCAACCGTTCCAAAGCTCGCTGTGTCTGTGCAGGCAGGTCCCAACTTTTAGACTGCATTTCAGTTAAATTCAGTGTTTTTCAAAACTCTTCCAGTGTCCTATGATCCTTTTTGTACCACCTGGGCCCTGGCTTACTGTTCCCACTGAGGCTCATCGGTCCAGCTTACGAAATATTTTCCTTTCATTGCCTTCTTTCTCCTTAAAAGAATCTGATCCTAGTTATATGCACCCTCTTCACATGCTTTTATCACACATATTCTCTTTATTTTACTTTCTCCTTTGTCTCTTTTTAGAACATAACACTGGCTTGTAACAGCTCATTGATTAGGTGATACAGGAA
The DNA here is from genome assembly GCF_030936135.1 of Gavia stellata. NCBI lineage: Eukaryota > Metazoa > Chordata > Aves > Gaviiformes > Gaviidae > Gavia > Gavia stellata. Next base: position 2,859,740 of record NC_082609.1, on the reverse strand, counting down.
ATTAGGAAATATAAGCTTAAGTAGAAAGCTTAGAGCCCAATTTTGACAAAAATTAGAAGTGTGTGGGATGCAGAGCTCTAGTTGAATGTATTACAGACTAATCAAATTTATCAGAAGTTTACCCATAGAGAGCCTTGCTTTCATCCCCATGTGTCGTCACGGTTTTTCTTGTGTTGCCCAAGGAAAGGAAACCCACTTCGTCGCAGTCAAATCCTGCTGAAAGGCGGGCGCGCGCTTGTCCACGGCAGGCAAGCGGTGTCCTTACTGACGCTTGCCGCTCTACCTGTGCCGCACAACCCAGCCACGTGCGTGCAGCACTGCGCTTGGGCTGTTTAACCAGGCTACGATGCAATGCTAAAAGCAACTCCATGTTGTCTGACTCGGCATCAGGCGTTGCGCAGTCTAGACATGTCTAAAGATCCTCTCCAAAACAACCTTTCTGAAGGGGAAAAGAAGGTTTGTTTTGCTCGACTGCTGAATGGCGTGCAGTGCTTCCCTTTGTATCAGCTGGTTCAGGATATCACAAGTAACACAGGTAGGTCAGATGCTCCTTTTGACAAGCGGAGATGAGGGTCCTGGTAGGCAGAAAATGTGAAGATCACCAGCTGAATGCCCCAAACCACTGGGTCACATCTGGGCAAGTAGCATGAAGCACACATGTGAAATGCAGCCTACATGTGACATTTGATGTGGTAGGTTTGGGTTGAGCTCATCAGTCTTAGGATTCACAGCAGTGGTAAGATTTCAGTCAGTGTATTTATACACCTGGCCCTTAATGTCTTTGGAAGAAAAGAACGCGCTGAAAGGCAGCACAAAGTTTAAGAATGAAGAACTCATCTTGCGTGCTGGTATCTTTGATCAGAAGAAGCCAAGAACAGTAGGAAAATTATGTTCTCTCCTATGTATGGCTATTGCTTGGGAAATGTGTACAGCATGCACTAACTGTAGGGAGGAAAAGCAATTTATCACTTTCAAGAAGAAAAAGAGTTGCCGAGGATAAAGAATCTCATAAAATTGTAATCAACTATGAAAACTGATAGTTTGCAAATCAAGAGACTGCTGAGTGTAGGGCATCATTTTCCTTGGTCCTTGCACTCTGGAAAACATCAGCATAAATCAGAATATTGTATTACTTGACAACAGTTTTAAAAAGCCATTCGATCCTCGGCCCGATTATAGGGGTCCAACAGGACAAATGTTCCAGTAAGTGAGATGTTTTAAACACAGAAGTTTTGTTAATGCGGCTTTTTAAGAGAAAACATGTAATGCTGCAAACTCGTTTCAAGTCATAAATGGAAAGATTAAAAAATCTCAAGTAAATTATTAATCTAGTAATTATTATTAAGCCCTGGAGTATATAGGTCCTGTAGCAGCAATGTATGTCTTTGGGGCTTGATACCGCCATTTGTGCTCATCGTGCGCTTTATCACCTGAGCTGTTTTATTGTAATGAATTGGTCGGCTCACAGGTAAGGTGCTACTCAGTATGCAGTAGTAGGCAATCTACCCAATCTCTTTCTTCTTTGAATGCCTCTTTTTTCCTACTTTGCTTAAGATAATAGCATTTTTATATTGTCTTTGGCTGCAGCCACAGTAACGGTTAGCAATGATATATATTCACCAAGGGAAATAGCAAAGGATAATCCATATATTCTGAAGTCCGGAGCTGAAATCTTTGCAAGTTTCCAGGTAAAATGTGCTTACTTGGAATGTAATAATTTGTAGCAAGGACAATAAAAATTCATTCTGCAGTTTGCTGTTATCACAAGGCAGTTGCATGCAATAATTTACCTGTGCAATGAATTATGTAAGACAGGGGAGAAGAAATAAAAAGTTTAAAAATGGAAGGAGCAGAAAAATTGTAAGAGAGCAGGCGTGGAGGTGCGACACATATTTTTGTAGGTGAAAACAAACCTTACTATAATTTCAAGTTAAGCTAATTTTCATGCAGAACATTGATTCAGTGTCTAGGACCCCTGAGCTACTTTTTGCAATATAAATCTATTGTGTTTCCAGCTCTGCAGGTAAAATACGTGGATTACTCACATGCAGGATAACATGATATGAGGCAAAAAACTGAGAGATGCAAGGCAACTCTGCTTTGTGAAGGAGTGCCCTGCTTCTAGGGAGCGTGATCCTTGTGGCAGTCATTGGGAGTGCAGACGTGAGTGTCCATGTGAAGAGGAAAGCCTAAAGCAAAACCTCTGTAAGAAAACCTGATCACCCATGCTGGTTTTGAGAGCGTTCAATAGGTGATGTCTGGGACGGGCTCTATCTCTGTTAAGAGCTGATGGGTAAGGAATACCACGAGGCTTGGAGTAAAGTTGCTCTGGTGCCTTTGGCCATTTGGGTTATGTTAGAGAAGGGCTTGAGCCGACTGGGGGGATCTCCGTCTCGCCTGGAGCCAGGCAGGCAGCCGTATTCTGGCAGGAGCAGAGCTCTGCATGGGGCACGGGACCTCGCAGGCTTTTCTCCAGAGCTGCTTTTCGTGTAGCTAGCTGCAAGCATGGGCACGCAAGTCTGCAAGAGGCTGGGGCAGGCAAACCCCCAGGCAGAGAGGGTCAGCATTGCTTGTGGACTAGAAGAGGCAGGTTTGTACCGTCTGGAGAATTAGGAAAGTACCTGGGGACATTAAGTGCTAACTGCCAGTTGACTTCACCACCATCTAACCTGCTTGGGTATTGTACGTTTTTTCCTATGCATTTGTAGGAGACAAACCACCTCTCATCTATGAGTCTGAATTTCAAAGGATGTTGACTTTCAATGGACCTCAGTTCCTAAACCGTTTTGTTCAAAAAATGTTACTAGTAGCAAGAAAATCATAGATCAGACAAGCATTGAGTGCAGGACCTTCATAAAATTCTGTCAAAGTGGAGGAAAATTACTATCTTTATCCTATTGTGCCTGGAGACACTGACTCGGAGAAATCTAAATTAATTTTCCGAGGTACAGATGGAATCAGAAGTTCCTGACTCTCGGTCTTATTCCCCTGAATTGCTTGGACGCTGTCCCTTAAATAAACGCAGGGATGGCTCTGACAGCTGCCAGCCATTTCCAGCAGCAGATCCCTTCCTTTGCTCTCCTTCCGCTTGATCTGCCGCCTCCTGAAGTCAGGAGGGGCTGTAACCCTGACAGCAATGGGAGGAAGAGAAGGTAAAAAGCTAGTAAATGCTTTTATTTAGGATTTGCAAACTCAATTTAGTGAAACAAACCTTGTCTTTTGGGTAAGCTCCTGATTAAAGAGCTCTTACATGGTGTTTCACTCACTGCCCTGCATCTTACAACACATTTTCTTTTCTTCTCACGTGAAGGAAATAGGAGACAAGGAAGTAAATCCACATGTCCAGTGCAGAGGTGAAGTTTAAAGCCATTCCTTCGCTAAAAGTCCCCATTTTTTTGTCTCTCCGGTTGCCCCTAGGCATTTCCTCTCAGATTACACTTGAACAACCTTTCGCTTTTAAAGCTATAAAAACCAAGTAGACTTGAGGGCTTTCTGTCGTGGCTGATTTCCTTCCAAGCTGATGACTCAGCTCTGGATAATACTTGGCAGCTGGTAGGTAAGACAGAAGTAAAATACATCTCTCTCTGGTAACACCCATAAAAAATAGAAAGATGGAAAGTATATGCTAGTGAAGATAATTATTTAAACTGTCCCCATATGGATATGTAGACACATAGCAAGCTGCAAACACAGATTTTATTTTATTTTAAAGCAACTGTTAAGTCAATTTAATTTTGCCAGTCCTGGAGCCTAATGATGGGCTATATAAAAACACAACAGTGAGTTAGGTACCTTAAGCCAGTGATTTCCAGTGGAAGCTTGTTATTGACTCATTCAGGGTTTCTAAAAGACCCCACAAATTTTCCTCAATCCTCCACTAGTGCCAGCAGAGTGCTGGCAAATATTTAGATGCTTGAAAAATGCTCTGATTGAATTATTTATTTTACCTGTGTTTACATCACTAACGAGCAAAATAGGTTTCCCTTGGTGTGAAATTATCTTCTGCTTCAAAGACAAATATTCTCCCAGCCACTTCTAGCTGCATGTCTCCCGCAGGAACGCGTCAGTCTTATCTTGACCACACTGTCCCCAAAACTCATTTTCCTTGAGGAAGAAGTTAGGCCCCTACATACCGCATCCACATTTGGCTCTGACCGTGGTTTTACAAAACTGTATACCTTTCAACAGTTACATCACGAGTCCCATAATCTCCCAATCTGGTAAAAAGGTTGACCACTTGATGATGAAACACAGCAGTCCATGACCATCCTTCAAATACCATCAGCCGTGATACGGCACATCCTCACGTTTCCTTTTATTATGTCCCTTGAATGAAAGGAAGGAGGGTCCCACTGATATTTTTCACTGATACTGCAATATTGCAAATTCTCTTTAAAGTATGTGAGTAAATCGTTAAGAAGTAGTTAATGGGTGATATTAAGCCTTGTTGATTTGAGCAATGAAGGCAACATGATTGAAAATCAATGAACTCGTCTGAAATTGTAATATAATTAGTAGTTTTGCCAATTGAGTATATTAAATAGTTCAGAGGGGCCTTCCTGAAACAAGGTAAGTCATGTTTTGAAAGCCTCTTGTAAAAAAAGAGATGTAATTTATAAGCACTTCATTTGTTCGGAATAGCAGGTAGTGAATGTATAGGCTATTTCCTGGTGGATATTTAATTAAAATGTTGAATAATATGCTACTTCTAATAGGCAAGAGCTCCAATTCCTTTCTTACTAGATTGAGCGAAGGTTTGGAGTTTAACTTTTAAATATATGAGTACCCACCTTAGGTTTTAATCCAACTTTACGTAAGTTCAGTCAGTCACGTAATGAAAGAAAGCCAGAACAAGCAAGAACGATCTAAATACCAGATACCGAGGTTGTTCCCTGGCTTTGGTTTATTAGTTTACTCTTTTCCATTATTGTTTCCTATTTTCTGCCCCGAAAGCTGAGCTGTAGAAAAATCATTACTGTAGCTTGCACTGAAAGCCAAGGCGTTGCCTATCTCCCCGGTTCTCGGATCAGACCTCTCCTGCAGCGCCGTTTGAAGGCAGCGGCTCTCGAGCCACTGCCGAGGGATGGCACCTGGCGGGGGAGTTTAAAGTCGCCGATTCCTTGTTTCCCACAGTGCCACCCGTGATTCGCGTCTACCCTGAAACGCAGGCACAGGAGCCTGGCGTGTCGGCAAGCCTCAGATGTCACGCCGAAGGCATCCCTAATCCCCGAATTACCTGGCTAAAGAACGGCATTGATATCATGCCAAAACTATCCAAACAACTAACGCTCCTAGGTAAGAACAGAATTCTGATTAATTAAAGTATTGTAGATGGGGATTAAGAAGGATTATTTTGCACTTTAAACTAGAAGTTCCTGTACTTTTGTTAAGCCACAGTTGTTGGAAATCGTGTTACAAAACCGCTGTTCCTTCTTTTTATCTTTTTCTCCTGTGATTTTCTCGGGAAATACAGCATTGATTGATATAAGTGGTAATGCTGTTACGTTAAAAGACAGCGTGCCTGGTTCTCCACTGCCTCGTCTTTTGTGTACAGCTGTGCAGATCAGAAGATAAACACATTGAATTATTTATTCATGAATAAGCACTATGTTGGATGCAAGTCAGCTGAGAATCAGGCTGCGGTTCCCCCATCTTCTCACACCCACCTCCGCAGAGGGAATCAGGCTCTTGACTCCTGTTGGTCCTTGTTCAAATGAGGGTGCAACAGATACAGTGAAAGGCAAAAATATTTATTTGCAATTCTTCCAAAGGTTTTAGGCAATAGTCCCACTCCAGAAAGCAAAATGATAGGAGGAACTGTAGAAAGACCCCTCCCAAACCCAAGTTTTTGGTGATCTGATGAAAAACCATTTGCAAAATTGAAGTGAATTTTTCTCCACTAAAGCCAAAGCAATTTTTTTAACAAGAAGAAATAAATGAAATGTAATTTCTTGTTTGCATTTGGGATTGTTCTTTGGTCGTTTCTGGCGCAGAGTGTGTATGTGCTAATGGAAAGAAGCAAAACATCAGCTCTCATGAGAATCCCCCAAATACCTGTAGTTATGTACAGGGAAACATCATGCGGTGAAGCCACCCTGTCGAGCCTTTGCCGGGCGGCTGCGGCAATGGAAGGTAATTAAGGGCAGTAAAAGCAATTAGCAGCAATGAGGAACACTGTTTATGGGTGTCTTTCTTACAGCAAACGGAAGCGAACTTCATATCAGTAGCGTTCGATACGAAGACACTGGTGCCTATACCTGCATTGCTAAAAATGAGGTGGGAGTGGATGAGGACATATCTTCACTTTTCATAGAAGATTCGGCAAGAAAGACCCGTAAGCTTAATTTTCCGTATATTTATTTCTTTAAAGTGTATTTAAATGTAGTGGTATACCTGCAATTTAATAGTTCAGTCCATTGCATGCGGTATGTTGGGCTCTTACTCGTAAGGTAATGACAATTTTGTCTGCGCATTGATCAGAGGATTGGATACTGTTTTGGGAGGGAACGGCGTGAGGAAGGTAAAATCTCCTTGTCCAGAACGATGATGCCTTTCTTGTGCCAGAAGTATGGTATGGGTAACACCTTTACTAAAGCAGCAAATTGGCAATAGTTTTAGATATAAAAGAATCCAAAACCAAATGGTTTGTCGAATTACATGCGGTTTCAGAAAATAAATTTCATTGATTTCTGTACAAGTCTTCTTTTAAAGCCACTTACGAGTCAAAGTTCTTAAATAGTTAGATGCTTGAAAAATATTCTGATTGAATTATTTATTTTACCTACTTTTACACCACTAACGAGCAAAATAGGTTTCCCTTGGTGTGAAATTATCTTCCACTTCAAAGACAAATATTCTCCCAGCCACTCTTAGCTGCATGTCTCCCGTAGGAAAGTGGCAGTCTCATCTTGACCGCACTGTCCCCATGTCTCCTGTAGGAAAGCGGCAGTCTTATCTTGACCACACTGTCCCCAAAACACAATTAATGAAGGAGGTGATTAGTTGCCCCAGTGGAAAAGCTCCCAGAGGCCTGATCCTTCCTAATTCTGCTGTCTTAACTACTTAGGAGATCACCTGGGTTCACGGTGATACTAAAAGGCTAGTTGCAAATGGGATTTTTGCTACTCTTCTGGCTGTTAATATAGAGCAAGAATTGAAAACAAAGTTAGCCATAAATATGCGCTCTCATGGTGATTCTTTGGAAAATATATTCTATTCCTCATTAAATAGATTTATGTACTCTTGTTAATTTTTCCCTTGAATACTTGAGCAAGGGAAATTACAGTATGTTGAGAAATAATTGGATGTATCTTAAACAGAAATTCAAATACAGAAGTACTTTCAAAGAGTATTTGAATCCTAAAAGAGAATGTAGTTGCATGAAATTCCAAGAAGAAATGCAGCAAAGTGTGCAGCTGCTCTAACTGCCAGTCTCAGGCTTCCGAAAGATGTCATGTTTGCTTATTGAACCTGTTCAGAAAATCACAGCCTGTACCATACCTCCAGTTAGATTTGAAGAGAATGTCTTCTCTTTATTAAGACTTTGATCTTTGCACAGGCTAAAGTTGTGCTCGTTTCAGTGAGGATTTTTCCCATGTTAAAGTTTCAGAATTGTCTCTAGAAGGAGCAAATGTATTTAGAAATATCTGTCTTTCCTGATATTTTGTTTGAATGAATGTTACAGAGTTTTCACAAATTAAACAGTTCGTGTAAACATGAGTATTAATTCAGTTACTTGCTGCAATGAAAATTTTGACATTGTTTTGTTGTTTTTTTCTTTTCCTGATTATTTTCTGGCTTTCCCAATTTTCTGATGCTGCAGTTGCAAACATACTGTGGCGAGAGGAAGGTACTGCAGTAAAGTTCTTTTGTCGTAGTGATAATGTGCTTGTCTGCTTTAATAATTCCATGATGGGCCATTCTCCACTGGCTTGCCACTAACTCGATCAACTTTCACAGTTACCAGATGAAGTACAGACCAGACATTTAAAAGCTGAACTATTCACATAAGAGATGTCACTCTCGTAATACAAATCGTACCTATAACTTCTTACATTTTCCCACTATGAAATAATAGATGACCGTAAAATATATCAAAATGTGAATTTTATATAAACTGCCACCAGTGTGAGTAGCCTGAGATTCTCAAGCTGCATTAACAATTGCACAAGTGTCAGAAGTGCTCCCAAATTACCATAATTGAACGAGTAAGACATAAATTCAATACACTGCATTTTTAAGCAAGCGATTCAAGCTCTTCCTCCCTAGTAGCACGTATTGATGTTTACTAGGTGAGCAACAAAAATTGTGTTCTTGACTGTTAGGCAAAAAAAAAATCCCACAACAGGTTTTGCTTCCCTCTATCCTTTAAATCAATGCAGGGTAAAGGTTGCCTCATTTCTCCTTGTTTTAATTGGCAGTTAAGATCTCTAGTTTGATTAAATTTATAGTGTGCCCTGCACAAGATCAACATCTGTGTATCTTGGAAGCCAAATTAGAAAAAAACCCATCCTAAACAGCTAATTGACTCAAAGATACTATGGAGGCACTTGAAATGAAAATCTATTTGATTTTGTGCGCGCTTGTGCCGTCATAATTTGCAGAACGCACAGTAAGACGCATCATGCAAAAGCCCAAGGAGCTCTCAAGCGGCTCGCCCGTCTGCCTCTGTAGGTACGGTGCCCAGGTGCGTGGATGCGGAGCCTCCCGGTTCGGGCTCCTGGGGGCTGTGAGCAGGGCATCCAGCTCGCTGGAGGAAGGTTCTTGGATCAAAGTCCAGGCGTCAGCCAGTTCTTACATCTGCCACTTGCATTTGAGGAAGCTGGGACCTTCGTGTCCTTCCAGCCTTGCGGAGTAGGTCTCTGGGCACTTACAAACTGCTCTCAACTGCGTCCCCCTGCCCACGGCAAACCCCCCTCCCTGCCGTTGTTCCTCCAGGAAGGGCTGCCCACTCACTCCGCCTTCGGAGGGTGCAAAGACCCTTTCGTAAGTAGTGCCTCCAGGAGCCCAAAATGACAGTTGTGCTTCATGCCCTTGGCTTGGAGCTTTCTGGTTTGCGGTGGCTTGGTCCAAAGGATTTTAGGGGCAGAAGGAAAGTGCCAGCCCTTAGTGACTGGTGCTACCTCGGCCAGGTATGCGAACGCCTGATGCGTACCTGCTGTCTTGCTGCCGGCTGCAGACGCGTACACGCAGCAGACGGAGCTGACTGGAGGTCATGAGACGTGGCATAGCCGCCTAAGACAGCTCTCCAGCACTTATTCCAAAATATGCCACCTGCAAGTGCCTGGTGCACAGCAACGAAGAGTGTCTCTTTACTGCTGATGCTCCTGTAAATGGCATTGTGGGCACTAAGAATTGCTATTTCCCTTCTGCTTGGAAGTGAAATCTCTAGTGCATCTAATCAGTCCAGCATCATCTGCATGATGCTACATGGCTGTTTATATACTGCATCCCTTATGCTCCTTTTTAAAGGAAATAGTTGGATAACCCTACCAGATGTAGAAGTATGGTAATATTTAAAGAACAACTAAGAAGTTGGTTGCAGAAAGTCTTATTACAATTCTGCTAAACAATATGGACTTAACTGCTTATCAACCTTGCACATTTTAAATGAAAGTATGAGCAATGTGCAGGGAAAACATGGGCAGTAAAAGCAGATTTACTATTGATGTTCGTAAACAATTCAGTATCGTTAGAGCAGGTTTATTCCCCTGCCTGTGTTGTTCTATAGTATTTGATCGGCACATTCATTCTAGACAAAGAATCCATGGAACGTACTTTAGCATGTGAAAACTTGGCACGGAGAAAGCTGGAAGAGAGGAATGGTATTCTTTCAATTCTGTTAAAATGCAAACGTATGTGTAAGTAGCAATATTAACAAATGGATTGGTAGACTTGAGCTCCTTTAAAATGATCACACCCTCGTGCCCACAAGGTCTGTAGTATCTAAAGCTATTGGGAGCCTAGGCAGAATATTGTGTAGAGCAAGCTTTTGCTGCAAGTCAAAGTTTTAACAGAAGTAGTTGGTCATTTTAAAAGTCAATCAGTCTGTTCTCAAAACCTTTCACAGACCCTGCACAAGTAAAACCTCAAGAAATGAGTGCAATAGCATGACCGGCCAGTTACACATGGAACTGGGAGCAGGTGCAATATTTACTCAATGTACAAACTAGTTTTTAATTTGGTACGAGAAAACTACAAGTAGCCCAAATGTAAGGCAGAGATTTGTTTTCAGACAGTGTTCATTTTTGCAGTGTTGCTTGCTTTGTACCCGGATAAAGGGAGACTATCATGCCAGCAGGCAATCATTGGTTGTATGAATGTATGCACTTAAAAAGCTGAAAGCCTTTTTTTGACCAAATTTAAGTTCTAAAATACTTCCAAGCATTTAGATTAAATTGAGGAAAATTATTCAAGTATCAGATCAAAAGAGAGTATTCTATAATGACAAATTTGCCCTTTGATCTCAAAGGAGGGAAATACCAATGTGCACTCAGATGGAGACTGTGTTCTGCAAATAAAGAAAACTCTTGTTGTCATCAGGTGTCCTCCTGAAGTTTTTAAAAAATAAAGATGTTAGAGTCAACTTCATGTGGAATGGTTCGAACAAGAACTGTTATGTTTAGGAGAGCCTCCCCATTCTTAATGGGGTTTTTCTTATATTAGGTTTTCTGTTACACAGGTGAGGTATGTTGCCTTTTATAAAAGGCCTTTAGTTTTTGAACTAGTTGTGTCATCCAACCTGAAATGTCTTCAGATAGAGGGGAAAAAAGAAAAATGCTCCTCATTAATCCCCTAGTTCCCAATCTAGTACCTGCCTCACTGGTATAAATAACACACCTGAGCAAAATTCTCCATTGCCCACCTCTGTACTGAAATAATTCCCCAGACTGAGGACTTGCAGTAGTGTAATCAAGAGTGGAGTCTGTTTTACCAATGTCCATGAGACTGTTTAGAGATATATCCTAGTCAAGACTTGGCAAATAGTTCGTAAGTCACAATAAAGCACCTGGTTTGTCTAGCAAAAAACCTGCTTTGTCTAAAAATCAGTGTGAAGATTACTCTCTGAAAAAGTTTTTTAATTTAAATTGCTAACTTTAAAAAGAGGGTACCTGAATGCTATTGGTAATTTGTGTCATATATTTTCACCAGTCAGCGGAAAAACTTGCGCTCATTTTACTGTAAAATAAGTGATGGGACTTGCCAAGTCACTAGCTCTAAACCTACTGGGGTGAATTTATTATCAGAGTATTTTTGTGACTAATTAAGGCCTTAGTTCTGAAATACACCCTCATTGTAATCGGATCATCAGACAAAATCACGCCACTATCGTGCATGAAAATAATAATAAGCATCTTCACAACGGTCATAATTTGTTGCCTGCCTGTTTGCACTTCTTGGGATTAAAATCCTTTACTCGTGAGAATATGAGCACTCATTCCAGCTAGGGTCAAATTCTGCCCTCCAATGTATTCACTCAAATCCCGCCGAAGCAGGTGGGAGTTGTGTGCGTGCTGTGAGCGCGGATTTTGGTCCAAAGTGCCCTAATGAAATTTTTTAACAATACACTCAGAAAAAACGAGCCCTTAGTGCATAAAGATGACTTAGTTCTCGATGGAAGTTCGGTAGCTTTTTTCCTACGTGCATGATCCCTCACTGTGGCATCACATTTAAGGATCACGGCTCCTGTACCCACCTGATGCCCTAACTGGGGTATTTCTGTGGTATGGCTTAGAGAGAGTCAACTTGAACATTGTCAGCACAGCAAACACCACTCACTAAGGCATTGTATTCTGAAGACACTTATTTGGCACAAAAAGAGGGTTTTTTAGCCCCCCAAAAAAACCCCTCCTAGCCTTACTAAGTACTATGTATTTTACAAAATCTTCCAAAAATGCATTTATCCAAATTATATGTGTTTTTACTGTGAGGTTTTCCTATGATGATTTAGACCTTAATCCTGCAAAGACTGAAGAGATGTGAGAAACTCTGTAGACGTGAGCAGTGTTCAGAGCTGCCAGCACAGGACCAGCCGAGGGAATCATAACGCTGAACGTTGTTCAGATCTGTAGAACCGGGACTTTATTTCTCCATGGGTAAAATGTAATGAATTAGAAATTACAAATTACCACATCACCATATTGTTGGCAGATAAGTATACTATCAACATTACTGGGGGTGACAGTGGTCATTGCAAACACTTATTGGTGGTGGTATGAAAAAGATGAAATGATGCTTGGATCTTTCTAACTAGAGTGTTTGAAAAGATCCTGAACATTTCTTAAAAGATGCTCGTTACTGCAATTGCATGTAGCTGAAGACCTAAATTGTCCGTGTTTTAAGGCATTTCTGCATGCCAGAAATGATAAAATACGATCTCCTAACAGCAAAGCAATGACAGCCAGCCAGTTTTCCAAATCTCCTGGAATGCCCCAGTTGGATAAATGAGTGCTATTGCGATGCTGAACTACTCCACATTTGTGAATTACAGTTTGCAAAAAATGTATTTGTTTTGGTGGCTATAGTTTAAGAAAATAGAGAATATATTTTCATTCATGGAACAGATGTTAAGCACATTCATTTTGCATCCCAGTTACAAGCAATCGAGTTGCCTGTAACAGGACAACCTTCAGATTAATTTTAACCAAAGCTTCTCTCTCAGTTCTCAAATTAATAGCAAGCTATTTTTAATGAAAATATAAAAAAACTAAGTCATAATCTGAGGGAGCTACAGTGTAATACAGGGGCTTCTTTTGATCAAATCCCACTTCGGTACATATGCGCAGGACCTGAACGTAGTTACTTGGGTACGACCACCGCCACCAAGGCAATGCATTTTTGAATGTGTCTGTACCTCTTCACTCCTTGAAGCCCTCGTTGTGACATGAAATTTGATTTTGTGAATGCACCGACTGCATCCAAATGACCAACTTTTATGTAAGGCAGGTTTTGTTTGTTGGGGGAGGAGGGAGAGTTCTTAAAAAAAGTCCTAACAGCTATGGATACATAAAAAAAAAAATCCTACTCCTTTTGCTTTATCCCCCTTCAAGGCCTGAGTGTTGGGAATATGTTCTATGTCTTTTCTGATGATGGGATCACAGTCCTTCAGCCAAACGAATGTGAAATCCGGAGACACATCGGGCCCAAAGAGAGGATTTTCACAAGTTACGTAAGTCCTAAACCCGGCAGCTACAGCTGACAGCTGGGAAACTTTCTCTTAATCTCTTCAAAGGTTGTTATTGCTAAAGGACCCATTTGACACAGTGATGTTGGAGCTTGGCAGGCTTCATGTGGCATCCCTGAGGTATATCCTCTTCTCCTCTTGAAAATTAAGGGAACCACATAAGTTATAAGACTGACATGGAGGATTACTGACACGCTGCAGAGAATTTGACTAGTTATCGTGTCAAAACGTAGGCAAAGACTTTCACTTGTCCTGTTTGAACTGTTCACGTATCCATGCCCAAAAGTTGTAACCGGGCTGTAGGGCAAGTACGAAAGTCAATAGCAAGAGAGATGCACACGTCACTCACTAGTGCTAACTGGCCCCTTTTACTGATGCCTCCATGGGCAAAGCAGTGGGCTACTTTCTGCTCTTTAGAAATAGTTTCCCGGGTTAAACCACAGCAGGGAGGTGGATAAGGATGCACGGAGGATGGTTGGACCACCTCTGCATCTTCTGCTGCTGAACCAGACACCCGCGCCATCCTTGTTTGCTGTCCAGCATTTTCTGCCAGCACTGAGTTTACCTAACCCTTGCTTTAGGAAATCACAAGAAAAATTGGTTCAGTTGTCAGTGAACATCAAGCACTGGCTCGTATACAGTGGAGCTCAACGTGGCGAGTGGGATAACATGTGCCTGGAGGCCCTGTGAGGCCAACGTTTTCAGCGACCTGTGTTATGTACTCCTGCACAGTAACATACACCATGTGTATGCTCATGAAACTATCGGTTCTCATAAAACACAGGTGCTGAAATACATCTAGAAAAGCTTTTTTCAGTCACTCCTTTATTTAGGTTTTTTTTCAAAAAGGGGAAGCTGAGAATGTGGCTCCCTCTGAAGAAGAGGACTCAGCCTTGCTTTCAGTTTTGGGAGGAATAAAAGGGGAGAATCACCATCACGAGCCCTGCAGGCTGGGTCAGGCTCTGCCGCCATGGGTCAAGATCTTGTGAGTCTGTATTCAGTATTTTTTAAATCTCAGTAAATTTGTGGTTGATGCTGGGTTTTTTTTCCACTGGATTTTAGTACACCTCAGTAGAAATCCAGTCTGATGCTCAACCCAAGACTGGTCCTTAGCATGGGCTTAATATTATTAAGCCACACTTGAGCTGTTGCTACTCAAAGACAGAAATCTTGTGGTTTTTTTCCAAAGAGCTGTAAATAGTGAAGAGGTGGTTCTGGAGAAACAGCTTGAAAAGAACAAAGGAGAGAGGGCACTTAAGGAAATAATGTCAGCACAGTGGTGGGCATAAGAGGGATTTTTAGCGTCATTACTTGGCTGCCTTTCAGAGAGACCTCTGAGGGTTTCCTACAGATATCACAGGGCCTTTTGCCTTGGTATAGGGAGGATTGGCTTTTTTCCCCCTCCCTTTTCCCTTTTAGTATCTCGAGTGTTTGCCACATAGACAGTGACACCAGCCTGCAACTTTAGGAAGGTTTCTACAACAAAGGTTCCTTCATTGGCTATTAGAGGGCGCAGAAGCAGATAGAGCAGCTGCTGCCGAGCACTGTGGCAGAAAGGCTGGTGACCTTTCCCTGCTCTCCTTGGTTTGGGTGGATGCTGTGTTGTGAGAGCCCAAGCCGCAGTGCACAGCCGAGGATGAGGAGGGCAGTTTGGAGGCTGTCAGGTGCTTGGCCGCGTGAGCAGCTGCTGGAAGCCCAGGCTGGCTTTTGTAGCATCTTTTAGCTTGCAGTAGCATAGATCCCCAGCCTGGCACGAGGGCCAGAAAGGAAAACGCAGCCAAGCTATTGAGTCTTGTATCTTCGACCCTTACACGTGGTCTCCACCAAGGTACCTAGCCGACAGAGCTGTGCTGCTTAGAGGTGAAATCATTTTATCCATAATCATCGCTCTGATACAGACCCAGTGTTGGCATTGTTTTTTCTTGCATCTCCTCTTTCCCTGAACAAGCTCTGCTGCTCTAATCGCTTTCCCCTTAGGGAGGTTGTGCCATTATTTAAAGTGACCCAGCTGTTGTATTGACAAGATTTAACACCAGCAGTTGTGCTCACTGAAATATATATATGCATTCATTTAGTTTTACCCTCCTTTCCACACCACAGCCTGGTCCCACACAAATGCTCTTTCAAATAAAGCAACTCGACAGAAGGAATAGCCAACATGCAGAGGCTGGTTGGTGAGATCACGTGTGACTCTTCAGACTTAGGGTGCCAGTGGGCTCCCACTAGAGTTAATACCAGTTTTGCACAGGACTCAGTGAGTGGAGGATCAGAGGTGAAATATGGCATCAGGCAGCTGTGAACGGGATTTGGTCCAAAGCAGCAGGATTTGGTTCCTTTTGAACAGGGGAAGTTTCTGTGTTGGAGCAATAGACTGTAGGACCCAACTTGTTTTGCTGTTTCCCTGAGCACAAGCATCTTAGAGCATGCTCTCCTGAACTGAAAATGAAGACTTTATGAAAAATATAAAGCTGTGATTCAATTAATGTAAATTACTGTTTTTTCAAAGCACAGAGTGATATTTCTATTGGTAATAAATGCTGACAGCACTGCAAGCCTTGATGAACCACGGTGTACTTCAAAAGATAGATCCATAGGCTGTGTGGTTATTTAAATTCAATGTGAGTTTGCAGGAGGTCCAGCTGTTTAATGGCACTGGGTAGAGCCAGGCTGCAGTGTGGTACCTGAGAAAATAATTATTTCATGTTTTCCAGGAGAGAAAGGGGAAAAATATCATCCTAATGGAATCCACGGGGAATTTTTTCCTATGGTTTTCAAGGCTAAGCTGCTCCAGTCCCTGAACTTGTAGAAATTAAACCTGTTCTCCTCTTCTTTTTTTTTTTTCCCCTCGCAGGAAGAGCTCTGTCCTAGAGTGGAAGGTGAAAGCACTCAGTCCTGCCTCTGGGCTTCAGCGGTCAATGTCAGAGACAAGTACATTTATGTGACACAGCCTAAGCAGAATAGAGTAATGATAATTGATATCCAGACTCAGAAAGCCATACAGGTACTTACAAGGGGAACTCTTTATTCACTGATGGCAAAAGACTTGATATGGGACAAAAAAAGTAGATCTTTGCCCAGCGGATCTGCTGACATCACTAAAAAGCTGGGCCTGTGTTGCTCTCACCCACGGGGTCACACTGTGTCGTTCGCTGTTCTGTCACCTCACTGCACTGACAGAAAAAAACTCCTTTATGGGTTGGATGTCATAGTCTCAGGGCTGCATCTGCAGCCAGGCTTGCAGCTTGTGCGGTAAAATAATGCTAGAATGAATTTCTGGCTTAGGCTTACTGAGCCGCTGCCTGACCTCGGTTGTAAGCAGGTTGGGAAGAATGAACTGGTGTGGGTATAATTCAAGCAGAAATTGGCCCCTGATATACTGGCTATAAGTAACAGCATAAGATGGAGTGATGTCGAGCTGGAAAACGACACCGAGCAGCCAGATTTTTCTACTGCTGGTGCTGCTGCTGATCCCCCAGTTGATTTGAAGGCAAAGCTGCACAAATGAGTGTAACAGTGGTACATGGGAATGTCTGCCGTAAGCTAATATAATACTCATCACGTGCGTTTCGGTCACTGTGTAAATACCTATCTCTGGTTTTTTTAAGTCCTTGGATGTTGACCCGTTACCAACCAAATTACATTATGACAAGTCCCACGACCAAGTCTGGGTGCTTAGCTGGGGTGACATGCGGAAGTCCTCACCAACACTGCAGGTAAGTCCTTATTGCACCTGAGCCTTTGCCCTTCCTTGGTTTGGCATCATTGGTAGCAAGCTGGTGGCTGGTTGGTTGCAGGTAATTAACGGCATTTAATGGTCTGGATAGAAAGCTGCTCTTTCATTTGCATATCTAGTGTGTTTTATTCATCCCGCCTCCGTCCATCCTCACATATTTTTCCTGCTGTTTAATTTGTTTTTGAGCAATGACTGTGCCGTAGGCTGGCAGCAGGACTGCTTTGGTGCCAAGGTCTGTTTTGTTTTAAGGCTGATGACAGAGCCAAGTGCCGTAAAGTCATACAGCAAGGGCTGGCAGCTGACTGCGAGCAGTACGAGCCTGCGATGCTCCAAGTCATTTGTGCAGCCTGCGTGAGTGCAGCTTCTTTGTAACTCGATTGAGGTCTAAAAGCAGAGGGTACCAAGAAGCCACAAAGAACATACTTTCTGCATAGAAGTCTGGTACTCTTCAGGCTATTGGTAGTGTTTCATCGGAGGTGTAAGTCAGGCTGAGCAACACATTCGAGGATAAGCCTAAGGTAGGGACTAAGTGTGTGTTTGCTGCAGAGCTGCAGCGCACCCTTCTCAGACGTTATGATGGCCTGCAATTTTTTCAGTCTGCAGAGTTTGGGGGCATCGCATGTAAAAAGAAACGTTAAAAGGTGAATGCATTGTCCAGTGCTCAAGTTTCATACCTCTTGCAGGATTACTAGCCTATCACCCTCGTTATGCATTGAGCAAACCCACCCTATTCTCCAGTTTGGTAAAGGCATTTACCTCTTCTTATCTTCCACAGAGGAGAAGTCCAGGTTTTCTGCCAGCGCACTAAATTGCTACTTATTTTCTTTAAACTCATTTTGTCCCTTGTCTCTCACAAACCTTCATCCTTCTTTTGGATGATGATGGAGCACAACATGGTAGAATTGTTCCTCTCAGCAAAATGCAAAAAGGAGCTCTCTAGGGCATGAAAAAACATAAAACAGCAAAAGTAAAACCTCGGGAACAACTTCTGTTGTTGGCTGTCAGTGACTCCACTGGAGGGGTGCCAGCGAGGTTCCTGGAGCTGCCTCATGCTCAGCACCGTCAGACTCACGGTGATATTGGGGCACAGTAATGCACATAGGTTTGGATGACTAAATTAGCTTCCATTTCTGGATTGCCCTGGAGGACAGTACAGAAACACTAAGTGTAGGCATCTAATTGGGCATTTTGCTGCAGC
This sequence comes from Gavia stellata, assembly GCF_030936135.1. Taxonomy (NCBI): domain Eukaryota; kingdom Metazoa; phylum Chordata; class Aves; order Gaviiformes; family Gaviidae; genus Gavia; species Gavia stellata. Next base: position 2,841,626 of record NC_082609.1, on the reverse strand, counting down.
TGTATGTCATATGACAGAGTTGACACCAGAGCTGATTTGATCCATCCAGACATACCCTTCTCTAGTAGTTATTTTCTGGCACTTGCTGCCCAACCTTTCTGGCAGCATAGGTGTCATGTGAATACTCCTTCTACCAGAAAAGTTTGCTTCCAAGTCTACATTAAAGCATGCACCAACAGGCAGAGAAGAAGGGTGGCTGTGCTTTCTGACCTAAAAACCTACAAATCTGGAGTCTATGTTAGTCGTGGGACTGCCCAAGGCTTTGCTGGAGATGCTGCCCCATGAAGGTGGGATAAGCCATCCCCACCAGCCACACGCTCCATCCGAGAGAATGGCTGCAGCATGCAGAAGGGACCGGCAACTCAACAGGGGCGTTTTCAAGAAACAAAATGGGGCACAAATAAATGAAGGTTTCCGAGGCAGTGCCACCAGCTTGTCTCACCTGGGGATGAGCAGTTTCCTGTACAGGGTATAAGGAGACAAAACGGGCTCTCTTTATCCTTTCCAACTTAATTTCTTCTATCCAGCTGTGAGAGGTTTCTGCAGTTAAAGGAGAGATGGCACAAGCACGTGATTGTTAAGAAGAACACACCATCTGCACAGTTGGAAACTTGTTATAAGGCTCCAGCTCTCAGATAGTCCTTTCTGTTGTCTTTATGAAGTGCAGTTACACATACAGAGAATGAGATTAGCATCAGCATCAGCAGATCTTTGCTTTTTTCCGACCTTCTTTCCCAAAAGGTGGGCAATGACTAATTTGGCAAAGTTCGTTCTTAAAACTTGCAGTGGCTAGTTGCAGACATGCAATAAGATACCTTTTTTTAACAAAGACGCTACTGCAGAGGTTGATCTAAATTTCCACTCGTTTTTTGGCAGTCAGGGATTTCTCAAACAGCGCGTGCAGGCGACTAATGGGATGCTGTTGTTTAGCTGTTACTGGCTTGTGGGAAGCAAATGTCTGGCCTCGTGAAAGCACTGTGCAAGAGTGGGCATCTTTCTTGAGCAATCTAATTGGAAGAAATTTAAATGGCACGACCAGAACAACCGTCTGAACTAAACCTCGTAGGATTTTTAGCATTTCCTTAATGAATTATGTAGCTATAAATTCAAAGCAACTACTGTTGCACATTAGAGCAGCAGAAGTTTCTAACGAATGGACTAAAGTCATCTTGAACCAAGGAAACAATGTGAGTATTTAACATTTTAATTATTGAAAACTTCTACCTCTCCTTTTCCGGAGTGGTGGAGGAGCCGAGTTTCCATGACCACAGAGGCGTGTGCTGTGCTGGAGGACAGTACGGGGTGGGGACAGCCAAAGGGCCTTTCTCTGCTCTTCCCTGAATTTTATGTAGTGTGGTGGATGGATGAACAGTTCTCCTTCAAAGTGATAATTAACTGCTGTGCGTTAGTGTTTGATCCTTCAAGCTGGTAAATTATCTCTGTGCATTTAAGCGAGATTAATAAATATGACCATGAAATAAATGCTTATTTTAGACAGCAAGGAATAAATTATTGTGGTCTTAGTGTTGTCATACTCCTTCAGCTCCTGCATGACTGCTCTTTCTCGAGATATAAACATCTTACGGAAGCAGAGTTGTGTACTTACCTTACAAATGTCAAGCCTCAAATACTATTTATTAGCACACCTCTTTCAAGACAGCTACACCAAACAAAATCTTGAAGTCATTAATCAATTTGAGTCTACCACATCCCTGGGAAAAGCCACTCCATACCGTGTATGACTATGTAATCTGTATTTACCTTTCTGCCTTACTCGCTGCTTTTCCTGTGCTCAACCTTGTGTGTATTTATCGTAGGTAATACCAGAGGCAAGTGCAGGGGAGGATCAGCATGTAATCCGCACACCATTTGAAGGAGTGGATGATTTTTTTATACCACCTACAAATCTTATTATTAATCACGTTAGGTAAGAAATTATCTTAATGAATAGCAACAGTGACCATACTGCTCTCTTCTAGTGGGCATCCTTCTAATAATCTTACAGCACTTGATGAATGTTAATGAATGAATGCGTGATCAAGCTAACTACTCTTATCCCCATTTTCACACGCGAAATGGAGAAATGGTTGAGCAAATGACCTGTAGTTATTCAGCGAATCAATGAAACAGCAAGAAAAAAACCTGGACTTCCCTTGGACCACGCACGGGTGGCCTAACCTCAGCTTGGTCAGTGATGCCTCCTTGCAGCAAAGCAGGACTCACTGCCCTGGCTTGCTTGTGCTGGGGATTTCATGGCCAGAAAGCTGCCTTCCCTCCTCGAAACCGCTTTATGGACCTGGGCAGAAACCTATGTCAAAGGCAGATTGCCTGAAGTGGTAAAAGTTTATTCTGCCTGAAGCATAAAGCATGCTTCTTCCACGTGTTTCTAGCTATTTACTTGTTCAAATATTGGATCTCTATGTGAGGTGTACGGTTTGAGCAGAAAAATGTTATGCACTGCATATTAAAAAAACCACCTCTGTGAACCATCGGTTTTGAATGTTAATGTGATGTAGTGGTTAATGAGATGGTATAACTAACATACTAATAACTTGGAGTAATACTGGCTGCTTCCCAGCAGGAACAGGAAGCCTCCCATTAACATTATCAAAATTGATGATAACTGCACAGCAATTTATACTGTTCTTACCATGTTATAACATAACAACTGTTTAACCATCTTCTGTCCCCAGTATAGTTTAACTAAGTGAAACACTCAAAAAATCATAATGTAACTGCTTACATTAATCTCAGGTTCCCTGCAGTGAGCAGCAAGGACAGGGGGGTCACACTTAAATGATTACGTGTTGAATCTGATCCAAAATAAATAACTTTGCTTCCTGAAACACAAAATAATGAGACATACTTCATGGCTACCATTCTTAATTTTTTGCTAGCTCATTTTTCCAGTTTGCTTTCAAAATATCATTATGATTAATGGTAATGCCAGGAGGTACATGACTCTACTGACTGTTAAAGCCTGAGATGAGAAAGTATGGTCTGGGTTCAAAGCCAGGAAGGTGGAACAATTACACTTTTTTTTGGGTTATTGTCCTTTTGCTTCACTGTGATTAATTGGCTGTATACAGGTGATCTTCCATAAGAAATATTAAATGTAGATAATTGTCTATAGTTTTCCATGTGCAAAGCAGAGGATGCTGTGCCTAATTTCCTATTTCATTTGTTCAGGGCCAGATCTTTGTCCGTTCCCTCTCACCCTCAGCACAGCAAAATAATTGCTCACAGTCTAATGAGACTTACTGAGATCACGTTCTAAATTCTCCACTCAGAAACAAAAAATGGCAATACCAGCATTTCCCAGGAAGGTGAATATTTAAGTGATCTCTTCCACAAGCCAGAAAATATTTTTATGCAAATGTTCCTGCATATGTATTTCAGCTGCCTGTTATTTCAGATGGATATCTAGGAACGTATCCATTTTTATTAGTTCCCAGGGTAGATAGTTGTCTATTGAAAACTCTCTAAGTGCAAGGTTTTCTTTGAGATTTCAGATCACAGCTTTCATGCAAGCGCCGCGCCTCTTCTGCAGCTGTGTGCACATAAAACACATTCTGACCCACTTTTTTAAATTAAAGTTTATGATAAGAACCATTTTTTAACTTCTTCAGGCATTTGGCCAAGTATTAAGGAAGTCTTGGGAAAAAAATGCTGTAAGGGAAAGCATTTTTTAAAGTGTGCTTAAAATGCATTCATCCAGGAGAAATACAAGTGTCATATCCAATTTCCCCACACACAGTGCGCTACGAATCCCCACTGCAGATACTTTCTGAAGTCTCTAATGGATGTGAGTATAATGGGAAAATGAAAGGCTTAGCCCAGTGATTTTCATGGGCTCATACACTACATTGGCCCGTTCTTTAGAAGTGAAATCATTGCCGACTGTCTCATTGACAGACGGATTAAGGATAAAGAAATAAACTCAGTGTTTTAAGCAAAATATATATTATCTGCACGCAAGCACGTTGTACTCCAATTTTCAGAAAGCGATCTTGCATCTTTCGGGGGAGAGATGCGAAACTAAGCACTCACTTCATTTCCTTCTGTCTGCATTGAATGGATGAAAAGGTACTCGATGTAAAATTAGTTTTTGCAAGTCAGCATCGGTGACCTGTGAATCCAGGGGAACACAAACAGGCTGTTTCTATGGGGTCCCTCTCAAATTAAGCAGAAACCTTTCTTGGCTATTCTTGACCTTTTCTTGTCTTCAGCAAAGGTCAGATGTGCTGCAGCATATATCTTTTACAGAACGTTTATTCTCTGCTCACTGTTGTCTGCCCTCTCTTGAGACAGAAAACAAAGACCCCTTTTCTTCAGTGCACCCTGGCTGCTTATGTTCCTCGAGAAATGTTTTACACCTTCCCTGGGCTGGCGGGACGGTGCTTAACAAAGTCTGCTGTACACCTCAGCCTTGCCAGCTCCTGCAGTGGTCCCCAGGCACCACGGGTAGCAAACACACATCACAGCTACCCTCTGATGCTATAATTTGAGATGAGGTTGGACGTGGTCTTCACTCAATGCTTATACGTATAGCTCGAACTTCCTCTCTGGCCCCAACCTGGCAGGGCTATGCTTTATTTTGAACAGTTTTCTATTTTGAGATTGAAGAAGTCTTGAGTATATATTGAATTACATCTCTCTAGACCTGAAACAGATTAAACACAAAACTGGTTAACACTAGCCTACAAAACACCCAAGTCGTGATATCATTCCCATTGTAAATTGGTCTTCCCAATAAAAGGCTTCAGCTCTTGAAGATGTTATTCAAATACCCAAGCACATATTCAGACTTCCAGGATCAGGTTGCTAATTTTAACTGAAATATATACCTCCTTTTAGCACATTTTAGAAGCACTAAAATGAGAGAGATTTCTTACAGAAAAGAGCATTATTGCACACGCTTCTGCAACCAACAGGATAGAGACTCCCCGTTCTGCTGACGTTTGTCTTTTCTCAAGCATATTACTGTGTCTCCAGAGATGACGTCGGTGTCATGTTTTCTATTTCAGGTTTGGCTTCATCTTTAACAAATCAAAACCTGCAGTTCACAAATTTGACCTGGAAACTGTGACCCCCATCAAGACTATCAACTTCAAAAACCATAGCTGCGTACCACAGACCATGGCTTATACCCACCTGGGCGGTTACTTCTTTGTCCAGTGTAGGAGGAATAGGTCGGTGGCTGCGTTGCCGCAGCTCGTTATTGACAGCGTTACCGATACCGTCATCGGCCCCAACAGCGACGTGTCGGGCACACCTTACATCTCGCCGGATGGACGCTATTTGGTCAGTGCGGATGAAGTCAGTGGCAGGATCAAAGTCCAGACTCTAACTGTCCGAGGGGAAATCAAGTTGATTTATGACTTACAAACAAACATACACGTATCTGATCTGACATTTCAACCCTCTTTCACTGAAGGCAATCAGTACTATATATATGCTACTTCACATCTGCAAACAGATGTGCTTTTTGTAGAGCTGTCAACGGGGAAAATGAATGTACTGAAGAATTTAAAGGACCCTATCACATCCAAAGACTGGCCCTGGAGCAACTACAACAGAATTATGAAAGACAGTGGGTTGTTTGGACAGTATCTCATTACACCAGCGAAAGAGTCATTGTTTGTTATAAATGGGAGGCAAAATACGTTACGCTGTGAGGTTTCAGGTATAAGGAGGGGTAACACAGTGGTCTGGGTTGGAGAGGTATGAAAGGGCAATAGCAGTCGAGCCTTTGGCAGGCAAGTACCGGTTGGACCTTTCCACTGCAACAAATGAGCAGTAGCATTGTATATTTTTACACTGGGAAAAAAAAAAAAAGAAAAAACAAAAAACCCCTGTATAGGCTTCATGGTACAACACTGGTCTACTTGCAAGTTTTATAATATAAGGTATGCTCTGCTAATAGGAAGTGGTTTTGAAGGGATACTTTTTATTTGGGGGTATGATTTGTGGTTATGAGAAAAATGCTGGGAAGCGAATAATATCTCCACCGAGATATCGTATAAGCCACGAATTCTAGTGATTCTGTAGAACAAACCAGATTTTGTTTCCATACTGAGGAGCTTTTACGTTAAGTTCAAGCCATGAGTTTTCTTTCCTGTACACCTCGCCCGTTAGCTGTGCGGACTACCCCACCCCAACACAGAGAGACTACAGAAGCAATGACTGCAGTTAAAATTCACCTTTGGATGATGAGGGAAACTTAAGCATCAGAGAGCAGTTTTCAACCCACAGAAACCTAGGAGAGCGATTTAATGAAAACTGATCAGTTTTCTCTGCAGGATGGCTTTGGGACGATTCACAGATGTGATTTCAGAAGGAGGCATAACAGAAATAGTAACTGTCAGCCTGCTTTCTTCCGCGCTTCATTTTGCTCTTGGTACTACTGAAGGCAATGTTATGAGTGTCCCCCCCTTGTCTAATGCATATTTGTGTGATTCTATTTGAGAAATTTGGCATGAAATATCCAGGCCTTTAGAGTGGGTAAAAGCCAGGAAACACTGAGGGGGGGGTCAGAGTTTGTAAAAAATTTTGTTGAGAAGCGGGCATTAGTCTTTCAGCAGCTTGTGAGTGCGGTCAGCTTGGGCACAGTATGCAAAATCTGCTCTTCAGGGGCAGAGAATTAGTTACGGTTATTCCCATAGGACGCAGCAACGTTTCTAGAAATTGTTGGTTTCTCTCATTAAATATTTAGTAGCACTGTAGTCACTTGGTTCTTTGTAAAATAATAGCTACAATGGCAGAGGGTATTTTTAATAGAAAACTCACTCATTTTCTAGTCATAGTCTTAATTTGCCTATTTCTTTTCAGACATCCTGGGAAACAATTTTTCTTTGTGATTTTTTTCTTCCCATTTATAGTACACTTGTTTATAGTCAATTATCTTTTAGTTATGAGCAAAGAGATTCATGTAAAACCAGCTGAATTACCCTAGAATGCAACAGCTGGCACTGAGAAATTTCAGTTGAGTTCCCATAAAAATATAGATCCATTTGCACATTTGGAAGATATAAAAACTTTTCTAGTTGCTTTTTTGTAACTTTCTATATCCATAGCCACGAAGTAATCAGGGCAAGAGCAGCTATGGCTCGCAAAGTGGTGCAAACCAGGTGAGCATCACTGCCACCAGGAACGGGCGCATCTGAGCGATTGTACCCCACGTGCCGCTTTGAAAGTGTGGTCTTTAGGTGGGTGAAAACTCTCTCTGAAGGTAAACATCTGTTGCATCGGAGGCACCCGTCGGCCTTTCGAAAGACCCAGCTCATTTTGCAAATGACCTTGTTGCCCAGAGTTTGTACGAAACAGCTGCTGAACGCATCCAGTGATATGTAGTGGTGCGGTAATTATTTTCCTCCACAGATGCTTAAAGTCACCCATTTCACAATGCACACAGAGGGATTTTAAATGAGAAGGATGCAGACTAAGACTGGTAATCTTTGCTTTAAATGTTAAACTTTACTAAAAGAGTAGCATTTTGGCATGGCTGTAGACCTGAAGTAATTTAAACCATTTCGGTTCTATAGAGAATATATAAAAATCTGTTCAGACAGACAAAGAAGGGGAGCTGAATCCTATGAATTCATTAAACATGGAGTCCTTGAAATTGCCCTTCAACACCCATAGGCTGAAACCTACATCTCTCTTCACTTATGAGCCATAGGGGTTAGAAGAGACTATCCCATCATTGCGACACGGACATACAAAACAGATTGGCATAGCCTTCCTTTAGCAATGCATGGTGTCCATGATTTTCTACTCATCTGGTTAGGAAACATACCCGTGTCAAGGAAAGGAGAAGACCAGCTTTGTAAGTACCTTTAAATATGCACAACTCCTTTCTTGAACAAAGCTGTATCCATACATTGCCGTCATCCTAAATGTGTTTTACCAAGGCCAGACACTGCTCTCGTGTTATCTTTTATGACTTCTTGAATATTTTATTATGCCTATGGTAAGTTTCCCTGTAGAGACGTTCATTGTGTCATAGATCAAGCAAATATTACTTTTTTAAGAATATTTAAAAAACCTGTATATATCTGTTCAGGTAAATATCCTTGAGGCTGATTTATATATAGGCTGTGAAAGATGTGTAACAGACCTCACTTCTTCCTGTTTGTCGCAAAATATTGGAATAGCGTTCACTTGAAAACTCCCACTTGGACCTTCCAAAGATGTTCCCTTTCTTCCCTCTTCAGCCCAAGTTCTGGTGATGTGTTTTCTAAATTATCCTGATGGTTATATATCATACTTAGAAAATGAAGTACAACTTAGATTGTCCACACTACTTGTGAACAGTTCCAATGACAGTCAAATCTGACATTAAAGTGCTGCACATTTGTTACTCTGATTTTATTTTTTTTATGTCACAGAAATTTTATATATACTCAAAAAATGTTTCAACTCGTTTTTGCCTTTCAACTGTCGAAAACAGACTACATTTCCTTGTTTGCAATTTCTTTCCCACTCTCTTCGTGTCCTCCACCAATTCCCTATTAATTCTTAGCTAATAAATTAATTAATCACAGTGATTAACTGAGATGAATTTAAATTGAATTAATAACTATTTAGTTATGCTATAACACTCATATATATAAGTTGGGTATTCTGACACTAGAATCACAGGAAAAAAATAGTCCCTGGTTGACAATAAGACTCTAGTCCCAACATTGGCTGTATTTTCCATTTGTTGTTGAGGTTAAACAGCAGTATAATGGAAATACTGTTTTGTCTTAGTATTTCCCTCAGTGTTTTCACTTTCTGAATGAGTGAGAGTTTTTACTCAACATCTTTAACTATGCAGTTCAGTGACTATTTAGAAACCGTCCACTTTTAAATTGGAGAGAAAACTCATGAGTGCCTTAATTTGGAATCTGTGACAATAATGAACATGTTCTTATCATTTAATACTTTGATTATTTTTTTTACTGCTACAAAAAACCAAATCAACAAAAGTCCCAAAAGATCTCAGTGGGCAGAGGTGGGCGTGCCCGCAGGATGGGTGGGAGATGGGAAACTTGCAGGGCTGCTCGGTAACCCCTGCAAAGGGGCTTAGTGAGGGGGGCTATCGAAAAACACTTCACCCACCTTGAAGGAGTTGGCCGTTTGGCTGTGTTGACCTCCATGAACACGGCTTTGCCCGAGACACGAGTCCTGATGACCTGTTGACAAGTACTTATTTACTTGATTTATACCATGATTAGGTCTTAATTACTAGAGTGCCCGGTAGTGCGCTAGGTACTGCGTAAAACAAATAAAAAGGCCAAGATCTCAATTCTGTAAGGAGATAACAGCTAATTCCCCGTATGACCCTACAGCAGGTCAACAAAATGAACAGGAAAGCGGGAACTGAGGCTGGGGGAGACGTAAGCATTGACATGAATGCAATAACCTGGTAATTCATCAAAGATAAGGGCATGCCATGATGCCAGTATATTTTTTTTCCTAAGAACCCTTTGTCCCTCCCCATTCAGGACTTAAATATTTCAAGTCAACGTCCCTAGGGTTACATACATGGCTGTGGCTTCTCTTCATCGAACCCCTGGGACTGGGGCACTCTACTCCAGGGATTTCCTATCCTATGACTCGCCACCTCATCCTCAGATAATTTCTCCCTTAGAAAACCTAGGGCTAAATCCTGCTTGTTCTAACAAAGTGCATCCCACAAGGCGAGCAGCCGGCGCCCAGTTTCCGTAGCAGATTACAACTCCCACTCTGCCTCCCATCTGAAACCTGCATTTATTGCCTGACTCACTGCTTTGCACATCTTCTCTTGGGCGAACCAAAGCAAACCCCAAAAACCCTACAATACAGTTAGGTTATGGCAAACAAAGCTGAGATCAATGCTATACTTAACCTCTTCTAGCGCTGCTACGTGCTCCTAAGAGCTCATCCCCCCCCAGGCCGGCAAGCCCCCTCCCTCCGTCCTCCCTCGCACACGTCTCCGCTGCCAGCCACACACTTTCACAAGGGGTACCACCAGCTGCTGTTCCCCAAATGCTTTGAACTCCTGTCTGGATTTCATCCCTCCTTCCCCCTTTGCGCATCTCCACCCTGGTGCTGTGGCACGAGGCACCTCGGCCACGATGCGGACGCAGCTCCTGCCGCGTGGCCGTGGTGTCCTCCCACCCAGCCCCTGCCTGCTGCACCCAATCCCCTCTGGGGCAAGAGATTTGTATTTTTATTTTTTTCCCCCTTGTTTCTTTTTGAAGCAGACTGAAGTAAAACACAGGGAAATCTCTCTATCTGGAGGCCAGGAAAACCTGGGTGTTTCTTTTATATAAGAGATGGTGCGACAATATTTGGTGTTGAGGACCACAAATTCCCAGCCAAGCACAGCGAGCCCAGGAATGTACTGCTCCGATCTGCTAGAGGAAGAAAAAGACACCTGAAATGTCACCCTTTTTTTAACTCGCCTCTGACAAGAGGGTTGGTTCTTTTTTAACACTGATCTCTAAAGAATGAAATACCAAGGCTATGAGGATTTTTTAAACAACCCTGAAAACGGAGAAAAGAGGCAGGCATCCATCTCACCTCTGCTCACATCTGGTAAAAATCAGGATGCCCCCAAAATGCGGCGGCACTGACTCGGGGCTGGTGCCCGAGCAGTGGAACTGAGCTGCATCCCGGGCTGGGGCCGTATGATGAAGGGGGCTGCAAATACAGAGCTGCAACTGTTCATTTATTTTTTTATTACGTGCAATGCGAGCTGGCTGTCACAGCCCAGCCTAACATATTTGCCAAAATACCATAGATGCTGAAATCCCATGGCAGCCCCGTACAATGAGGGGGGATTTACAGCCCGTACAGGCAGAGCAGGATGGTTTCAGCATGACCAGTGCGATTCGTTATGTTCTTGGCCCGATCTACTCGTCTGCACCAGCTGAATTGATGCCCATAACTCAGTTCAGCGGTGTGTACAGCACAAAAGGTCGGCCCCGCCAAGCCCGGTGGGAAGATGTACGGGTGCCTTCACACAGTGCTGTTAACGACCCTCGGCGCCTCGACACAGGGTGCTCGGATGACTTACAGTCCTCACAGACATGACGGGCTAGTAAAGAAGCTCTGTTTCCCTTCATTTTCTTTCCTTCCTTTAATTTTATTTGTCCCTCGTTGTAAAAAAAAAGAAAATTCCTGAAAAAGGGATGAAAACGCATGCTAGTGGCACTAAACTCAAAGGTGAACAAGGCTCTTGCAGGTCTCATCTTAAATTTGGGAGACACGGCGGGATTATGGGTCATATTTTCCAAATGCTTGTAGTTGCAAGGCAAAAAGCAAGACCAAAAAAAGGTCATTATTTTTTTTTAATCAGTCCCAATACTCACTTTAAAAAAAAAAAAAAAATATCATCCCTGCTGTGCAAATTGCCACTGCCTAGAGGCGCGTTTAATTAAGCACTTCAGCATCTAACCCTTGGCAGTCTATGGTGTCTTTGACACTTGTCCAAAGCCATCAGATAAAGGCAGTAAGCACAGCAGAGAGCAGAAAGCCAGCTGCGTCTGGTAAACAAGGCAAACGCTAAATCAAACAAGAAGCCCATCCCCATTCACAAAGGTCAGAGCACTGGCATTTCCAGAAGTAAAACTCAAATTCCCAGATTAGCGAAGGTTTCTCCCCACAGTTGCATGTGCGTGACACTGTGCCTGGCTTGATGGCCACATCGCTCTCTGCACCATCGGATGCCCAACCCAAGAGCCGTGTGCATTCCAGTTACTCTTTAACTTCCAGCAAGAGGGTGCGATGGTGGCTGGCACTTCAACCGCCCTCTAATCACGGCAGAGCAGAGAGTGGGGCGTTACCTGAAGAGGGGATTTCTTTTTTACTGCAAGGAGTATTGCAGAGGCAGAGTTTTTAATGTTTTATTTAAGGCAACTCAATGAGTTTACTGACTTCCAGAAAGTGGAGGGAAGTTTCGGCAGAGGAAAGTGCGCAATTTCTGCAGAGGATTTGCTTCGAGGTCTTGCAAAGCCTGAGCTGAGAGGGGTCAGGCAGGGAGGCCGGGCTGGAATCTTGGACTCCCACCTCTCTTTTCTTTAGGCAGGTCCAACCAAGCTAGAGAAGAGTAATGTGGCATCTGCTAGTAAATTTTATTTTTTCAAACAACTGTATTATTTCCTACTTTCAACCCTCATCTGTTTCAGCCCAGCTTCGCCCTGCAGGCCAGTACCTACCGTACCTACTGTAAGCTGCTTCTGAGCGTTAAGAATGCATAATGTTCCTAACATCAGTCCTGCACACCCTGTTGTGCAGACAATTCAATATGAGCAGCTATATTATATTTATCTGTATTTGGAGTGTTGCATTGGACTCCAATATTATTTTTACATGGAATCCAAGACAATTACTTTAAAATATAGTGCCACAAATAGAGGCTAACTACTGGCTTATTAATTACCCTCTCTAGCATCACTTTCTTTCGAGTGGCTGATCTGAAACGGTCTATATCCCACCTGGCAGCTAAGCTTCAGGTTGTTCTCTTCATCAGATCATCAGCACGTGTAGTCCTAGCACAAATAAAATTCCCAGCTGTGTCGAGCACAGCTGAACTCCAGGAAGACACCACGTATCGACACAGACAGTAAGCACCAGCGAGCCCCGCTCCCTCGGCTCTTTGCCAATTCCCAAGCTTGCTCAGCACAAAGTCAGCTCTCTATGAAACACAACTTCAGCTTTGAAGCTGGCTGACTCTGGCATCCAGCCGTTGGCACGCAGGATGCCTTCTTTATCCCGTAGCCAAGATTACTCTGAATTTTCTCTCTGTAAAACTATTTCGATCTGGTAGATACATCAGCTTCTTTATGATTTCTTAAGTAGATTTTATTCTCTCAAGGCAAGGCTTTTTCTCAAGCCTGAAAACTCTTTATGTGATTTTTTTTTTAATTATTATTTTCATACTTTTGACAACCTTTATTTTTTAATGGGGGAAAGGGATGCGGTCACGCATGTAGACAAGATCCTGGTGCGGCATTGCCCTTTCTCCCCTCACACGTGGACCGCATCGGCACAAATCACAGTGGGTACTGATGATTTCTAAAGCCAATAGAGCAGGAGAAATGCTGGAGCAGAAAGCATAGTACTGTCCTGCATTGCTACCACCACCAAAGAAATACAGACGTGTTGTGCACTGTGGCCAGCGAGACTGGAAGGTGTGCCAGAGCCCACTGCTGAGTTAGCTAAAGTGTCTTGCATTAAGATAAAAACCTTCTCCATCAGGCACTTGGCGTATAGCAGAATGCTATATGGGAAAGGGGGGAATAAGGATTGATGTAAATATAAAGGTTTGGGATTTTTTTCTTTAGGTTTAGACAGGAAAGCAGCAGTTGCTGTGTTGAACATGCAGGATCCAGTGCTGGCGGTCCATGGTGGTCCTTCCCGCACCCATCCAGTGGCTTCGGCCAGCCCCATGTGCCGGAGCACCGAGCCTGGCACCAGCGCCCATCCCGGCGAGGACATGGCGAGGCTGTTAAAACAGGGACTTGATGGAGTCAGTTTGCTGGATACTTCATGTTTGTGTGGTTTAAATCTCACTAACTACCGGTAGTTCTGAGTGTGTGGGGGAAAATTAATAGCCTAAGTTCTCACTTCTGAAGGCACGAAGCTTTCCCAAGCACAGGACATCCCAAACGTCCTGCCCCTTCTTCATGGACAAATATTTGGGCAAACATATGGCCGAAAATAATAACCCAACAAATTATTCTCTCCAAATAAAAGGTGAGGGGACTGCAGGCTAAGAGCTTTTTTATTTCTTTCCCCAAACTTTGCTGAGGACACTGAAAACTAATGAAAATTTGTGATTAAATCTGAAAGCTATGGCTGAAGAAAACAAAATTCAAACACTTTTGTCAATACCTAAATCATGAAGAGCAGAGAGCAACATTTTAACACACATTTGCATTTTAATAGGCAAATATCTGCCGCTTCTGCTACACCTTTGTATTTTGGGCACACAAGCCTATGATTTGCCTGTGTGGATTCCTTTTTCATCCTGGACTTCAATGTGTCCTTTAGGTCTGCCATGAGGCACAAGCCTAGGAATAGCACCAGGAATCTCGAGGGAAATCCCCAGCCCACCGTGCAATGAGCCGCCGTGGAGGCGAGGGCGCGGGGAAGCCTTCCTCTTGCCCCCGCTCTGGGTTGAAGTGTGCGAGGGGAGCGGGGGGGCAGCCACAGCCTTGCAGGGCAGCCGGAGAGTCAATGATGTCTCACGGCTCGAGGAAAATAATACAGGCAAAGCCTTAAGATAAATGTATGAAGTGGCCTGCTGCTGATTGATCAGGGGCTGTTTTCCAAACTGAGGGGTTTTTCACCTTTTTTCTTTCTCCTCTTGCCTCTGAACAGCATTTCCAACTGCTTGTTCCCCCCGTCCCAACTTCATCAGTCTCTGAAATCTCTGTGTGCTCCCAACTCTTGCCAAAACCGGGGATGCTGCACTCACCCTGCAGATGAAAGCTTACTCAGCAGGTGAATCGAGACAGCCCCACAAGACCTGCTGTAAAAGCTTTGGGAACCTTACTAGGTGGGTTTGGGGTGTTTTTTCTTTCCCCCTTGGTAGAAGAGCCTCTGTGTCCACGGGCTAATTCACTCATTGCTGTCAGTGGCACACTGTCCTGTACATACACAGCTACAGCATGCCAACAGCACATCCCGACCCTTTAAGTCTTGCTAAAAGTCAGGTTCATTTGTCTAAGACAGACTAATAACAATTTTCAGCACTGAACACATACACTGGAAACTGCGCAATGGAAAAATAAAAATCAGCTTTGCCTGACAAAGCCTCCTCTTGTAATGCTTGTACATGTGAATTTTCCCCCTCATTTTTAAAATACATGAAAGTATTTTTAATATATCAACTTTAGTAGAGATTTGTACCAACACAGTCTTAGTGTGCAGCATTTGAAATACATTTGTATCTACTTTCATGTATTATGTAGTACCACTCACAAAGTGTATTTGCAGTAACACCCGGTATAGATGAGGAGGGGCAAAAAAGAATCACACAAAGTGCTCTCTATAGATACTGTAAATGCTCTTTTTCTTCAAATTTTACAATAAAACTTGACAAAAAGCTCATGCTGACAGTGTCTGGTTTATCCTTTTAGTGTTAGGTTTATTGGTGAGAGGATGCTGGCTCCCTTCTGTGCTGGATTAAGTCTGCAATCAATGGCTATTTAAAATGTGGGCATGCACATTCAGCTGAAATACAGGCAAAGAAGTGATGAGCGGAGCTCCTCTCCACACTAAAAAAGCAGCTGAGTGTAATTTCTATATGGATGCGTGTGTCAGTTATATGCACAGATTTATAACAGTGTTTTTGCAGCTGGGAGCTTGCAGATCCAGATAATAAGTGTAAAGGTGCAGGAAGGGCTCAAGGCGTGCACGGGATCTGTCACTGGCAGGGATGACCTTTCAGGAAGGTGCCATAGCCCAGTTGGGGCAGGGCTGCAATTCAGTGTATCCTTTTCTAGTGGATCAGCACCGTGAAACTCAACCCAAGTCCTGTGCAATTACACACAGAATCACAGAATCACAGAGGTTGGAAAAGACCTGTAAGATCACCAAGTCCAACCACCACCCCAACCCCACCATGCCCACTAAACCATGTCCCACAGTGCCACGGCCACACGGTCCTTGAACCCCTCCAGGGATGGTGACTCCACCACCTCCCTGGGCAGCCTCTGCCAGTGCTTCACCGCTCTCTCAGGAAAGACATTTTTCCTCATATCCAGCCTGAACCTCCCCTGGCGCAACTTGAGGCCATCTCCTCTTGTCCTATCGCTTGTCACTTGGGAGAAGAGACCAACACCCACCTCACCACAACCCCCTCTCAGGTGGTTGTAGAGAGCGATGAGGTCTCCCCTCACCTCCTCTTCTCCAGACGGAACAACCCCAGCTCCCTCAGCCGCTCCTCATCAGACTTGTGCTCCAGACCCCTCACCAGCTCCGTTGCCCTTCTCTGGACACGCTCCAGCACCTCAATGTCCTTCTTGGAGTGAGGGGCCCAAAACTGAACACAGCATTCGAGGTGCGGCCTCACCAGCGCCGAGTACAGGGGCAATCCTACAGCAGCTCGTGGGGATGTGCAGGGTGTAAGCGAGGGCAGCCTTTGGCCCTCGCTGATTGATTCAAAGATGTCAATCTGTCTTTCTGGGTCAGCTGTGCAGCTTACCCCACACTTCTCCAGGAGCCTTCGTCCTCGGCGTCGCAGGGAGAGCGACGAACAGCCACACCGTAGCTGGCACCGGCCCCTCCGCAGATCGATCTGCTGGCGGGCCTTCTCCCAAAAGCAGTAAGGTTGGAATAGGTGAGCTCCCGGTTTTCTCATGCACCATGTACCACGGCTCTGTGGTTTTATGTTTAAGATTAGCCTGCCATGTCTGTGCATTTAATTTATAATTATTATTTTGGCCTGGGAAAAATTAGTCTGTCTTCACATGGAGCTATTGTAACACTGAGACACAGATGGCTGATTATCGGAATGTCTAATAGCATCTTTGTAATAAACCTAAGGCAAAAAAACCCCCACTTTTGACAAGCATTATTTGCGGAAACAAATTCCATTTAATTAAGATATGAAGTCTGCACTGAAAGACATCCTAGCTTGTCAACAATATTAACTGCAGCATATACTGCTAGAGGTTATGCTTTGCATTAAGGCTAAATGGTAAAGGACAGGAGCTTTTTGAAGAATTTCTTAAGTTTTACTGTGTAGCAAGGCTAAGCTGGTCATTTTTCTTGAACACTGTTTTACTTTAGAAGCTCAAATCAGTGCTGATAAAAACACCCAGCTTGACAGCTTTGGAGGCTAAAATCCTCTCTGTGCCCTAAAAAATCATTTCACCGGCACGGGCTGCTCTGCACGCCCTGCCCCAGGGTCTGCAGAGCCCTGACGTCCCCGGGGTGGTGCAGAGTGTGGGTTCAGCAGGACCATCACGGCTCATGAGTGCTTCTCATAACAGGATGGGTGTTTGCAAGCCATCCCTCGTGCAACCCCATCAGCTGAACAATATTGCAGCGGAGACTCAGCAGAAACAGTGGGCTCTGTCCCAGGGATGCAGATTGATGTGCACCGCTCGTTGAGTGAGACTCGTTAGTGCACGGAGGGGTTATGCGCAGAGCCGGCAGCTCAAGGTCCGCAGTATCCCATATGGCAGTAAAATTATTCAAGGAGAAATTATGCAGATAGTCAACATGTTCAAGCCGAAATGAATTATGCTGAGAACATCAGCACAAGTAGCAGTCAATTTGTGTTACGGTCAACGAACGCAGCTTCGTTTGTTTTCTCCTGTTAGAGGCCCCGGGGGCTCAGGGGCCTGGGATACTCAGGGATGTTCTAATAAACACCCTGAAGCTACTGCTCCTGCATCCGTATGTGTACAACACTTGGGAGTTAGTAGGGGAAAAAAAATGTTCAGTAGTAATAGCCGTCGTGCACGTGGCGTAACACTCTTCATCCACTAGTTTTCCGGACACAGTAGAGGGCATTTTGATCAAGGCAGGATGTTTTGGCAAGTGTGGGAGGAATAAGGGCAGCAGAGAAGGTGCTGGTTTTAGTTACTGCAGCGTTGACTACAGGCTGACTCCCAACTCTCGCTGCTCCCTCGCAGTTTCCCTGGATGCAATGGGAGCTGCGGGAGTCCAGTCGCTTTGCAGGATCTGCCTCTCCCACAGAATCACTAAGGTTGGAAAAGACCTGTAAGATCATCAAGTCCAACCATCAACCAACACCACCATGCCCATTAAACCATGTCCCAGGCAAGACCAGGAAAATGCACCGGTCCATGTTATCATTACAGGGGGGAAAAAGGACAATTAGCAGATGCACTTATCTGGCATTATATTGAAAGTAAGAGTATAGCACTCTTCAAAGCCAAACTGGCCACTGTCCCTCCAATAAGCCAAGAGTCTGCTGATTGCTGCAAGCCAGATTTTTATAACCATGCTTACATTGATTAGCAACTTCTACTGAAGAGCATCCGCAATGGTCTGCCGATGCAGAGTCCAAGGGCCACAGTATCAGGTAAAATGGACTCTGGATAAGGCACGGGTTTTGGGAGCTATAATCAGGTCTGTGTCAAACATCCCTTCAAAACACCACCAAAGCAGGACGGAAGCTGATACAGTCTTCACAAAACATTGAGTGATGATACAGAATATGCTAAATTTGTGTTTATTTAAATCCTTCCAGCAATAAAATCAAACCCACTGGCAGTTGTTTCAAAGTGTTTCTTTAAGGCAGCCAAACAAATCCCTGAATTATCATCTGCAGCAAACAAGATGCAGACATGCTATTAAGCCGGGCTGTAAATATCGTTGAAAAGCACACCCTGACCAATAAATTAGGGGCTGTGGTGGCAACGGTGTTAATGCAAGCCTGGAAGGAGACGCTCACTAGGGGCAAATAATGTATTTGCGGTGTTGCAGGAGAGAGGAGAGAGGCAGCTAATGGATGCCGATTCTGTAACACACATTGTTCACTAAACTGTTCAGACCGCTGCCAAGCGCCTCGCGATCGATGGGCCAGTGATAGCCGGGAAGATTTACACTCACTTTCACACCTCGTCAGGAAGGCTGGGATGGTCCAGAGCGTGCCGTGAGATTGCTGAAAACTCAGTGCCAAAAAAAAAGCCCCGGGTGACCCAGCGCCGGGTACAGGCTGCTGGTTTGCAGACCTTCAATAAAGTGAATATGGCACCTTCGAGGATTTGCCTTCCTTTCCCCTGCCAGAAGGAAACTATTCGTTAGATGAACTTTATGGATGGCTGTAGCGAGCTGTCTGCCGTGTCTGGAGGAGCACAGGAGCCTCAGCCAGCGCAGCAAGGGTCTCAGAGCCGCACCGGTCCCTGGGGGGGGTGACTTTTCCAGGAGACGGGGACAGGACACCATCTGATTACTAGGGCTGTGCTGAACAAAAGAAGAAAGCCAAGAACTGTAAGAAATCTAATACAACATTCCTATAATCCTTTAACAGATCAGGACATACTTCATGGTTTCCAGCAAGCTTCTAAAGCAATAACCTTTTTTTCTTTTTTCCTTACTTATCTACTTTTGCTCTTGAGGTGAGATTCAATCAAAGTGTCAGATGGTTCATGGAAGATAACAAAGCTTTGCAGGACGAAACTCAGCACATGATGGAGTCAACCTTGCAGGACTTACAGCAGAGAAGTTCCCGCAGGCGGCAGAGTGAAGCACTGCGGGTGTCCCCCCCTCGCTAAACATGACAAATGTCTGTGACAGCCCTTCACTGCTTGGGTTCAGGGCTGGATCCCATGACGAGATAGATGGCAGCGGTGACGTGAGTAATGCCACCTCATGGAGTGACTTCGATGGGATGGGAGGAGGGACAGGGACCTACCCCTGCTGCAAAACGTGCACGGGAGCTGCCTGGGAGATGTTGATCCCTGCTGCAGGAACGTGAAAAGCTGAAGCAGGCAACAAGCAACAGCGATGGAGCTCATTGCAGGACTGGCGTCTGCCACTCCGACTGCTCCGTGTACGAGGCGCGGCTGTCCTTCCACCTTCTGCCTCTCTGGGCAGTATTTCATGGCAGCAAGCTGCTTCCCCTTCTCTGTGCAGCGGCCAGGACAAAAAGGATCAGAGCCCTGACTGGCTACTGGCATAAAACATAATTGGAAGGAGCGCTGGTCTACTGAATACGGAGCAATCAATAGAAATACTGGATTTGCCAACATTTCAGGTGTTGGTGAAGGTGAAGCCACTTTCAAAAAGGAATAAAAAAGGAAAAACATTTCTTCCTGCAACCCTTAAGATGGCTGTTAGCAGTATTAATAATCTGATCACTAATGGCTTCAATCCAGCACATGGGGATTTATGGCCTTAGCCCCCTTTGAAGGTAAGGTACTGCAGGGGTGGTAAGTCCCCACTCGGCTGTGAAGCAAACGCCCCGCTCCCGGGCGGTGTCGGGGTGCCCCGTGCCCCCGAGCCCGGCTGGCCCCGGGGTGAGTCAGCTCATGGCCCCTGCTGCTGAGCCCAAAGGTCATCAGCTGCAGCACCAATTTGTAATTAACTGCAAAACCAGAAGTTTAAATCAGCATGCTGCTTTTTTTTTTATAAGATGCTTTATGGTCACTACATGGGGCATGCAATTTCATCTTCCTGCGTTAAAAAATACTTCAGCTAAGTAGCGCCAGTTCACAGAAGATGATGTTTAGATCTCCATTAAACTCCTCATTCCCATAATAAATATTCACAAACTAATAATATTTTTAATGTCTTCGTGGGTGAATTTTGAGTCATTTAATCGTTTTTCCCATTTTATTTTTTACAGTTTTGTTTGTGCATCCCATGATTTAATTATTTAATGACAGGGCGAGGCAGCAGCCGCTACCATATATTGGGAGGCCACAGAAGCCATATATGTCACTTGCATTAATTGTTCCTATTAGGACTGTGTGAAAAACATCCTGTGATGACAAAAACATCAAGAAATAATTCTTCTTGTACCTTTACTCCACAGGCAAAGACTGGATTGTGATTGTACGGCATAGCTTGGGGTTACACATAGTCATAACCTTTGAGGGGCAGTCCAGGACCACTAGCTCAAAATAGCAGATACAAATATAAATAAATCCAGCAATTATTATGGCAGCTGGAAGTGCCACATATGCAGATTACACCTCACCCTCCCATGCCCTGACAGGTTTGGTCCGCACATTCCCAGTATGAACCAGTCAGGCATTATCCAAAGGTGGTCTCACAGGTAGCCCAGGATTGGAAACCTTGGCTTTGGTTCCACTTTAGTAGAGCAAGTCTCACTGCATTGACTTGATGGATGAGTGCACAAAGGAGGAGAGGGGAAAAATAAGGAAATTTTAGTAGAGATAAATAGGATTTACAATGCTGTCATCTCTAGCAACTTTGGCATTTCAATTCATTAAAAGTCCAGACAAATTAGATGTTTGCATTCATTTAAAATAATTTCTCCTCTTTGACCTAGCTTAATTTATCATTTTACGTCTTTCTGCAGTGCTTAGGAGAGCTGCTGTTTAAATGAACCCAAAGGAGTATACGAGTAAAATATTAAGTAGTTACCATTAACAACACGGTACATTAAAACCCAGCACCATAGCTTCCCTACAGCTATTTTTGCCAAGCCAAACACAAAGTATTCTCCTACAGATGTAGGATTTGTATTTCTTGCAGTATTAAAGCCGAGACACCTTGTGACAGTGTTTTCACAACTAACACATGTATCTCAGGAATTCAATTGCAGTCACTGCAGAGAAAAAGAAACAGCAAAGGGGAAATCCTGCACCTCAACATAAACTAATGCTTATTCAAATAATTTTTTTAAATGTTTCTAATAAAAATCTCCCATGATTTAATTCTGCCATTTTGTATAAATTTTGGAATTTTATGTACTTTTACAAATAGCTACATTTTGGTGATGAAAAGTGTTATTTATAATTTTGCACATTCAAATATTTTCAGAAATAAGAGGCTGGATAATCAACATGCATCTACCCAAGCATTCATAACTTCAATTTCAGAAATGAACTTTTGTTTACGTCAGCCCTGGGCGTACTCTGACATGTCCAATGCAGAGTAACATTTATGCATTCATTCAGAGTTACAGGTAACCCAAGAGTAAGGCTCTCTCATAACTGTGTTACTCATTTCTCCACCATCAGAAATAGATAGTGTCAATGAAGGCTATATAAATAATATTTATCCAGCAGGCTTAAGCAAAGACATAAGGAATCCTGGCAAGGGTTTGGTATCTCCTTTTTAAAAGACATGTATTAATGTGGCTGGTCAGGTGGAGAGAGGGATAAGGAAAAGGTATAGGACTTCCCCGACATCTTGAGCAGATCAGGGACAGAATGGAATAAACTAGTAAAGACAATGCAAATATTAACTGCATGAAGGTGATGTTACTACTTTATTACAGTGCTTCCTGCATAACACAAAAACATAAAAAACTCTAAACTGCAACAAGACCTAACATTATCACCAAACAATTCCTTCCATAAATAGCTAATCATCTGGGTGGCACTAACATTGTCTCAGAAGATCCTTTCCAGGATGGTCCCCTATTAGATGCTGGCAAAAGCCAGTACTGTGGTCTAATAATAGCAGAGCACCCTGCACTGGAAAATTATATGGCACCTCTGTCCAAAGCACAAAGAATAAGTGCAAAGAAGCAAAAAGTGTCTCTCTATATATATATTTATATAAAATATATATATATAATCAAGTGGCTCTCTGAAGATGATGCACATTTTCGTTATGTTTAGCAGTCAGGACATGGTGTGCAGCAAAGGATGTTCTTTCCCCTGTTTCTCCTGCAGCACCAAAGTCTGTGACGTGGCATTACTGCTGTTTCAGCCCTTCCTTATTAAAAGCTTTTTATAGAAGACTTAATTTAACCGTACACTTTTGCTGCTCACAGCCATGAGTTTCCCAAGTGAGAAGGTTGACCCTTAATGTCACGGCTACCGTCTGCTGACTGTCTGAGATGTTCGGGGGGATCTTTCCACGCGGTCTGATCTGATTTCTGCCTGAAATCCATGGTCATTCCTTTGGATGACATCCAGAAAACACCTGTGATTTTTTTCATTTTGAAATACCATTTGCAGCTTGCTACATGCTGGCTTGGGAGTTAAGAGATCTGTGGGGAAATGAGTGACACCAGCATGAGCAATTTGTTATAATGACTCAGAAAATTACAGGATAAAATGTACGTATCAGCATTACAATAAAAGGAGGGCTCACTTATTCTCCCCTTCAAGTGCGTGGGACTTTCTGCTCCAAACCAAGACCCCTCTCACCCCATGCTGAACACGAAGCACAAGGTGAGGGGCCACGCCAGGGTTTGCAGAGCGTTCCCAGATGATGGACACAGCCTCTTTCACCCCAACTCAAGACCCTGCAAGAGTGAGGTCAGAGACGTTAGCAAAAAAGCCAGGAGCTCAGAGAGCGGGAGGGAGGTGGCACTTCAACAGATTTGGAAGCAGAATGGTCAGTTAGGTGTGGAAAGGAGAATTAACTAAGGATCAGTAAATAAACACTCTTTTGGCCATCAGCTAAGCCTACGAACTGCTGTGGTCTGCTTGGAGCGTTCCTGTTTGCTCTGTGCCGCGACGTCTCTGCAGGGACCTGGCAGAAGATGAACCTTGTAGAAGGGACACGCCAGAGACGTCTCAGCAGAGCTGGGCTCTCGGCCGCAGAGCAAGCTGCCAAGAGCAGCAGGACTCTGTTAGGTAACAGGTGAACAGGCAGAGGGACAGGTATCCACAGGAAAATATCTATAAATAAAAGTCATAGTCCAGTGAGTTCTCCCTGGTAAGGCTATTGCAGCCGATCTCTAGACGTGTCTCTGTGTGAGCAGAGGTTTCTCTTCATGTTCAGTAGCTGGTCAGAGCTCAGAAAGGGACCTCTGCCATACTGGCTTGTAATATAATAATATATGTGTAATATCTGAAGATCAAGACCATCTCTCTATTAAATTAGATGACAAATAATTAGATAATTTTAATTTACTTTATGAATCTTCTAGAGAGTAAACTGCTTACAGGCAGCTAATGCAATAAACTTACTTTATAAGCAGAGAGCAACATCTGTTACAATGAAGAGTCTGCAGCACACATTAGGATTCTGTGCACACCCAGCCGTAGTTAGAGTAAATGTATCATTAAGTTGGTATCCTTTCCCATTCAAAGCACACTTTTCAAGATTTATGTACTGCAGACAATAAGATAGCAGGAAAATCAACTCGCACTCAACTCTTCTTGCATTCACCCCCTGTCCCGTGGCAAGATAATGTTAATAAAAAGGCTAAGACAGAGCGTGGCAGTTAGGACACTTCTATGCATGGCAAAGGAAATACAATTTCAGCCCCACACACATACAAAGGTATGACAAAGGCCAAAGCTGTGCTAAAAGGGCATCATTTTTAGGGACACGGTATCAAGCCCTAAGAAAAATCAAGCAACTTCATCATACAGCCTTCCTTGCACGCCCATTGCTGTCAGAGATGCAACTGGGGGGAGTGTCCCAGGCCACAGCCTGCCCAGTGTAGGCAAAAAACTGGATTAATATGACTTCTAAAAAATCTTAAATAGCTTAGCTGAGTATGTGCAAACTGCAAGTTTTCCAAAGTTTTTTAAAAATCAACAAATTAGGCAAGTAGAAGTGACAGAAAGGGATGTTCTTGACACAGAGATCTACTTCTGTGATGTTACTTCTGTAACATGCCTATTCCAGACCTGAAGGGTGCTATAAAAGGTCAACAAATATATTTTCACCTGGGAAAAACAATGTATATAAAGGAATATGTCAATTCGAACACTTACCTTTTCCAAAGTTACAACGATACCACATTTTTCAAAAGTGACCAGTGATTTCTTAGGTGCCCTCACTGTTTAAATAGCAGAGGAACCTGTTTTTTGGAGGATGGATTGCCATTGATGCAGCTTGTCTATATCTGTAATTGAACTGGCAGCACAATATATAAATAAAACCAAATCACCCGAGCAATGCTATTGTGCATCTTAGCAGTAATAGAAAACCACATTGTCCCTTCAGGCAGATGAGCAGAGCACTAAAGATATCTCCCGATGTCATTTATGTGAAAGTTGCATTTTTACTGTAAATTAATCTACCGCGTCAGTCACACATACAAACCCTGTCAATGGTCATCGCACACTCCAAGAAAATGAGCCTTGCTTGCTACTGGATTTTGCAGCTGCTGACTTCCTCTGTTTAAGAAGTCAACAAGGCAGTATTGATGGGCAGGAGCCTGGTGATAAGCGCAGTTTATCTGTCTTGGTAGGAAAGAGAGCCAGCCCCTGGCACAAGCATGGGGCTGCATTGCCCATGTGCTCGCTGTAGATGAAACTGCTGGGAGATCCACAGCAGGTTAGTTGGGGAGCACGCCCATTGTATCTGAGCTTTCAATAGCCATCAGGGCTCTTATAATCCCTCTCCTCTTCTTTTTAGAATCTGGGGCAAGTCCCAGTGAGGGTCACTGAGTGTGTGGATGGTTTGTGTCAACACTTTCAACTTTGTGTCAGCGTCTTCCCTCCAAGAAGAGAGAATGTGAAAAGCATGAAATAAAGCAAAATAAATCAACACGGGAGCCACATCGCAGTCACCTATGCAAAAAAAAATCTCCTCCCAAGACTTTGTACGTGGTGGAAAAATCCAGCAAAGACAATTGATTTACCCTTCCAGACAGAGCTATTGGAGAGTTACCCTCGGTGCTGAGCTCTAGATAAGATGCAATCAAAGTTCCTTGGTTGCTGGAAGTTGTCACTTGCTCTATGTAAGGACGTAGAGATACTGGCATGATGGATGGTCAAGAAATGATCATGACAATGCTAGCACAAGGTTACTGTACGAGTTGCTGTACACCCACATTGGAGCTAACCACATCTCAGACATGGAGCACAAGGCCCTGTGATGTCCAAGAGAGCAGGAAACAAAGTGCTGAAGTCTTGGAAGCTGTAGTCCTAAGGTACCACTATGGACAAGAGCCCCTGGTTATACTACACTGCTATACTCAGCAATGAGCTGCTAAAAAGACTCTTTTTTTACCTCCTGAAGATTATTCCATCCTAGACTAGTTATTCAAAATTCCTGAGGGTTTCAGCACTGAGGAGCCAATCCTTATATAGTCCCTACCCTTTACCCAGTGGATGGGAAGAGCCTGCATGTCCTGTGTCCTTCTCCGGGCAGTTACCCACAGAAGCAGATGGAAGAAATGTGCAAACTCCACTTTGACCATGAGTTTTCAACTCAAGGTCAGCATTTGACAACATGCTTTATACAGGAAACAGAGGCTATTTTTAATCTCTTTGTTCTCCTGGTCCTGGAAATGTGCCTCTTCCCAAAAAAAGCCTAAGCAAACAAAACTCACAGAAAAGCCTATGACTGCCCCCACTCTGGAGGATGGCAGAGACCTCTGTCACCGTGTACTGGGGCTTTTGTATGGATGTCGAGCTGTGCTTTGCCTGTGTGAGCCAGAAATCACCAGGCGGGAAGATACTGAAGGGTACATGAGTCTTACTGGGAGAACGTCAGAGGAGATGTATATCCACAACCCTAAGCACAGCCACATCTGTCCCAACATTGGACCTGGAGCATGTTCAGCTTTAGCTAGTCCACACATTAACATAAGGACCCTGTGATCACAGTGCTCTGACTGTGAAAATTGGGATGAGTATGGGTCTTCGTGCTCCAGGTTTTGACCCATTACCTGTGGTTGGGTCAACTGGCATAGAAACACATGTAAAAGGGCTGCCTCAAAATAGCTTTCAGCCTCATAGGCCATTCAGAAAATTGCAGACTCCCTGTATGTGCAGAAAACCCTGTACAAGCTCTGACACAAGCTGCTCTGGGGTGGGGGAAGGAGGTATCAGTTTAAGATGCACTGAAAATTTGGTAACTGGATTAGGCACAAGAAAGAATTTCCCGAGAGGGGAAAAAATCCAAACCTTCTCTACAGAGAAAGATTTCTAGACCTATCTCATTTATCATGCATTCATTTGTTAAGTAAATATTCATAATATATAAATGCCAGTGTCACTTTAATATTCTGATTAGCATGGTACATCTTTTCCTCTGTCTAGATAATGGTGAAAGTCATACTAATTGAAGTAATGTTGTGTGTCAAATGATATAAAGCTGATTTACTTAAGACTTGAATGTCTGCTCCAATTAAATTCCAAAGTAAATTGCACTGAAGTTCCTTTTCCTGTCTTTTATGAAATAGAATACATAAAAAGTAGGAGTTGCAAAGCAAATCTGCCAAAGTTCTCTTATATTACCTCTCCACATAGGCCCTGACCTTCTGCCAGTCATTGCCAAAGCGAGAGAAGCCTGCAGAACTCAAAACAATTATCCCCCGGTCCTGCAATAAATTCATATCTATTTGCAAATACAAGATCAGTCCGCTGTCTGGTTCAGATTTCGGGCTTTTCTGTACACTGCACAGCTGTTGCAGCAAGCAGCCATTCAAGAGAGAAAAAAACTGTACATGGAATAAAGGATGCGAGAAATGTAAAGTCTATATGGTTGAGTGAAATAAGATCATTGTGTCTAAATTGCT
The DNA here is from genome assembly GCF_030936135.1 of Gavia stellata. Classification (NCBI taxonomy): domain Eukaryota; kingdom Metazoa; phylum Chordata; class Aves; order Gaviiformes; family Gaviidae; genus Gavia; species Gavia stellata. The sequence continues at coordinate 2,814,541 of NC_082609.1, read as the reverse complement.
TTTTTAACTGTTGCTGGCTGTGTTTATAATCCACCTTTACAAGTCACACAAAAAAGCGTCACTCGGATGGGTTACCATTGAAAGCCTGACCTTATTAACATCCTCTGTATCTTGTAATTTGGGCTAACATTACTGGAATACATTGTATCGACCACTACCGTATTTTTGCAGTTCAGAAGCGCCTTTGAAAAGTAGTTTACATGACAATCAAGCATCAATTTCAGGCCAAGTGAATGGGATGAATAGTGAAATAAAAGGAAATGTTAGCTGGGCACCAACAATAAAAACAGAATTATTTCGGCCACATCAGTTTCTAATGAAATTAAATAGAACAAAATAGTCAATGGTTGCACAGATACTACTTAAGAATAAGGGGGGAAAAGCATGAAAGGCTGGAATCCCAGTTCATTTGGTTTTTAAATAGCAAAATTACTAGTTCGGTTGCCAGCACACTGCTCATGTCTCAAGTTTATAACAATTAACTGTAGGACACCTTATTCAGGCTCTGATTCAAAGCACTTCAGCCCAAGGTGTAACTCCACGCTCTAACCTAAACTCACTCATACTCAAACCCACATAATCTCCTAAATGCTAAGCACTTGTTCACGTTGCAGTGATTTGAAGGGGAATTTAGATACAGGCTTCATCACTTTGCTGAATCAGGTCTTAGCAGATCTTCTGGACTTCCACAGTCTGTCGTGTCACATCCCAGGAAAGGATTTATGCAATATCTACAATTTCTAAGGGCAAAGAGTGCATGAAGGGATGCCCCAGCGGCTTCATGGGCAGGGGTGCCTGGATCCCGTGGGGCTCAGCTGAGGACCACCACCACCACCGTGCCCATAGCCCCCGCCCCGGGTGCTCTCCTGCTGCCGCCCAGCCGCTCCTCAGCATTTAGTACCACTTTAAATTCTCCTGGCAAACCAGAGGTACCTGAGAAGGAACAAGTAAATATTTAATCTACCGTCTGAGTTTTAACAGGTAGTTCTGGGGAGAGCTATTGAATTTCCATCTGGAAAGATGATTTGTATGCTCAGAATATCAGAATCTGATGCTCACACAGGGATGCTCAGAACAGCGAACTCTCCCCAGAAATACTTGAATTACTAACATTTCAGCTCGTCTTTTAATGACTCTCACCTAAGCTGAGGGTACTTCATCAGTATTCATGCAATGGACCAGTCGGGGAAGCTGCAACCATACAAACCACTGACTTTTCAAAGCTAGGAGTGAAGAGGATTGGCACCGATCAGCCACCAGTAGCAATATCAAACACACTTTAATCAATAGCAGCTGACAGCGCTGGAATAGCTTGGGAGATCCAGACGCGCACCCACCCACACGCTCAGTCAGGGTGGTGGATATCAGCACGGTCGCAAAGGAGACCACACTCCCACCGGCTCAGCTCCAGTGGCATAACCTTCGAAAGGACAGAATCGAAGAGACTCAAGCCTGAACTTTCTTATTTTTAATTAAGTTAATTCCTTAGGTTACTTTAATTTAGTAATTTGTATTTAATTTCCTGTTCAAGGGGGAAAAGGATGAGGAGAAGCAGATGTTGCCCCCTGCGGTCTGTAGAACAAAAAGAGCCATGAAAACTCATCCGTCCGTCTGATGGCTTTTTTATTAAGTAACACAGATGCTGGGAAGGTGGCAAGAACTGAGGTATGTCAAAACATTAACTTCTGTTTCGGGGGTTTTTTTCATTCTGATTTGAATTACTCAGTAAAAAATAAGATGGAAAATAGGGTAGTAAACCTGCTTTCTCTTCCAGCCATTGAATACACAGCGAACATCTGGTTTTGTCTTTTTTCTTATACAAGAGAGAGGAGTGTGACTGGGGACATTTTGCAATAAAGCACTGATTTTTCTAAAGGATCTTTAAGCAGAGGTTTATTTGTCTGCTTCAACTGTAAAGGGTTGTTTCTGTTTCATGTAGAAGTTCAAAGTCGTAACTGCTAAAAAAGGTGCAGGACTGATTTAATACAGGCTGACATAAATGTAAGTTTTGACCACGCTATTCAAAAACTTGTCAAATGGTGCAGCATTTTGAAGCAGCCTCTATGCAGCTTGGTATGGGTTGCAAATGCAAGAATTGCCTTAAAGTTGCAAAACAAAAGGAAGCAGGCATGCTTCTGCACTAGATGGGGCAGGAAGGTAGGAAAGAGAAAATAAATTCTTCAGATCTGCTTGGTTTTAGCCATTTAGTTAGATCTGTCAAACACATTCATAGATTCAAAAGATGTGAAATTCTGTAGCAACAGATATGTAGGTTAAATGGGGAATCACAGAGGTTGGAAAAGACCTGTAAGATCATGAAGTCCAACCACCACCCCAACCCCACCATGACCACTAAACCATGTCCCGCAGTGCCACGGCCACACGGTCCTTGAACACCTCCAGGGATGGTGACTCCACCACCTCCTTGGGCAGCCTCTGCCAGTGCTTCACCACTCCCTCAGCAAAGACATTTTTCCTCATATCCAGCCTGAACCTCCCCTGGTGCAACTTGAGGCCATCTCCTCTTGTCCTGTCACTTGTCACTTGGGAGAAGAGACCAACACCCACCTCCCCACAACCCCCTTTCAGGCAGTTGTAGAGAGCGATGAGGTCTCCCCTCACCTCCTCTTCTCCAGACGGAACAACCCCAGCTCCCTCAGCCGCTCCTCATCAGACTTGTGCTCCAGACCCCTCACCAGCTGCTTCTGAATGCGAAAATCTAAATCCATTTCTAGAGCTCTCTGGTCATAGTCAAATGAGCTTAAGATGATACAAATGAGATTGCTATTACTGACCTTTGATTGGAAGTCCAGTCGTTGTGAAGCGAGGAGAGCTGAGAGCCTGAAGGCTGAGCCTAGATGAAATATGGAGGGCTAATCCAGAAGCAGAGTAGCCTTGGCCATCATTTTGCTGCGAGTCACCTCTCCCGCCCTGCCAACAGAACTGTATCAGCATCCCGGCTTTGCTCATAGCTTCCTCTCGGCAATGTCCTCACTGGCTCAGCCATGTCTGGTTTAGAGGTCATTGTCGTCAGATTTGGTAGAGACCCGCAAGATCTCTTGGCTAGACCATTTATATGGAGAAATAGTTTGACTACTTCTGCTGCGCTTTCCCAGCTGGAGACGCCTGTCCTACATCTTGTCTATGTAAAGATCTTTTTTTCTACTTGGGTTTCACCGGTCAGAGAGCAGCATGACCTATATTTTCCCCCAGCTCCAGCGGCTCAGGGATGCTCAGACCCAGAGGTTTGCGGTAGATTTCTTTCCGGTAGGGAGGAGAGTACATCGGAGGAGGCAGTCTGCAGGCATTAACTGGAAGGAGAAAAGTCATAACTTTGCCCTGGGAAAGTGTGCAAGCATCGGATTTTTTGGGAAAAGATGATTCTGCCAGCAGAAAATTACACTGTTTTCTTCAATAAAAAAAGTATTTCAAATCACTAAAATATGCGAACCATTCTCTTATATTCCACTAGCTCCAAACCATAAAAATTTACAGCTGAAGCCAACTCCGTGGCAGGCTGACGCTGGTAAAGGAGACCAGACCATGACTTGTTATGTAAATAAGCCCATAAAAGTCTTGAGATTTTACATGAAAATCAGATCTGCAACAACCCTTCTGCCTTAGCTTTGTGGATTGTTTAATTTGTATGTACATGATTATGCACCGTTATTATACAGAGAAGGCATTTTATAAATCTTTAAATGATCAATCAGTTAAATAAATAAAGCATCTCTGGTGATGCCGTACTAACTTTTTAGGAAGCGCCTCATCCTTCTGTCATTAACGTAATAAGCTTGAATAATGTTTTCACAGCAATTACCACCAGTGGGTCAATGTCTGCTATTAGCAACCTTTCCTCCATGGATCATGAACTTAATAAAGCATGCCAGCCCCAGAAGACAACGTGTGTCAGAAAACTTTCTGCAGTATCGGTGCCAGGCTGCTTTAATGTGGCACATATAGTGACAGTAGATTGTCAAGGATCGTTCAATGCAACAACAATTTACTGTCTCAGTGGGAGTTTTCTCATTTTGAGAAGTTCAGCAAGTGTTACAAGTCTGTAAATTATATCAGACATAAGAGGAAAGTACATATATGCCAAAGTGTTTTGTAACAAATAGAAGTTGTACCTGCTCAGAAACTGCTTTTTCAACCTGTATTGTCTTTCCTTACGTTGTTACCTTTCGGCATTAGTTCCCACGGGGTCAAGCTGGCACAACATTCAGGCTTTAAAGCATTTTTTTTGCAGAAGAAATGCCAGTAAAATGTTTTAGAACAAGCAGTACTTGGCCGCTAAACTTAATTAAAAGCAATGTGATTTAAACCCAACACCCAGGGGTTACCTGGAGGTTGTGGAGGTTAATTGCAATTGTTACTGTATTACTTTCCAAACTCAAATTTTCATTCCTTGTATGCAATAAATCCCACAAAGTCAGGTTACAAAAAAAAAAAAAAAAAGCTCTACATACAAGACATGCATCTTTTCTAATTCAAATATAGGAAAGTGTTCTGCAGGCACTCAACACTTCTGCACAGCTGGAAAATAACCCACTTTATAGGTTGGTGGAACTGATATTGCAGACTTCATGCCAGACCCCAGGGGCTTCAGGGCAAGTGTGGGAGCAGAACTCATGTCTCGCTCCCGCGGAGCAATCCAGAGATGCCACCAGTCCAGCAGAGAGGTTTCACAGCAATAGGGTTACTAGAAAATGTAACGCTGCAAGATCTTCTACTGTGATTAAGATAAACATTTTTCTCATAGATACATGGATGGGAGGGTTATTTTCTTATGCAAAATACGTGCACAGACACATTTGTCCACAGAAGTAAAAAAAATTCTTCCTTATTTTAAGAGTGATAGGTTGCCCTTACCTCCAGCCTAGAGATTTGGATCCTCGGTTGGGTGCTTCGGAATAATTTGCTCACTTCTTCTTACCATCAGCCTTTGCAGAGTGAAACCATCACCTTCTCCAGTTTGGAAAAGTGAGCTGGGGCTTTCTACAGGGAAAGGGTCTGCAAGAGATCTGCTCAGCCTTCATCACGGGCACTAATCCCTTGGTAAGTAGTAATGTCAGATTTCCTGAAAAATGTTATTTTACTGAATGAGCAAACAAAAAAAATCAAGCTCCTACAAGCGTGTGGACAATATCTGAAGTATTGATTTGAAAATAGATTTTGCCTTATTTTTTAAATTCTTTTCTCCTGCCATTTTGAAGTAACAACCGTGCAAGTCTCATGTTCGGTACTCTGACATACAGTAAATTACTGTATTTAGTCTGCAGAATTTAACATGATTTATGCAATCAGGAGTTTGAAAAACAAACCCCACCTCTGTCTTCTCTCCTTGGAAACATTTCAGTTATTCCCAGTTTCAATTATTTTCAATTCCATCAGTGTGATCAGCATATTTAAAATTCAATCAGCCTTCTTGTTTAAAACATTTCATGTGTGTGTCACACTAACAATCAACAAGAGTCCTGAATTTAACATCTGTTCCTACTAGTAAATGGTTTTAATTTGAGAACTGAAAAAATATATAAAGTAATTACTAGGCACTCAATCACGATGAATAATGTGTTTGCTACCAGCCGTTCTGTCCCGTCAGCAAAAACTCTGGAGAGGCCGAGCGGCAGAAAAGTGGAATTGCTAGAAACTGGGGAAAAAACTCAAAATACTGAAACTGGGAGCAGCTCTCCGGATAGACCCGGGGAGCACAGGGGTTGTCGCTGGGGGGATGCGTGCTAGCCGGCTCGTTGGTACCAGTGATGTAGTGTTGGCTTTTGCATCTCATCACACCACCCCTCTGCCCATATTCTTGCTTGTCTTCTGAAAACAGGTTTGATTTTGTTGCCACAGAAGGCAGGGTGGGCACAACGGCCGAAGCTGTGCCCAGTGTGGCCGGGCCCCCCGCAAGCAGCCCACCGCCCCTCTGGCTTTGTCCAACACAGCCCCCTCCCGTCACCTCCTCAGCAAATGCTGCTCATTTAGCTAGATGCTGACATTTTGCAAGCTGAACCAATATTTTTTCTGCAAGCAGCAAATGTGGTTCACTCAAGAATGAAAGGAAAATCTGAAATAAAATAGTGGTAAGAAAATCTGTGCATTACAGAGCAAGTCCTGCCCAGCGCTGCTCAGCTCAGACCCAGACAGCCTCAGTAGCCATTATCCCTGGAGACCTCTCGGCTGCTGCTCCAGAATCACAGAATCACTAAGGTTGGAAAAGACCTGTAAGATCACCAAGTCCAACCACCACCCAAACCCCACCATGCCCACTAAACCATGTCCCGCAGTGCCACGTCCTCACGTTCCTTGAAACCCTCCAGGGATGGTGACTCCACCACCTCCCTGGTGACTCCACTCCGCAGCTTCCCAAGGGAGATGCTGTCCTCCAGCCAGGTCCATAAACAACAAAAAATAACTGACTTTTAAAAACCATGACTAGATACACATTATACAAACTTTAAAAAAAAAAAAAAATCATTTCATCTGGTTGGTTTCCCATGTGACTATGCACATCATGCCCCCTGGGTTTTTTAGAAATCAAAATTCAAGCAAAGAATTACTTCTGTCCTTCTGAGCATTAAAAGCTTTAGTGTTGAAGACTTCACGGGGCTGGAGGCATTTTTCACACCAGACGTTTCTGGAGAATATAGGACTGGATGCCAACAGGTCTCTGGGAAAGCCTGGACCAAGAACACAGGCAGGTCAGACAGGAATGTGCTTTTTTAGCCTAATGTAAAGAGAGCACATTTTTCTCTCTTGTTTTATATCATTGCAGGTAGCATTAGCACAGCCTGATGCAGCGGATTTATCCCCTGAGGAGGCTTACCCCTCCAGTTGGCCTAGCAAACAGCACCCGCCACTGGCATGCACAGCTTGATTCATTTTATGTGTTTATTCTTTCCCAAATCACTTACTGAGGAGGATTTATGATGGCATCACGCACCTCCCGGACAGCCTGCCGGGCACGTTCACAAGGTCCTCGCCCCATCGGGGCTGGCAGCTCCTCGAGTCCAACATGATGTTTCAGGGTGAGACCGACAGGAGCATCCACCGCTGCCCGAAACACTTGGAACAAACCTTACCTTTCATTTCTGCCCCAATACTGGTATTTGACCTCGGCACTTGATGGGGATTACGGTGGTTACTGAACCTTACAGAAATGGAAACTGCTTGCATGATGTTTGGGGGCAGGCTCTCCATTAAACAGGTCTGTTTGCCATTAGAAATGATCCCTCAAAGCCTGCAGATGGAGAAAAGTGTTTCCAAAAGCCATCACGCCTGCTACGTTACAGCTCCATCCTATCACACCTTATTCCTGATTCCTGACAGCCCTTCACACGATGACTGCAGAAGAGCCGATGCTCATTTGCAACACTGGGGAAAACGGCCCCATCTCAGCACTTTGCTCCACTGACTCAACCATTAAATACTTTTGTTATTTGGGGATTAAACTTTCTCTTCCCTGGGGAGCGGGCATCCCAGGGCGGAGGTTTGCATTATTTATCCGAGACATGCTGCTCTTTGCACCCACATCATGTTATATCCCCGCAGTACATGGATCCTTTTATGAGCAGCTGATAAGGGTAAGCAATGCGAAAATTAAATAGAAGTCAGCCATCCTAATACAGTTGAACATCACCAAGAAAAAGAATGACTTCTTGCTTTTCTGAAGTGCACTGTTTACTCCAAGCCTACCAAAGAGGGACGCTTAATGTTGCTGCTAAATGCACTACTCTTTACGAAGACTATATACTCTGCGCAGCACCACTGACCTTGCTGGAATAGGGAACATTATTCTCTTTTTTCATGTAGTCCTCGCAGCACGAATCCCCAAACTGCAACAAGAGGCTGCAAAAAATTCCCGGTATGGGATTTCGGTGTTTGATGCTATGCTGGAAGCTCAGTTACAGCCGACGAGAAAAGAGGGAAGAGGTTTGGCCTTCAGACCAGTGAATGAGCATGAATCTAAGGATCCCGCCAGCGACGCAGCTGGGAAATCAGCACATCGGCCTGTTATCTGTCAGAGAGAGCTGTTCTGCAAGGTGTTTGGAGCAGGGATCAGTCCCCTGGGGGTGGCACCATGCCTGGTCCAAGGGAAAGGGTACCTCCTCCATGGCAATCAATAGCAATAAACGACACTGCCATCCCTGTTCCTCCACGGGTCAGCTTGGGTCGCAGCATCCTCCTTTGTAAATCATTGCAATTCTTAAACCACCATTTGAGTCTCCTATCATTATCAAGGCATATTATGAAATTATTAAGGTTTTCATTTAAAGGAAAAAAACCAACGATACTCCGCAACATGACGACCGAGCCCACGGGGCTGCTGGAACCTCCTTTCCCCATGCTCCGTGGAAATACCTTCAGTGTTAAATCTGTGTGTGCAATGAAGGAAGGAAGAAGCCGCAGCGTGCACTGGAGCACAACTGATGATACTTGTCAACACGCTCATATTACAAGCGGCAATTTTAATAATTTTAAATCCTTAGAGAAATTACCAAATTCAATGCAAAATTACCAGTTTTTAAGTAACCACATTCCTCTCGACATTTCTTTTATTCCAGAAGTAATATTTTTACTTGCAAATACCTAATTATTCCATTGCAATTATTTTAACTATCATTGAACAGCAATTAAATAATAAAATATCCCAAGCCCTATACATTCTCTGTGCTGCAAACATCACCCATACCAATTCCACTGAAGGCAACGCAGAAGAAAAATCACTGCTTCCAGCTCATTGGACTTAACCCAGAAAAAAAATACGTATTTTATAGAAACATCTTCTGATGATTCATTGTACATTGAGGAGGAAGGGGAAATTACAGAAGAAAATATGGGACAGATTCCAAAGTATTGCCATTATACTGATGTCATATTAAAGCCACGAGCCAACAGATCGTTTTGGAGTGTCTAGAAATAACTTTTTTTTTTGCCAAAAAGGTATTTTTAACACAGACATCTTTTGCTCATCCCTTGGAAATACAGAAATAAGATCACACAGCACTTTATTCCTGAGAACTAGTGCTCGTGGAGGTGACACAAGAGTGATGGAATGCTCTCTGGTACAACGTGATACCTGTATGAGACTAAACACATTCAGTAGCTCTCACTCAGTAGGTATCCAGCCTTGCTTTGATATTAATATCCAATTATATATATTAATATTAATAAACTAAACCTCATGCAATGCAGCAGTCAGTCAGGGCCAGATCTAGCACAGTTGTTACCTCTGCGCATACCTAGAGGTGCAGTTAGCCAACACTGCAGAGGTACAGAAATTTTCCCAGTATTGTTTGGACCTATATTTTAGCATTTTTAAAAAAAATTTAGCATATTTTCAGACGCAGGAAAAGAAATGGAAACAAAATGGTAATTATTTAGAAATATGGTGATGTAGAAAATACATATTCACTCCTTTTTGCCTCAGAAGTGAGAAAAGTATTTCACTTCTCATATTTGCTGGCAATGCTCCATTCGGTTCATAATTTAGATGTATGATTTTGTACTTCGGATCTGCTCAGTCAGGTGCACAACACAATTCTTAATTATTTCAAAATGATTTAAATGGAATAATAAATCTAGCATTTGATGTAACATGGCTGCCTGACCCAAAGAAATATGTGGGTAATTATCATGCTTCCCAAGTGGATTTTTTTTTTTTCCCCCTAATCAGTCACTAATTATTGGCTACACTCGCAAGGAGCACTTGGAGTAATTGTGATGTTTGGCCGCATTGTTTTGGACAAGAACAATATAATCCTCTTAATGAAAATAAATGTATAGATGTTATTCCTAGGCCAAAATGCAAATGTGGTTGGTCTGATGGTTATGAACATAATAAACAGAAGTGACTTAAAAAAACCCAAAGGTCAGGAACTTGCAATCCTAATTTTCTAAACAGGAAAACTCAGTATCAACCCTGGGTGCAGGCAATTTGTGCAGACTCTGGGGAGACCACTGCAGTGTCTCCCTGATGAAAAACTAAAGCCACCCAGCCAGGACTGCTTCACACTACGGAGAGCTGCGCCTCTGGTTTATTTGCTTTTCTTTAACTGAGCAGGGAATTAATGCTATATCTTTGAAAGTATCTACAAATTCATTATCATTGCAGAACCCTTAACAAGGCCATGGCAAATGGAGGTAAATGTAGATCAGTCTAGTAATGAAAGGGTCTAGCCATGAATATAGATTTTTAGTGAGAAGAAGAAAAATCAGTATACCTTAGACATGTTTTTAAAACTCTTCTGTATAATAACTCACGTATTATAAAACCCCATTCAAAAATCACACCTTCTCAGTCTAGCACAACCTTCTAACTTCCAACTTTAGGTAGCAAAGTCCTCTTTAAAGGCCAACAACCTAAATTAAAAATACCCAGCAGTAATAATAACGATTTATCATCGCTAGAGGTATATTTTTCACAGGTGTCTAGTTAAACTTCAAGTAATCTCCTCGGTTAGGACACTTGTACTCTCAGCGTTGTTACCCAAGTGCAGGTTTCAGCTGCATTTAAAGTTGCTCTCAGGGCTCTAATCCGTGTTCTGTCTTTGATTGCTCTGGGAAAACTAAATAAAAAATAGGTTGCTGAAGCGTGAACAAGGATGAAGAGAGCCAAGAAGAAGACATGAAACAAAAGCTCTGCCCCCAATCCTGCTCCGTTTCATAAATCCGTGATTAAATGTGGAGAGGGTGACATAACCTCCAAAAAATTTCCTCAGACTTCTATAGTATTTCAGATGAAAAGAAATGTTCCTTCTCACTTTCCTTGTAGTCTGAATATAGCTTTTTTCTTACTGTATTTGCTTTAAAGAAAAATACTGCTTTGCCTACATGCTGCTATTTTTCATTCTTTAATTGTATTATATAAGTATGTATGTATACACAAAAAGAAAGGGCAAGAGCAGCTCTGCACACAGCCCTGCCTTTTTATCCTGGGTGTCCTGCATGTTTAACTTGAAAATGTTCTGATAACCTCTGTCTTTACCAGCACAATACCCGATTTACTAAAGGATGTAGCAATACATAGTATGATCAGAGTGCAGAATGAAGTCCCTTAATGCAAGTACTAGGCTGAGTTGTGTTGTTAAAAACATGCATAATACAAAAAAATATATATTACATACTACCTTCAAAATACCTGCCATATATGTATGTACACAAACATACATATGTATATATGACAAGTTTACCTACCCATAAAGAATAGCATATCCTAACTATGTTCTCTTTAGTGAAAACCTTTCCAGAACGTAATAAGCAGATCAGTTAAATAAAACCTTGGGATGTTGTCTTCTGTGATAACATGGAGCCATGTGTAATGACACATCGGTAATTTCCTTCGGAGAACTGCACTACCAAAACCAGCACAAAAGTTCCCAGCCAGGCGACTTAACCCTTGGAAGAACTAGCCAAGGGACCTGCAGGAAATGCATTATGACTAACATGGGTTTGCTGGCATTTCGTAGGAAATGCATGATTGTGCATGTCTGCCAAAACAAATTCACCCCTCATGCTCTTAGATTTACTGTTGGCTTTCAAAACTAATCACAGCAGCAATTAGCAGCTTTTTTAAAGAAGGACAACACTTAGTAGGTGGAAATAAAAAAGGTCCGTTTGCTGCTGTTGTCCATAAGTTGGTTTTCTGAAAATTTCGTTAGTGAAACTCTGCCCCGGCTGCCAGTGAAGGCTGTGCGCTTCCCCGCGCTCCGTCTCCGCTCAGCCTGGGTCACGCTATAAAACCAAACCGCTGACCCCCGGCACTGCGCTGCCATCGACACAGAGGACGACAGTCGCCCCAGCCAGCGTCCTACATCTCTTTCCTATTCAGCGTCTCTTTTGAACACATTCACATAGAAGCGAGTCGTGTTAATCTCACTCTTATCAGCAGTTGCCAGGGCTTGGGACGGTAACTTTGAATTAGCATGAAGTGAGTAATTCCCCGAGTCCTTTGCAAGAGCTTCAGGCAATAGCTGCTGTATGAAATTATTCATTTCCCATTGCTGTCAGCAGTCTTTTTATTTACCATGATTTTTCTGTCCTTTATCCCCAGCCCTAATTTTGACCTTTAACTCATCAGTTAGGTTTTATGCTTTCCACAGCCCTCATAAATTTCTATTACTCTGGAAGGCTGCAGTGGAAGATGCTGTGTGACAGCAGGTACCGCTGCTCTCACTCCCCAGCTCCTGGGCAGAGGTGCTTTATATCAAGACCAGTTTTTGCATGTCTACATCCATCAGAAGTGCTGATATATAGGAGCAACCGATCACCTTGGGCAGGGCTTCTGGAAAATGCCCCCAGGGTGCACAGGAGGGACTGGAAGTATGGAAATGCACAAAACTTCGCAGCTCGTCTCCTAAACATGCACAGCACACAGGCAAAATTAAAGACTTCACAATGGCAAACGCAAGCTAGGGAGCTCAGCTCACACAGAATGTCACACAGAATCACTAAGGTTGGAAAAGACCTGTAAGATCACCAAGTCCAACCACCACCCCAACCCCACCATGCCCACTAAACCATGTCCCGCAGTGCCACGGCCACATGGTCCTTGAACCCCTCCAGGGATGGTGACTCCACCACCTCCCTGGGCAGCCTCTGCCAGTGCTTCACCGCTCTCTCAGCAAAGACATTTTTCCTCATATCCAGCCTAAACCTCCCCTGGCACAACTTGAGGCCATTTCCTCTTGTCCTGTTGCTTGTCACTTGGGAGAAGAGACCAACACCCACCTCCCCACAACCCCCTCTCAGGCAGTTGTAGAGAGCGATGAGGTCTCCCCTCACCTCCTCTTCTCCAGACGGAACAACCCCAGCTCCCTCAGCCGCTCCTCATCAGACTTGTGCTCCAGACCCCTCACCAGCTCCGTCGCCCTTCTCTGGACACGCTCCAGCACCTCAATGTCCTTCTTGTCGTGAGGGGCCCAAAACTGAACACAGCATTCGAGGTGCGGCCTCAGCAGCGCCGAGTACAGGGGCACGATCCCCTCCCTGCTCCCGCTGGCCACACCATTTCTGATACAGGCCAGGATGCCGTTGGCCTTCTTGGCCACCTGGGCACACTGCCGGCTCACATTCAGCTGCTGTCGACCAGCACCCCCAGGTCCTTTTCCTCCGGGCAGCTTTCCAGCCCCTCGTCCCCAAGCCTGGAGCGTTGCAGGGGGTTGTTGTGACCCACGTGCAGGACCCGGCACTTGGCCTTGTTGAACCCCGTACAATTGACCTTGGCCCATCGATCCAGCCTGTCCAGATCCCAGCAGCTTGGTCCAGTCCTGTCCCTTGGGGCATCCTCTCCCCGGGTCGGTGTAAGGGGCTCCTGGGCAAACAGACACATCTGGCAACAACGTTCGCTGCAGGCAAACCCATGTCTTTACAATGCCATTTTGATGAATTTATCGAATACACTCAGCTTCAGGTCCCACCTCGTCGGTGCTCCGTGGTGGTGTCAGCACTTCATGGTTGTGAGATGTCACACCATTAGCCCCGATGTGCCTGGGTTTGGGGACCTGTTTGGCCCCCAGAAAAGCCAGCCCTCAGCCCTTCCTGAACACATCCAGCAATGGAAATGAAGGGCAGAGACCGCTACAGCTTTGGCTGCTCTTTCACAGTGACATATTTCAATCAGAATGGCTGGGTCTTTAATTATTTCCTCGTTATATATGATACAATGCCACTTGTGTGTGAGCCGTTTTAACAAATGTGATTTTGCTATGGAGAATGTGAGAGAAAGTGCTTCGTTAATTGGCTTCCCTGCAAACAGCAATCAACCGGACCAACACACCCTGCACGACCAGGAAAATACGAATCGAATCATACCCACACCTTTCATTTATGCACTTTCCATCCAGGGGCACAGAAAATACATTTCACATTAAATCCAAACCACATAGTGGACATAAATCTATACAAAAGTATTAAATTTTTTCTATTTATGAAGTAATTCTGGATGAGATTATAGATTCCTGGCTTGGATTGACTGCAAATTCTCCATCCTGTGACTTGATTAAAATGCATTACGAAAGAAAGATGGCAGGAAGGCAGCCTGCATTTTCAAGTCAGGAAAAAAGCACCCGGCTTGCCCTACTGAATGTCCTTTTGAGAGGTAGGAGCTGCTTTAGCAGACTGACGCATCTTTGCTGCACACTCAGATAAGCCCAGCTCCAGAACGCCACATTTTCCATTCCACATTTCCATTTAAAATTCCTGTTTCATATGCTATTCTGAGACCAGTTACTTGCAATCTGGATCTTAATGCAAATATTTAAAGCTTAAGATAGAAACAGGAATAGCTAGCTCGAGAAACTGATAAAGCATTCGAAAGCCTTTTATCTTTCCAAGTTACCATTTCACATTCAATTCAGCACGGTAAATAATTGTGCATGGGCCCGTATGCATATTCTCATTAATGAAAATCAGGACAACAAGAAAAAACAACTGAAATAAATGTCACAGGAAAATGCAATTTTTGGTGAATGAGAACGTTTCCCATTGCTGAGCCCTGGGGGGGCTGTGAGTGACAAGATGGGCTGAGGTGAAGGCGAGGGCTGCAACGACCCCCCGGCTTGCCCAGGGACCTGTGGGTCCTGGGGGAGCGGGACTGGCGAGAAAACCACCCCACCACCACATGTTTTTTACATTTTTATATCTATATAAAAATATATATATATTTGTGTGTGTATACATATACTTTATATAGACATCTATATATACTTTTTATATATGAAGTTTGTGTATATAACTTCATATATGTACATATATGTTGTAACAAATTATGAACTCACCAACTTTGGTTTCATTCTGATTTGACAACTCTTCAATTTTTTTCTGGCATGAAACTGCCCTTGAAATAGCTGATACCGTCAGCCTTTCTTCTAGAGTTGGGCAAGGTCTGATCCTGCACCTCCTGCTCACCCTGTAGGCTCCTTCCCTGCAGAGAGATGTGGAGTGATGCAGAGGGCTCTGTCTGCTGGAAATCTTTAGTGAAGAAGACACCAGCTTACAGCACTGGGAGGGAAGGAGTGCTCTTAGGACGCTTTTCTTGGACACAAGAGCTGCCAGAGTCAGAAAAGATGCTGAGAAACCAAGTTTTACCCAGCTCAGGTGAAGGGCCAAAGCAGCTGCGACCCTTGCTCCTCACCGGCTCCGGCCACACCGGGTTTGCGGATTCATTGCCGGCAAACTGGTATTACCAGGAACACTTTACCAGAAGGCTCTCGATGCTCCTGGGTTTCTCCTCATCTCCAGCCTCCTCCTTTTTCTCCCTTCCCATAGCACTTCCTCAGGCTGCGGCTGCTGCATTTAGTTTTTCACACACAATATCCCACTTTGAGGAATAAGTGATCTTCATCCATGTATTGACAGCAGATATAGACATGATAAGAAATTCAATTAAGCCGGCAGGCCAGGTGAGAAGAGTCAAGACAAACCCGTTCAGGCCGAAACAATAACCCCAAGGTAAAGCTGCCAGAGCGGTGACTGCCGCAGCACGCCGCTTGCTGCAATCACTGAAACAGAAACATGTTTCAGGAGATGAAGATACCGTCATTGGGAAGCAAAAAAACCCAAAACCTGTAGGAAACTCTAAGGTTCAGCACTGCCCTTTGCCATTGGCCCTGCAGCATCTTTTCCTCTCCGGATCTGGTTCTGGCTGTGCAGAAATAACCCAGAACTGACACCAGCTGCAGTCAAAGGAACCCCCCTCTTTCTTTTTTCTATTTGCTTTGCACGATGCCTCCAGTGGAACCACGGCCAGGTGGTACCACCAGGACCTGCAGCGCCTTCCAGCAACCGGCCCCAAAGCCCAGACCCTGCCCGAGACCCAGCAGTGTATCGGAGCAGACCGGTTCGCTCTGTCCTGGGTCTGGGCAACGTGCACCGAGACCAGGGGTCTCCTCCAGCATCATGGAAAACACGATTTTTGCATCCTTTGCTAAGCGTTTCACTATCCTATGCTTCAACAGCTATTCCAGTACTGCTTCCAGCAGGACTCACACACCCGCCGCCACCAGCCATAGCACACAGAAATGTTCATATGAGATCAGATCCAAGATTTCCCTTCTTTATACAGAATCTGAGTGTCCAGACCTAGGTGTCTCATGGGAGGACACACAGACCCAGGTATTGCTCTGTACTATCCCCCCCTTGACATCTAAATTAAATCAAAGCACATGGCTTGAAAGCTTTCCCAAGTGTTTGTCTCCGTCAGGTGTTAACTGTGGGCATCCCTTGTAGACATATATGAATAGCTCATCTTCCTAGAATCAGTAAATCTAACATTTTGGATTTACAAGAAAATTCCAAAAGGGCATTCCTGGGTTTTATTTTCAATTTCATCCTCCCTTATGGAGTTAACAGCAAAATGCCCCTAATGTCGCTTTTATAGGGATAATCGAAGATATGTACCATAGCAAATATGCCTCTAATAAAGTGAAATGTCTGAATTGAATTAAATGAGATTCTGTTGATATCTTTTGCTGGAAAATCAACCTGTTTCTTCTTAAATTAACCTGGCCTTCAGTCTCTTAAGAACCTAATTGTTACTTCCCTGGTATCCGCTAATGGGTTTTAAATCAAAGGAACGCGAATGATAATTGGAACTGTTCAAATGCTTTCTCATTGATTTGGTTCAGTAGTTTCCAGCTTCTTGAGTATGGCTCTGCCAATGCACGCTCTGTGTGTGTGTGTGTGCGCACTCGTGTGTGCCTCTGTGTGTCACCGCATGTGTGCATGCACACGTGTGTGCCTGCCCGTGCTCTGAAGTTACGTGCTCACATGTGTATGCCGCTGGTTTTCTACTCATGCAATACATGAAACCCAGTTTTGAAATGGCAAAACCACAATAATGTATATTCAGCCAGTGCTAAATTTTGGTTTGGTGATCGAATTCTCTAGATCTGTTAAAATGACATCTAAATACATCATTTGCTTGGGATTCAATACTTATGCCACTAGCAGACTCTCCTTTAACTTTACAGTCCCATATATGATCATCAGCATGGGGTGAGGTTGTGCTGTAGGATGCTGGGAAGCTGGGTGCTTATGGTTGTTCTGAGGGTACAATTTGGGGTCAGTAGCAGCTATAACAAGTACCCGATGCTGTACTTTATCTGCTCATATTTTAACCCCTAGTCCCAGAAGGTGACTTGCTTCTGAGCTATGACTAGCTCCAACAAGCAACGACATCTTTGACAGCGTCACTCCCCCTCCCCTTTGGCCCGTTCAGAACTTGCTAAATAAATCATAAAAAAATGACTTTAACATTCCCGTCATACCTGTCTCCTCATCTGGTTTCAGTCATGCCAGCTAGGTGGAATTTATGCTCAGTGTAATCAGTCCAGATAGTTTCCTTCCTTGATTAATTTTCTGCCTGATATTTTGAGCTGATATTAATTCTGCTCCCTCTTTTAATCCTGTCATTTTGTCATCGCAGGGGTGACCACCGGGCCAGCATATAACCCAGCCTGTGCATTGGAGCTGCCGGCGGTGGCAATTGCCCACTCCCGTCCCCTGCCCACTCGTGTCAGCCCCACCATTGCTCCCCTTCCCCAAACCACACTGGGTCAGGAGGCCCACTGGTGCGGGTGTAATTTCTTCCCCCTTCCCAAAATTAGAAGCATGGCCTCCAAGCAGGAGCTTCCAGTCTATTCTTTCCTCTGCTCATTGCCTGTCCAGCATATGTTAATTCAGATTTTAAAATAAGCACCTCTTCAGAGAAAAAGAGAGATTGCATATTACAAGGGAAGAGACGACTCCCAGCAACACCAGCACCTCCAAGACCCATGCACGCCTGAGGAACAGAGGGTTTATCTCTGCAAAACTGTGTATTGGAAATATTTCTCTGCTCAAATGAAGAGATAGAGCTGAAAACCAAAAGATACAAAAAAGGTAGCTCTTTTAACACCCGGTGAGATAAAGGCAGCGTCATTCATGCTCACAGATATATTGGAAGGATTTGAAAAAATCCTGCAATTTGTCTGTTCTTCTGAGAAACAGAGGATGCTCGTGGAGGAAGACCTGTTGCAGCCCTGGGCAGTGGTGTGACTATAACAGCACGAATCCAGACCTCAGCACACAATCAGCTGCAAAAGCCTTAATTGCTCCACATTGGGCTTCTTGGTCCTGATTTCCAGAATACCTTGAGGAATAGCAAATAAAAAAGAAAAAGGCATCCCTGTTCTTTCTGAGCATTAGCCTCTACATACATAAAGATGTACTATAGATATTTTCAGACACAGCTCCAGCGATGTCTCCAATATTTACTTATTGTCAAGCAATCCCTCTTTTAAACCCCCTTTTTTTAAACACGGTTCTTACCAGTCACAGGGCGAATGTATACAGTCTGACATTTCATACTCTGCACCACCATAGAAGACGTGATCGGACAAGACAGCGCTCTCCGTTTGGGATTCACGCGGCAGGTGGATGTACCGTTGCTGCTTGGTCGTTACTGGGCAAAAGCTTCGTTATAAACCCTCCAGAGCAGTGAGGGGGGGCCCAGCTTTCAGACAGGGATCTCCACGGCTCTTTAGGCAAGCTTTGCAGTCAATGAGCTGAGGGAATACACATATTTTAACCTGGGCCCAGCCCACGGGCTCCAGGCAATCCCTTTTTCTCAGAAAATACGTAGCCGTGGTTCTCTGCACGGCCCTGAGATCCTGCTGCAGTCTCATTTCTCCCCTACCAGCACTAACATACAGCTCTGAGCTGACCCAATGTGTTTGTACATCATCCCGATAATTTTGAAGCCAAACCAGGCAGGTGAGGTCAGTCACGCACCGGAGCCGCTCCCGGAGCCTGAGATGGAGATCTCTGAGACCCCACACTCATGAGAATCGCCTCATGCGGAGAGCGATCGTCCTTTGGATGGAGCCGAGCCCAACAGGCGATGTACAAAACACAACACAAGACAGCAGAAACTGAAACAAAAAAATGCGCTTTTAAACAGCACAAGGTGAAAAAAATTAAACTTTTTTTTTTTTTTTTAATGCTATCAGTAATTAGGTTTTACATTTTTCCCTGGAATAAGCATGTCTGAAATACAGATTATACTCATCATACATTTTCATTGGAGAAGGTAATACAGGTATTATATGGTGCAGCACACTTTGAAGCATAGTGCCTTGATCACACCTGTTTTTAATTAAAAATACTGTGAGCAGGTATTGCATTAGTCCTTGCAGGTCTTCTGTCAAAACCTTTCTGTAATCAAAAGGTACGAAGCAAGTTTAAAGTAACTAAATTGGCGTCTCCATCATTGGCAGGATTTACTGAAAATAGGAACATTTTTATGCACTGAATATTTTCTCACTCAAGGCAAGTTGGATATTTTCTATCAGATTATCAGCAGGTGGTAATATTTTGATGCTCAAATGCTACTGAAATAAAGACATCACAAAAGGCACACTGAACGATTCTTATCTCGAGGAAATCTAATGCAATATGCCACTTGGAATTTTAGTGTTACATCCTTATGCCATATAGAACAGTAGGTACTTTGGCTGCATAGCAGAACCAATCTTCCAGGTACAACCTTTCCCAGCTGCATGATGCTTTACCTTCAGCTTTTTTAATACAGCTTTGTAAGACAAATATTATTAACACAAAGAGCTTTAAAATCACACTACTTGAAAGTTTAGATTCTTGAGGAATACATCAGTCCCTAAAGACACCGAACACCACCAGGATGAGAAGCAGAGTAGACCTTCCCTGCTGTGTCAACGAGTATTTTAAGTCCTTCTTGAAAAAGCTCCACCATTACGTTATGAGGGAAAGTATCTCAGCAAGTAAATACTCCCTGATTTCCCCTGATTTCCCCAGGCATGCTGCCTGGAAGTCGCTGAGACATTTCAAGATCACTCCACAGTTCAGACAGGAGCTGATGAAGAGCTCATGATAGGTACTGAGGAAAAAATGTCTTCAATTAGAGAGCTGGGAAACCTTCCGACAGGAGAAGGGAATTGTCCTGTTTATCTTACCAAAGATCCCTTGCAATGAGAGGGTTAAGGAAGATGACCCAAGACAGCCCTTAGCACTACTTTTCCACTGGTGACAGATTATCTATATAAAATGCCAAATATTAAAGTAAATATTCCCTGGGCTCTAGAGGGGAAGACTTCATCTCAGTTTGCTTGGAAAGAGAAATCTTCCCTTATTTCATAGCTTAATCATAGAGAGTGGTCAGAGACACACAGGTGAGAAGAAGGAGAGCAGAGGAAGGGGAGATCTGCACAAATGAAGAGTGGAGAAGAGAGAGAAGCAGAGCATTCACGGGATGGATCCATGTCTTAGTACCAAAGAGTTTTTCCAGCCAGGTATTTTGTCACAGACTTTCCTGCCTCCCCGTAATGAGGGAGAATAAAGTCGATGTTCACCACTTAACGCTGCTGGGGCAGTGAGACGGTTACAGGAATAAAAACTGGTCCATCAGAAGACCTGATGGCCAACTATAACCTAATACCTGCTGGTATTGCTGACCAAAACAGCTATTAAAGGTAATAAGGAACAGAGACTTATGTTCTTGATGCCTTTGTTAACTGCCCTTCCCTCCTCTGCAGTGGTGCAGCAATACTGCTCCTTGAGAAAGTCATAACAAAGCAGCAAACATTACCTGAACCAGTCTTTTTTTATAAGTGCTTTAGCTGCCCTTAATGTAAGAAAATTAAATTAAATAAAAATAAAACCAAACCACTAACACAGCAGGACGAGAATCAATTTTGCTTTAAAATGATTACTCAAACCTGGTGCCAAGCTTATACAAGCAAAAATATTTCTGAATTTTGCACTTTTCCTCCACAGCCCTCATTCCCTGTGAGGTCTCATGGCTCCATGCAGAAACTCCCCACCCGGCCACTCTCCTGCCTGGGGTGCCCAGGGTACCAGGGACCACCGCAGGCCTGCCCAAGAAACTCAGCAATGTTCATGCAAACAAATTTCTGAAACCAAATAAATGCAGCAGAAGTTTGTTTCCAAGGGTTATGCTCAGTCGAGGAACAGGGGGTTACCAGGAGCCCAGCATGACCCTTCTACACGCGAAGAAATACCTTGTAATGAAACAGCCATGAGAAAGTCTATGCAGCTTTGAGGAGTTATTTAAAACTACCTAATTCTTAAAAACAGCAGCTTTTTTGTGGATAATTTACACAGATTAAGGAAGATGGGATTTGTCAAAGAAATTGCGCACTCAACGGAAGCTGCTGAAAAGCTTCCATAGGTTATTGAGCCACTTTTAGGCTCAGGATGTCGTATGAATATTTCTCTAAGCTGCCTGGTTTCCAACCAGCTGTACTATCGCATCGTCCCACTAGATGCAAGTTGAATTTACATGGCGTGTTCAGATAATCAGAGTTGTGATCATTTACATGAAACAAACGAGACAAATATTTAAACAAATAAACAGTCTATGGTTTTATGAAAACATGATGACTGCATAATTAATTCTTCCCAGGCACTGTGAATTCCCGCATGGTTTGAACCAATGTTTTCAGAGTGTGACATTTAAAAAAAGAGGAAAAAAAGCATGAGGCAAGTCTGAGAAGATGGCCTTCCCTGGTGCTGGTGCCTCGGCACTGCGACCAGCCAAGAGGACTTGGTGGGCAGCTGGGTGGGCTCCTGCCCCATTCCTCAGCCTTGTCCAGGCAGGAAAGGCTTGCCACGTCTTGAAGAGCTCAGAGACCAAAGGCTGAAAAACACCCCAGGGGTGCCCAACACTACAGCTGGAATATCTCCTCTGCTATCTCTCATTTTCTCATCCTCCTGAAATGCTAAGATTAATGACTTTGCGAAGTCTGCCCAAGCACTCTCCTCTAGATGTTCCACTTGAGGACTCCCCGTTTCCCGAGCCCCTTCCACATGACCCAGTCGCTGGGACAGTAAGCCCTGGTTTGATCTGAAATTCTTCATATTAATAATGTCATACATTACATTTGACAGCCTCTAACAGATTCTCTGACTTTTATATGGCAAAAACTTCTGGCAGTGTTATTGGCTTTCCCTTTTTTATTAACTGCTCTGACTGGCAGTGAAATCCCCAGCAGAAACGGATGCTCCCAGGGGAATTTTTCAAAGGTTAGATCCTCTCATGCTGATGCAACGTTTTTGTCATTATTCAGGAAGACAGATTAATCACTTAGGCCTATATCCTAATCACAGTAGGGGAAAAAAAAGTCAGTCAGGTACTTAAAAAAGGTTTAAGCATTTAAATACACTTCACAAATTTAGTCCCTGGTAATCAAGCACTGGAACAGGGAGAGCAGCAAAGGGAGAGAATCAGACAAAGGAACGGATGTTCATTATGAACCCAAAGAGAATGAAACAATACAGCATCAGGAATGGAAAACATGGCTGGGGAGATGTAGGAAACTTTGATTTTTTCTTAACAAGAAGGTAGAGACTAGCACAAAGAGTACCAACCCTGCAAGCGCAATAAAAACTGTCATCATTCACAGCTTCTGAGAACACTGAAGTTAGAAGCCACAGTCACTCACAAGTGGATTCCACAGCTTATGCTGGAAAACAGCTCCATAGTTTCTCCAAAACACATAATGCTGTACTACATTCCTACAATGGAAATACCCAAGTGAAAACACATGGGCCAAGAAAAAACAACATACAAACTGCCCTTGATGAGTCATCATTTATTATAACTCTACATTCAGTCCATTGGTCCACCTTGCCCTTCTACATCCACAATACAATTATAGGATAATAGTTACTTTTTGGAGACAGTCATTGTACAGAATCCAACTGACCTTAAAAGGACTTGAGATTAATGGTCTGAATTGAGACATTTAACTACCTGAATCACAGAGACACTTGTGATGGGTGAGATAATATTGAGAAAAGTCTAACGAAATTAGTTATGTTGCATATGTTTATGGTTAATGGAAGAGTGGAGCAAGAGCCATTTTAGCCATCTGACGTGTGAAAATGAACAATTCTGTCCTGGAACGACAAAGGGCCACAGAAGAAACCTTCTAAGTATGTACTAAATCCATTACCAGCTCCCATCTGAACCTCTCATTTTGGATGCATCAATGGCTATCGACAATCTGTCTTCTAGAACTTACACACTAAAAGGCCTTGTCTTCTGTTTTCTTGTTGTGTACTGGGGAAGCAGACGGTTAGACTTCTTCCCTAGGTGGAAAGTCTTTATTGGCAATACGAAAACGTGCTTTAAATATCCATTCCTCCTCAGGTGCACTTTTAGTATGGCAGGACACTGGTGGAATAAAGGACCTTTTCTCTGATTTTCCTTCCTGAAGAATTTCTGCTTTGCTTCTGCTCCAAAAATTCTGCCTTTAAAGGGATTTCTGTTGTCTCAACAAGCAAGTGCTGCGACTAACACATTGACTTAGCCCAAGTTTCTTGGGATCCAGATTACATCATTTCTACAGGCAGATGCATGATTTCTTTCCCATAAGTTTACATTGCCCCGAGATAGCTCTGAGTAGATGAAATGGAACATTGAGAAGATGATAGAGCTGAACTTTACCTCCAGCACAGGTGGTTTGTACCCGTAGGTGAAGGAGCATTCTTGGCTCCTTGTGACGGCAAACTTCCTTTGTGGAGCTGGGCCTCGGCTTTTGTATTCACACAATTAAATACTTACTGAGGTGCCAAAGGAATGCCCCACAGAGAGAGGCCAATTTCCACCTCCCCTGGCTGAGAGTGAACTTTCCTGGACAAATAGGAAACAGCATCTTCTAAAAGCATAGCAAAGGCAGCTTGGTCTTTCACTTCCAACCACAGAAGAAATATTGAGCATGATGCATTATGGGTTTAAGTGTTCCCTAAAGGCAGTGATATCCTTCCCCCACCACCACGTTGGCACCAAGCAGCCTGTTGTGTCCAGAGTACAGAGACAGCTACACAAGAGGAAGAATTAATGAGTTTTTTCCGTGTTACGAGCAGTTATTTTGGGAGAGGATAGAAAAGGGTGCCCTGGAAAGGCTAAACAAATTTGAAACACAGTGCCCAGAACACTCTTCCGCATGACAGTCACTTTAGCTGGTTTAGGGAGGGACTGGAAACTTTGGGTAAACTTGCATTTTCTTCATATCTTCACTCGAAGCTTAAGGCTGGCTAGCTGAAATCTGTTGAGCATAATGAACCCTCACAGGACGTTCTATTGATTTGAAGCCTTAAGTGATATCCCTCAGACAGACGGGGAGTCAATGAATCTCTCGGGACAGACTCTCTTCACCAAACATATCTCTCCACAATAGGTTATAGTGCCCAAAGGGTGTTTGTCCTCTGTACCTCCTGCTGAAGGGCAACCCCTCCTTTCCTTCCCTCCCTGCCCCACAAGGTCAGAGGAGTCCATCTCCTTTCCCTAGTTCCATTCCAACCCAGCTGTGGATCATGCCCAAGGTCCACTTGACTGAGCAGTGCAGACCAGCCCCAGGTCCTTTGGTTCTTAGAGGGCAGAACATTGCTCCTGTAACAAGTTTATCTTCCATCATACTGAACGCTCTCAGCTCATAAATTGTGCAAAGGTATATTTTGACATGTGAAATATATTTTCTTGTTGCTGAGCCATGGTAGAGCTCATCTGTTCAAATCAGCTCCCAGATTGTTTACATTCTGGTGACAGAGTCCTGTTCATCACAAAGTCAATATGAGCTCCAATTATTATGGTCAAATGGTTTTTAACTCTCCAGGCAAGTCAGCCATTGATCTCTGAAAAACCCTGATGTTACTTGACTTCAGGCCTCCACACAAACTCTACATGAATGAACAGAGCCGCTCCCACGCAGCTTGCAGGCTGCGCCTGTTCAAGGCCACGTATGATTCCCGAAATTCCATCACTTTATACATACCCATTCCAGGTTTTGTTGCAGGACCCTTAGTTCGAATGAAATTCGACTGAAAAAACATATTCCAGCTCACGCACAAAAATGCTCAAGGCAGCATCCTGCAGTAATCTAAATAAAGTAATTCTCTTCAATGGGCCAGCTCAGAGGGGCTGAGCTGAGAAAGGAAGGCTTTTGCACTGTTTCCTTGTACGTATACAGACAGACAATAGGGTAGTTTTCTTTGTAAACTTAGAAGAACCACAACAAAAGTGTTGGCACTTTGCTTAAATTCCAGACTTTTAATTCCGTCACATAAGAAAGCTGACATGGCTTGTCTTCCTTCCAGACATTACAGCAGTAGCCAGCAATTTAAACCGGATCCTTCACTACTTGTCAGATTAGAGTAGATCCCTTCCTAACATGCAGGACAGAACAAGCTTAAAATTAATAAAAAGAAATGCAGGATTGCCCAAGTTCCTATTAACTTCATTAGATGCCGAATCATACGCTTGACTACTGCAAGGGTATGTGTGCAAAAATGAACACAAAACAGCAGCTCACCTTCTATCTCTGATCACTACTCAGAACAGAAAGCCTGGCATATTATGGGAAAGTATGCATTTTAGAGGAATTTATAAATCTTTTAAATTTATAGATTTTTTCTGAAAAGAGGAATTCATCACATTCAATGGAAAATGAAAATCTTAGTACCTTTTCATATGAAGTAATGAGGAAACGCATTTATTCTTTACTCTGCAAATCTCCTTATTTCAGTAGACAGCACTTTTTAAATGCTGCAGCACATTTGTCATGGCGAAGGCATTTCTTTTTCAGACTCCCAAGCATATGCTCTTCTGGAAAAAGGCTCTCCTATTGTCCTAGGGATATTTTGTACAGGTTATAGACAAGGGGAAATGCATTTTCACTCTTCCCTGAGGAACCGACGACATTGTGCTTCAACAGTTAATTCTGTCCCTTCCTGAAGCACACCTTGTGCCTCTACAGACCTTCACTCAAATACACGGTGCATTACAACAGAATTGATAGAGCAGAATCTGTCCATCATTGTGGTGATAAAATTTCATGCAAAACCAAGAGTTACCCTGTGCACAACCATACTTACAGATGTAACTGTAAAACTCAGCCAAGTATTCAGACTAACCAATAATTTATTTGTCAAGTTTCATTTACTTGTCTTAAAAATGTTCAAGAGAAGATGTTGAATTTATTCTTGACATTTCCCCCCTGTAGATAATAGCTTGCATAAACATGGTATGAATATTCAACGTTCAAGCCTTAAAATTTGGACTGTCAGTTAGTTACATAAATCATGTAGTATTGTTGCTTTTCCTTCATGACATATGTAACTAAGCAACAAATCATGAATTTAAATATTAAGTTTAATACATTCTGCCCTTTTCACAGTGATAAGTGATACAGAGATCTCAGCTCAGCAGGAGGGTGGTCGTGCTGTTCTAAAGGTGGAGAATCAGAGAAACATGTCAACTCAAAATCCAGATGATACCGCCTGTTCTGGATTAGAATTCACATAATGAGCATTATTGTCTTGGCAAGGTTCAATTTCCCAGTTATTCCCAAAAATTAATACAAAAAACCAAGAATGGCGTCAAGCCTAGACTTGTTCTTGAATTCAGATGACGACGCAGAAAGACCTACATGTCCACGGCCACCACTTCATTGCTGGTTTTAAGTGACCAGAGCACCTAAAGAATTCGTAATTGCTGCAGTTATTTGCGATCAAAAATGAGATGTGCTAAGACAAAGAGCTGGAAAAGTAGTGCAAAATGAGGAGCTCTCTTCAAAAGGGTTGGAAGAGGCATTTGTCATTTAAAACAAAAATTGAAGACTTCTAAGGGAAAAAATGGCAGAATAACCTTAGAGTAAGAGGTATTAAGGTAGTAAAGGGAGTAACCTTTAAAGCCTGCCTATAGAATGGATCCCTGAAGTCCTGAGTCATAATAGCAGAGGGGAGGAAGAGAGCCTTGAAATAAATGAACATTAGTCCAGAAATCTCCCAGAGATGACGGAGAGTGCAGAAGTTTCATGCTAAACTATTTTATTTCGTTGATAAAACCTGAACTCCTAAGTGGCATGGAGTGCAAGAGGAAAGGAGAAAGGCAGGATAATAGGAGGGGAAATAAATCTCTTCTTTTAAATGCATTTAGTGCTGTAGCGATAGGGGTAGGGATTACACTCAATTTAATCTAAATGGATAACACAGTCCAGGATATTATCTGTAGTTTTCTTAAAATCTCCTCTGAAACACGGCTTTAGCATTTCTTTCTGCAGCAGTAGCTTTGCTCCCCGGCTGTGCCATTTACCATAGCACTCTGCTATTCCGTTTAGCCTTCTGCAAAATGGGCCTTGTGACACAGCACAGAAAAAAAAAGTTTAATTCAAGGGAGAAACTGAACTAGTGAATAGGGAGGCAGGAGTCCTGAGCTGGTTAATTTGGGGAAAATTATACGAACCACTTGTGTAAAACAGCATGGGATCCACCAGTAACAAACATGAGCTGCTGTTGTTGTTAACCAGACAAGAAGAGATAAAAGGGATTGCAGGAAGACCTACCCAAAAAATCAGCTATTTGCATTCACATACTCTGTGCAGTCTTTGTGAAGCTGAGAAACCAGTCCCCATTCTGCCATAACAGGTTGCAATACTGTCTTTGTAATCTTGCAAATTAGCATACCTCAGGTTGTGCACTCCAGATGGGTTACAGCTCCTGCCTGCTCCAGTTTGCCATCCTGGTCAAAGATGCACGCTACCCGCTGGCACAGGGATGTGGGAATCACAGAATCCCAGAATCACTAAGGAAAAGACCTGTAAGATCATCAAGTCCAACCATCAGCTAACACCACCATGCCCATTAAACCATGTCCCACAATGCCTCGTCCACACGTTCCTTGAACAATGGGTGACCCCAGGGAAATTCAGGAGTTTTGTTTGATCTGAATTTGCTTCACTCATTTACTTCACTGAATACCTGGTGGCAGGATCACACCTCCTGAATCTCTCACCTTGCTTCATGTTCACATCTTCTTCTAAAGTTGCTACCCAGATACTGGACTAAGATTATTTTATGTGATCTAATAACACAGTGCCAAACATTGGTTAGACAAAATAGATGAAGAAGATTGGTTCTATTTTTATGGCAAACTTCCTACCGGTGCTTAATTAACAACACTATAACGGCTAATCACTTGGTGGTTCCTACCTCCACTCATTTTCTCAGTGGCACAAGGGCATGCGACAGGGGTGAGTGGCTGTACCATGTCTGCTTGCAATAATCCGTCACTTCACAAAGGGCTGTGGTGCCATTAACTGGGTTAATTGGGTTCATAATTGTTGCCAGTCTGGACATCTGTGCTCAGCTGCTGCCACTTAAGAAGAAAAAAGAAGATAAACACAAGTTCCTTGAAACGCTGCTGATGAGAAACTTGCCCACAGATAGCTTTTACCCCCCAAAGGAGTCACAGAGGGAAAGAGGGTGCGCAGGGAGAACCCTCTTGGCTGGCGAGATTTTCCTAGTTCCAGAAGTTATTTCCAGAAACACAACATCCAGAATATGAACCCCTGATTTTCCAGAACAGATGTGGGAAATTTTCTAGGTAAATAAGACTAGAAATGCAAATGGGATTTGGCAAAGGGAAAATAGCAAGGGAGTTCTTTTAGCTAGCAAATCATTTATTTTTAAGTAATCTTCCATACTGGCGATGTCTCGATTCCTCTACAGTACCTTTCTCAGAAAAAATACGGGGAGGAAGAAGTTACTGTTCTCTGGCTCACAGATCAAGAAATGCTATCTCCCTCTTTCCAGTTGAGGTGGGGATAGCACGAGGAAGCCTTAATTACTGGGGGTAACAGAAGAGTTACAGGTAAATGGTAATTTAACTTAGTGAACGTATTGAATTAGACAGCATTTAGTGAAAACTCACAGCTGAAGAGATTTTATGAACAAAACTGAGAGGTTTTGGCTTTTTCTTTCCTGGTAGCTAACATTTAATGTGTAACAGTTCTCTGTGACTGACATTGCATTTCAGATGAGAGTTTTGTTTTGCTTTTTTATCTGCTCTAGAGAGTGACACTAAGTTATTTCATGGGATTAGCGATTTAAGTAATGTGAGTAGGTTGGTTGTCATGATTAGCAGAAGCTAAAGCAAAGCAGCATTTGCTAACTGCAGAGAATTGAGACGATGTGGCTGGCCGCAGCGGCTTATTAAATGTATAATGAGCTCAGGCAACTTACAAAAGGAATCAAAATTCTGTAATGCAGGGAGGCAAAGTTCCTAAGTACCAGCATATTCCTGTAAGACTCCGAGGTGACACGAGATTAATATAAAGTATTTAGTGAACAGACATTTAATTGAACACATGAGTACAGGAAAAAGAATTTAGGACAGTGTGTTTTTCTGAGAAGAATGTCAAAGTTTGGCTTAACGAAGCCAATAATTATTTGCACTGCAATGCTGCTGAGGTGGGAATCAGCCTCTCTTCTTTCATCGCAGACCATTTTTCCCAGCTAAAGTATCACCATTTGAATCCGCGCATTGCTTCTGGAGATCTTTTTTGTCTTTCTGTCATCTACTATACTTGAATTCCCCCGGCATCATAATATTCCCACTTTAATCAGAGCCTGCTTTGATTTCAGACACTATCCTCCTGACTTTGCCTTGCAGACCTTTCTCTCTGCAGCCACCGTCTCTCAAAGAGATCTCAGCATGCCTGCCTCCAGCCTTCCCTTTTCATTTGATGAGGTTGCTACCAGTCTGCAATGTAAAATAATACTGTTTTCAGCAATCCTTGAAGTGTTGACTTCTACAAAACACATATAGCTTACCTGTATCGTCTTCCTACAAATGCACCACTTCCAATGAAGTCAGACTTTGTTTGCATGGTATTTACATGGTATGTCCCCAAAGAGATACAAATCTCCATCTCCAGAAAGCACGGTTCCAGTGAGCTGCTGTTTAAATACTGGGTGCGTGGGTAGGAGGTGTAAATCTCAGTGTAAGACACTGGAAACAGCCATAGGCGAGTGAGAGCACTGCCAAGAGCAGCTTTATCAAGGTTATCAATTTGAGGGTTTTCCTTGCAGTCAGGCAAGAGACCCCCCATTTCCATCAGGTCACCGGTACCCCCTCACTTCTCAAATCCAACAGTACTTCTGTTGTCGAATCCAGCACAGAAACATCCCTGCTGCTCTCTGATCGTGCTTTACACTTACAAAGCGTGTCTTGCTCCTGCCTCCCAAACTCCTCATGGCTGTTTGGGAGCACAAGGCGAGACTCTACAGAGGATGGCAGTAACGTTTGGGTTATGCCATCCTCTGGGTAGGTGAAGAAGCGAAAGATATTGTAAATAGTGGTGCAACCTGAGGGTTGCAAGAGCTCTGCTCCCTTTTTAGGAGTTAACTAACTCACACAGCATCGTCTCAAAAGACTTGGATCCTATTTGCGAGTTACATCATTATCAATACCCTCCAAACCACCGCGCTGAGAGTCATCTCCCAACGTGGGGGTCAGAGGACACATGATGAACACAACGTACCGCCAAAGGTGTCGGAGCAAGACTTACAGGAGTACGGCAGGGCCCGTGAACCAACAGAGAAGAAAATTAAGCAGGAGTATTAAGCATTGCACTGAGTATCAGCAAAATTTGGGAATCTGCCTCCTTTCCACTCCTCGGATAGCTTTAAAAATCCCATCTGTAATGAAATTCAGGTGTTGGAATTGATGAGGGTCTGCAAGCAAAAGGAAAATATTAATTTAGCCCAGACTCCATAGCACTGTGCTTGTTAGGCAATTCTCTGATTCGGGGAAATATGTGCTACCTCAGGGGTTTTTTTAACCATTTTTCTCCAAAAGCAAGGAAAATTTTTATCATTTCCTTTTGTGGAGCAATATATACAAGCTAGGCAAGAGGAAAGCCTCAGTTCATGTAAAATGTAGAAAGATATAATGGAAGTTTCACAATACCCTTTCGAAGTACCTTAATACACATTAGGCAGGCTATTTCAGCTGCTGAATTGATTCAACATTTCCCTACTTTCTGTTTGAAACTTGTGGAATATGGTGTTTTTATGATTAGAGCACTGTCATTTATAGGTTTGACTTCAGTCATTCATTTAGCAAAAAAAACTTTGTCCGGCCAAAGAGAATTATTTCATCTCTGTCCAGTTGGGAAATACCTAACGGTGCTGTTTGGCCGCAGCTGGAACTTGGGGTAGAGCATGCCACCCCATCTTTTATTTTCATCTTATTCCTCCCAACTTAGAAAGTTAAACAAATTATTTTAAAATCACCAGCCTAAAGAGCTCGTTCACCCGCAGCAGCTAGAAGAAAATTTCCTGCTCGCACAGAAGATATTATTCCAGAAGGGAATTGGCAAAAGAGACATTTGCTATTCAATTACAGATCCCGTTGCATGCCAACAAAGGTCCTGCAGAATGCAGTCTTGGATTTCCGTGTAAAAGGGGAGACTGAGTGCTTTGGGGTACTGCAACTATAACGGGCTGCCTTGCCGGGGGCTTGAATTCAAGCCAGGTCAGATGTCACTGCAATGAAATAGCAGAAATTTTATCACAAAATACCCACCACACCCTCTCCTTGGATTCATAGGGGATTTGATAGAAATCTTACGCATGCTGTTTTGTAACGACGATGAACTTTCATTATCTTGCTTTAAATACACAGGTCAGCCGGCAAGAGCATCTGAGGGAACAAGAGGCAGGCAGCTTGCATCTCCACAGGGTTTGTCTTTCCTGCACACATCAGTTGAATACACACATGATTTTAAAAGAAACCCTTTGGGTTAAGCTGAAAAGGGAAAAAAAATATTTGGGTTAATAATTTTGGGCTCCTTCCCACAGCAAACTCCCCACTCAGAGGAAAAAAGGTGCAGTCAAAAGGTAGCGAATTAGCTGTAAAGGGCAGATTTTGACCTGATAAAATTGGTGTGGCTATTTAGGGAGCAAGATTTCATTAGAGTTGCTATAGCAATCGGAACAGTTTGACAAAACCTAATGAAGGATTATGACAGAAATAGAGAAGGCTATAAGCCGTCAAAAGCTATAGGAACAGAAGCTTCACAGGTTTCTGAGCAAAATCCCTCTGGAAGTACACTGATCTCCCTGGAAGATATCACACTCATTTCAAATATTGCTCTTGGGTATTCACTGAGCAATGATTGCAATATAAAACCGAGTACCCTCTCTACTGCAAAGAGTTATTCGCGGATTTTCCCCTCTGAGAGGCACACTTTATTATTAAGTGCTTTATAATAAAAATACTTGGCACTTGCATGGCACCTCTCATCACAGAGCGGTGCAGAAGTTACTCCTGATGCTGTGTATTAACCTCCTCAAAGGGGTATTAGATACGTCCCGTGGCTGAGTAAACTGAGCCCAAGACATTAAAGGACTTTACTCCAGCCTTTCCAGGGACAAAGCAGGGAAGTGCAACGATGGGGGGGCTCCCAGAGGCCCAACTAAACCTCACAGCACGAGTGGGGGGTACCTGCAGAGCTCTTGCCCACGCGAGGTGACCCCACGGTGGGCACATGCTGCAAAATGTCTTGTGGCTCCGGCTGAGCTCCTGCTGGGCTGCGGTGCCTCTCCAAGGTGTAAAATCAAAGCTACTGCCCGCAGGGGATGTTCTCAACTCAAACTCTGTGTGGGACCAAAAGCCCTGCTCAGGAGCTGCATGACAATGTATATATTTATTCCATATAATGGCATATAATGCCCAGCACAAACTCTCCCCCCAGGGGAGAGGGTTTTCCCTCAGCGCTGAGACAGAGAAAAAAATTGCCTCCAGGTCAGCAGAGCACACTTTAACACAATTCCCCACCGAATTAGCACACACCGACCTGGTCCAGCCTGCAGCTGCTCATCCATCGCAAAAGCAAGAAGGAAGGAGGCTTCCAGCCTCGCCTTCGGCTCTCCGCCCATCCAAGCTGCTGTTGGTTTTGCTCTGCCCGTATGGTCAGGGCTCTGATTTTTCAAAGGCACATGCAAACCTATAGCCACCTATAGGTGAACAGCACTGATTTTAGGTGCCGGATTTTTAGGCTGTTGGATGTGTTGAGCAGCAGCCCTCAGGTTCAGCAAGTGGGAACTGCTCCATCGCTGGGCAGAGCTTCAGCACAGAATGGACCTTCAAACGACAGACATTCACCTGCAGCAGGGACTGAAACTCTCTGGTCCTTCCTAGAGACTGCTGGATTGCATCATTACAGCATAAATATCTAAACCAACAAGAAAACCTGTCCTTCACATAGTTTGACTACTGTTAATGGAGTTAAATGGAAGATAATTTGATACTGGGCTCTTTGAAGCCTCCAACCCCAGAACAGCCCCCAGAGCTTCCTAGGATCGCCAAAGGGTATTATAAATCGTGTTTTGAATTAAAAAGTAGATTTCTTTTCAATTTTGTCAGAATTGGGCAGTCAGCTCCGGGACTGGGCAGCCGGCCCCGGGTGCCGTGAGGGGCGGCTGGGACAGAGCAGTGCGGCGGAGAGCGTGCAGGGCTGCTCACTGCTATAGGAAATAGCGGATACAACATGTTTTCCAAACATTTCTGCTAACAGCTCTATAAATGAATTTCCTGTGTTTGCTCAGATGTATCAGTCAGCTGCTGGTGAGTGTTTGGAACGTGCCTAAGCGTCAAAAAATGTATTTTGACATTAACTTTGTTTCTGGCAGAAAAAACGCAAAACATTTAACACATTGGAGGCCTTGACATGTCAAGTCAGTGTGCTAACTATGCTGTGGTAGCTCTAAATCACTTCTGGAAAATTACCTTCAGATTGCCTTTGTCAGACAGATGCAAAAACAAGCAGAGAATTTGCTCACCAGTGTCAGTGCAGCAGGCACAGAGACCACAGCACACTCAACCGTTCACTGATCACTGTATTAAACCTGCAGGTGATGTCCCACCTAAACCAAAGCCATTAGCCTGCTAGGTAGTACGTCTTTAACTATATTAAAGAAATAAAGATCTTGTTACATGATTTGGAATATGTCTGATGTTGAGGTCCTATCTTATTTTTATGCTGCTTCAAATACTTTAGAGCTAGACAAAAGAATGAAATTTTATGGTGGTGTTGGGTTGATGGTTGGACTTGATGATCTTACAGGTCTTTTCCAACCGTAGTGATTCTGTGATTCTGAATTCTGTGATTCTGAATTCTGTGATTTAATTTTTAAATGAAGGAGCTTTGTCTCTGTTCATGACCCCATTACACTCATTTCCTACGAACCTCAGGATCTTCCCTGCAAATCCCATCTTGCATTTGCATGCAAGTGCAGATGGAAACACATCTGGCATCCACGCCCAGCACCAGGCAGTTCCTCCTCTCCCGCTGGGAAAAGCCGCCTGAGCTGACCCACCGCCACACAACACCGTGCCCCACGCTGAGTGTTTCATGTAGCTGGTGAAGAAAAAGCGAGCAGGGTCCACCCACCGTCTGCCAGCCTGACCCACGAGGCTGCAGGAAGGATTGGGAGTAAGACGACAGAGATGTCATTTTTGTGGGCTTTGGATTCGGGCCATCACCAGCAGAGCTGGGAAAACCGAGGCCAAAACAGGCCAGCCATTTATCGGAAAAGCCAGCACCTAGCGCAGCCACCATCACACATTTCAGAGCAAGATACAAAAAGGTAAATATGGGATACTCTTCTCCCCTAGAAAAGTCTCCTCCAATCTCCAGCAACAAAAGAGTGGTTCGATACCACTTCCCACGGCTCCTCCCGTGCATGACAGCCCAAATGCAGCTCATCCCCCGGCAGTGATCCCCGGGCAGTGCCGCGTCCCGCTGCGGCAGCCGGTGAGGACAGCCCTTGCGGGGACACAATTCTGCTTGCCCCAGACTGGGGGAAACGCTGGTTTAAATTCAGAAGCACGAGCTTTTAATCTCCCTCCAGAAAGTTTTTGTTACTGTTAACTCTAATAACACTGGTTATTTCTCTTTGTCATATCAGGTGGCTAATCCCTCTATCAGGTTCGAGTCCTCAGTCTAAATGCTATGCCATGGCCTTCCCACTTAGCATTTAGACTAAGGACTCAGAGCTGATAGGGAGATTAGACATCTTATATTACCATGTTCCATATTCTAATATATTTGAGGTCAGAAAACTATTTCCTTTGTGCACTTTTGGATTGCTGCCTTTCAGTATTGGTGAAAGTTGCT
This sequence comes from Gavia stellata, assembly GCF_030936135.1. Classification (NCBI taxonomy): domain Eukaryota; kingdom Metazoa; phylum Chordata; class Aves; order Gaviiformes; family Gaviidae; genus Gavia; species Gavia stellata. Next base: position 2,779,538 of record NC_082609.1, on the reverse strand, counting down.
TAGTACTTGCACAAAGAGAGCAGGAAAATGGCATTTCCCGGCTGTTGTGAACATATAATGTACTCTTGAGCAGAAAACGGAGAAGAAAACACGTGCTTTCCATTTTGTATTATTCATTCAGCTTTAACTAGTGCTCTTGATACCCACCATGAACTCATGCAGGTGTGGGAGGGAGCTCCTACTGCCTATTTATCTAATTGTCTTACAGTTGGTCCAGCACGACTCATCAATGAATGCCACTTTGGAAGTGACAATTGATAATTCAGGAGTTTCACATCAAAACCCCCTTGTTCAAAAGGAAGGTGATAACCTTAAAAGAGGTCCATAATCTAATCAGTTCTACAGAAAGAGACTTAATACATGCAAGGGCATGAGGGAGCCCTAGAGAAGAAAATATAAAATTATAGAGGTGCGCATATGAAGAGGATTGTATGCTGATGATCCACAACATTTTGTACAGAGAGATTACAGTTTGGTTATCAATTATAATAGCCTTCTGGCAGGATTTTTGTTTCCTGAATGAAAATTCTTGCACAACTATTACCAAGAAAAGAGAAAGGAACCTCTTTGGTTGGATGGGCTACAGGGCTGCATTATAACCTGTTTCACTTTTCACTTCTTAAATGATTTTATTTGGGGTAAAAAGCCTTTTCGGGATATTGGCAAACAGAGTCTAATACCCAACACAACCTGACAGCATGAGGAAATTTGGAAAAACACAACAAAAACCAAAAAAAACAAGAAAGAAAGAAAAACCAGTGATAAGGGGGAAGAGATCTTGGTTTCACTTCTTCAAAGGGATGAGGAAGGGAACCTTTCCTATGCTGGAGGGGAGTGAACTCAGCATGTGAAGTTTTGAGGTTGTTCCAAGCATGTTAGTGATAGAGTTTGAAAAAAATGAACAAACCAGATTCATCTGAATCTGTACAGCAGACAAACAGTTCTGCTATGGCTATGGGAACATTTTCTCTATTCCACTAACCCAGAAACCAAAGGGAAGTCAAGAGGCCCCCTGTTCCACCGTATTTCTTCTGGTGCTGAGCAGTGATTGATGAGAAGGTAGCTGCCTGCAGAAACAGCAATGCATCTCTCTGCTGATAAACAGCGCGGGTGGGAATCCGATAAGCCAACGTGCATGCAAGAAGACCTTGAGGTGACAACAGCTTTGGGCATGACAGGGACTGCCCAAGCAACCATTTTAAGATTGAGCAATTCCCATTGCCAGGAGCTGATGGCACTGGGAGTTGGAGATACACTGCATCAGCTTCTTTATCATCAACTACGTAAGGCTTTTTTACATAGTCATGGCTTGGTATGGAGCTGTTACTGTGAAAGGACCCAAAAAACCCTTTCATGGGCTCACTGTTTCATACCAAATTGCACTACTACCACTCCTCACATCCTTGAAATAGTGGAAAGAAAACATGAAAATGTTTGCAGGCTACTCTCACACCTTAATATCTCTGCTTTCTTACAAGGCCATTGACACAACCAAACATACGAGCGAATTGAAGGGCAAGACGATTAAGGCAGGTAGCCATTCAGGCCAGCATTAGCCCTGTAACCCAATCTTTTCAGCCAACCTCCATACTCAATGAATGGCCAGTGTGAATCACCCACTTCAAGAACCTCTCTGTCTCCACTGACTATAGAGGCGGGCAGGCAAAACCAGACTCACTCGGTTAAGCTTAGCCCCTCTGAACACCCAGCAAAGGGAGCGGCTCAGAAAATGCAATGAAACAGTGATAATAACTGGAAAAGAAGCAGGAAGCCTTGATGAACTTAAAAGATAATAGTCACAGCATCTCCCAAACACTTTTCTTCATTTTCCTCCCCACAGTCACTTGCCAAGCTTCTCTCTGCTATTAACGTTCACTCCTACGCTTTCCACGGGTGTAGGGTCACCACGGAGTAACTGGCTACAATATGTTCGGCACAGTCTGGAGTAGCTGGGGTCACACCATTAGACTGTCATTTTCTTAGAACTTCAAAACAGCCCAAAAATAGGAAAAATTAGCATTTGGGGAAGTTTTCAACATATGGCTACATGAGCAAATTTTAAACATATGGGCTCTCGAATGCATTCAAGATGTGTTAAAGCCCATTCAGTGATCCCCAGTCAGTTATTACATAAGATTTCACAAGACTAAGGAGCTAGGTGCCCTTTTCAGTCTCACAAATAGTCCAGGGGCACTTCATCCACAGGAGAAAGATTAGAATTCACCCCATTTAAAGGGTATTCATTAATTTATTGTCTAGGAATTTGTACAGTAACTCACCTTTGTGATTTTTCATCTTTGGTTCTGGTACTAAATAATATCCATTTGCTACTAAAGAAAAAAAGAACGATCAAAATATGCATTTAATTTAACTTCATACAGGACATACAGGAGAGTTGGTTCATCCATCTGCTCTTAAAAATGAAAGCGATAGTAGGTATTGTTGATTATATTATCCCACCGGGAGACAGAAATAAACCTGAATGCGGAAACTTAAATCACGACTTGCAATTTACTAAAACAAAACAAAACCTGAAAGAAATGCTGCATCTTCTCTTTCTATAGCAATATCCAATGTAAAAATGACAACGGCAATTCATAACAATGAATAAGTAACCGATCATAGTAGATTTTTTGTAATGCCAAAAAATTGTTATATGAAGCTGTAACATTTTTTGCTCTGAGAACTAAAGTGCTTCCCATTGTCTTAAGCATTACAGTGAATCATGAAAATTATTCATCTGAAGGGTGAAACTAATGGGTGGCTTGTAAGAGCACAACCCTACCTCTTTCCTATAGCACAATCCCAAATAAAGACATCCAACTTAGCTTACGCAACAGATACTCACCAAGATAGCTGCAAGCAGTCAGGCTAGCAAGGTGAATTTTTAATGTCATTTGTAGATTACTAATAACTAACTCAGAGAAGTTGCTTAGCCTTAGCATTTCAGCGATCGACTTCAAAACAGAGAGATTTTTCCTTTTAGTTTCACCCCGTTCCTGTGTCTTTGGTTTTGCCTTTGTCCTAGGACTTGCCATCTGCACCTGGTAGCGGGTGAATGCATCTTCTGCTGCAACAGATATTATGCTTGCCCTTCAGCTCAGCTCCAAGTGCTCTCTGTGATCACTTCAAAAATGTCAGCTCTGGTGTTTATGTCAGCACTAGTCAATCAAGGGAGAGAAAAAAAATCTGAATTTCTCCAGAAGTGCACCTGAGATTCACTGCTGGAAACCTGATTCTGCCCCAGTGAAGACTCACAAACTGATTCACAAATCTGACTATGGGGAGTACACCTCTCTGGTGGGTGCTCTGGATAAAACTGTTCACCTTATGAAAGTCAAAAAGAATGCTATATATACAACCATCTCCTGTATACCCGCACCGGCTCCAGAAACTAAAGAATCTTTCAGCAAATAACGTGCAATTTCTGCCAGGTTATCTTCCCCAGGGAGAACAGCTGGGACTTGGTATACTTCGGTGAGCATTTGCTTTACAAGGTTCATTAACACTTACAGAGAGTGCATAAAAGTTTGGGTTTCACCTCTGACAACCTGTTCACGGGCATTGCTGGTCCCCGCCGGGCTGGGAGGAGGAAACAGCCGGGCTGGTGGCGTGGTGGCGAGTCCGGCCAAAGGCTCCGCAGCGCTCCCGGGAAACTTGATGAGCAGCACGGACAGACCAGGATGCACGCATAGGCTTTCGAACACCACTTGTGAAGGACAAACAAAATTTAGAGACTCTACTGAGAGGAAAAGTAAAAGTGGAAGGCTAACGGGACAGTAAGATAAACACTAAGCAACGTTCAAAATAAATGAGGAGGGAGAAACCATGGGAAGCAGCGACACCTCTAAACAGATTGCCGTGGTAGAAGTAATGTGTTGGGAGAAACGGTGTGAGGAAGCGTTGGTCAGAGCTCCGTGGCTGTTCCCTTTAGCAGCAATACTGTTCAGCCCACTCCATAACTTTTGCATTACCCTTGACTTTAAGCCATCCCTTGGGAATTGCATTAGCTGGGCACCGTGTCGCTGGCACAGCTGGGCATTCCCACTCACTCCCTGCCTGCGGGCACGGCTGGAGCTCCTCCTTGACTGTACCATCAGCAGCATCCCCACAGGGCAGCCGGTGCAAAGCCACTTTCACAAGTGCTGGGAGCCGGTCGCTGTAGCTGCAGTCCAGCTCAGAGGTCTTGCCTTGTTTTACCGAAGGGAGCATCTCTGCCCGCCCAGCCCTACTCTCATGCTTGGAGGGGCTGCTGACTAATTTCCACATCCAGCATGCTACGCTTGCAAAAAGAAAAGAGACCTGTTCTTTACCTTGCCCTTTATTCAATGAAATGCATTGTGCTCGCAGATTAAAATCTGAGCCCTGGCTGAATTTAAACTTGTTCTTTTGCTCTGCTTATTTAGTCTGTTGTTTTCTTATCCATTTGCCATCATTTTTCCTACCCGGCCATGCGCACGAGAGGGAGGTTTGGCTGAAGGTCATTTACACAGGAGCTGTTGAGCTTGTCCGAACCCAGCCCCGCAGCATGTCCCCTGCCAACAGCTTTCAGGAGACTCTGCAACGTCCCCATCGCAGCACTGCGCAGAACCGGGCACTGGGGGGACTTCCCCCTCCATCCCAGGCAGTCAGTCTCCGGCTTATATCAACGTGCAACGAGAAGATTCATATATGGAGGAGACACTTTTAAGGGTAAAATAAGCACTGCCACAGTCAGCGTTGCAGTTCTTTCCCAGCAAAACTCTCCTCCAATGAAGGCTGAGGAAGCGAAGCATAGGACGTGACCATTAGGCAGAGGAGACTCTTTAAAAAGTCAGATTTAATTGAAACCCTTGGAAGCCCTTCAATCTTGAGAAGTGGGCCACGTTTTCCCAACACTGAAAACAAGAGCTATGTGGTGGAAGCATAAAATTTAACAGTCAAAAGAAGGACTATAATATACAGTAAGTGCAAGCAGCCATTGATTTCCTTGGAAAAACAGAACCAGAAGGATGGTTTCCTCTGGGAGCACCTCCTCCAGTGATTTAAACAGCTACAGTTTCTGGACGTTACTACCACTCATACCAAGCGATTCAAACACCACATGGTTCACAAACATGTATAAAATATTCAGCTGGACCAAGGCATCTTTGTTTGGGAAACCAGGCAAACAAATAAAATGCTTAGAGCAGGAAAGCCACAGAAGTGTCGGGGATAAGAAAGACCTACCTGGTCTCGGGGTTTCCGTATCACAAAGTAATTGTTGGCCAAATTAGAGATGGGACATCTTTGGTTAAAACACTTTAAGAAAGCTGCTTCTTCTGCAGGCAGCCGTCATGGGGGGACACCATGGCTTGCACAGCGTTTGCTCCATGCCATCCCAGGTGCAATCAAAATCGGGTTTTCATATCAGCTTCCTCATTAGTTAGATTAATGATTCCACCTTAGTGACGCAGAACAACAAGGATGGCTGGTCACTAGCTACCCCAAGCACTCCCAATGCATTTGCTTGTCCATGCCGGAAACCAGCAACAAGAGTATAAGCTTATTCTGCTTGGGAATGGCACAGCCAAATTTCACCCAGCCCACATTGCCCACGGCAAGTGTTTCTCTGTTCTCACCTATATTTGGAGCAATGTATCCCTCATTACCCCATTGCTACCGCTTTTTAGACTCTCAGCGCCTTGAGGCAATGACTTTTTCCATGTGCCGACCAAGATGGGGCTCAGCTTGGCTGTCCTCCAGCCTTTAACATAATACAGAGGAGTTTAATAAAAATCAACAGCCTTCAGTGAAACACCCTTGCCCACAAATACCTCAGTGACTCGCACCTCAGCGTAAAAGCAGTCAAAAAAGAAACACAGACAAAAAGCTTTATGGCAGGACAAACCATGTCCCATATTCTTTGAATGTGCTTCATATTATAAATCACCCATGAAGGTGATAAATGTGTGCACTTAAAACAAAATACAGGCTCTGCTCAACGGGGCTGTTCAGCATAACAAAGCTGCCTGAGGGCAGCTAAGCTAAAATAAGCGTATTGCTCTTATTGGCATTTTTTGTGGTCTAGATGAGTGCACGGCAGCAGGGTTTCCCAACCCACCGCTCCGTTTCTGCTTTACCCTGCAAGTTCTCCCCGCCGCGTTGGCCTGAATAAATCAGAGAGCAAATGGCCAGGCAGGTGCTCTGCACACAGCGACGGGCAGTGGGACGGGGCTGTTGTACTTGGCATGCAAGGCTCGCCACCCAACAGACTCTGCAAAGCTTATTCCAGGCAGTTAGTGACACTTGTCCTTCTGTTACACTGACTCCCTTCCTAACACCTTCATCTCATTACCTGGAAGGTTGCGTTTTACAGGAAAGATAATTAGCCGATTCTGTCAGCTGCTGTTTGATTTCTGTATTCCATTCCAGCGAGATTTTTCTTATAACAATGTCTTTGCTAATGGACAGTCCTCCGTGCTGCCCATTTATAACACCTTTCCTATTACACCTGCTAGACGAGGTCTGACACCACACAACAAACATTACTGAATTAAACCTTAGCGGTAAAGTAAGCAAGCCTTATTATACCCAATTTTACAGTTGGGTAAACTTACATACTGGAGACATTTAAATGACTTTCCACAGCATTACAGAATGAGTTGGGGAAGGCACGGAGCCTAGAAAAGTCCATCTCTCAGTCACTCGGTCTGGGCCCCCCTTAGAGAAAACAAATTTATTAAGCATGTGGTTAATGTTAAGCTTATGAGCAAGAGGGCATTAAGCCATTACAAAGCTCCCTTCCTTCAAGGTGCCAAAAACCTGCTGCCAGCCAGCAATGACAGGATATTAATCGTGCCTTCCACCATCCCCACGGTCAGAAGGCAGCGGTGATTTATTGCTTTGCAACAAAAAGATGTGACATCCACGGCTTCTGACACAGAACTGAAGGGAAGCACACTGGGTCAGGGGACATTTGGAGCCTGTTTGACCCCAAAGCTTAAAGGAAAGCTACAGTAAAGCAAGCAAAGTGATAAAAAGTGATGCTGCTGTCAGAAGCAGGACAGAGTGTTTTGCAAAATTCAGATGTCCCTTACAGGGTTGCCAGCCATCCCAGGATTTGCTTTCCTTTAAAAAGCATTGGTCTCCAACGATTAGCTAGCTAATCTGGTGTAGGCACCAATGGAGTCAACCGCTCGGAGGTGACAGTCACGTCCACAGTGGCCCTGGACACACCACCGGCCAGAGGGCTGCCAGGGACCGGCTCAGCGGGGAACCGAGCCTGAAGCTGCAGCACAGCCCAGGAGCGGAGCACTGAGACTTACTTTTCCATACTCCCCCCGCGGCAAGACTATTAAAATCCCAACTTTTTCATTACCATCCTTTCTGATTACCTGGCTGTCTGTAAACAGATGCGTTTTCCCTTCTAAGTGCCCAATTCATCCTCTTCGTTTCATTCAATAGCGCTGCCGTCTTGCCTTTTTCACATCACAGGTCACGGAAGCTGCAATCACGTTACAAATATTGGATTGCCGTTATTGGCAGAACGAAGCAGAAGGAGCTGGTGGTGAAGAGAAGAGGGTTTTATTCAGTAATAACCAAGGCAAATTAATAACTCCAGAGAGAACTGCACTAAGTGCTGCAGTGGAGGGAGGAGGGGACTCGGGGGTGTAATATGTGATTTTCAGGGTTAGGGGGGCAGAGCCTGCAGGCTGGTTGGAAAGACAGCTGAGGAAAACAGTGGGAAACTTTAAACGGAAATTATTCCAAAACCAAGAAACTGAGTCACTGGTGTATTTGTAAGCTCCTTGAGATGGGAAATTGCTCTTCAGCTCAGCCTGGAATTTGCCATCGGAGAACACGTGTGGAGCCATGCTCTCACACATCATTGTATTAAAAATTAATAACTTGAGAAATTGGGAAAACAAGAACTAATTAAACACTAAGAGAAGGGAGGCCACTGTATAATTGGAGTAGGGATACCAGGCCAGACTAGAAAGGAGCTGGGACTTGGTAACAATCCATCCTTCAAGATGTCTCCTCTATGCCAGGCCCCAAGCCCAACCTCTTGTCTGCAAAGCACTCGAAAACAGGTGGTGGCCCCGGAGCAGCGTTCCTTCCCCCGGCTCTACCTTACTTTTGCTGTCCTAATTGAGTTTTTGTGCTGAAAATACATTTCTTCCAGAGGAACAAGAAAAGGGTAGGACAAATCCTGGCTGCCTTCCAGGAAGCTCTAGTCATTTCAACATCATTCTGAGATTTAGACCCTAAAATGAATTATAAATGGGCCAATTTTGAGCTGCTTAATGGAGGTTTGTACAAGGCGGAGTGGAGATTCCAGGTCTCCTGCCAGCTGGGACAAAAGCTTTTGAGGTACTCTGTGTTTCATAACTTGGGAAATACTCATTTGGGATTCCTTATCAATAAATTCAAGGTGCCCACAAGCCAGATAGTCCTCTTACTTCCACTGGATTAAGCCCAAAATATGTCCATCAACCCATGTGGAGGGAGGGAAAGGAGAAAACAGGTCGCAGTGAGAACTTTGGGGGTCTGCAGAGAGGGGCTGTGGTGAACCCCACTTTGATTTTTAACCAAATCCAAACGTAGACGGGCAAAGGATGCTTATGCAAACACCAGCTCGGAGCTTGAGCTCTCCCTTCTCTTTCTGTGACACTTGCTGAGCTGGGTTAAACTAACATCCCCAGAACTTTTGTCACCCAACAGGGCCATTTGGGATGGGTGAGGGCACCGGCAATATGTTAAACAGGGCTGCATCTTTCGTCTGAATCACTCAGCATTCCCACAAACTTCTGCCAGATCTGTGAGACCAGCACTTCAGAAATAAGCATGCATAAGTTGTTCAGCCAAGGACAGCTGCCCATCATACACAGGACTGGCTCCTTTTCTCCCCGTTTCAGCAGCTGCTGAGGAAGGACAAACACCAACATGCTCTTTGCTCACCAAAACACCTGGGGAAAACTCTCCTTGCTCAGCCCAGATGACATTGCACCCCACGTAGGAGTTGCGACGTTATAACTTTCTCAATGCACATTACATAGAGACAAAGGAACAAGCTGTATTTCATCACGTGGGCTTTACAACCAGAAAAATCAAGCACGTGTCGGTACCGCTGCAATTTCATCCGCTCTCTGGTCTCCACAGCATATGGTCTGATGGTGCTATTCCATTTGCTGTCCCTGGGAGAGCAGTTTGAAACGGAGAGAAATAGCATGGTACATTTGAGTTTATGGGGTATTAAAAGGGCTACAGTGAATGGTAGCCAAGGCACCGAAGTGAATTATTTATAGTGCAATTGCACTTTCTCCTAAACTACCCTTCAGACGGGTCAGGCCTCGGACACTCACATTAAGGTCTTGTTAAATCCAAAGAAGCCAAGGCTGTATCCAGCAATGCAGATACCCCAGTTTTGCAGGAAATTGTGTTCAAGTAAAACTCGTTCAAAGTAGCACTCTGAGAATGACATTACTCAGTTCTCAGGTTAGGAACAGACACAGATTTTAAGTAAACCTCCCTTCATCTAATTTTTTCCCCTTTTTTGGGTGGCGTCTCCTAACATACCATGATCTCTATATTTTCAAAATGTTAGGACAAAACCAGACTCCCTTTCTTTCCCCAGCAATACCGAATGTAAGTGTTAGCCAAGGGATCTCTTTGAGCTGAGGTACCAGCTAGGTCCATGAAAATCTAATTTGCACAGAAAAATGGCACCAGTTCTGCACTGCAGAGTGCTGCAGTGATTTGCTGCATCACTTTTATGCTGTTGCGATGTAGACCTTGTGGTCTGCAGGAAAAAGCGTTAGCCTTCTCAGGCTGACAATGAAGTTTTTCGGCTAGAGGAGATCTCCCCTAACCAATGCAGAACCCAGACACTGCAGAACCGATGCAGACCCTCAGACACTGCGGAGCCCTCTTTTTTTTTATGGGTAGAGTTTGCTTTAGCCAGGCTGGAAGAAAAAACAAAACCTAACAACCTCGCAAATTAATCAGGGCTCTCTGTGACAAAGGTACTACGGAAAAGGGATGAGAACAAACCCTTAAGCACAGTCAGGCTACCATTCTCCAGGAAACACTAACATTAAAGACGTGCTTCTTAGCCTACATTTTCTATCCAGTTAACGGCTGGTAACGGCTTGTCTTGCAGCCCTGCAGGCAGGTGTTTTGGATCCTTTCTTTGGGGCACAGTGTCGTGGTTAGAAGAGGCCAGATTGTATTTTGGAGCAGGGCTGGAAATCACTGCTGCCCTCCTGTCCTGGGACTCCCAGGCATCCTGCACAAAACCCCACCCCAGCTGATCGATGTCCAGCTCGAAGGACGCGAGCAGGACGCTGGCCACCCGGGCTATGGCGCTGTGGAAAGATGGTCCCCGTTATTCCTGGTGACCTGAGCAGCCGCTGTGCTGCCTGCTCCTCCTCCACCTTGATCATAAGCAAGTAGAGCAGAAATACTGTCTCAGCAGCAAACTAATGGGTACGTATTTTTATGAGACTTGATAGCACTTTAATTGATTTTATTGCAATTTATGGCATTTGCATAATGATGTGAGTCAATATGAAGATAGTGAAGCAGGAGGTTATAAAAAGCATTTCAGAGTCTCATTTTCAGGGAGCTGAGTCCAATCCCAGTATTTTAACATTTCAGTTTTCTTATTTTTGGTAACGCAGTTGTTTTGCATAACTTTCTGAAGCAAGTAGCAGCATTCTGACAATATGCTGACTAGCAATAGCATCTGACAGTGCTACCTAGGAAATATCTGATATCATCAACTGATTGAATTAAATCTCTAATTACAGGATTTTTAAATGAAGATATCAAATTTACGTTGTTAAATCCCTCTATCAAGGACTTCTCAATCAAACCAACAATCTTACTTAGCTGATAGTCACAGAAGATGTACCACTTGTTTAGGCCAACTCATTGCGTTGCTCCTTTTTTCCTTGCTTTCCACGTTTTAGCGGTTGCAGCCAGCAGCAGCGGTGCCACCGTCCTGCTCCAGCCAAGCCGCGTGCCTCCACCAGCCCTGGCTTGCAACTTCAGCTGCGCTCTTGCACCGGGGACACAGGCCATCGTACCATCCAAAGCACAACATGCAAAGATGATTAACGGGACGGTATTACGGCTTAAATGCAACTAAAGAAGGTCTTGTTATCTGTGAGCAATTCCGTAGATGGAGCTGTATGGAAGAACTTATATGTTGAGTCAAGGCAATGGGGATCCGTTTGAATGAAAGACTCGTAGGTAAGTAAATGTAAGATTATCATCATTATTAGAGGGTTTTTTCCAGCACTGATGGCACAGCAGTCATGATCTGTAACTGCATTAAAAGCAGGGCTCAGTAAACAAAGCTTGGCCAGCATCATGCAAAATGACTGCTGTAAATGGGAGCGTTGCCCACAGACACCTCATCTGACAGGACTTTCTACCTTGGCAAAAATCAAACAGCCCCCTGAAGGATCGGTTTCCATTGTGCATTACTATCCACTGGCTTCATTCCATTCACTAGTAACAGGACTAAACCAGGAGATTTTTCTTGTTCTTCTGGACTCCAACGAATGTGAATTGTTGGAATGAGAATTCTAATTATAACAAATAATAAAAAAGCTGTAATTAATGCTTGTTAACAAACTTGTGGAAGTAATTAGACTACCTTTCAGCAGAAAACATTACATTGTTGTTGTTGTTGTTATTATTATTAAATATGATCCCTTCTAGATCCTCCTGCTTCTCTGGATCCTGTCCCACGTACAAATATCCAACAGGACAGATTTTTAGTATACTCACACAGTACTTCCAAGGCTATATTACAGCAAAGGAACTGCTATTTTAATACCAGCAACTAAAGAAATTGAAGCAACAAAACCTAAAAGAAGAATTAAGGAATTAATCAACTCTAAATCAAATCCAAGTAATTGTTTGTTTATTCAAATGCATAAATACTGGTTTGGTGCTAATAGCAAACTGGTAGCAGCTAGAATACAGCATTCTTTGACAGTAAAAGAAGCAAAATTAATCCTTTTAGTGCAGAGTCTTTTTTTAGTTCCTCCATAGCTAGAATGACACCCAAGAAAACAATGCATGTGATCAGTAATCCATGGTTTGCTCTAATGGCAAAATATCACATTACAACTTTGCCGGGCACTGCAATGGCGTCAGCTGGGCAGCGAAATCAAGTCTTACGATATCCATGGGTGAGAGGAGGGGGGCAGAGGGAGATAGTATCACAGAATCATTAAGGTTGGAAAAGACCTGTAAGATCACCAAGTCCAACCACCACCCCAACCCCACCATGACCACTAAACCATGTCCCGCACTGCCACGGCCACACGTTCCTTGAACACCTCCAGGGATGGTGACTCCACCACCTCCCTGGGCAGCCTCTGCCAGTGCTTCACCGCTCTTTCCATAAAGACATTTTTCCTAATATCCAGCCTAAACCTCCCCTGGCGCAACCTGAGGCCGTTTCCTCTTGTCCTGTCGCTTGTCACTTGGGAGAAGAGACCAACACCCACCTCCCCACAACCCCCTTTCAGGCAGTTGTAGAGAGCGATGAGGTCTCCCCTCAGCCTCCTCTTCTCCAGACGGAACAACCCCAGCTCCCTCAGCCGCTCCTCATCAGACTTGTGCTCCAGACCCCTCACCAGCTCCGTCGCCCTTCTCTGGACACGCTCCAGCACCTCAGTGTCCTTCTTGGAGTGAGGGGCCCAAAACTGAACACAGCATTCGAGGTGCGGCCTCACCATTGCCGAGTACAGGGGCACGATCCCCTCCCTGCTCCCACTGGCCACACCATTTCTGATACAGGCCAGGATGCCGTTGGCCTTCTTGGCCACCTGGGCACACTGCTGGCTCATATTCAGCCGCTGTCGACCAGCACCCCCAGGTCCTTTTCCTCCGGGCAGCTTTCCAGCCACTCGTCCCCAAGCCTGGAGCGTTGCAGGGGGTTGTTGTGACCCACGTGCAGGACCCGGCACTTGGCCTTGTTGAACCCAGTACAATTGGCCTCAGCCCACCGATCCAGCCTGTCCCCGGCTCTGGGAGCAGGAATGGGGAACAGCACAGCCCAGCAGTGACCCTATGGCTCCAGCAACCCCCCGGAGATCCCCCCTGCCAAAGCCCAAGCAGGGACTCGAAGGGGCTTAGGCAGCGGGTGTAGCGAGGGGACACGTCTCACCTCACCATGCAGCTGCTCGTGCGTGGCTCTCAGGGACAGTGCAGAGCCACACCGCATGCAATCCCTCTGTTCTAGCCAGCTCACCCATTTTTGTTCTTGCAGCTTCGTATGATCAAACACTGTCCCAAATAAAGTTGCCATCTTAATTAATTACAGAAATTGAGTAAAGCCCAGAACCGATACTAGTCAATTTTTGGACTTTCTTTCCACTGACAGTCCAAAAACACTTCTAATTTAATAATCGTCACAACAACCACGTGATCTAAATGAGTTTCATTACACTCCTTTTACAGATGAAAAGTGCAGGGACAATAAAGTCACAGTCCCCCATAAGCCTGACTTTGGGTTAGGTCGTTTGGCAGAAGGGTAGCTGGGGTAGAAAGCAGAAACCCTGACCGACAGGGAGGGAAAAATCCGATCCACAGCTCTGAGAGGGGAGCATTTCTCCTTCCTGCCCCCTCGGAGGGGACGAGAGACTCAAGTCATTCTGTGCTACGACTGGGTGTGCATGTACTCTGCAAGACAAAATTACATCTACAGATGGTCTAGACAAAAAAACACAGCTAATTTTAGCTTAGACAGAACCTTGTATATGTATCTGGGGGAATAAAATTACATGCATTTTATGTACTTTCTAAATTACCAAGAAGACCTTACTCCGTAAATAAATATCAGCCAAAACCTAATTTTATGCTCTATACAATGCAGTTCAGTATTTAGGTTTTTTCATGAAATATCACAAGTAGCAAAAGAGCATATTTCTTTTTGTACATCTACACAGACACATTTAGAGCTGGGTATTTTTTGTCTATCTTGTAAAATCCCATTATCACAGAGTAATGTGTTCCTAGTACCCTTTATAGATTATTTTTCTGCTTTTCCAATTCTGTTAAATAATTAGCAGTAATTGCCCTAAGCAAATGGTTACCAAGCAATCCAATACTGTCAGTAAGCAACCTGTGCTTTTGAGATGCCCTTGTCTTCACACGTTTGTGTCCGTGGAGCCCAGAAGAGGACAGCCAATACGAACACCTACTGCACCGCTCTCAAGATCCGTGGAGGCCATCAGCAGCAGGATTTGCATCAGCGCCTACAGGTTTTGGCATAGGTGCCACTGGAGAAAACGGGGCTGCCCAGCGCTGCTGGGGCCAGGGAAGAGGCACCATCGTCCCGTGCTGCCTGCCAGGAGGTGGTGGGTCGTCCTCCACCCCCAAACTCGCGCCCAGTGTGGTCGGACAAACGAAGAAGTCTGTGGACATGAGCTGACAAGTTGGCGGGTAAGAGGGAAGCGGTCTAAAATGGGCATCTGCAAGAGAGCAGAAGGGAAAGGAGGAGGAGAGTGGGAAGAGGCTGTAATTGGAGAGAGGTACTTCGCATCCTTCAGCGTGAGCAACAGCTGAATTTTCCAAATCAACCAGGAAAGCTTCCAGCCTACATACTTATTTCTCAAAATATCAGGTTCCCCGTTAATAACTGAAACCACAGCGCTGCGGTTCTCCTCTGCACACATGTCTCTTGTTAGTCTGAAATTTTTTGGTTTAACATTTTACAGTACTTGCGCAAGCTAAAAATAAAAACAGATCGGTATCTTTTAGTGAGAGTCCAACTGCGCTGTGCGTCCCCAAACACACTGAACCACCAAAACATGGTACGTGAAAAGAAAACCGGAGATTTATTATGCGTGTGGCATTGCCGTTCTGCACGTGGTGCGTCGGCTCCCGATTACACAGCCTGGGACCAACCGTGTTGGCTGCTTTAAAGAGCCCAAACGTCCGGTGTCAAACATCTGAGATTTTCAAGCCTGCTCCTTGGAGTAACAACAGAAAAATAACATTAAAGGTTATCAAGTCTTTATGCCATCGCATAAGGAAAATCAGACTTACCTGGAATACTTCTTCTCTGGGATTAATTAATTTTATTATGGACAGTGATCTTGAGGTTCACGCTCAGCAGTCAGCGGGTGCGGATGGTAAGTACAGCCTGTAACGCTCCAGACAAAAGGCAATTTGCAGCTTTTACACAGTGGCATGAAGAATAATGATACTGTTTATGCTCTTCAGTACCTTTCGTATGAAGGATTTGAAGTTCTTTGCAAACAGTAACTCTTAAAAAAATCCCTGTGTGGGACATTTTACCTTCCCTTTACAGGTAAGTGAGGGAAAAGCTGCGTTCAACTTTTTCGGACAAAGCTGCTGAAGGTGATGCTGCCTCTGCTGTGATGAGAAGTTGTGATGCCAAACTGTGGCTCAGGCTCCCAGCATGACTTTTAAAATAATGCATATCCTTCATTTATCACTATCATTTTATTACTTAATTCCTCCATACTGTCACTTATCTCATGATCACTTTTTCCAGGTGTACAAATCCTCCATTCCATACAAAACCTTTTAACAGTTTACTAAAACATAATAGCACTATCAGTACTTACAGAGGCTGGATTTTCAGCACTGCCATGTGCCTCTCTAAGTTATGTTTTGGCCCTTCAGCTTTTCAGAAACGAAAATCAAAACCCTCTAAATCTACTGAATAAATTACCACCTTTATAATAAAGATATGACTAATATAATTCTAGTCAATTCAGAATATTCTGAAGCATTGCTCATGGCACCGCTTCTGGATAAAAATAAATGTTCAAACAATTTCATACTTCAGCATAGTGATATCTCTGTGATGCATCATCCTGGATCCACATAATTATGAAGTAAAACTAAAGTGTATTTTAAAAGACCTTTTTCTCATTTCTCATATATGTAAAAGTCTCATCACTCACGCATGCACGATCCCTGTAATTGCAGAAGTGGCATTGTAGCATCGCTGTTTTGACAGCATATTCTAAGCAATTTTTCATTCTCAGGGAGATTTTTTTTGCTTCCTTTCTCTTTTTTTTTTTTTTAAATAAAGTAAGACAAACCTAATAAGCCATTATGCATTGCTTCTAGCAACATCCAAAATACTCAGTAGCAATTAAAGGGATGCGCTCTCCCAGCATCGCTGTGGCATTCACCAAAGCTGAGTGCTGCCGCTCGGGAATGCCTGGTTGGGAACGAGCGGGATTAAGGACAGCCAGCCCTGCAGCCCAGCAGACTTCACTGAGCTCAGATCCCACCTCAAGGGCAAAGCAACTGCAGCGCTGACCAAGACAAGAAAAAAAAACAGAAGTAAGGAGGTGGCCAGGCACCGCGAGGCTGCCCTTGCACCCCAAAGCCAGGACTGCCAGCGCTGCCCCGGGAGCCTGCCGGGGTGGCCGGGCCAGGCCACCACAGCTCTCCCACCATAGCCCTCTCTCCCGACACTTTTTGTCCCTTTCTGCACACCAACACGCTCATTCATCATATCTGTCCAAACCTCCTCTTGCGGAAAGGCGCACACCCGCCTGCACTGCTATTGCTAACTGCCATGGAGTACAGAGCCCCAAGAACGGGGGGGCACGGGGCAGAAGCACCCCCTCTCCACTGCTGGTGAAAATCGAGGCACAAATTACTGTTCCAAACAATGCCGGACCAAGGCTATGGCACCCGAGAGCCCACCTCCCCCCGAGCATCCTTGCTACCCCAGACCCGGAGTTGGAGGGGTATCAGGATTTGGCCACAGTGCCACTCTGATATGGGTTATCTGCCTGCCAAAGCCACCCATCTAGATAGGTATCACCAACCACACAGCACACAGGGCACAGAAAGTGGACATTATTTCATGCTGATAAGTATTTTACATCTGTATGTCCAATCTCTCTTTTGGATTGCAGTAAAATCTTATCAAAATAAATAAGTCATTTATATGCAGGATCGTATAAACACTTGCCACTCCGTCTTTGTCTTCCTGAGAAACCGGCAGGCTACATTTGCCTCTCAGTTACCTGGATAAACAGATTGCTAATATAACCAATATGTGTGATAATATTCCTAAAGCATCGTTTTACAAAAGGG
This sequence comes from Gavia stellata, assembly GCF_030936135.1. NCBI lineage: Eukaryota > Metazoa > Chordata > Aves > Gaviiformes > Gaviidae > Gavia > Gavia stellata. The sequence goes on along the minus strand of NC_082609.1, from coordinate 2,762,465 downwards.
CAAAATTATTTGACCCAAACAATTCCCAATATGCTTTATGTGTTACTGTTGATAGAAATGTCTCCCGCCTCTCACTTTAGCATAAATGAAAAAACAACTACAACAAAAGCCCTTCAAAATACATTTAAAAAAAAATAAATCTGCAAATCTCCAGAAATTACTTTGTCACTGGCATGAGCAATTTTGACCTCATCACAGGCCTGAGAAGTTCTGGCTCTCATTTTAGAAACTACTCAGATCTAGAAACATCTGTTTTATCTGAAGTTTGATGTGCCAGATCAGTCCCAGCTCACAAAGCACTAAGAGGGAGATTTACAGAAGTATTTAGGTGCCTAAAAATGAAGATAGGCAGCTCACAGGATATGAAATGAATGGGAACTAGGTTATTTTTGTCAGCCTCTGTAAGAATTCATTTGGGCTTTGTAACAGCCAGCGGCACAACCGACGTCTCCATCATGTTCCAGCACTGATAGTCCAACACCCACTCATGGCTGTGCCCCTGCGTGTTCAGCGCAGCCCGTGCATTAAAGCTGGTCCCTCAGCTACGTGGCTTGGGGACAAAGTGGAAAGACATGAGCGTGGCACACAGCCGGTAGTCCTCAAGCTTTATCATCTCTACAGGAGATGCCCTGGGAGGCCACTACCATTGCAAAATGGAAACCCTTGAAGATGCACACTGTGTACATGGGTCATCATCTCCAGTGGGTACTCCGTTAATGGGTTCTGTGGGCTGACAGCATGTTAATCTCTTGACCAAAGACTGGGACTCATTTCACTTCATCCACAGACACGCAGATAGCTTTTAACAGGTCAAGATGGACGAGGACATTGGCTTTCCCTTCCATCATCCTTGACCTGTTATCTCACCCCGCCCTCAAAGCACTCCCACCAGCCAGCCACTGCACAGCACAGGCTCCCTCTCGTGCACCGGTTGGTACCGAAGGTGACTCTGGTGGGGCACAAGACCTGAAAATGCCACTGCAGCTTCATGTGCGAGTGAACTCTGAGAAAAGGCTGTCCAAGTCTTTGGCAGGAGTTACGTACTTGTGTGGTAACCGTAACAATATTCACTACTGACTCACGGTCCCGTTATTGGCTTGGGTTGGAGTTTGCATAGCAACAAGCCACAAGCCCTTTGCTGCCTTTCTACTCCAGCACATCGATGGGGCATCGTCAACCAAAATCAGCTTAAAACAATGAAATGTCTCACTTGCTTTAGGAATTCAGCTTAGGAAAAGGCGAGGCTGCGCAACGAAGCCGTAGGTCAGGGATAGCACAGGGGCACTGGTCGGTGCTGTGCTACCCCAGACAGTGCAGCACGTTCCCCGTTAGTTCGGGGCACCCACTTTGCTCTCACGGTGCAGGGCAGACTTGTCCTAAGAAAATTGGCCTTTTTCCCTCCTAATCTAATTTAGATTTCACCCTCGAGGACACCAGCTCGCTTTCTGCTCAGCCCAGACGCTGAGAACAGACTAAGCAGCATCTCATTTATTTCCCACCAGGTTTGTTCCCTGCTCTCCATGCCCAAGAACAGCCTTGTGATATCTGCTTTGCTCTTAGCAAACGTCCACAGCCGCAACCCCAAACCCTTCCCCCTTCTCTAATTGTTGACAACAGGTCTGTGCCTAAATCCAGGGCCTGTGCCAAATGGCTCCGAGTTTGCATTACAACCAGCTGGCCGAGAGATCTTTATTTCTGTTTTATCTTCCTCGCAATGTGTGCCACAGTCTAGAGACAGAAGACGGGCAGCGAGGAGCCCTGCATCCCAATCAGGGGTCTGGCACGCAGCGGCTATGTGCGGAGAATCCTGAACATGAGAACTGTAGAAACGCTAAGTGTGATTAACCTTCCCTTTCCCTACCCTGCAGCCTCCACTGAGGCAAATTTGTACATGCTTAATTTTCATTAATAAAATCAATATGTATGCACTTGCACATGTACCACTGCAAATTAGCTTTAGGGGGAAAAAAAAGAAAAAAAGTCGGTTTGTGAGTCTCTTCCCTACAAATGGACTCTCAGAAAATATTTTCCCCGGCTGTGTTTTTCTGAAGTTATTTGACCACCCAACATCTTTGGCGGGAATGTTCAAATTTGGGTGCTAAACAGAGACAGTCCCATTCCAGATTTACATTTAAATAAATGGCCTCATTTTTTAGAAGCCAAAACCAAGAGATCTCAGAGTTACATTAAAGAGTACCATTTACTTGAGAAAACAGTTTCGCTTAGCATTTATTTTTGGCCATTATTGTAAGCATTCTGCAGGAAGGGTTTTTGTCCTTGGCATAATGGTATTTAATAAACCATAATGTCACTAATCTGCCTAGGTTTTTAACGAGGCTGGTCTGAAAAGCTCTATTCTTTATTCCTGCATTTTCTTAATGCAATAAACTTGATTCTCATCCTGTCGTCTTTGCTGGGGTCTTTCATCTGCTGTTCAGCTATTCTTGAGCTTTTCAGCCCATTTCAGAAGCTGCAATACAGACGTTGCCAGATCAAAAAAAGCTGCATTATCACCTCCAATTAAGCAATCAGGCTAAGTGAACTCACCAGGGAGTAGGAGCATCTTTAGATCACTCAACATGGTGTCTCTGCTCCCTTCGGCTTTAAATTTTCATTTCTTGGGTTGCCACAGGCAGTTATAGGGACGTTATACTGGACAGAAATATTGCCATCGGTTATCCCGGCCAGCTGCCAGGGCAGGGGGGTTTCACAGCCCTGCAAGGCCAGCCCAGCTGGTCTGGAGGAAACCCATGGCACGTCACAGCCTCCTCTCCAAAAAACCCACACAACCAGACTACCCCAGTCCTCCACCGATGCACAAATACCTAACACTGCGGAGATTTGTATGCGCGGCACTGAGCTTGGTCTGAAACGTTAAGCTACGCAGGAGCAGCACAATGGCACGCACAGCGATGGGGAAACGTGAAGCCTTTAGAAAACCATTGCTGATCTCCAAAGGTCTCCAGCCACCCGACGGGACAACTGCCGACCCCTCTGGCAGCGGGACAGGGCTTCTGGGCAGGGTCAGAGCCGGCAACAAGCAGCCAGAAAATGCAATATTGCAGTCCATGGCTGTCTGAGGGATTTAAAAAAAAAAAAAAAAAAAGGCATTTTACATCTAGTTTTTTAAATGGCCTTCAAAAGGGATCTCCTTTCTGGGGATTCACCCCACACAGACGCTCAAGGGGGACCCCGCTCTGGACAGTCACCGCATCTTGACTTCTTCCATGGGAAGAAAAAGGGCAATCAAAGTGTAGCATCAAAGTCACCTGTAACACGCTGTGATCGAGTGTTTAAATCATATTCTGACCCTAAATAATTCATCAGGCTCGGAGATGGACAACCAGAGGTGAGGCACTGCGGGACCGGTCCCCAGCTCCGGGGAAGACACTTGCCATTTGCAGAAAGGAAGAAACCTTTTACAGCGACCAGAGGGGGGGGAGCCTTCTCCCTGCAGCGAGACCTAACGTCTGTCTTAGCTAATATCTGAATTTCTTTATGTTAAGGGCTCACAGGGCTACGCTGGGGATGCTCCCACCCAGGCAGCACCCCAAATACACCCTGCACTTTGCCCTCCTCTCTCCAGGGATGGCAGCACTCGCATCTGATCCCGCTCTCACGGCGTGCAACTTCCCTCCTTCAATATTAGCAGGGGGTTTAAATATTCCAGGGCTTTTCTTTGTAAAATTTATAAAATGCCAGTTGAAGTGCCATTCATGTTGAAAGGCTGCGTCTCTCCATCAAGGCTTCTTGGACTAAACACAACAATATAGCAAACATTGGCCATTAATAATTGAGAGAAACTCCTTCCCTGCACGTTATTTTTCATCAGAATGATGTGTTATTAGTTTATAGATATATATTTTTTAGCTGAAGGCTTTTTTGGCAGCAACTCGGCCTTCACAATAATGGACTTCACTGTATGTAAAGCCTTGGAAAAAGAATGTTTTTGAGAGAGGCTCAATAGTGAATGAATCTGGTTTGGAGAGGGAATTTGCTTTAGAGTGAAATAGAAAAATAGTGCCATCTTTTGGAGTAACCGGCTCTGCTAGCATCCCGCTGGGTGTCGAGATGCCCGAAACCACTTGCCACCTCAACAGCTGGATTTAGGTCTGGCTATTGCTGTCTCAGAAAGTCTTATTTTTCCCAAAACCACAATAATTTCTGGATTCAGTACATATGCAAAGGGAAGAACATTTATGCTGGAGGTCAGGTCTCTGCTCTTCATTCTCCCTGCCATGCCCAGCTGCATCCATACTTCTACCACATGCACATGTGTGTTCATGTGCCTGAAAAGCACTGCAACAACAGGATCTCAGACTTTCTCCCTGGGATCTCACTTAACTGAGATTCCGGCTGTAAAGGAAAAGGGCAATGAGTTCCTGAGCAGCATGGAAAGACTAACAGCTGTTTTACAAGCATTTTCCGCAAAAACCGCTTACATTAAATACAGACCCAAGTCTTTTCCTCTCTCTCTGTGTATATATCATGTATACCTCCATCAATCCTGCCAGGTGCTCTGTCATCTTTCTGATGGTAGCAGCAACCGAGTATTTAGCCAACAAAAGAGTATTTAGCCAACAAAAGAGTATTTAGCCAACAAAAGAGTATTTAGCCGTTCAGGCCCCTGTGCCAGTCCCTGCAGGGCTGCTCTCGCCCCTCGTTCCCTCCGCACCAAGAAACCGGCTTCGGGGGATTTAAAACTGCTGGTTTTCAGGCCCGGCTTGACAAATTACCAAGATTAATTCCAGTGCAGGGCTCTGAAAATCAGGGGAGAGAATTTGAGCCTCAGCTCTACATTCAATTGCCGACTGATTAAGGGTAGTTGTAGCTCAATAATCAACTACATAAAAAGGTTATACTCCAAAAGCACAACTCACCATATCGAGATATTTTGCCTTCATCTCGTAAGGATGAGTGTAGCTTTTAATCAGTATTTTTGCCTACACATCACCTTTTCCTTTCTGGTCTCACAAATGAGAATCTTCAGATACTTTCCTTTTGGTTCTATAAAACTGACTTATTGGAACAATTTGGCAAATGTTTATCCTACTGGGAAAAGGACACGTTTTGGAGCTCTTTCTCCGGACCAATGAACATTACTCTACAGCACTGCATTTCACAATGTTATTTTTGTTTCCTAGGGTCACAGAGAAAACAATATTCGAGTTTTGTTCCAAGGATCAGGAGTTATTTGACACAGAAAAAATCATAGGTGAGCCAGCATCCAGACATGTCCTGCAATTAAGATCTTGAGTTATTGACTTTACATTGACATCAGGAAGTCTATTAAATGCTGCTGTGGGCAATATGTATTTGACATTGTACAGGTGCACAACACCCTGGCAAAGCATCCAAATGAATGACAAAACCATACAGAGCTGCAAAAATACCCTCAAGCTGCAAGAACGGGACAAAGCTACATCTTGATTAGTCAGCGCAGGCTGCTAACGGCGCTGATGGAGAGTCATCACCGAGGAAAATCGCCGTTCAAAGGCAGATGACATCTATTAAAAGGCCGCAAGAACCCAAACAAATAAATATGTATTGAATTATATAGATATATATATAGATATAGCTTAAAGACAAAACAATTGAAGGACAAAAGTCAACATGTATTTAATAGAGTCATTTCAACTGCTGAGCTCAGTAGAGATGTTCATATTCCGGGGGGGGGGGGGGGGGGGGGGGGGAAGACATGTTCCTTCACAATTCAGCTATCCAAAACTTCCCTTTTTATGTGGGCTTTTATTATGTTGTTTCTTTAGGCATCAGGGTTAGTTTGGCTTTTTGGTGGAGTGTTTTCTTTTTCCTTTTACACAGATAAGCTCTTACGGGGAGTTTCCTCTGACCTTGGAGACATTATGACTAGCTTAGCAATCATCTCGGATTTTACTCAAGATTTGAAAGTGAGCAGGAGTGTTTGCACAGACATCACTGGGATATAGAGCCGGCTTCTGAAATGTTTGTCTTATAAAGACTCTAATGACATTTTGCCAGTTTTATACTGCTACAACACTAAACCGTATCACAACTGACACCGGACTTTTGTATCTGTAACGACTGTCCTCTGCCAGCTCTACCCAACGCCTGATTGTCTTGCTTAACCTTCACTTCCCAGCAATTAGAAAAAGCAATATTAAAATTCCTCCCTAGGCATTTGCTTGCCAAAAACAACAATTTGAAGTTTCAAAACTGCTGGTAGCTTTTAAAAGGACAGAAATCAGAAAAACTAAGATACAAAAGGAAAGAGAGGAAACCCAAGCTGCATCAATCATTTAAGCATTCCAGGTATTGCACTGTTGGTTTGTTCTTTGGTTAGAACATGCCTGAAATATTTTTTTTTTTAATACCTTTTAGAAAGCAGCATTTAAAAACCAGCTACACTGAATTAAATGCATCATCTGGAATAAAGCCGTAAACAACTCCCCTGTAAGCTCTGCGCAAACTTTGTGCCACAGGATCTTTTCGCTCGACTCACTGCTTATTTGAATTTCATGAACATGAATGTGAGAGGTGTGTCTTCTGGGGGATGAAAAAACCCCAGATAGAGATCAAATATTGTTCTGATGCATGGCAAATATCATCAGCCTAAGTGGAAAAGGAGCTTACTGCGGATCCTGTCCATAAGGCAAGCAAATTCCCCACAGCTCACAGAAGATACTGCAATGTAAAAGGATTGCATTCTCTATCCAGGGCTTATTTCTCTAGGAATAGAAAAGAAACTCCTAATAGCTGCTGCGGCCCTCCACCACTTTCAAATCGCACATTTGCAGCTCTCACCCGTATGACCACTGACAACTAGCAGCAGGGAAGGAAGAGTGATGTCGTTTTAGCCCAGCACCAGGTCGTTGTCGCTCTCTGCCTCTTCAGTTCAGGAAGCCTCTTCGCAGGCAACAGATGATGCTGCACGCAAACCTCATCACTGAGCTGCCGCAGCAATTAGGTTCTCGTGTCACACTCTGATTGTCTTTTAAAAACATCCTGCTTACAAATAGAAATTTTAAGAATAGGATAACACATCTAAGTGGCTTTAGGAACGGCAATTCCCATCTTCAGACGTGACCTAGTCACAGAATCACCACTAAGGCTGGAAAAGACCTGTAAGATCACCAAGTCCAACCACCACCCCAACCCCACCATGCCCACTAAACCATGTCCCGCAGTGCCACGGCCACACGGTCCTTGAACCCCTCCAGGGATGGTGACTCCACCACCTCCCTGGGCAGCCTCTGCCACTGCTTCACCGCTCTCTCAGGAAAGACATTTTTCCTCATATCCAGCCTGAACCTCCCCTGGCACAACTTGAGGCCGTTTCCTCTTGTCCTGTCGCTTGTCACTGGGAGAAGAGACCAACACCCACCTCCCCACAACCCCCTTTCAGACCAGAAGTGCTGAAGTGCCATAGAATGAATATAAGCAACGATAGGGATGCAGAAACCACCATCCTCTCACCGAAATCGAACATAGGCAGAGACCAAGACCAAATACAATTTGGAAATCCACTGCATGTCCCGGAAGAGCTGACAGGCGTTTACCTTGTTTTGACTCTGTGGCCTTCGGGAGCCCACATTCACTCAAACACCATGGAGAAACTCAAGTTACTTGTTGCCTTGGGAAATTCCTCCGACACCTGAGCCTTAATGACCAGCCTCGTGCCTCCTAGGAGCCTGACCAGTTTTGACACCAAAGCAAGGTCAGTTTAGTACTATTGCTCCCAATTCCAAAATCCCCATCAAACCACAGCACGGCACAAGCAACGGGAAGGGCTTTCTCCTTTCGCTGCGCCGTTTATTGTCATATCACCCTCCCTGACTAATGTCTGAAATTGAAGCAACGAAATCAAACAGGGGGGACAGAATCCAAAACCCTGAAGTGTGTCAAAACAGATTTTACTTTGTCGTTGAGACACTTGATTTATGTGAGAAGCAGAAACAGGATTTAAGGATAGTGCTCCATGATGTCGAACTGCGCTAATTCTCCTTGACAACTTCGCTAAGCACATTACAGTCTCGCCAGAAACTGGTGCAATTCAGCTGTCCCTCCCTGCCCCTTCCAAATCAGGAAAACCTTGACATATCGGCACCTTACTCACTGCTGCTTACCCTGAAATGTATCTGGAGTAAAGCTACCCACAAAGCATCCAGGAGAGGCTGCTTTTCTTCAAGAAGATGCAAACTGATGCCCCAAAAAAAAATTTTAAAAAAGGATGAAGATTAGAATCCTCCTAATCTTGTTAGAAATGGCTTTGCATCCTTCCTCCCGCTGTTTGAGGAAGGACCACGGCTGGGCATGGTGACCAGGTATGGCACCGTGGTGGGAAGTGGTCCCATCTCCCGCGTCCGTTCCCCAGCAGTCGGCAAGTCCAAGAGTTCAGCATTTCCTCTTCGCTTGTCAAAGAGGCCACGTACACATATGGCCTCATTCTCCCACAGCACTTAATATTCACACTTAAAGTACTGACACAGTGATAGAGCTCAGCAATTCAGGCGCTGGTGTTTCTTCGATCCTTTGCAGTAAGCAGAACAACTATGTCAGGCCTAATGCTATTTCCAAGTGCCCGAGCTGCCTGTCACTGAATTATTGATCTGAAGAATTCAAGCTGGCCACACATCATTTGCCCATTGAAAAAATCTGGCGCGCTGTTGCTCCTCGCCACACGCAGTCCTGGCTGCCAGAGGCATCGGCCGTGATGGAGCGGACGCCCCTGCCCGGTACCCGGCTGCCTTAACGAAGCGGAGCCAACCCAAACCCAAAGCCAGCTGCAGCACCACAGGTAGACCTGGGTTAACGTACACCGTGGGTCTTCCTCCCACAGTCACTTTTCTTGCTTGACAAGACGTGATGAAACATTTAACACTGCCTGCGAGTCATTCACATTTGCATTACTCGTCCATACACACCGTGTAAATACCTGGTACCAAACACCGGCACACAGACCACAGCGCCGAACTTCTTCAACTGCCAGGTTACCCATCTGTGGAATAATAATTCAGATTAAAAAAACTAAACCAGAGCATTTCTCAGTCCTCCCAGCCTTTGCTGCAGCTGGTTAGCAGCAAACCTTCTGCAGCAGCACTGCCGTCCATCACAGATCTGCGCCGTGCCGGACCACAGGTTGGGCTCCTTTATTCCCATGCAATAATAAATACTGCAAATAAAACACGCTCTGCAGCTTCCAGTTTTGAAGGCCAGGGCTGTGCTGCATGTTTCGTTCCCAGTGAGGGTCCGGCTCACACCTTCCAGGGTGACATTCACGAGTTCAAACAACCGAGGGCACTTGACAGCGAGTGCCAGCACCGCGGTCCCCATCCCCGTCCCCGCTGCCGGGGCTCCCGCCGGCACAGGTCGGCTCCCTCTGGCCGCAGGTGACATTTCCACATGGCAGGAAAGGGCACGGGTAATGGAAGCAGCACTTACTGAATTTTTCCGGTGCATATTTTCCCTAGGCTTGAGGAGGAGAGCCAGTGCCACATTTAGTCTTTTTAATTAGCTAATTTCTAATTGACCAGGTTTCTGCACTTCTGAAAACCACACCGTCACCAAAGGCCAGATTTTTAGTTTTCAACTGTATAATTGGCCAACTTATGTTATTTTTAACATGTGCTTCAGTCACTAAGGGCTCTTCAAAGCAGCAAAGGTTTCCCAGCACAGTCAGTCGACGAAGCGGCTGCCCCTCGGCCCCTTGCAGGGAGATCTGCGCTGGAGCAGCCTCCTCCAGAGAAAGGGCAGCAGAAACCCAAGAACTTTCTTAGCTTCTGCTGCTGCTATTGTTTTTAAAAACATTGCTTTGCTGGTGATACACCAGGTACTCTAACACCAGCGGATTTCTCCCACCCACTACTGGCCGGCAGCGCCGTTTCATTAAGCCGGGGCAGAGGTGTGCTTCCCCTGCGATGGACACTGCCGACGGAGACGGGGTAAAATAATGGCTTCACCCCCCCCCACCGCTCCTGCATGTCCTTGGTTATCTGTTTGTTCTTCCTGATGTCAAACGTATTGTTGGAAAAAACATACGGCCTTGTTTAGAAGTCACATCTCCAATTACATTTAATTACTACTGCTGTAAAATCGAGGGTGACTTCTATTAAATTTAATTACTTCCCCCTGCAGATGGCAAAGGCGGATGGCCGAGGTGTATCTCCCAGGCACCACGGCTACTCGGTGAGAGACACTGCGTCACAGCACCGGCGCGGTGCCTCGTGTCGAGCCGAGCTCAGAGGCAGGGCGTGATGCCGCAGCCCCGCGGGGCGAGCGAGAGGACCACGCTGCGGGTGAAAAGCCCTCGCAGAGAGCACGAAAGCCCACCCGGGTGCCGCTGCCCGGCACGAAGCTGCAGAAGCAAGAAGAGTTTTCAGCATCCCACCCTGCGATGGCTTAGAAAGAGCACAGACAAAGCAATCTGAGGGGCATCTAATCACAGGGTGCCACTGCTCCCCAAAACCTCCGTCGCTTGCAGGAGCAGCCCAGAGAGGCAGCGCTGGGACGGGCGCCCGCACGGCACCTCCCGGGCTCGGCTCGGGGTGAAGCCACCAGCAGACACCAGGTCCTGCCGAAACCACCCCGCCCCTCTGGTCCTCCAAGCAGGAGCCCAGCACGAGACCTTCCTCTCCACCTACTTTACTACTAATACAGAAAATAAAACGAGGAAAAGCAAAAGAAGCATCGCACCGCAGCCGCGCGTTAGTGCTGCGTGTTCCCAAATATATAATACACCTGGGTGGAGACAAGGTGTGCTCGTGATCCCGGGCGAGCTCATACCCATCAACCTCTCATACTCCAGAAAAGTTGTCCCAGGTTCGCAGCAGGCTTCCCCGACGCTCGTTAGCCATAATTCCCAGAGGACGGGTAAAACACCAGCACCTTCCCGGGAGGGTCAGCGCTGTCGGCCGCCCTCTCCCTTGGGGAGCTGCGAGTTTTGCCGCGTATCAGCGTCCTGCTGAACGGCAAAGAGGACTTCTGCTGCTCCAAATGCCTTACCGTCGCCAGCACTATTGCACTGCGGCGTTGTTCAACACAAGTCATGTTTACTAATAAATGAGTTTGAATTTATAATGAACTTGATGGTGCCTAACTGATAGGCCTAAAAACATGCCAATTATCTGACACCCTCAGCTATGATCCTAAACCAGATGTTTGAGTATATAAAAGTATGTTGTGAGGTTTGAAATTGCAGATACAATTACAACCTTCATCTTTATTGCTGCTCATAAGTGTTAAACACAACTACATCTACATTTGAAATTCAGTTATTACCATTTTCCTTCATGTCTCCCAAGCCAAGACTGACTTGCAGCATTGTCACACCGGTAATTATCCTCCTCCTCTGACGGATGCAGGGCAATGAACAAGAATGGTTGTGGAGCCCATTTAACATTCGTCTCGTACAAACAACTTGGTTCTTCCTGCGTTTCCAGGAGCGTTGGCTCACCCAGAAAAGCCAAAGTCTTCAGGGCAATACCCCGGGGAAAGACATTGAGCTTTTAGGCTGCCAGGGAAGCAGAAAGCCAGTGCCGGGAGCCAGCAGCCCAGCAATGGCAAGAGCCGGGGGGAGGTTAAATAAATACGGGTCTTCATTTCCTTCCCACTTTTTTTTTTTTAAGAACACTTTTTATAGTTTGCACTTTCAAGGTTTTCTTCACAGCAACAAGAGCCACTTTACGTACCCAAAAAACCCGTCACCGGTTCATGTCATCACGTGCCTCCAGGACCTGGATCATCAAGAATGCTAAAAATACTGCAAATTCTGGGACAAACCACAAGAGCTGATGCCACGGGCTTAAAGCACACGGGGAAAATATCACGGGCTCGAAGTGCTCCTCCTGAATCGAGGTTGGATGAGGAGAAATATTTTTTCTCCAGCCCCAGAAGTGCAGGAATTTGACACAGAAGAAGAGAGCGGTGCAGAGGCGGGTGTCAGCACTCGTGGTGCTCAAACTCGGTCTCTCCGGCACATTTTACCCTCTTAATAAACGACAAATAGCTGAAAGCATCTGACTGACCCCGCCTGCAGAGCCCCGCTGGCGTGCCACGACCCCCCGGGCGGTGGGGACCCCTCGGGCTGCCGCCGCCGCCAGCGGGTCTCCTCGCTTCTCCCTTTACGCAAACAGAAAGCAGTTTTCTAGCAGGCAACATCTGCTAAATGAGCAGTCTTTCGTGCTAGGAGAGGGGATTAATCGCTCTTTTCATATTTACTTTGGAGGGACAGTTCTCGACTCTTCTTCGAGCACATAATACATGACATTACTGCAGTCCAAGAAGCAGTTACTAATTCCCCCCAATAAAATCTGATTGATACTTGCTTTCCAGCAGAAAATTAGAAAATATGTTGGTTGAATGCCCTCGGTGAACGGAACTCAAGTTGAGGTCGGCAGCTATTTGATGCACTGACCGCTGCTTCAGGAGACCTTGAGCACATTGAATATGAAGCTCCGTTAACGCAAGAAGCCGCCCACCACTCCCGCAATGGCAGGTCTCATCCAAAGGCTTGGAAAAGGAAAGGCGAGGATGGAGAGAGATGCAGTACACGTTGTGTGCTGGGTTCCCACCCCGTGGCAGAGGAAGGAGACTTCCTGGGAGCGAAGGTCGGGGCTGAAGACCCCGGACCGCGGGTCCCATGAGCCGTTCCAGGCGGCCGGGGTCCGATGCCCGTTTCGGACGGGTGGTCACTTGTGGCCACCTCCACCGCCGGGTCTGGGCTTCCCTCGTGCTGAGCCCAGCACACACTACAGTGATTTTTGGACTGAAGCCTGTTGCAATGAGGGGTTTGCCGCACTCCACCCACAGCCCGAGTTTGGTAAATCCTCACTCCCGAGTGAGGATTGAGGAGTGAGGAGTGAGGAGTGAGGACAATGTTGGACCCAGGCAAGGCTGAAAATGCATCAGGGGAGAGGGTGTCACCTATTTAAACTGATTTTAGACAAACAAAAAGCAACAAATTGAGCGGTGCCAAATAGCTTTTAAAGCCACTAAAAGGAAAAAAAGAAAAAAAAAAAGGTGGAAGACGAGCCCGAAATCAAAATCACCCATTAAGCAGGAACGCTCGCTAATGAAACTGCTGCTTCTTAATTTGACTTCACAGAACAAATTGCTCGCTGCAGTATGGCCATAATGACACCACGCTTTCCAATAAAACCCGAGTGCTACCTGCTGCCTTCACAGATTGTCCTGCCAGTTTGCTGACGTTTCTGCCGCACAGACCCGCAGGAAGTAAATCTTTACAACCTCCCAGCCCGCACGGCACGCCGAGGACCCGGGGACAGATGGTGATGAGTGGAGAAAAGGGCATGGGATTGATATTAGGGATGAATCCAGATTGTCCGGGCAAGTGAGGAGGCAATCCAGGACACGTACCGGCCAGCCGTGGAAAGTCCTAATTGCCAAGTGAGCTGCTGAGAGCCCGCGCCCTCCCGCACCTCGTGGCTTCGGGAGCCGCCTGGTCCCCGCAGACGCCACGGAGGGGCCCGGGGCAGCCCACGGCCGGAGAGCGATGGGCAAAACCCGAAACGTCCCCGCTGTCACCGCCGAGGGTGACGGGTGCTGGCTGAGCGTCGCAGAGACCAACCTGCACCAGCCCGGCCTCTGCAAAGCGGAGTTCACAAATCTGCTGATAAAAACACAGGCAATGCTGTCCTCTTGTGGCAGCTCTTTTTTCTTCTTGAGAATGGTATTTTTCAGACGTTTAAAAAAAAAAAAAAAAAAAAAATCTAAAAAAACCCCTAACAACCTCCCAGAAACCGCCTGAAACCAGAGATCCCGGAGAAGAAAACTGGAAAGCCCCACCGGGAGAAATAAGATGGTGAACGAGATGAAGCTCAACTCCCCCCTGATCCGGCAGCGCCTGTGCAGCCGCACCCCGGGGTGCGATGTGGGGAAAGGGCTGCACGGGGGAGAGGAAAACGCCATTTGCACTGAGGAAGCAAACAAGCGGCTGCAGGCTTTGCTTGCCAATGTGTACCCCTTACAGGAGCGCCATGCTCCCTAAAAAAATAAATGTGTTTATCCGTAAGGTTCCTATGTAGCTTACCTTTTGGATGATCGGTAAATAAATAGAGGGAAAACGGAGTTACAAGCTGGCCCTGCCAGCCGGGGCAGGGGGGTCCCAGCACAGCGCCTGCTCCCCTCGCCCGTCCCGCCCGCAGCCCCACGCCGGGGGCTGCCAGGGGCCACCCTGCAAACATGAGGATAAAAAGATAGTAATTTCAGCTGTGTGTTTCCCCTCTCACTCCCTGCACACACCTTTCCTTGTATTTTACAGGTGTGACAGTCTGCGAGGCGCGGTACGCAGCTCGACGGCATTTCTGCACCAGGCTTCGTCTCGCCCTGGTTTTTCTGGGTGCGATGCGGAGGCAGCCGTGCCGGGGCTGGGGCACAGGACCCGGGGAAAGGGGGGAGATGTGAGCCCCCGCCCCGGGAGCAGAGCCTCCCTGCAGGACCATGCGGCCCTTGGTGTCCCCGAGACACCTCCCCGTGTCACACCCCAACGAGGGCTCCGGCACTGTGCCGGGAGGGATGGAGCTGCGGACAGGCGGGAGGGGACACGGCAGCCGGGAACGGGGGACTTGGCGGGGAGGGAAGGAGGGTGTGGGGGTGCCTGCAGAGCACCTACGCAGGCAGGGAGACTGCGGGAGTAAGATGGACAAGCTGCTCTGGGGGTGTGGACACGCAGGGAGGATGGTGAGGGACCACAGAGAGGGAGGAAGCACCGAGCAATGGGCACTGCTGCCTGTGAGGGCGGTGGGGGCACAGGCCCCGAAGGCTGCAGCAGCCGCTCCTTCCTCGCTCCACTCCTGTCTCCCTGTCCCGGGGGGGCTGCCATGGCCAGCGGGCTGGCTGTCCCTCGCTCGCCCACTGGGCCAGGCTGCGGTCCCCAGTGTCCCCAGCGCCCCAGCCGCTGCGCTGCCAAGGGGACAGACACCAAACTCAGCTGGACCCCGGCCAGCGCCTGCTCCGACTCCGGCGTTGGACAAGGAGCCAGGAGGGAGCAGCCACTGCTGCCGCTGTGCCCACCGCCTCCTCCCTGCAGGGCCGGGGGCTCCGACGCTACCGGGGGTGCACGTACCCCCGTCTGCGTGCATGAGATGCTCTTCCAGCTGCTCCCCCCACGGTACAAGCCGAGATGGGGGGAGACAAAGCCCAAACCTGAGGGGCCATCGCTCACTGGGAGGACAAACATCACTCGGCGGCTGCTCCTCGCTGAGCCCGGGGCGAGCAACGCTCCTGCCAGGCTCCCCCCGGCTCCACAAACTCTGATCCCGTCCTCCGCCGGCTGCCCAAAAAGATCTGCTGAAAACAATTAATATATGTAGATTGTTTATTGATTCCAACATATTAATAGATTGGATAATAAACAGTACTTTTAAACATTCTCTTAACCAAAAATATAACAAATATTTACAATCACTCAGTAAAAATACAAAAAGCATACAGAGGCACTGTCTTTCTAAAAGACATAAGTGTAAGAGGTATCAAAAAATAGGAGACAAACATTGCTTGTTACAGAATACTTTACAATCACTGACTTGTGCAGTACAATTGCTATTGGAATATCATTACATCTGTGCAGTTTTGCCAATATGCTCACATATTTAGAATTTAATTAATACCAAGCTAAACTGCATTCCAGGTATATCAAAAATAAAGATAAAACAATAAAAAGCACAACATAAGCAAAAGCTGGGTTGGGAATTCAAGGTAGATTACCCTCTATACAAGCGTTCTAAAATATAGTGTGTAAAGCTTTTCTAAAGAGAGAGCATCCCTTTTTTCTTCTCTTTTTGCAAAGGCAGTGGTAAGTGTATCCTTTAAAAAAAATTCAAATTCTAATGTTTTATGAAGCCTTAAATGGCAGGTTCGTATTGCCGCTGTTGCCTGCGATGGAACACCTTGGGGGATGATGGGCAAGAGGTTTTGCAATACCACTGATGCCACACAGGCTCCTTCTGCAAGTGGCATCGCAGACGGGTTCAGCCCTTGGGGAACGGGTCACCCTCCGCCTCCGGCGGGTGCAGGCAGGGTGCAGGCAGGGTGCAGGCAGCCCTCCGTGCACCGCACACCCCATGCCCAGCAATGGGCTCTGCCCACCTCCCGGGGAAGCATCGCCCGCCTCTGTGAAACTCCGTGTGCGAGTAAAGGCAAAACTAACGAGGCAGGAGCGTGACACGGCGCCCGTCGTTAGCAAACATCCACCCCTTCCTGCGCGTCCACATTGCAAAACCGTGTACTGCCAACAGCCGCAGACATCGCCTTTTCAGTGCTTTGTGTGTTTGGGAGATGAAACCAGCACTCAGAGGCTCAGGGATCTCATTTTCCCCTTTCTGCAACTGCAGAGGCCGATCAAAGTTTACAAAACCGCACTGCTTTTTTGGGAATTACTTGGAAGTTTAAGATTTATAAAGCATGATGAAATATTCTATGGTTAAATCACAAATAGCTGAAACACGTCTTTTACCCGCAAATCAAGAGCAAACAAACAGCAGAAAGCGAGCAAACCGAGGTACGGCAGCGGAAGAACGTGACATGAGGCCTTTTAATTGTTGATCGAGATCACAGCCCAAGTCAGAAGAACCCGGTGGAGGCACCAAGTCAGGAATCTGTGATCCATCACTTCAATAAAGCAGTGTACAGCAGCTACTAACCACCATTTGAATTACTGAAAAAAGGGATAATGTCTCTTCAAATCCATACCAGACACACTACATTTGGCTATCGGCCCCGATCAATGTGATCGGTTGATTTAAAAACAAATAAACAAACAAAACCCCAGCAAGGACCAGCAGAGGCAAGCCACACTGTGCGAGGCAGGAGAAGCAGAAGTAGTAGCTCATTTGTCCGTAGTTTACGCATGATTTATTTACACCAGCTGTATTGGATATTAGGAAAATAGGATTAGCAAGACTTTCACCCACTTTAAAAACTTCTCGGAGTCCTGAAAAGCCCTGCAGAACAGACGGATGCTGTTGATGTGCAACCACCACGTTTCAAGGGGCGATTTATTAACTGCTCTTTCCGGCTGCCAGAGGAGACGCCGCTCCCCGGAGGGGCTTTACCGTATCCTCAAAGACAGCACTATCGGGTTTTGGGGGAAAAAGGAAGTCACTTTAGCAACAACCCCTCATCCCCTGTACTTTTTTCTAACAGGCCGAAATAAACTACAGCTCAACACCCGAGGTCCCGGGAACCGTACGATTTCAATTTACCTGGCACAACACAGATGATTTTCGGACGAAACACGAAGCCTGTTGCGCGCTCCACACAGAAGTTAACAAGCAACTACAGTTGACGGTGGGATTGCTAGGACTTGGCTTTATATCCCACAAAAACATCACTTTAACAGTTATATTCTCAACATGTGCTGAAAAGAATTGCTCCGCCCTGCATTGCTTTGACACTTAGATTAATCTTTATTCATTAAGGCCTGTGCAGGTTCATTATATTCATTAAGGCCTCGGAAAAGCAAAATGCATTCATTATGATATACCTCAACTGATTTTTAATATATTTTTTCAACCATTTGCTCCTCAGGTACTTGTGCCAAAAATTCATACAGCCAACCAATTAGTTATGAATTAAAGCATCCCTTCCTCAGCATCGCTGCTCATTTACGCCTTCCGACTTCCAATCGATACGGGTAAGCGCCAGCCACACGGTAATACTGAACCTGGCACCGCTACGGATGCGGACGCAGGCTGGGTCACGCACATTCACCCGGTAGCATCGGTCCCGAGCGGCTACGGGGAAAGCACATCAAAGGCTTTGGGTTGTTTTTGGTACTTCATTTGCAGAAAATGTTGCGTTCACCTTGCACCCCCTGCACACATACAGGAATAAAACCAAAACCTTAAAGCTCGTCACAACTATGGATATAGAAATCATTTCTGAGGCACTGTAAAAATGACAAACATCACCTTTCTAGCTTAGGCTGTAAACATCACAACAAAGATTTACAATTAAATGTTTAAATACATATTCACACATTCATGTCCAATTTTAACACTCGAATGGGGCATCATGAGCTAGAAGAAAGAAAGAAGGAAAGGGCAGGTATTTCCAGTTTTACCCCTCTGCGCTCTGGCTGGCTAAGCAAAATCAAACAAGCAATTTATTTGACAATAGTCAAACTAGAGGATCATGTGTTAATACTGGCTGGCTGTAAGTCAAAACTGTCACTGACATCAAAAACACCAGGATTTTTACCTAGGATTTAAAACAAAACGTTCTGAGATCATCTGTATTTTCCAGATGAACGCAACAGGGTTTTTAACCCACCATAAAATGCGTTATACTCTTAGAGAAGCAGCATGATGTCATTTAATATTCAGTTTCACAAATTTTACTGTGAAATGAAGGTGATTCATAATTTTTTTTATTTTTTTTTTTAGATAACCTTTGCACCTAAATCCTGTGCAACTCTGGTAAGAGGCCAGAACACGTGGGATGATCTTAAAACCCACAACACAGGGTTTAGTTTTGGTTTCTAGCAACACGCTTTGCATGCTGAACTCTGCAGGGCAAAACCTGGTTAAAGCTCTTTTTGGGAAAGCTTCAAACTCCCCTAACAGCCCCCTGTGAGCTCCGGCTTCCACATTTCAGACGATTACTTAACAGGGGCGGAGAGCACCGACGATTGCCTTAGTTGGCTGGCAGCTAAAAAATTTCCAAAAATACTTCGAGGGCAGAGGGTTTTTGCTGGGTGCGTGTAGGAGGGGAGCAGCAGACGGCAGGGCTGCCTGCCCGACGCACGCCGCTCTGCAGGGCTTTGTGCTCTATTCATATTTAATCTAAAAACCAGTCTAAAATCCATGTATTTCTGCACCCAATAACGTCCCGTTTCTAGTTTTCTGTGTTTATTTTGAGAGCACAACAGTTTATGTGTAGCTAATTTACTATCACATTGACTAAACGTTTATATTAGCCAACCAGAGCACTCCCAACACAAATAAAGGAAATTCCCATCAAAAAAAAATTTAAATTAATAAATTATTTTCAGATACTTCAGCAATGTCCTTTGCTTTTGCTGACACTTTGATATATTTTTTTTTAAAAGTTCATAAAATAACACTCTTAGACTTATAATGGTCATGTAGAAAATAACGACGATGGAAAACTACCGAAGGATTATATGGTATCATACAGAAGAATGCTTCCAAGTTTCACGTGGCGGTGACAACTGGTCCTCCCCAAATGCACGAAGCCTGGTCCATCTCCGGATACCAACGTCGGTATCCAGGCAGTCAGTACGCTCCTTGAAAACGGTTTTCTATTTCACAGGCAGAAATAGCTTTCTTAGGCGGCGGTAGAGTGAAGTAAGGTAGAGAGACGTGATCCAACCCGTTCCATCTCGCCCGTGACAGAGGCAAACACAACGTCTGAGGTTAGTAGCAGCAAGTTGTTAGCGTTCGCTAACGGAATTGTGTGGTCCTTCTCCCCACATCCCTTGCGTGGTGAAGCGGTTCACATAGAGAGCCCAATGGTTAGACTGCTGATACTTGTTCGTCTTCTGCAAAAGAAAGACAGAAGAAGAGGAAGTTATTCCACCAGCCCCCTGCCCCGGACGCAGAGGGCACACAGCAGCACCCCCTTATTTCATGACAACGGTTCTGTGAAGACTTCACTACTTCATCGTGATGTTTTCACTGCCTTAACGACCGACCACAACATACTCAGTACTGACATTTAACAAAGCCTCAAGCAGCCTGAGGTATTAGATCACACAAGAAAGATGTATTGCAAAACAGAAAACGCCAGATCCTCCAAAAACCATTTGCATGCAGCTCCCAATATCCCAAAAGCTACTGACAGCAGTAAATTACTTTCCAACATGCAGTGAGCGTCATATCCCAAATAAAATTAACCAGGCACTTTAAAAATAGTAAAATAGGCATATCGAAAAGCGTATGGTTAAGTTTTGTTTCGAAAAATTCAGATTAAAATGTTTGAAGCAATTATTTCCTTATTTTTACATCAAAAACATTTAATATCACAACTGAATTAATGCTGGGCAACTTTACATTTTTACCGTAAGTTTCAATTGCAGTACTAATATATATGTTAAATACTGTTTACATATTTTCAAGGGCCAAGATAGGATCATTTTGCATCAGAAACTGTTTTTATCTAAATCCACGCTCATTTTAAGCCAGACTGAAATTGAAGGAAACGACCACAACATTCTAATAAAAAACCGAGTTCGCTACCAAAGGGTACAGCGAGATCACATCAGTGCATGGGTATTGAAAGCAAATCAGCAGATACACAATTAAGCAGAAATTCCCCTAACTTGAAGTCAGTTTTGACACAACATAAGAGCAGTCTTTTCCAGAAAAATCTCTTGCGTTTTGGTCACCCGATACATGCCGCGCTCAGCAGCACTGGCCGTTGCTTCAAACAAGATCATCAACTGGAAGAGACACTGTCAGGCCAAGCTGGGCTGAGAAGTCAGCTTTTATTAAATGCACTTTCAGAAGAATAGAAATTCACTGTTATTTTGTTCAATATTTTTTAAACTCAATCTCCAGAAATCTCTGTTGAGGAATAAGACAGCTTAATGCTAGCACATGAGAATAGAAATGTGAAACGAGTCAAGAGCTGTACAACACCCCACCAAATCCAAATGCAAAACACTCAGTTTAGGTCGTCGTCATCCTGACACCATTGTAAAATTGTAGGACATCAGTTAATCAACCCAGAGAGGCTGGAGTTTTTCTGCATGTAATTTATAGCCTGACAGTGTCCCTTAAAGGCATCACCACCACTGAGGGGACAGATTTTAAAGAAAGAAGAAATAGTATCTACATGCTCTTAAGTGTCTCAGAGTCCTTGGGAGATCTCGTATGTATATTTAGAGATATATTTATTTATATATAATTTAGAGTCTGTTCGGTGTCAACATGCTTTTTCTAAAGGGAAGGCATTCTTTTTTTTCAAACGTGTATATACATGCATATATATATGCATATATATGTATATGCATGTATATACAGCCATACAAACATTTGTATATTTAGAGATTAATCAAGTTTTAATCTCCAAGAATGACCGAGAGAAAGCCCAGAACATCGTTGTGAAGTAAACACTGCACAGACCAGATTCACACAGCAGTTCACTTAACATCTACCGAGCCAGGTGTTGCACATACCATCCTCTTCACTATCTGCGTCAGTCATATCTGCTAGTTTGGGGTTGGACGGCTGCCGACTATGCCACTGAGGCATCTTCGATGAAATACAGGCCACCGGTTCGCTACCGAGAGAAGCTGATGAAAGTCTAGAGAGGTCACTGTGCAGCATCTTTGACCTCTGCACTGCCACACTATAGTCTGGAGGTTTTAGGTGTGGGTGGTGGGGCGATCCTTCCTTTATGTCCGCTAAAGAAATCCCCATGTATCCCGGAGGGGTGGGCGGTGGCTCCCTATACCTATCGTCCTTCTTAGGTGAGGTGACACAGTACACTGGCACGAGAAATAAGCAATGGAAATGTTAAAGAAGAAAACAAAGGAAACAAAACGTTAAAAAATCATGAAATGTTACAATGGCAAAACAGAAACTGATAACAAAATGCAAATGCAGAAACACTGGTTATAACAACAGCAGCAGATATTTATGCTTTCATTTATGTCTTCTACTTATTTTCAGAAGTCAGAGTAGCAACAGACCCCGTGAACTCATTAGGCAAGATGCCAATCGAGCGGAAACAGGACTATAGCCTTCTCCACATTCAGCTTGCAATCGCAGCGCTCATTATACTCCCTACTCCCGCGGCACCGCTCCACCGCGGGATGCCAAGGAGCTCTATGGTACGGACGGAGAGCCAGCGCGGCAATGCTGCCGGCTGAGTCTGCTCCCACTCTGTTACAGGCTGGGAATTGCAACAAAAGAAATTAAGGCAACTAGCCCAAAGTTACTTTGCACAGTGTGCTAGAGACCGATGGCAAGAACTGTTGGTTGACTTCAGCAACATCCACTTCATCACCCATCGGTGGCTCAACAGAAATTCATTACAATAAAATATCACTGTATCAATTCATGTGTAATAAGACATTAAACCATCCCATCAGCTATGCTATAGGAAGAAAAAAAACCCCAGCATCACATGAAGCTGCTCCTATGAGGCAAACTGTCTGCAGAGCCTGCATTCATCATTTTGCATTTTCTAATAGCAAACGATGGCTTATCATGTCCATAGTTTCCTTCCCCATTCATCGGCAGTTCAGGTCACACCGGCTCTCAACCCAAAGCTTAACTTGTTCGAAGTTCCCTCCCCTCCCACCCACCCCCAAGTCTGGGGCTCATGTGCATGTTAAATTGGGCTTTTTCCACGTGCATGTTGCAACAGGAGAGCTTCAAAGCCAGAGTAATTTTAAAAATCTATTAGTTGAGTGAATTTGCATTCTTCTTGTGGATCCATTTTAAACAATGCATGTTCATTACAGTCTCATTTATTTCAGCAACTGTAATACTTTCTTATCTTACAAGAACGTGAAAGGGTGAAAATAAAAGAGTATTTCTTATTGTATTGTGGCCTTGGGAGATTCTGGGTGTTGGTATCAGGAATGAGAGCTGGTTCATATCTGATGGCCTCAGTTCATGCTTGGGCTTATAAGAAAATAAAACTGAATTCACATATTCTGGGTTTTAGCAGATACACATGGGTACAGGCAGAGGTTTACACTGCGGATTTACCGGAATCATTTTCATTTAACTAGCATTTAACTGGGCCCTATGAGAAAGCAGGGGAAGCAAAGGAGACTTTCTTCTCCCTGAAGGGCTGCGGAAGGGCTGGGTCCTCCGAGCAAACCCCCCACCTTCGGTCTTCGTTGGTTTTGCAGGACCACCGACGAGGGTGGGTATATTCTCCTTTAAAGGAGAAAGCTTCAGGCTTCCTAGAGCTAACATTGAGCCTGCTGTAATAATGAAATTAGGAATAATGTGCCCTTTTGTAACGTACCAATTCATAATATTTGAGAAATTCTATCAAAATAGAACATTAAGACCATTTAAAGTCCACAGCGTTCAGTGTCTGTAATTTCCATCACCCACCCAGTGTCTCGGGAGGTTACAAAACCCTGTCACAAGGAACCCTCCTTCCCCAGCAGCTGATTACTCACATACTCGCTTTATAAAGAAAATAGGGTGACATTCCACACGGTGGTTAAGGGAAAAGTAACTAAAAGGCAACAATACAAATTTTGATGCCTACTATAGGTAAAAGTAATGGAAAAGCTTTTGGATGTACAGCAACGGCACATGAGCATTCCACACCTTCTCTGCTGGTAAAGCAAAGGTTGCAGCAAGAAACGTTCCATGTTGCAAAGGGTACAGATGCACGTGAAGTTACAAAGCCATCGCATTTATGGATTCTGCCAAGACCACATTCTGCCATTAGTATGTGGGCAGTGCCTCTCCAGCTCCATTTCAAAGGTTTCAAGCAAGAAAGCTTGTGCCAATCCTTTTGGAGGACTATTCAAAAGCAGCACTCATTAAGCAAACGAACTGAAGATTCTTGTTTTGTTTACAATATTCTGAACTCATGCAGTCATTACAGACTCCAGCAACAAGCTGTTTGTAGAGAATAAGCAAATGGTGAAATAAGTGAAAATATCTCTGGCATATTGTATGATGGTGATTAGCTAACAGATTTGCATTTGCAAACCAAAGTCATATCCACCTGTATCAGATCTTTGCTTAAGTAGACATAGACATGCTCTACCGAAGCACGTTGCTGAGTGTTTCCTACCAGCGTGCTAGGACTGCACAAAGGAGGCAAGCTATATGGTGCAGTATGTAAACAGAATTAAAAAGAAGGGGAAGAGCTGTAAGCAAAGATAGCATGTCCCGAATAGCTAACACGCCATCTCCCAGAACAGCTCAAAGGCTCATGAGCAGCTTTGAAAGGCTACCAGGGCAGAGCACATGCACAGGAGTGAGCTGTGAGCAAGTTTTCTGCAAGGCTCCACCATGCTGCCTTTCTTCTACAAAGCCAAGGAGGGGGAACGCAATCCAAGACCTCCATCCTACGTGCGATGTTTATTCAGGCAATTACCTTTGATAAAATAAACGCCTCTAGCAATCCAGACAGTAATTAAATTGCATTTCAGCTGCACCCTTCACTTACAGTCTAGAAAGCTATGCACTCCATGTTTTATCTTGTTCCTAACCCAGTTCCTTTAGTTTTGGCTGCAAAACTCACTAGGACAGGGAAAGAACATCTTGCTCGGTAGAACTATGCATCTTTGAAAAGACGTTTTATAAGTTTTTCTCCTTTCATACGTAGCCAAACTGCAGTTGTATAACCAAATAAATGGCAGTTTAACACAGCAAAGATAGGAAGGGAATGTGCTTTGCCCTTGAGCTTCCAGAGACAGAAGCCCTGCAGGTGAAAGGTGCCCCAGCTCCAGAGAGGTGGGAGAGCTCTGTACCACCCAGCAGTCATGCTCTTCCCTCTCGGGTTCATGGCAAGTCTGTATTATATGGACTTCAGGAAGCCCTGCTCGTTGCTCCTTGCCAGAGAAACGTCTACAGTGATGAGTCTGTCCAAAAAAATAAAAGGTCATAGTACCAAGAGGAACTGCCTGACATTTTCATGAAGACAGTTCTCCTGCAGACCCATACAGTGGTTGGGAAGTGTGCTGCTTTATCACTTCACTTTTCCTAATGCAAAAGAAGGTGGCTTGAAACCACACTGTCTGTGCAGTGTTCTGATTAAAACCACGTGTGAAGCTGAATTTAACATGCCATCCAGCCCCCAGACCTGCTGATGTCACTTCTTAACAACTTAGCATCAAAATGAAAAACAGATGTAGAAGCTTCCATAAGCTGTTGGCTTGGCTTACCTATCAGGCCTTTTTCTGTACTTGAAGTAACAGTTTTGTAAGTTGTATCAGCGCCTGGTTTAGAGTCCAAAACCTCCGCCTGCTCTGCTGTAGAGTTCTCCAGCCCCCTCCGCTTAATTGTCCCATAGTTTGTTTCGTAGGTGTCCGACAGCGAGCTGGAGGAGGCCCAGCTCTGCCGAGACTGATCGAGCTCCACGCTGGCTTTTGACTGCCTGTTGGTTTTGGAAAAGGCTTCGGAATACAAATAAGCCTCCTCAGAGTAACAGTTTGTGGGATCGACTTCAGCTATAGGTCCGTCCAGCTGGGTGTGACGGTAAGAATTGAGGAGATCCCAGCTCTTCTGGTTTGGGATATTCTGGAAGTTGTCATGAGAGCTACTCGAGCATGAAGTCCAGCTTCCCCGGCCGCTATCTGCTGCCTCTACCATGATGTGTTCATGGGAGATCTCCTCGTTGCTCATGGAGGACGTGAAAGCCATCCCTCTGATGAGAGCAGGCCTAGTGATTGACCAGCTACATTTGAAAACAACAGAAAGCAGAAAAAGACACCTTCATCAGCTTTTAAAATACAAGTGACACACTCGGAGACAATTATCTGTTTTTAAAGGCAACTAATCTCTGGCTTTAAAACAGGTACACAGCAAGGTCAAGGCACACGGGAGCACTGACAAGGAACACCGTTATTCCTGACTCACTGCTGCACACGGCAGCTGGGCAGTTATTCCCAAGGGAGTAACAAGTCTGCAGCAGGCGTTTACAGGCTTGACCCCAGATCCATAGAAATCTGGTCCACAGAAGCTTTCCTCTATCAACCACAGCAAGAGGGTGCCTGACAGAAAGCAGAGGAGTAATTACCTCTTAGTTTCAGACTCCTACCACCTTTCCCTTTGCATTTATAATAAAAGCAAAATAAGTATTTAGAATAAAAACCAACCCCTTCAGGGGCAGCAACATAAAGTTGTTTAGACAGAGTGGAAGTAGTTCTATTCCAACAACATTTGGAAATATTGGGCATAAATAACATTCGTGGAAGTGATCTGGAGCGACAGATTCTGAAACCCAAGCGCAAAATTTCTTGTTTAAAGAAATGGCTGCTAAAAGCTCCAATTGCTGTCAATACATAATTACGGGGGAAAAAATAAAGCCAGGTTTGCATGAATTTAGAATACATGAAATTACAATTGCTAGACATCATTCAAGTCTCTTAACTACTTCTGGTTATGGTAAGAAATGCATGGACAGCACAACATTAAAATTCAACACTCTCCCTCAGCAGTTTACTGACACGTCGTGAAATCGAGGAACATTTCTTAGACACGTGTAAACAAATCTTTCTCCTTGTTTTTCTATTTTATAAGTTCTAGCATAAGAACTGCTTTCTTCCCTCCAAAACCCACTGAAACTAAGGCATAAAGGAACAACCATAAACAATCTGCTTTTAATTTGCAAAGAGAACAGTGAGTTTGGACAGCAGCAGCATCGTTGTTGCAATTCACTGTCCTTCAGCAACCGCTGAAGATGGCTTTTCATAGCCAGGACCAAAGGTAACCCACAGTGACCCGGTCCGAGGGGGCATTTCACTCAGTACACTGGGACTGTTCTGACTAAACATGTCCTCAGCACGTGTTATGTCTTTTCTAAAAGGGAATTATTTTGGTTTACGAAGCACGCCTTTAAATTCCCAATTTAGCACAATGAATAAACAGAATCACTAATTTCTTAAGAGCTGCAATCACTTCAGCAAAGCATCCACTAACAAGCCTTTTTTAACAGGGGAGAGACCACCACAGAATTAAAATCAATTATACAGAAACAACATATATCTCTTTATAGAGTTCAATCATTAAACAAATTACATTGCTTTGAGTTGAGCTGTAAAGATTACAAACATAAGGAGCATCTCTCATTGACTTGAATCCACAACATCCGAGGACAGAAGATGCTATCCCAAGAAGATTCCCACACATTAAATCTTACGGATCAAGGCTTAACATCTAGTAAGACAAAACCAAAAACCTCCAGTTCAAAGTGTTATCTCAGGACGAGTTCTCATTGTGGTAAAGTAGCAAGACCTCTTGTGTGGAAATGCTCAGAAAGACAGCGGCAGAAAGCTTCCAGTTCGCCTAAGCAACAACTGATAAAAAAAGTCCTTAACAATCACATTAGAGTATGTGAAGTGGCTGGCACTGCTGACTCAGAGAGAATGGATAATATCCTGTTCTTGTTCTGCTGTCTCTCACTACTGTGCTCATTTGTTAAGTAACACATTTGCAGTCTCCTGCAAGAGACGTCCATCTGAACTCCACCGACGGGAACATGCCATTGTCTACTCAAGTAATACTGTGAGTTTCTTGGGAAAACAGGCTCTTCCCATACAGAGCAGCCAGTACTCCAGCTTCTAGCGAGAGCTTAATAACCACAGTAGAGTTCGTAACTGTATCCTGACCAAAGCTTCGTTACCCCTTCTGACAGTGGGACACCAAGCCCAACCAAAACCAGTTGCATCTTACCCTGGGCACGGCTGGCCGTAGTCAGCCAGCGGCTGAGGATGCTCTTTTCTCTCTGCCCCCCCCACATCCACCACAATGAGAGACTGGGACAAACTCCTCTCGTCCTGCAGCGCTGCCGACATCGAGTCCACTGAGCAGTTGCTCACGATGCTGGACCGGGATGAAATCTCACTGTGACTGGAATCCGAGAAGTTATCAGATTTAGTGGAAGGTATGAGGGCGTAGCCTAAAGGAGAGGAGAAGAGAACGTCTTTGTCAAAGAGCAATTCAGGTTTACTAGGTACGACAACGAAGTATTGACACACACATTTCTGCAAGGATGCTTAAAAGAAAAAACAATCAAACCCTGTTCGCATACAATTGGTCCACTGAGGTTTTTTGGGTACTAAAGCTTTTAGCATCTATCAGCATCTAGCACTGTAATTTATTAACCCAAGTCCAGCGACACCAATAACCTACCTGCAACTCCACTACTCTCCAGACCCGAAGGTTAAACCTACGTAAACAGGGTCAACAGCTGCAGCATGAATAGCGGGTGGATAGATCAGGTCCCTCCAATTTTGCAAGCGCTGAGTCCTCCAGTATAAATGCAGCGCATTTCCCACCATCCCTCTGCCCTACTGCCACGTGAGACTCAAAAAAAGATTTTGGCAGTGGATGAGGAGATGCTGACTACGGTAAAAGCCAGCTATTAGCACTCAGGGATTAGCCATATGGTCCATTTCAATTTTATCATCTGTTCCAAAATTAACAGAGAAGGAAGCAAAAGCGGGAAACACAACTTTGGCAGGAGCTGGACCAGATGCCAGCGCTGCTCCCGCCGAAGGGAAACAGCTGAAGACCTCACCAGTTTCAGAGCAAAATATGTAATGCGGTTTTTCTGCTTGCTTTACCCTTACCCTCAAATTACTTTTTCCAAACACAAATAATGTATATAGCCCCATATATCCAACACCTCCTCTTCCTAGTACCTGGAGTGAACATAAAAGAGACCACTATATTGGGGACTTCCATGAGCTCCGGCTACATATATCCTGTAGACACTTCCGCTGGTATAGCTAAAGTGATTCCAGACGGGATACCTGTCCCCACACTGCATCAGAAAAAGCCCTTATTATGGGCAACTTGCCTAAAGCATTTATTTTGATGACCTTAGAGAACCAGGGAAAGAACTAGAGTGAACTGAACTCAGCAAAGTGCATCTGGGCTGGTCTGAGGGAAACCACACCAGGTCCTTCAGGTGTAGTGCCTGGACTCCCTCCACACAGGGCAACCTAAAAGTTGAACCATGTATCCAAGAGCATTATCTGAACGCTTCTTGAACACCGACAAGCTTGGGGCCGTGACCGCTTCCCTAGGGAGCTTGTTCCAGTGCTTGACCAGCTCCTCAGTTGGAGGAGTTATTTCCCTAATATCCAGTCTGAACTTCCAGCTGTAAGCCATTCCCAGGCATCCTATCACCGCACACCAGAGAGAAGAGATCAGCCCCTCCCTCTCCGCTCCCCCTCGTGAGGAAGTCGCAGACAGCCATGAAGGCGTCCTTCGGTCTCTGCTCTAAGCCGAACAGACCAGGTGACCTCAGCCGCCCCTCGTAAGTCATGCCCTCTAGTCCTCTCACCATCTTTGTTGTCCTCCTTTGGACACATTCCAATATTTTTATATCCTTCTTCTCTTGTGGAGCCCAAAACTGCGCACAGCACTCTAAGTAAGGCCGCGTCAATGCTGAACATAGCGTGACAATCTCTTCTTTCAGCCAGTTCGCTACACTGTGCCTAATGCACCCCAGGATATGGGTGGCCCTTCTGGCCGTCAGGGCACATCGTTGACCCATACTGAGCTTCCCACCCACCAAAACCCCCAGATCCATTTCTACAGGGCTGCACTCCAGCCTCTTGCCCCCTGGTCTATACGGACATCCAAAATTACACTGTCCCAGGTGCAGAATCTGGCACTTGTTCTTGTTTCATAGAGCCGGTGACTGCTCAGCGCCCTCATCTATCAAGATCTCTCTGTAAGGCCTCTCTACCCTGGAAGGAATCAACGGCTCCTCCTAATTTAGCATTGTCAGCAAACTTACTTGTGTGCACTCAACTCCCTGTGTCCAGGCCATCGATAAAAACACTGAAGAGCACTGGCCCTAAAATTGAGTTCTGGGGAGCACTGCTAGTGACTGGGCACCAGCCAGCTGGTACCCCATTTACTGCAGCTCCTTGGGACCCACCCTTCAAGCCAATTGTTCACCCACAGAATTGTGTACATGCTGGACATTTTGTCCAGAAGGATACTGTGAGAGACAGCATCAAAAGCTTTACTAAAATCCCAAACACCCACATCTGCTGCCTTCCCTTTGCCTTTGAGGTGGCTAATCTTGTCTTAAAAGGGTATTAAGTTAGTAAGGCATGACCTTCCCTTCATGAACCCATGTTGGCTCTGACTCACGGCCGCAGTGTCTTTCAAGTGTTTTTCAGTAACTCCCAGAATGATCTTCTCCATCATTTTACCTGGCACTGAAGTGAGACTGACAGGCTTGTGATTACCATGGTTGTCTTTCTTGCCTTCCTTGAAAACTGGAATAACATTTGCTAGCTGCCAGTTGACTGGGACCTTCTCCAGAGTCCCAAGATCACTGATAAATAACCGAGAGAGGTCTAGCAATAACATCGGCTGACTCTTTCAGTACCCTGGGATGAATCCCATCAGGCCCCATAGACTTAATGTGCCTTCACTTGCAGCAGCAGATTTAGGATGTTCAGATTTCAAGCTCTCTGGAGTATTCAACTCTTTAGATAAGTCCATGCACCATCTTACGGGCAGACCAAAGTTCATTCTCTCATGCTGTCAGGCAACAAAATCAGGAGGTGTCTGTTAAATCTTTTTTTTTGTTTTTTTGGGTTTTTTTTGTTTTGGGTTTTTTTTTTTTAAATAAAAAAACCCACAACATTTTGCCTCCAATAACTCTCTGGCCCACAGTTGTGGTTTGTTCCCCTTTATCTGAGGGCAAAAGGTCTTTGATTAATGACTGTGGTGGTGTTTTGGGGTTTTTTTTTAATTTTTTCTTTAAGTTCCCAGTGGGTTTCTCTATAGCAAATCCACTGCATGTCTTTTTTTTTGCCTTCACTAGGCAAAAACAGTCTATAATATGCTTTACATTATGTGCATAAAATTACACAATTAGAACCTTTATTTGAAAATACTGGATCATCAACTGCTTCATGTACAGGTAAATGAGCACCTGTAACTTAATCAAAACATGGTCTTTCTTTACAGGAGACCATATTAATACACTGTTGACACAGTACTCAGGTAAGCATTTTTTCCCCAAATTCCTGCCCATCTCTCGATTTCTCACTTCATTTCTACCTACATGTGCCTTTGAGCTGGACTGCCATATATTTACATCAATCAGGTGAAAATAGGAAATGACCGGGCAGTGTAAAAGCCACGCCAGTGATACACACAACTTAACACAGAAAATTGATGCCATTAAGTCCATAAAAAATACAGAGGTCATATAATACGGCACCTGGTATACATGCCACTGAGCATACAGCTCATAATTTGAGAGATTTCACAGCTTAAGCTTGATTATTGCAGTAAGATTTTAAGAGCAAATATGAGCATTAAATACCACTATTATCAACCTAAAGAATTGAACCTTATGAATGAAAAAAATGTATTTAAGACCAGCATTTTTAAGATTAAATTTCAGTTTCCTTTCCTTTGACAATAATTAATACCTCATATTCTTTAGTTTGTGTCTAATGGACTCCTTAAAATGAACACAACTGTACTGCAGTAAGAAATGTTCTCACAGTGCATCTTAATTCTAAGATGCTCTTCTTCAAGAACTTCAAAGATCTGGAGAACAAAAGGACTCCTCTTCATTACAGACATTAACACTATCTGAAAGCTGAGTCATTAAATAACAGCACATGTGTATAAACAGACTAAATGCCAGTCTTTGCTGGGCTGAAAAGGTTAGCAGAAGATGTGACCAACGCAAATATACACCAATGCTGGAAACGAGCATTCAATTTACATCATACGAGAGACTGTCTACAGTCTAACTAAGAGAATGTTGCAGAACTTACTGTTTCGTTGGCATTTGCGAAACACCAAGTAACAGAACTGTCACTGTCCCTGTCCCTTGATTCTCTAAACTTCACATTACTGTCATCACTGCACTGTAAGGGTGATTAGCTATAAATAACTGACACCAATATCTGGAAGGGAAGCACATTAAACAGCTTAAACATGTAAATGAATAATGCTAAAATAACTTTGATAAAATCAGTATATCTGACACAAAGCGGACATCACAGTCTTTCGTCTAAAAATACATCATATAGTCTTCCTTCTCCTTCTAGACTTCATGCACAGGCAGTAAGATGTCCACAGATTGCTGTTGCTATAGATACTTGCTGTACTCAGAGCATCACTGTCTTTCTCCTTTTGGTTTTCACTCCCTTCTGAGGCTTCAGCGTGCTCTGCTTCCCTTTTTGCAGTAAAAGCTGTTCTTTCCCTGGAGAAACTTCTTTCCCTAAGTCTTCTAAACCGGGGTCCCTTCATTTTCCTGTGCTCACGCTCAGCTTCTGCCTTTTCACTCTCATCCTGTCTTTCTCCCTTTTCACTTATGTCAGAACTGTCTCTTGCTTTGCAAATCATCCGAATTTTCTTTTGTAAATAAGCCCCACCTATTCCGTAGCTGCGTTGTCCACTGTTCTTGTTGCTGGTTTCACTTGCGAGTGATGAGGAAGAGCCAGAGAGATTCATGTGACTGCAGTTATCCGACCTTTGGATGTTACCAACTACAATAAAGAACACACAGGCAGCTCTTGGTAAGTGACGAGATAAATAACAGCAAAAATAATGTCCTGATTTTAAAACATTTTTTCTTCAATCCTATTTGCATATTACTTGGGTATAGCTCAAAGGAAAATGAAATGTAAGATCAAGTGGAATGTGTTCATGCCTAAAATTATGTCTTTCTGCTGTCTGTGAAGCACCTAATTTTAGTTCAATGAGCTGTTAGCACTACACATACATCACGGTATGGATCACCTCAATCAAATGAGATCAGTGCTAAAAATATGCTGAAAGCAAGTTGAATTAATGAAATAATCCCAAAGAAACAAAATATTATTTTCAAAGAACGAGATGAAAGTTAACAAAAATCACATGTTTATAAGCGATGCTCAAAAATCTCAGTGGAGCTAGGTTTGGCAACCCAAGTAATTAAGCTTCTCGTACATATGCTGTGTTTAAGTAAAATAAGTGGCATTCTCCTACAGGAAACAGTATCTTGTGAAGGCAGAAGTGGACGTCCCAGCATGATCTCCCACTGAAAAGGGTGAGAAGATGCAGTAAGTCACCATGCCATGCCATGCCAATCCAGTGGCTTTGGGCTGTCAAGCGAGTCAAAAGCAGCACAGAAGGGAGGGAAAAGTGCCTTACACCGTTCGACACTGACCACACTGGCTGACTACAAGGTGGTGTTAAGAGATTTCAAATGAGTTCCCATCCAAGGTTGACTAATGATGAAGTGATGCAGGTCTTTTAAAGAAGACATCAAAAATAGAGGGATTCTGAGGGCATCATGATAGACAGGCTTGTATACAAAGCCCTGTGCACAAGAACAAAAAATATGAATAGCGACTCGAGGATTTAGATGGATGCACTACTTTTGCAGCCATCAAAACCATCTGTTCTGGAGAACTGTGACACCGCTTTATCTCCAGCTCCATCTAATCACCTGATATTCCAGCTACCTCAGGCGAAAACATAAGATGTCTCAACAGCCGCAGTTTCTGTGCAACATTGTCGTCTTAAGAAATCCCCGGGTTTGTGAATCCCATTCATGTAACTGGCCACCTAAATCTGAACTGATGCGCTGGCAGGCATCAGCATTTAAGACCTATTGGGAATTGTGTCAGAAGCACTTAAGCAGTTTTTAAGAGAACAGTTGTTTCCCTTTTTAAACAGTAGGTGACTTTTAAGGCCAAAACATATAAATACATTGGAAACTATGCCTATTCATAGAAAGAAATTATTCTATTCTTGACATGAATATTCTAAACTCTCTCTCTCACATCTCATTACCAACATTATTCCTTGCCACTGCCCACCCTGGTTTTAGTACAACACAGGCACGAGTTCCCGAGACGGATGCTGACATGCGCACCGTGAACATTCATGCAGCCACGTACCTTTGCGGGGAGAGCCCTGAGGAGAAGCAGGTGGGCTGGAGTGCAAAGAAGATGCCATGGACATAGTGTCATCTGTTTGTTTCTTACTACTTACTTCCTCAGACAAGCTTAATGACTTCTGCGGCGAGCCTGTACCTACGAAACAGAATCATTTACTGCATATTATTCTTCTTTCAAGTTAGTGATACCTGTTTAAACTACGAATAAGCACCACGTTGAACAATCACTGGAGTATTCAGCAAAGAGAGAAGCAGATGCTCAGATGAATTCTGCACGTGGAGGCAGTCTCCATTCCAAATTTAGATCAGATCAGCAGTGGCCACTGCTACTGCTGGATGCTCATCTGAAGCGTGTTAAAACACCCGAGTCGTAACCAGAACCATTGCAACAGATACACTAGTCGTGGTTTTGGCAAAGGACTAAAGCTGTATAAAGCCTGGAGGAAACCCTTGCCCATGACACTGTTGGGACAGTCTTAAAAACAATTTGCGTCACAGCCAACAAGTCAGTTCAAGATCTCACAATCAGGAGTTCTCAAATCAGCGCTCAGCGGCACTGTCTACGGCTCAGCAAGTTTAGCAAAACCAGTGTACCACTGTACTTCGCAAACTGATGATTTGGTATTTCTTGTTCACAGTTAGACCACCTTGCAGAGGACACAGTGCTGAGGAGTTAATTTAAGTTCTCAATAGCTTGTTAGATCAACACTGAACACTTAAAACACGGGAATGAAGAAACACCTCTCAGCAAAAGCTTCTGGAACGTATCAAGTTGCACAGGCTTTTAAGAGGAAACTTGAAATAAATACTAACTGGAAACACTATTTTACATGCTGCAATATACTGGTTTCTGAAGTTATTTTAATGCATATTGATGCTCAATGTATCATAGAATCATTTAGTATCATTTACTGACTGCAACTAACTTTATCTAATAACCCACAATTGTAGCTTTCAAATGATACAACAGTTAGGCAAATAGGTCAAAAGCATTTTAAAACATAATACTGCTTTGTAACTAGCAAATTTAGAGACAGAAAAAAATTGATGCTCACTAGGAGCAACTAATAACATATGTTGCTCCGTTTGACAATTATGTTGTTATAATGGTGTTCCAGAGGTTAAAATATTAAATGTGATTTGTTTCAATGATTTCACCTAAATGTATTATACTTCAATTTTGTCCTGAAAAGAAACAAGCAACATTGTTCTACTCCGTTTGTGCAAGATCCCTTTAGAATGCAGAAATACACAGTAAAAGACTTAACACGGTACATCTGACCTGTTTGAGAGATTAAGATCACTTCAGCTAGAACATGTTCTCCAGTTCAGAGAAAAAAGTGACGAAGCAAGAGCATATTTGGAGACAGCACCTTACCATTAGTTGTTTTAAGAAGAGTTATTAAAGACTGTGCAAATGACGAAGTAAATGGTACGCTCTCTTAAAACACAGTAATGTGCTTCAGCTATTTTAAAGTGAATGAAGTAAATGAAGCGCAACGGTATCTCAAATAATCCACCTAGCTACAAACAGCTCCTCCGTCTTATTTACTCAATCTATAAAACTCTCCAGACAGGTGAACTGAAGATACTCACTGAACGTGACATGATCCTTTGTCAGACCCTTTTTCCTACCGGGGTATAAATTCACAGTTGGAACCTGAAGAACTTGACTCATCCTGTTTTGTTGATGCTGATGGGCTTTAGTGGTTTGGCCAATTGATCTCATGGGTACCGGAGACATTTCTGAGGATTTCGCTCCTCTTCTCTCACTTAAATTCTTTGTCACTGTTATGGAAAAATTGCATATAAATATCTTGCGCTTTGAATTGCAGGATTATTACAGTCATTCTAAGTATAAGCATCCAGACAAAGCAACCATGGTACGAGGCAGATAAAACGTATCTGAAACCATTTCTACTCCAAACACACCGATCTTGTTACACTGAAGAGGCTGTTACATGAAACGGCATTAAAAAAACTCAACTCTTTTAAGTGCCGTAGAGGTACTTTATCAAAAAGACAAAAAATACGATTTATTTCTACCACAATTGAAGTCCGTATTTTAGATGTTTGTACATAAGGTGCAAAAGCATAACAGCATCTCCTTCAAAATGACATAACGCCACCGAGGGAGAAGGCATGGTTGTGTTGTAATCGGCATCAAACCTTTCACTAGGTGGCACAATTGATTTACAACAGAGGGCACTGATTCAGTGTCTACTTCAATCACACAGCAATTAATAAACTCTGAAGTTAAGGCCATCTGACTTCTCCTTAGATTCCCTTGGAAAAGCCGAGACGGCAGCGTTACTGCCGCTCATTCCTTCCGCAAGCAAGGCCAGGAGAATCTTACTACCGACATAAGGGACTGGGGAGCTGCACCTCCTACTTTTCTGGGTATGTGCAAAGAAACCTATCTGCCCCAAAACAATCCGCAAAACCACGTACCAGGCTCCCTGATTCAAAGCTACTTGGTCAAAATTTAAATGTGGGTAAATGCACCTTATGCAGAGGAACTCCCCCGGGAGCGGTTCAGTGCTCCCACTCCACCCGAACAAAAACCACGGGGGCTCGCAGTTCCCTCGTGCTCCGCATCGCTCCCCCATCCTTTCTGCTAGCTCTGAAAACTATGAGTATAATCTCAACCAGATCAATTACCTGTGGGTTTTGGTTTCAGGTTATTTTTCTCCCAGTTTTTAAAAACAGGTACTTTAATAATATGCCACTCTACTATATATTCATTTTTATATGCACTTAACCTTCATTTTCCTTTTTTGAAGAAAAAAAGGACTTGATTTGCTGAACTACATGGAGTAAAACAGTCGGTATATATTCTCTATTCTTACTTCCAAATATCTATGGCTAGCACTCTACAAACAAGATTTTATTTAAAACAACTGAAAAACAACCTCATGAACATTTATGTTTGTCTCCTGGGCATACTATGGCCACCCGTTATGTTTGCATGTAGATCATCTACCAAGAGTTCATCCTGACATGCTTTATTTTATTCTGTGCTATTACATATCTGGGTGAACACAGCACAAGCGGAACACCCCTACTAGTGATGTACGATGCCGTGCATATTTCTATTCAACGCTACCCGTGATTCCTGGTGACCTCAGGCACAAGGCCAGTGTGAATACACAGAATTTAACATTTTTAAAAAGGGAGTCAAGTATGACTATTTCGAGTATTCCTACATCGGTGCTATTTAAAAGGAAGTGTTAAAAAAATTTGCACAGGAAGGCACCTTACGAAATAACAAGGATTTGCATTCTTAATACTGAATAATGGAAAGGGCTTAAAATTTTTATCTTCAAGATGCCATCTCCTAGTCACGTTTTTTAACTTACCTCATCAGAGACAGAACAGTATTTGAGGACAAAATAAGTCTTAAAATGCTGCATTTGGACAACAGACAAGCATGAAACATTATTTTGATTAGCAAGGTTGCTACTCTTCCATTTTGAAACAAACCTACCTTTCAAGCAAGTGAAAATTTCTAAGGATCAAAATAAACTGCAATTAGCATTTCCCATTTTTAAATAAGAATTTACTGAACTGTGTAAGACAGCAGGTCCGATAACAGTTTGTTTAGACAGTTGCACAGGAGTTCAAATTATGAAAACTGTCCTGCTGTAGCCCTCAATTTTTGACTGTCAAGCCATGCCAATCCCATCAGTCAATATTGACCTAACTTCTCCTTCTCAACAATCTTTGTTCTTTCCAAGCTGTAATCCATTCCAGTTTCTATATTGATTTTGTCTCTCCATTTTCTTGCTGTTCATATGGTAAACGTTACTTTTGTCCTTCCTAATTCTGTACAAGGACAGCAGGGCAAGAATAGAGCTAATGGACTATTGAATTTCCTTCCAGACTGATGAAAAGGCACACAGTTTAAGAACTACAGGTCAAAATAGAAAACACCACTGAAGTTTTCCGAGCTCAACCAAGATCAGAAGATAAATGCTGGCTTGCTGAAACTGTTAGTACATGAATTGACAAACAAGCACTTCCTGGAATATTTTTTCTTGAAGGGAGAAGAGAAAGATTTTAAATGAGAACTTCTAGGGAAGGAACAAGATTTTTCTAAGTTTTATAGATCATGCCACCGTTCTAGATCACTGTACTTACGAGTGCTATAAGCAGGCTCACACTGAAGTGACAATATCTGGATCTTTTCTTCGTCTGTCTCTACAGTCAGGTTGGACAAGTACTGCTTCACCTTCCTCGCCATCTGGGCATCCTCGTACAGCTTCTTGGCATTCAGAAGTGAGCTGCGTCGGGCACGTTTTTTGTGAGCGCCTCCCTGTACATCCAGCATGTTCGAGTTTGTGCTGCCCTGGCTCAGAGATCTATAAAAGAAAAGAGCAGAGCAGTAAATCTTTAGTTCGCAACAGCGACGAGGAGCTACAGTAGCACACGCCAAAGCAGATTAATACCAATAATCTTCAGTTAGGGCTAGTGCATGCTGATGCAAATGAGTTAAAAAGATGAACAGCATTAAACCAACACTTGTCTTAAAATATTCTGGTAAATTGAGAGCGGCAATTTGAGTCTAGGAAAGGACTGCGAATGAAAGTGTGGAACCAGCAAAAATGAGGCGCAATGTTGCGTAAAGTACCCATTTAGCTCCGCTAACGAATCGCAGTCTTGTCCCGCAAAACCCACGCTATTTCAACTGCGGGCTGTAAGAGCGGACAAACTTGATAACTTTAAGGCATTTGGACCCACTGTTTGCATCAGGCTTACAACAGAAACTTCTTGCAATTCAGCTGAGCACAGAAGTGAGTGACTAGTGTAATCCTCTTAGAAAACTGAGCTTCTGACAATGTTTAAGTAAGGGGGGAAATTAGGTTAAATATGCAAAGTACATTATATTACACACTTAACTTCTTTCTCCAATTAAGTAAAAACATTCATAGAAAAGCAGCTCATTAAAAAAAATAAATCCCAACAAAGGTCAGGAAGGCAGTGGCAATAGACATATGCCCGAGCTCGCATCTATGAGAGATAACGCTCCTCAACGCTCCTAATTTTGAGCTGCCAATTCTATCAGGAACTGAAGCAAAAATAAATAATCCCCAAACAGTTCACGTACATCAGTTACTCTCCCTGACAGTCACTCCCAGTCACACTGAATCAGTGACCAAACAACTGATCCTGGCATAGTTCAAATATACACATCACCTCTGTTTCAGCTGTCGGAAGTCCTATGGCCACACCAGTCCTCACCCATTTTTTAATAAATGGAGATCACGGTATGTGTTACACCTAAATTCTACTGGAAAGCGTCAATAAAGTTGTTTAAAGTTGTTTGTCTGTGGTTGTTTTTTTTTAAACATTCAGAGGAATAACTTTATTTTAAAAGGCTAAATTATGTGTAAAGATGTTTATCAAGATCTTGTGTGCGTTTACAGAATCACACGCGGCAGAATAAACAACCTCCAGCACAGAAGAGCCATAACGGGTAAGAGAGTCAGAATGAAATATATTGTTTGGGGGAGTCTAAGGAATCGAGCACACTGAGCTTAAAAAAGAAGAAATGGTGGGAAGCAGCTGACTGCAATATTTTCAAAGATGTTAAATAAATCAATCTAAGAGAAAATACAAGCTGAAAAACCGGCAGAAATTTATAGCTTAATTAAATAAAAAAAGCAATGCCATTATAGGCAAAGAGCAGCAAAAGGCATGATGGACTGTTCACACCTATTCAAACCGAGGGAGCACTCCTATCTCCTACCCATAAGAACAAAGCTAGTATCTATTATATAATGAAAGAAGAAACTACATTATGTTTATGTTTAATGATATAAATATGTTATCGCTTATGTACACACTGTTTGGACTTGACTTTTTAAGGCAATTTAATTCAATTTCTTTTAAAAATAATTCTTCCTTATTCACTTGTGTTCACAGTAATCCTAAGGATTAGAAATTACGGTGGCTCCAGTTGGGCCCTAGGTATTTCTCCCCCTGAGCCGCACTGCGAGGGGTTGATTATTGACCACCTCACGCTGCTCCTGCACCGAGGGCATCCACACATCGCTGGTTCCGCAGCAGGCACCACTACCCAAACCTGCTCTCCCCAGTCTGTCTAGCACAAGTCCTGGCGCTGTCCCCATCGCTGTCGGCAGAGGTAAATCCGTTCTCTGCGCGGAAGTGCCTGGATACTCTTTGCTCACAAATCGCCTTGCCACACCAGGCTTCCTCTGTGACTTGCAAAGCAATTGTAGGGAGGGCAAAGCACCATGGGCATTTCTGCCTCCACCCGCTATGCAAGATGTCGACGTACTAACGCATAGCTGGCTTTAAACCAGATAGGCTCAGGGACACAGATAACAGTTTATGGGCAAAAATACACGTAAGAACACATAAAATACGGCTACGTCGTCATCGTAAAAGTCACTGCCGTGTGTCAGTCAGGAATGTCACTAGCCAATCCTAGTACTCTCAGTTGTAGTCATTTCATTATTCAGTCCTTGCACAATCAAGATGCCCAGTGAAATCAGTGAGGATCTTGGTGTCTGAAATGTGAGATACATTTTAAAGATATACTAAAAATAAATACTTTGAAGCTTGAACTCAAACTTCAGGAGGGAAATTACTAAATCATTATCACAATTCAAAGTGTCCTTATGGCTTAAAATGCAGAATGGCTTAAACTTTTCTGTTACATGTTAAAAAGCAAGGTATTTACTTCCCAACATAGTTTGCCTTCCAATATAACTGCACAGCAGGGGTTTTTTATGCATAAAGCCAAAACTCAAATAACTTATCTAGTACACAAAAGCAACTCAGAATTTTTATAGCTGCAGTATAACATTGACTGTAACCCCTTATACTGTTTTCCAAAAAATATGTATTGCAGGGTTAATAAAATGCATGCTGTACCTGAGATGCATGCACTAACGAGGAGGATGCAGTATGTTAAGAGTTGCGTAATCTTTATTTATCTTAGTTGCATTCATCTCTACACTTACCCCAAACTTCTCCACCTCTTCTTCCTGTAAGCAAGAGCCATATACATTGAAGCATGTATTTGAACAGAAAAGCACAGGAAAAAAATAAAACAATTGAGAGTCAGGAAGAAAGATGTAGACAGGAAAGAACAGAAAAGAAAAAACTTCTATACAGCAAAATTCTTCTCAAACAATAACACAATGTTTTAATGGAATGCAAGGGCAGGACTTGCTCAAATACTTTAATATGGAAGAACATCTATCAGTTTTTTGGTTTTTTTTAAGCTTAACCTACGCATTTAAAAACCAAACTCACATTAAATTTTCTTGTTAAGTATTTCTCATAAGTCAAATTCAATTCTGATTGAGCGAGTGAAAACTGTTTAACTTATTCATATTGCAGAAAGTGTGATTAAATTAATTTACTCTTTGCATTAGGGCTGCAGTAAGCATATGAGAAATCATCATCAGTATTCAAGTTTATGATGTTGTTTTCTCTTGATTGCTTGCTGGAAAACAAGCTAGTTGCCAAATACACGGTGAAAAAACTAGATGCTCTATATTAATCAGTAATGAACTTGCTAGCAAGTCTCATGTTTCAGCTAACAAACATCTTTTCTTGTTCATTTTTCATCTTCAAAAGCATTTATTGGTGCTTCATAACACAAACTGATAGATCAAACACCAGAGGCAATGAAAATGAATATAAATGATGTGAAAACATGGGATTATTTTCTTTTAATCTTTGGCACTATCTCTAATATTAGATGCCTAAGCATTTTATGTCAGTGTGCATAATTTAAATTATGGTCATTAAAATGTGTTCTGTAATTCTGAAAACCATACTAAAGGTAACTGTTTAATAGTAAATTCATTTAATGATTAGACTTCATTAGGTCTTAGAAAGCGCACGGGGCGTCAGGGAAATTTATTTATAGACTGATTTCATCTGTGAATGCCAAAGTTTCTGAAAAGCAATCGTAACTTATCAGTAAGTGGCTTTGTAACTTTATGTTGAAAAGGAAGATCTGCTAATTCAAATCCAATAGTCTGAAGGTGAGTCTCAGCTTTGAAACGAATCCATCTTTAAACAATGTTAACAAGGGATCTGTTATTTTTGTCTCAAAACTCAGTTGGACCAATTTTAAACAAAATACTTATGTTTCCTGATAGTCAGCCTTGAAAAGAAAAACCAGACAGGATTCACGATCGCCTGTGAATCCTGACCACTGGAAGACTGCAGGGAAGCAAGTCTCTATGCTCTTATATACCCTACGTATCCTTGCATATGCTATTTCCATCCACTGCACGGATGTAACGGAATTCATAAATGGAAGACAGTTACAACTGCACAGCTGACCTATCAACTGGAATTCAGTCAGGGCTCAGACAAAGCACACTTCACCCAAGCAACTGTCCATTTAGCTTCCTCTGTGCTCTGCTCGCTCCACGGTGCTCGGAGAGCTCGCCGCTGCTGGCCAGACGCTGCCGGGGATACACATGTAACAGACCACTTAAAAGACTATTCTCTCATTTTTTTGACGTAGAAGCCGTGTAGTGATTCAGCACAAGACATCATCTTGTCACCAACTCCCCACCTGAACTGCAGCCTGAGGGGTTTTTGTCTGGCCCATTAGTTCGAGGGGCAAACTAACAGTGCAAGGGAAGGACAACAAAACCCTTCTTGGCAGGGATCTACAGGCATCAGGACCCTGCACGGCCACAGTGGAGTCGCTGATGCTTTTAGCTCAGTCAGTGGGAAGCAAACAGATGCAGGAAATCATTTAGTTCCACTAAATATAATCTGGAGCTAATCAGCACCAGATTAGAAGTGGCAGTGCTTTTATTCTGCAGTTTGTTAACACAGAGCCTGATGATATTATGCATCAGAGAAAAAACAAAACCCAAAGAAAAAATAAAACAAGAAAACACCCTCCACCTGCTTACAGCCTGAACATATCAAACATTATGTAGGTGGAGCAAGCTGTGCTTAGAACAAATAAAAAATACTTTGTTTGGTTTTAATATGTTATCAGTGGGGTTTTGTTTTGAAGCAACATTTCAGATTTATATATGGGTGATTTAGGTGCTTTTTATCTCTCTCTCTCTCTCTCTATTACATATAAATAATATTATACCCCCCTAATAGTATACCTCTCCCACAACTCTACTGACACTTAACATTTTATTTAGCAAAAATAGGAATAATTAAAATGAGAACCTATTCTTCTTGGCTTTTTAAAGACAACAAATTGGCTTAGTAGTCATTAAAAGCAGGTCTTGGAAGC
This sequence comes from Gavia stellata, assembly GCF_030936135.1. Taxonomy (NCBI): domain Eukaryota; kingdom Metazoa; phylum Chordata; class Aves; order Gaviiformes; family Gaviidae; genus Gavia; species Gavia stellata. The sequence goes on along the minus strand of NC_082609.1, from coordinate 2,719,666 downwards.
ATCAACTGTATTGCCATAATTTGATAAAGATTGCGGTTCTGATGGTAAATGTCAATGGTAAGTTACACAATGAAATACTAACAAACTGATGCACACACAAACCCAGACCCCTACCCGCTCTGAGACACCTTCAATCCTACTGTCTTTCTAAATTGCACACCTTTGTCTGAACATGACAGCTGGATCCATGTTTGCCGAGGTCATTCGGACAACTTGGCGAATTTCTTTGGCAATCATTCTGAGTTTCTCAAAATTTACCAGGCCATCCACTTTAGAATCATTTCCTGCATAATTGAAACACACACACATATGAAAAAAAGAGAATAAGACATACTTTTTTAACGGACAATGTGTTTCTAAGTCCCCCACATTACCTGCCCTCCCTCCCTACCCCTCCATCAACAAACTGCTTCAATCAAAATAGCGAGGAAACGGGCAACTCTGGCAAAACACAAGTGACCATCAGGCCCACTCAGGCTACCTAGCATTGCTCTCGTTAATCTACTTCTAAAGTAACAAGTATTAGTAGGAGGAAAAAGCAGTAACTGAACTGTGCCCAAATTCATTAGCATGTGTTAAAATAATGTAAGTGTAGAACCGACATCAACAGCGCTCACATTCTGAAATTAGTTCAAATAGTTCTGAAACATCACAACCAAGAACTGGGCACGTTTGGAAAGGCTTAACACCTTAACCAATTGTGAACAGAACTTTGTGTGAAAGAAAAAAAAATGGGAATGTTTAAACAAAACCCCTTGAAAATGCTGAAAGCAAGAGTAGGAGGTGTTATATCATCGTAGCTGCCTGAAAGCCACAACATGGAATGAAAACCCAGAAACAGCGCAGCAACAACTTTTTGTAAGAGAAATGTATCTGAAGTAGCGTAACTACCAGCTAGCACACTCACCTACTCTTCCACCCTAAACCTTATGGCAGCTGATGAAGATTAAGCATTGCTTTTAAAATATTAAAAATAGGCACTGAATGTTTAATTTTTGTCTAGGATCAGTCTCTTCCATTATGCAGAGTAGTATTTTCTTTTACTCCTACAAAGATCACATCAAAAGCTTCCTACTGGTGGCAGCTTCTTTTAGACATCCGTTGAATCACGGAGCACTGAAGCAAGGGCTAAAGCATATCCAACGCTTAGTTTATTATTTCTCTATGTTTGACATTACCTTCATGCAGAAACGTGATATCCTTCTTGACAACAGGAAAAAGCGGAATAATTGGAGGCTGCATGCTCTGGCTGCTAAGGATGTTGCGGTACTTTGCCATGTTTCGAGATGGATCAAAAAGATCTTGAAGGTCTCTGAGGTGCTTTTCATACTTGCTCGGTAACTTTTCCCAAGTGCCTCTGAGACGTGCCACTGGTGCTAGATTTAACCCACTGTAAGGCAGAAACATTTCACTATTAGCTGTCAGCGGAATCATTACCTCTCATAAGGAAGTAAAGGGTTGGGTTTTTTGGTTTAAGGATTAAAAATAGCTTTCACAAGGTTAACTGTAAAGCTGGGTGAATGCCAGGCTGCAAATTCATCACAATAAACCTCTGCTGTTCACTCTTGCGAGCATGTGAAAAAGAGAACTGTAAAAAGCACAACTGCTTCCGATTCACAAGGTACAAGTTTCAAGTTAGCCTGCCAAAACAATCTCCCTGTAACACAGCACTGATGCCCATTTAATTTAAGAACCACTTCTCTCCTGTAAAAAACGTATACTGCAATAAGGACAAAGAGGGTGAAAAATTACTGAGGTGAACACACGGCCGCAGGAGCGAGGGAGAACAGCGCACAGCTTATCCCAAGCAAAAAAGTGGCAAGACTTAAGAGGAGTATGTTTGGAGCGTTGGTAAACGAGCACCAACAGACTGAGAATTAGAAGCAGCAGATACGCTAAAGCTTCTTATTGTGCCCTCATTAATGAAAAATATCCATCCTCCCTATCATAATGTGCCACCAACTTTGCTCAAGAAATTTTGCAACGACTGCAAAGTCCTTGTAGCTGCAGAACTGGAAACTGATATTCTCCAGCATTCGTTCATAAATCCAGAATCATACAAGTACTGAATTTGCTATTCTAAGAAGATTTTTTCTCATTTTCAAAGTTTCAAAAACTTATTTTGTATTTGTTTTACTTTTTTATATAGATTTCTCTCCATGCTATTATCAAACCACAAACAAAGCCTTCTCGCACGTGAAAAATCAAACATATGCCACCACACAGCTCCTCTTTTCCATGCTACGTTAGGATGGTTCTCTTCCCTCTTCATGAAACATATGGCATCGTATTGATATGCAAGGCAAGGCAAGAAAGAGAACCCCTGTGCCATATGCTTACAAAAACATATTTCTCTGGAAATAAGGATAAAACAAAAGATAATTTATTTGGTTTTTTTGACCAAAGACCACTTCAGTCATGGCCTGATTAGACTGAACTGAGAAGTAGGAAGAGTTCTTTCTCCACCTACAATAAACCATGAGAAATTAGGAAGCAGAATATAGGAATTGGATTCAGTATCCACATGTGTCTTCACCATGCAATGAGTAGCCACAGCCCCAATTGATAAACTGGCTAGACATGGAAGAAATTATTTTAAAATTGTATTTTCAAAGATCATGCTGGTGCTGGGATGCAGCATGAATCCAGATCTGTGTCTGATGAATTACAGCGCCTTTTTTTTTTTTTTTTTTTAAGAAGTAAAACCTGGGTATAAGATTAATTGCAAATAAAGAAAATGCTGAACTCGTGCTGTTAAAGTAGCAGCATCTAGTATAAATCAGAAGAGGAAGTCTAAATGTGCAAATGAAGAGGGGAAAAAAAAAGAGAAGCAAGCAGATGACAGGAAAGAATGAAAAGGAAAATTAAACTAAAACAAGACTGATTTGAGGAAGTCCTTACAATGAAAGGAAGAAATAAACTAATCTCATCATTGCAGATATGACTCAGTGCGCACTGAAAAAGTAACGACTAAAAAAAAAAAAAAAAGAAGGGAAATTGGGTGCCAGAATCACAGAAAGTGACAGCAATGTTGAGGCAGGCTTCTGCAGTTCATCAATCAAACAGTGCTTTTGTCCAAGTCTTCTCCTTCCCTGCTAGGTAACAGGTAAAGAAGAGACAGTCACATCAACCACCGCAATAAGTCTCAACTTCCGAGACTGAGGAATGAAAAGACTGCAGCGACAATACATCTCTTTGTACAGTCTGGCTTTTGAAAAGCTTGGTAATGCCCTGAAAACCACCCGGCACCATCGGTAATCTGTTCAGGATATACCTATTTCTTTCCTTTCCGTTTAGATTAACAGAATTGCCTTTGACAGCACAAATCATGTCTGACGAATGGGAAGTGTTTTACCTTATAACCGCGAACATGGAATTGAAGTTCTTGCATTCTCGACAGTGGAGGGCAATTTTAATGAAATGCTTAATAATCTTCATTCTTTTGAGTTGGTTGGGTTCTGCTAAAATTTCCATGGCAACCCAGAACGTCTCTTGATTTATGACATCCTCAAACTGCTTCAGGTGAGCATTCCCTGTTTTGGAGTCCAGCTTATAAAGGTCATCAATGTACTCTGTGGGCTCAATATTGCGAAATAATTCAAAGTCTCTCATGGAAAGCTGAGTGGCGACCTCAATGGTGCTCAGCTGTAGGAGGGAAATTTGGCTTTCTCTCAGCAGCTCTTGAGCATCCTCATCTGAGCACAAGGTCTCTGTCTCCATATTGTTTTTTAGATAATACCTAAAGAATAATTGAGTTACAAAAAAGCATTAGAGATGCTCTTCAGAGGGTTTGTGAACACAAAAGACACTGAACTATATCAATCAACGTGGACGTTACTGACACCGTAGGGGTGCTTACGTGAGAGTACTTCCACGTTACTGTTGACAACCCAGTGTAAGAGGCAAAGACAGAGGCAAGAAGGGACAGCATAACCTTGTACTTTAGGTAGTATAAAATACCATCATTTCTGAAGCAAAAAAACACTTCAAAAGCTGTTTTAATCTACCTCTTAGCTAATATTTTCTATACTGTACTCCGTAATATGCCGTAGCGCTGTAGCTTTCACCTTCAGAAAAAGGTCAGTTACTTTTCCATTTGTAAATTCAGCAGTGAAAGAACATTTTAAATACACATCAGCCCTGAGAAATCTGTTGCTGAAGTATTTCTCCATTCCTTACACAAATGCAGTGTGGTTTCTTACATAAATTTAGTGTAGCATATTAATATTTACATGAAGCACACAGTATTCAGGAAATGAAAATGTATCTGGAAAATTCATTTCCACGGTCCCAAGCAGATCACTTTCAGATATACAAAAGTTTATTCCTCATAAATTCCCCCTGTTGCCTAGCAAAGATGACTAAAGAACTTTTTTACTTAATAAACTTTCTTCTGGTATGGATCAGGTCATCAGATAAAATTGAAGCACTTAACATTTCGGAAACATTAACAGTTTACATAAAAATGGAAGAATTTATCTCAGGTTAGTATCAGTTCATTGCAACATGGCATCACTGAGAAAGAAATTAATTGTATGCTTTAATCCTCAAGTACATGTGGAAAGTGTCAGAACAAATACGACTTTTTTCTTTTTAAGTATAAGCCACTATATACGTTATCCTGACCTGCTAAATTCAGTTGTCATCAAGCAGGCTTGCTGTAGATTTGGGGAGGGGTTTTTTGGGCGCAGAAGAGGAAGGTGAAACAAGGAAGAAAAGAGGAAAGGGAAGAGTAAGTTAATGATGTTTACTTACTTGTTCTCCTAATAGACACCTGTCTATTTTAATTAAAGCATCCCTCCCCAACGTTTCTTTCAGATGTTTCAATCCTAAAAGGCATTAAATCCAAACCAGAATCACAACAAGGGCCCATTTACCGTCCATTGAGTTGAATCCTGTCGGCCAATTTTGAGAACTGATCGGGGAGTCTCCGTTGTTTGATGACTCCCTCGGGGCTGACGGACACTTCGCAGAGGGAGTAGGTCTCCGGGGCTCCTGTCAAGTTGAATTCGTGGACGGCGTGACTCACCACCTCTTTTGCTGTAGTGTCTTTGCTGATGATAATGTAACAACTCTGTTGATCTGCTTTGAAAACTCTTATTACTTGATCCGGAATATCTAAAATAACAGAGTAACACCTTTAATGTATGAAGTTACTTGTCCCTTGAAAAGACATGAGGTCATTTACTGTCTCATTTGATAGCCCGAAAACAAAAGGCAGCTAGCAAGAAAAAAAGCCATGCTGGACTTGATAAATATTCATTAAAATATTCAGTTGTTTCCTTCAACTTTGAGAGCACAAAAGGATTTTTCTCTTCTCTGCATTTCCACAACTCAATTACTTTATCATCCCATGACCACAATCAAAGTACAAGACATCTAGATATATTACTAAGCTGTACACTGTCCTCCTCAGCACGTCTCAAAAACTTTGGCAGCATCATTCCTTCTTTGGCTCTTTTGTCTCTGTGAGAGCCAGGACCAACACGCGTGCCAGGGCACCCCTCCCGGGGAGGGGAACCATCGGGCACGCACAGTTGGGCTGCGGGCAGGCGGGAGGACGGGAAGAGGAAAGGAGATTTGGTTGCTCCCATAACTAGCTGTAAACTTTTACACCCCCTCTCTCACCCTGAAGGAACTAAGCTGCTGCCAGCCGTTAATTCTTTGGCTAGTGTACTTATTTATAGCACATTTTATGTATTATAAATGCATTAGAGAACAGTGTTATCTGAGGCAGCCTACAGCAGGAAATAAATAGCTAAAGAAACACGCGTTTAATCTACAGCTTGATGATTGGAAATAATTCGCTCCATTAGTTATTGCAGAAGGCTTGATTTTCAAAATAAAACTGATTGGGAAAAAAAAGGTCAAGAGTCAGAGGGCACACTAATTTAAAACTCAGGGAAGCACAATTTTTCCCCTCCCTAAACTCTGAAGACTAAAACTTCACAAGTTTTCTGTAGACCTGAGAAGGTGGGAGGCTCTTGCTGAGCCCTCAGCCACGTCTTCAGAGCCTGCAGCCGTTCAAAAACCGCATCGGAGGCAGATGTGCCATTAACTCCCGCATCGGAGACTCCCTGTCACTGTTATCCGACCAGCCTTCAATAACCCCAGCGGTACGTGCCAAATCCGTGGATTGAGGGAGGTGACCGGCCGCCTGAGGGGAGCCCCCCATCCCCAGGCAGGGCAGCGGGGAGGTAACGACCGGGCGTCCCTCGGGCAGGGGGGAATCGGCACTTCTGCCGGGCGAATCACCCTGCCCGGCCACACAGCAGCAGCTCTTGGAGCACCGAGTTTGACATGCTGCTTATATCCCATCGCCTACGCATTCATTTTTCTCTGTCAAAACACTGCTTAGGGAAGAAATGAAGATCTCTTAACAGGGCAGTGACCTCGGGGTTACTTTTTCTTGCATCAGGACTTAATGGTGTTATGGGGGCAAGTAGCAAGAATTTCAGGGCCAAAAGTAAGCAGGTCATTTATGAACCAGCATTAAAAGTTTCCGCCCAGTGGAAAAAAAGAAAGCCTCAACATCAGCTGTAAATAAACTGGAAGATGGGAGGAAACAGAGTGTTAAAAAAAAAATCTGATTGAAAACTTCATTATTATGACTATCACGTTACCAGAATAGTCTCGCTATTAGTTGGGGACCATTTGAATTTGAAAAGCTCCATGCATACATGAATGAGGACAATACAAGGGAAAATAAATATTATGTACTTATTTCAGAGTAAAGTGGTGAAAATGACACATTGAATAATTTGGGAAATGCCTGCGGTCAGCAACAGAAGAGGCAAACATCATATACCTTGGTATCAATGTACCTAAAAATGAGAACACACTCAAAGTATAAAGCCAAAAACTGAAATATAATTTGGGAGGAAAAAAAAAAATAAAAGAATCATCATGCAACCAAAACTTAGTGTAATTTGTGACAGGTGAGGGAAACTTATATTACAAGCACATGTCTGTCTTCATGGTCTTTGCTTTTAAGCAGGCAAATGTTAATAACAATTATTTTCTTACGCATTATTCAGCTTGTGTTGACAATAGGAAACATGTCTCAAGTTTGCATGCACATAATTTTAGTTATACAGAGTCCAACAGAAGAACAAACTAAACCTCAAACTACGTTACCATCTAAAACTTCAGTTTCTATAAAAGGGATGTAAGCAACTTCATTCCTTTAAAGCAAGGTCCCAGAGAAGCGAAGTAACCGGCCAAAGGTCATTCAGTGTGTCGGTGGCAGAAATGGGAATAAAATGCAGGTCTCAGCCTCAGTACAGCACCGTGCCACTAAAGAAAACCTATGGATTTGTTTTCTTTAAGGGAAGATTACAGGGCAGAGGACTATCTAATGCCCTAACAGTAATTAACTATGTCAATGGAATGGAAGCGTTAAGTTTAACAGGCAAGCCATGCAATATTAAGGTCTACAGGACGCTATACATCAGGATACTTACAGTAAAACCCAACAGCTGCAGGCAGGAAAAAAGAAAAAAAACTGTGTCAACACCAAATCAAGATTTAGATGTTTACAAAACTTATCAAGTGTACGTAGTACACTGCCAGAACTACTTTGGTTTTCTCTGCCATTCAAAAATGACAGCGTATTTGTTATAGTAAACTTAAAGTAAGGTAAGAAGGACTAGTTATCCACATTTCATATTATGCAGTAACTTGTACAGTCTTAAATGAAGATTCTTAGAGAACATGTGCGTAGCTCTCACGCAGACAGCAAGAACCTGGATTTGCAGGAAAAAGGGAACTCATTTGCTATGGATATTTATGCACTTGATAGGATGTATCTGTGTACATCCCTTTTGAAGGGGAAATCTGCAAGTTTACATAAACGTAAGTCACAGCCACAAAGCACTTTACAGAATACGTAATTACGCACAGAACTTACACTTAAAATAGGGAAACAAGATTCTGACTTGACATGTTTACAGGCAGCTGCATATAACAACAAATGCCTCCTCCAGCCACCCAATAAACTGTATTCCTACAGTAGAAGCAATGAAAACATAGACTACACATCCCAAAACACTCCAGTTTTTCAGACATACAGTTGAATATAGGTAGTGTTTGTAAAACATTACACATTAATATCACTATGTTGGTACCATGGCAGTCCTATTCTATCCACAAGACCGCTTGAAATACATTTTCAAAGATAGTGGACGGACAAGTCAAATCACCAGGAGTACTGGTACTGTGAAAAGACGATAGAAAGGTGCAGACAAGGACAATCTGCTTCCACCAGAGCTCTGGTAAACTCCAGTAAATCAAAGACTCTCAGAGGTGGCAAAATACATTTCTTTGTGAAAACAAGCTAAGTGTCACATTACAAAAAAGCAGGCAAGAGAGGTTCAGGCAGTCTGGATTTTCCGTGAATCTCCAGTTTGGACCTGTTCGGGCCACAAGATAAACAGGTAACTGCACTCGGCGTGTGGGATGCTGGTAAAAGAGGTAATTTTCCCCCTGAACCTGAACCAGCTGCCTTGTAATCATCCTGTAAATCAAGCAAATGCTGCTGGTTTACCTGAAGGGTTAGAGAAATCCAGAATGCTAGTTGTGGGCTGCAACAGGTCGGGGCTACTGGATGAGAGCGTTCCCGGAATAGGCATGATGGCCAGGCTGTGTCTGCACTGCCGAGTCCCAACTATGCTGTCGTCCTGCGACTGGCTCACGCTACCATCACTGCAAAACAATTTTGTTTCAGTTATGTGCATTAAGCTCCTAAGCTCCTTATACTCATCTTGGAATGAATGAAAGTAAGAAAAATAACGGCACTCAGATGTTTTAATTACACGTTGTAGACAGGCTTTCAAAACAAGGACAGAGGAAAAGCATATTTGACAGTGTTCACTGGGAGAGAAAAGATATTTTGGTCTTGTTCTGCATTTATGGGTCAGATTTGCTGTGCCGCATTTTTTTTAAAATGTACATAATATGGACATAATGGCTGAAGATACTAAGCAACTAAAATATCACAACTTAATAAGGACCAATTACTTTTTGACCAGAAGAGTCTGACAAACCTGAACAGTTTTGGAGGCAAGATGCTGAATCGGGTCTTGTCTAAAATCTTCCTGATTCTGTTTCTCCCACCAGATACGGTGTTTGCTTTCATTTTCTTGTTTCCTTTTTCACGGGGAAACATCTGTTCCACATCTCCAGGCATATCTGGGATGGAATAACGGTTGTTTTTCTTTTCTGCAATTTTTGGAATATGTGGAATTCCATTCTTCTCTTGTCCTATCCTGCAGAGCAGCTCCTTAAACACTGTAACAGAAGATACAGTAATTGTGATTTAGCTTTGCACACTTAAGAATTCACTGTAAATTGTTCTTTCCTCTCAAACCTTTTGCTTTCCACATTCTTGCAGAAAAAGTGAACCAAGGAGTTACAAACCAGGCAACACACTGCATTTTAATTTTCATCCTAAGGGGGTGGGTCTTTTCCCATTTAACTTTTGCTTTTGATTACCTTGGCAGAAAGAGTAATCCCTAAACATTCAATAAAAACAATCAAACATTCTGCATAGCAGAGTTCTCCTAACTATTTTTGAAATTAGCACATACCACAGCAAATTTAATAGACCTAATCTACCGTTACCAGATAGATAATAAGGAAACGTTGCGTTCACAGCAATCTGCTCTATGTATTTATTGACTTTTTTGTCTTCATCTTTTAGGTAATGGAGTGCAGCTGCTTCCTCAAGAATAACTGCAAGGCAGACTGATGTTTTCCAAAACTGCCTTTGTTTCCTTTTAGTAATACTACTGAACAGAAGCTGCATCAAATTTCCTATTGCATTTATCAAACTAAGCCCATATTACCAACACTGACATTCCCAAAGATAAAATTCCACGGAAAAGATAGTGTTAAAGTTCTTTGTGTTTCTTCCCACATATAAAAGGTGAAAACGAATTGTTCAAATTGGTTTATCAATACAAATTATTCTTTTAAAAATCTTTTTTAATCCCTCAAGTCAGAAATTCAGTATTTTCTGTCGAAAACATGGTGATAGTGGGAGAATGCAGAACTGTACAGAGCGAATTTCTCAGATTGTCCCTACAAGTAAGACAACCAGGACCTTCTGTACAAAAAGTCCCAACCAAATTGCACATTTCCATTAGGTAACAAAATTTAAGGCTACAAGCCTTTACAGTATAGATTCAAATATAAGAAGTGCTCATTCTCAGCATCAGCCACTCAATCAAAAAGGCAGGATAATAAAGCATTTTTGCAACAGCGATACTTAAGACATGAATTCATTAAAATGTATCAAGGACATCACCCTGAAATTATATTGGCTAGCAAGAAGAGGTTAGAAGCCACTCATAAATGTATGTTGCTTACATTTCTAATGCAAATGAACAATCTATCACTGCCTCAGTTACAGTTATACTTTATTTTACGTCATTTCACATTAGTCTGGACCACTGGTTACCATGGTGGTTTTTATGCTTTTTTGGAATGACAGAATCAGAGAATCGTTAAGGTTGGAAAAGACCTTTAAGATCAACAAGTCCAACCGTTAACCCGACACTGCCAAGTCCACCACTAAACCATGTCCCTCAGCACCTCATCCACACGGCTTTTAAATACCTCCAGGGATGGTGACTCCACCACCTCCCTGGGCAGCCTCTGCCAGTGTCTGACAACCCTTTCAGTGATGAAGAAATTTTTCCTCATATCCAGCCTGAACCTCCCCTGGCACAACTTGAGGCCGTTTCCTCTTGTCCTGTCACTTGTCACTTGGGAGAAGAGACCAACACCCACCTCCCCACAACCCCCTTTCAGGCAGTTGTAGAGAGCGATGAGGTCTCCCCTCACCTCCTCTTCTCCAGACAGAACAACCCCAGCTCCCTCAGCTGCTCCCCATCAGACTTGTGTTCCAGACCCCTCACCAGCTCCGTCGCCCTTCTCTGGACACGCTCCAGCACCTCAATGTCCTTCTTGGAGTGAGGGGCCCAAAACTGAACACAGCATTCGAGGTGCGGCCTCACCAGCGCCCAGTACAGGGGCACGATCCCCTCCCTGCTCCCGCTGGCCACACCATTTCTGATACAGGCCAGGATGGCGTTGGCCTTCTTGGCCACCTGGGCACACTGCTGGCTCGTATTCAGCTGCTGTCGACCAGCACCCCCAGGTCCTTTTCCACCGGGCAGCTTTCCAGCCACTCGTCCCCAAGTCTGGAGCGTTGCAGGGGGTTGTTGTGACAGTTTTTACTGTCTTTCACAGCTGTCGCCAGGTTAAGTTCTAGTTGGGCTTTGGCCCTTCTAATTTTCTCCCTGCGAAACCTCACGACATCTTTGTAGTCCTGAGTGGCCTGCACCTTCCTCCAAACGTCATAAACTCTGCTCTTTTTCTTGAGTTCCAGCCAAAGCTCTCTGTTCATCCAGGACAGTCTTCTTCCCTGCCAGCTCATCTTTTGGCACATGGGGACGGCCTGCTCCTGCGCCTTTAAGATTTCCTTCTTGAAGGGTGTCCCGCCTTCCTGGGCTCCTTTGCCCTTCAGGACTGCCTCCCAAGGGACTCTGTCAACCAGGCTCCCACACAGGCCAAAGCCTGCCCTCCAGAAGGCCAAGGGAGCAGTTCTGCTGACCCCCCTCCTCACCTCTCCAAGAATCGGAAACTCTTTGTGATCACTATGCCCAAGACGACCTCCCACCATCGCATCCCCCACCAGTCCTTCTCTGTTCACGAACAACAGGTCCAGCGGGGAGCCCTCCCTCGTTGGCTCCCTCACCAGCTGCATCAGGAAGTTATCTTCCACACACTCCACAAACCTCCTAGACTGTTTTCCTCTCTGCCATATTGTATTCCCAGCAGACGTCTGGTAAGCTGAAGTCCCTCATGAGAAGAAGGGCTAGCAATTTTGAGACTTTTCCCAGCTGCTTATAGAGTATTTCATCTGCTTCTTCATCCTGGTTGGGTGGTCTATAACAGACTCCCACCACAGTATCTGCCTTGTTGGCCTTCTCCCTGATTCTCACCCATAAACACTCAACCCTATCGTCACCATCATTAAGCTCTAGACAATCAAAACCCTCCCTAACACACGGGGCTACCCCACTGCCCCTCCTTCCTTGCCTGTCCCTTCTGAAGGGTTTATAGCCATCCATTGCAGCACTCCAGTTGTGTGAGTCATCCCACCATGTTTCTGTCATGGCAACTATATCATAGTTTTCCTATTATGCTAATAAGGAACTGCTAGGATCTTGGAATTTTTTACCTGCACAGTGATGAAAAGAAAACAATAATTGAAAAGAAAATCAATAGGGTACCAGGGCAGCTAACTGGAAGAAGAAAAGAAGGAAAGGAAACCATCAGGTCTCAGACATGACTACAGAGGAAGGAGCTATCCTGTGCACAGTCTCGTTCTTTCTGTAGCTATGGTTATTCTGTTGCCTGAACAGGATTATGGAAAAAGAACAGATGGTTAGACTGAGATTTTAAAGAGGTATTTATGTGTTTATATTCATATTGACAATTAAAAGCCAACATTTATATGTCATACTGCTTTTTATATCCCCTTTTCAATTTTAGATATAAAGGCAATTTATCCTATCGTTCTTACAGCCATTATAAAAAGTTTTACGAAAGCCCAGTTTTACATTTTTGCTGTTTCTTGGCAAAAATATTTTGGCCCAGATCCCTTGGCTCTGTTTCAGCCATATCGCATGAAAGGACACTAAAGCCTCTTAAACAGTCATTTGAGGATTTCTCAGGGAGTAAAGAGCTGGCTATGCTGGCTTTGTGCCACTCAACATGCAGCCCTTGGCACACAAGAACTTATCCGAGCAAATGGAGGCACAACGAGGGGACTTCTGCATGACTTTTCACTCCTCGAACAAGTTGGAAAAAAAAAAAAGGTGGAACCTTATTGCACTTCTAAAGCCAGAAAGACTGGAGTTTTTCTTCACATACACAAAAATACATCGTATATAAAGTCTACTCACCAAAAATGTTTGTTTTTACAGTAATGGAGAGATGAGTGTTGTTCCTTAAGATTTCCAGAGCTTTTACAAAGGTAATGTTCTCAAAATTCTGTCCATTTACTTCCATTATCTTTAAGAAGAAATCAAAAGTGGACTATTAGGAGAAGAACTGTTTATGACAGAGTTACAAATACGAAGGTGATATACAGGCACAGTAAGAACTTTCCAGAAGTTACCATATCATCTCCACAGCAGTTGTAGAATGAAAACATTCCTTGTAAAATAACTGTTTTCATCATGTCAATGAATTATATCCTGTAAGTAAGCCAAGACCTCCATTTCTGCCTGACAAATGCTTTAAACAAATTTATTTTCTGTGATAACATGACATTCTTGCAATTAGGAACTGCACCCGAATCAAAAATGGTGGATCACGAACCCTAGAACTGATAGTACATCACAGGCCGGATCTTCACCTGGTGTGAACCATCACTGCTCCACCAGCCTCAGTGAACTGGGAGTATTTACACTAGGTGGGAACCAGTCCAACAAAACAATCTGATGGCTTCAACTTAACCATATCTCCGATCAGAAAGGTTCCCAAAATAACCATAATTCGGTTTCTTTTCCCATTCCATTTTTGAAATATTTAAATATTTTAAATAGTTTTCAAAACTATTTAATAGAAACCCCTTTAACACCTATAAACTGAAACTGAACTGTGGCATTCACAACAGAATACTAGCCAGTTGTTTGCTTTTGGTAAACAGCGTATTCTTTCTGTTGGGAACACTACAGTTGGTTGAATCAGACTTTTTTTTTAATAAGAGATGGATCTTTTAAATGAACTTTATTCTTTTTACCTGATCACCACGCTTGAGTCCAGCTTCTGCTGCCTTACTGCCCATTTCCACAGTCTCTACAAAAATACCAAACCCCTTGTCGCTTCCTCCAAGGAGGCTGAAAAACAGTGGCGAATCTCTAGAAGGTTTTTGCAGGGTAATTTGTCTCCATTTTGCTTTGGCAGCACAGGCAATATTCAGCAGTCTGAGATGTCCTTTCATTTTCTGTAACACAGAAGACACAAAATGGAGCGCAATGTTTCTTTCACTAGAAATGGAAAAACAATTGGGGAACACACCCCACACCCCCCCCCCCCGCCAAGTGCCAGAAAAAGGACTTATGATGCCATGTATCCAAGTCTTACTACATAAACCTTGTCCTCTTTTGCAGCAATGCAAAACCACATAAATGAGCACCATATGTACTATTTTATATGGGCTTTATATCTAAATATATATTTAAGAACAATTATGTCCATTCGAAAAGCCATGTATTGACTGTTAAGACTTATAGACTACAATGTGTTACTCACTGGTAACATACTGGAAAATGAAAGTGTGTAACGTTAGAAATTATGGCAGTCATTCTTTTTTGCTCCTACCGTATCTTCTAAGTTCTTTTCAAATTCTTCCAGAAATCGAGTCATAGCAGGATCTCCTTCAAAGTCATTAAAATGATTGTTCACCCACAGTAACACCACTCTGGTAACCTGTAAAAAAAAAAAAAAAGTTATGTATCTCTAAAGGTACTTGTGATTCTTCTCCTACAGGCTTCAATCTATAAGCAAGGAAGAACACAAAGACATGGCAGAATACCGTATGACAAATTACTGCATCTGTTAACAAACAGAAGCAGAAGACATTTACACTTGAAATCATATTCCTTTTTCTTTTATTTGTGGAAACAAATGAAAAATAAAAACCCAAACATTTTTGTACCTAACTGGCTACATCACCCGGTACTTACTGGCGCACAAGTCCATCTTCAGTTAACTCTTCCTCATGCTGTTTACAAAACTTATCTTTTTAAAGCATCCTAATGATGTCCCTAAAGTTCTAGGAAGTACGCTGTGATATTAAAAAGCTTTCTTTTAAGAACTTCTAGTTAAATCTCCAGGTCGCTTTTGTACATGCTACAGAGTTACTACCATTCATGATGAAGTCAGTCTGACAACTATTTTATCCATCCATGTTCTAAAAAAAGGTTAATCTATAGCAGCTTCTCCTTTAAAAATAAACAGTTTCCTTTTTTATTTGCTGAGACAATTTTCTTTTACTTTCCTTTCCTTAAAAAACAGTAGTTGCCAAAATGAACGGCATGGAAAAAGGTAAGAAGAGAAGCAGTAACCACAGCAAAAGACCCCAGACAATTTCCTACGCAAAAAAATACAGCGTTTTGATAGTCTGTTGGGTTTCCTTCAGCTCAAAGCTAGAACACATAAAACAGCTGGCTAAGAATTTTACTGCCATGATTTCCAACCAATTGGACATGGATACAAGTTCCAGATTATGAACGTTTTTCATGTGTATGTGCATAAAGTGAGATAGAGTTGAACCTCGTTCTATTTAGGGAACCATTTTTATCAACTGCACCTGTCTTCAGCAGAGTTTATTATAAGTACAGAGTTTGTAATAAGCTGCTCAAACAAAATGTGCTCAATACACTGAAAAGCTCTACAATAAAAAATTACGGAAGACAAGCACAATGCTGTTGTGAAAAGAAAGATGGTACGTCCAAGAGATCATGAACACAACTTCCCTGCATTTTTGGTGAAAAAGGATTTCAGAGACTGGTATTTACATCTTTAAATTACATAGAAAACAGTACTTATCGTTCTGCAGAAGAGAAGCAGTGTCATACCTAATTTAGCATAGTACACTATATGCATACACCAACCACTCTGGAGAATCCTTTCTTGATACTAGTGAAAAATACTTTGCTTTAAAATAGCTCATGTAAAATAGCTGGAGCATAATCCTAATTTATCAGCAACACAAAAAAGAATCAGTTCGGAGACATTTTCACCAAAAATACTAATTTCAGACTCAAACCAACCTTATCCCTGAGGCTGTCCACTGTGAACCACTCCAAGAGTTTATTTCCAACTTCCAGGGGGCTCGTTAGAAACGTTCTGTACGTTAAAAGGAAATCTTCGATGTAGGTTGGATCCACAATAGAATGTTCTTCTATTAAGTGCATGATGAGTCGCTCAGGTGTTGCCTTAAAAATTAAATGCAAAAAATAACTGATACCTCTCACCACTACCTCTCCCTAGAGAGTATCTTAACATAAAACCATGTGAACAGTATACTCCCTTTTCAAATTTCAGTTATGGCAAACTCAGGAGAAAACACACTAACATGTTTAAATCAAATCTTCACGCCTCTCTCAGCCGAAATGTTTTGCATAGGTGATACCTGGCTAAAACAATTAGTAACTTCCCTTGATTTTATTTTTAATAAACAGTTTAAGTTCCTCTTCCAGATTACAAAAACCAGGTCATAAAGATGCGTAAAGCGTGTTCCCAATACAAAACTCAATGTATGTGCTGAAGAGGTCTAACTTTATTAAAAGGGAGATGGAAGTAAATCCGTAAAATAATATAAATTCCTCCCAATCAGTTTTTTTGAGCTGAGACAGGCAAAACTGAGAACGTGTTCTCGAATCAAACCAAAATTGTATTTATGTACTAGTAAATAAAGGTTTAATAGATCAATGGAAAGCATAGAAAGAAATTCACCTTGATAACTATGTGTCCTTTTCTGGTTCCACTGCGATCCAGCTCTCTGTGCTCCTTTACCATAACAATTTCTCCTTCCTCCTCCACTTTATGAGTGTTTTTTTCCACGTGGTTCAGAATCCTCCAGTAGTCTTGCTGGGCTATACACACAAACTGCCCCCATACAACACAGAATTGTTAATAAATATCCAGAACATGAGCGTATCCCCATCTCTGGGCTGCTTTGACACAATCACAATAGCACAGCACTTGATACCAACCAGCGTGAAATAAATCCCAGCTACTAAAGAGTGTACAACTAACTCAACATCAGCAGACCCCTTGATCCATAAAATACCAACCTCTTTTTTTCTGCTCCTGGAATAAAGATCATGCCTAAGATTAAAGTAGTCTGTTTTCTTTTATTAGATGCTTAAAAATGCGAGGTAGTCGTACAGAATTGTAGTCTTACCTGACAATCATCTACTTTGGTTCTGACCACTCCATTCATGTATTGTTTGTCCAGAGAGGGAGTAATTCCAAAACTATTTCCCATACAGAGACTCTCACTCTTCCCATCAGGATAGCTGATTTCCACTGTGCCGTTTAAAATAACATACCAAGAATCGAGCTAGAGGAAGTAAAAAACAAATTTAAAAAGTGAAGCTAATTCAACAACTTTTCTAAGCTGTTCCAATGCTCTTATCTCAGAAAGGCTTATTCTTGCAGTCTCCAGTTTGTTGCCACCACAATTTTGCAACATTTAATTCACTAAAAATGCGCACTCTAAGGCAAGCAATAAAGATGACTGAAACCAGAATGCTTTTCAGTATTCTTCATTCATTTCAGAACTAATTCAGTAGGGAGGAATGCTGATGAATAGATTGCTTTTTTAATCAGTGAGCTAATTGCTACAATTATTTATACCGTTTAGTGAGAAAGAACACTCTTCCCCTGGGTACCCAATCGGTCACTACCAGAGACGAGAGCCTACCTAGTCCTCTTGGAGGGATGACCTGCTCTGGCCACTCCAGATGTCTTGATCCAAGGACAGAGAGCGATTTCAAGATAGTGTTTCAGAGTCCTGATGTTGGGAGCCTGACCACTGACTAATTCGAACATCTGTCTTCTCCCACTGAATATGTATGGAAACTGCTCCTAATTTAGACATTTATGTTGTAAGACCTATGTTGTTGGGCAAGGATACCTCTCCACGTTAGTGTTTAAGAAAAACTATATTATAAGAAGAGAGTTATTTTACCAAAGGAAATGGTGCATTCTTCTATGCCACAAATAATCTTTGAAATAAACTCCCCCAGATGTTAGCACTTACCTGATAACAACGTACTGAATGCTGGTTTATGTCTATACTTGGCCACGGTAAAGTCTTGAACAAGATAGTAATACACAGGCAGAATTTCCCAAAGGGATGGGCTAAGGTTTGGGGATTTTGGATACGGGTCATGGTGAGAGAAGAATTCTCTAACTTTCAGGTGTGGGAGAGGCGTGGAGACAGGAAACAGATCTTCCAGCCCTTCGCCCCCAGATGCCCCTGCTAACCTACTGCCTATAGCACCCAAATTGTGTTGTAAGCAGTAACTTACTTCTTGGCCGTCTTCAAGTATGATGGCTCCTGCTTGCTCTACTACTTCAAATATCATCACTGAGCAAAGTTCTCTTCTCACAGACATAGTCATGTTTGCAAAGGCAGGGAGTTGATGCATAAATTCCAACAATTGCTCTGTTAGACAAAGGAAACATTGGTATGAAGACTGCAAGGCCCAGGGGTTCCCTAGATACCTTACTCTCCACAGGTGTATTAAATCTCAGTTAAATTCATGGGGGGGGAAAAAAAAAAAAAAAAAAAAATCGCTCCATTGGTGTTACAATCCCCATTAGTGCCTGTGCCTAAATGAGCCCAATGTGCATTTTGTTATCAACAACCAGAACCCAGCTCTACAGCCTTGATCATGTTTTGATTGACTCTTACAGCAGCAGTCTGGCTAGAGTGCAAAAGCATTTCCGCTTCAAACGTTTAGAAAAAATTAAAAATACCCTTACAGTACAATAATTATAAGCTTAATAGGAGCATGAAATGATTCTCCAGTGTTTAGAGAAGCAATCTGAAGTATAGCATAACACAAATTTTACTATTAAACTAATGCCAATCTCTAGTTAAACACTGCAGTAAATTATTTTAATCTTAAATGTTTTCCAGTTTACAATTACGTAAATCTATACTGCAGTAATAGTATATTCTCTTTGACATTTAATAACTAATTCAACAGTTTCAGGCAGTCAAAATTACCTTGCTACCTATCCCTCTCTTATATCAACACACACAATGACTGTAACACTTAACATCTTAAGCATCTCAAAGACTGTTTTTTAAAATACTTAATTTCTCAGAACAAATACTCTCTCAGACAGTAAGAGGAGCCATCATTCAATTAACAGAGTCACTAGAGCAAAGTGATCTCTGGAAGGCATCATTCGTAATTATGAGGACATACATTTAGCATTAACTCATTAAACAGTTTTCAGATATGCTTCTCTTACAGATGTTATTTGATATAGTTTTACATAAAGATATTTTTTTTTCCTCCTCACCAATATCATCATCAGTTTTATCTGCAGGCTCTTTCTCAAGGCACTCTCGTACAACATCTCGCCCTAGAAGCGGATCTGAAGTTCTGTCAATATCTTCATCCTCCTCCTCTTCTTCATCTTCAGAGTCTACAGGTGCTTCTGGAAGACCAGTTAAATCAACATCTCCCATCTCACTTTCTGTAGCCTACAAAGAAAACATCCATCAGACAAAGAGTTCAGTGTCTTCAGTTTAATGCTTTATGGCCTTAGGTGGCTAATACAACAAAAAGAAATTCTGTGACTAGCAATTCAAACTAGAAATTTTAATAGCTCCCTTTCTGAACACTGAGAAAAACCACCCCGAAATCTACAGTTACAGGATGGCACAAATACATACCACTGGCATAAAGCAACGCCATGCTACAGGCATTACGATCACAAGTTCTGAAAACAAAATTAACGTATGGGATGTTTGTTCTCTGTCTTTACTTCTATCCCTCCCCACCTCCAGTGAACTACAGGCAATAGAAACCCATCAATATTAACTGTGCAACACAGGAAAAAACAAAGCAGACTGAATGGCTCAAATGAACGGGATTTGATCTCGTTTTTAATTTTGGTATTGTAACATGCATTTAAATCCTGGCATAGAGCGAGTATGTCTGGTGGAGTATATAAATTGGGGGCGGGAGATAAGGATGACTATTCTTTCCTCTATTGGCTGATTCTCATTTTATAGCATTTACTTCTTCTTACGAATTCATGTAAACAAAACGTTTTTTCACAATTCGAGAGTCTGCATTATTAACAAAATAATAATATAATTCAGTAACACCACTGGTTACCCAATGCCCGTAGACACGTTTCTACTGTCGTCAATAGATGGCAATATAGACATCACACTGAGCAGACGCATGAAGCAACGGTGAAAGAGAATGCAATACTGGCAACAAAAAGCAGAATCACATAGGAAACATTTGCAATAATTCCTTATGTAAAGTTTAAATGATGTAATTGCATGAAAATAACTTTCCAAACAGATGGAAGGCAAAAAAAAAGTAGTTTCAAATTTTCAACTTCCACAGAGTAGTTTCTCAATCACTTTTTTTTAGTTTAAGCCAGCATGCAAATCATTTTTCTGTTCAAACTGAAAAATTTGAACAAGACGTGTTACTGAGAAATTATATACAGACTAGCAGAAAATGGAGTTTACTTTTTTTTTTAAATGAACACATTTACAATATTCACTTTCACTTTAAAAGAAATCCTTGAGATTTTATAAAAACACTGACAAGGTAACGCATTAAATACTCTGCATGTTCACAAAACCTCCAAAGTAAAGGATGGGGTCCTGTCCAACCTGACTTTGAACACTTCCAGTGATGGGGCAGCCACAACTTCTCTGGGCAACCTGTTCCAGTGTCTCAGCACCCTCACTGTAGAAAATTTCTTCCTTACATCCAAGCTAAATCTACCCTCTTCCAGTTTAAAACCGTTGCCCCTTATCCTGTCACTACAGACCCTGGTAAAAAGCCTTTCTCACAAGACCCCTTCAAGTACTGAAAGGTCTCCCTGGAGTCTTATTCCCTTTTCTCCAGTCACTGGGGACGTCACCTCACTGCCAGGACTTTTCAAATAAGGTGGAGAGTGCCCGAGCAACAACATCAGCCAACTCCCTCAGGACAGCTCTCCTTGGGTCCCACAGAATTGTGTACGTTCAGGTGGTCTCAGACCTGATCTTCTCTCACCATGGGAAAGACTTTATTTCCCCAGTCCCTGCCTTGAGGTTCAGGGACTGGAGAGATGTGGGAAGAGTGACTACCAGCGAAAACTGAGGCAAAAAGAATTGTTGAGCCTTCTCCATGTCACTAGTTCTCCTCTATAATTTGTGGGGAGAAGAGGAGTACATCTTTTTCTGACCAACGGACCTGTAGAAGCCCTTCTTGTTGTTCTTCACATCCCTTGCCGAATCCAGCTCCAGCCGTGCCTTACCTCTCCTGATCCCAACCCCACATGTCCCGGCAGCATCCCTATATTCCTCCCAGGATACGCGTCCCTGGTTCCACTGTACGCATTTCCTTCTTGCGCCTTAGTTTGACCAGGAGGTCCTTACTCAGCCAGGCTGGTCTCCTGCCTTCCTTGCCTCAGAAAATACAACACTCATTTTAAGGGATTTAATCGCAGCAGACTGCACTGCATCCATCTCCCTACACGCTCGGCTGTGCAAGCCCCAGATGAGCAGCGTTTCCTTCTTTCACTAGACAGAAAAATACCAGGTTTTAGATATAACCTTGGACCTTTGAGCGTGGCCTCATTTTAATAATGAGCCAGCAAACCTAATAAATAAGGCTTAAATGATTTAACATAAATATTTCTTTCAGAGGAGGGTAACAACATATATAGGGTTAAATCTGTTTTACATTACATCACTTTACTGGCTTATGTAGCTCACATTAACAGTTTTGGAATTAAGCCCAAGTGCAAATTGTGCTTGGAGAGTCTCAGCAGCACATGATCAGTACAGCATTTTATTCAAGGACTATTCTAGCATTTCTTCATCTAAACAGCCACAATGTATATCAACTGTGCCAGGCAGAGTAAGACAGACTGCAGTACTAATTCCCACTTTGATAACCTCAAGCTAAGATAACAAAACCGAGGCTACAGGTTCTACAGAAAAGCGATTCTTTAAAATTTTCATTGTATATCCTACATAGGACAATAACCAAATCTTCTCGTTTCTTGATAATTAAGTTATAATTTGATCAAGCTATGAAATAAGAGATGGTCCTCCAACTGTGTTTCAAAGATTATATGCAGATGGTTGACAAACGCTGGCAGGTCAGGCAGCGCTGGAAGGAACAAGAAGGGTTTTGCTCGTAAAGCTGTCTGCAGAAGTAGCTGCTCTCCCCAAGCACGATGCCCCAGCTGTTTCCATTATCAAATATCAAAATCATTCTTAACGGAAACATTTATGAACTACTCATTTACAAAATGAAACCAGAAGCTGCAATCCTCAAATCTTACACAAATATGGGTTTTCACGATTGGGTCTATCGGGCAAGAATATCTATTGAGAAGGCAGCAGGAACAGACTCAAGTGGAGTGTGTCACGTAGATCATCTGGAAAGTTAACACCAGTTTACTGTCAAAACATTTGTTCGCTATTTTAAAAATCACACTATTATTACTCTATATATAGCGCTGCAAGTTTCACCAGTGAACATGTTTCAGCTATGCTTGCCAAATGCTGATCATGGAGCTGTCCTGTACGCTGGCCCACGCTTTGGAAGCCAAAGACGTAAGAATTAGCCCTTGCAAAGTTTTGGTGATAATGATAATGATATGTATTACACTACAATGTGTATCAGAAGCATACGCTGACAGAAAAAAAGTATTAAATATGCCTCACGTAAGAGATTTCCTGTGCTGGAATGACTCCATATAATAGCGTATGTTAGTACTCACGACTCCTGATGCAACCTGCTATTAAGAGCGAGG
This sequence comes from Gavia stellata, assembly GCF_030936135.1. Classification (NCBI taxonomy): domain Eukaryota; kingdom Metazoa; phylum Chordata; class Aves; order Gaviiformes; family Gaviidae; genus Gavia; species Gavia stellata. The sequence continues at coordinate 2,697,061 of NC_082609.1, read as the reverse complement.
GGTTTTTTCCCCCCTCCCCTCATGTCAATTCTATCAGGGGAAAAACGTCCGAGTCTTTTTTCAGAATTGATAGAAAAACCCTCAGTAAGGCCCACTCCCTAATGCGTATTTTATAGATAATCCATTTTAATATCAAAACCTTAACCACAACTGGGATTATTGCTGGGCAATAATGTTGCTGCCCACAAATAGCATATACTGTCAAAGTGATAAATGAAAGGATTTTTTAAAAAAACAAGAGAGAGAGAAACTTTAAGCACACCACTGACAGAAATAAAGAGATAAGAAGAAATAGATGCAAATTTGTTGGTTGTTAAGAGAACAGCACTGCAAGCCATCGATACAGGCAATTAATTCATTATAGGAGAAGTGAGACCCTACCCACCCACATCTAGAGATACGGTCGGGATTACCTTTGTTACCACGGCTGGCCGCCTTAAAGACTGTCCCGAGAAAGGGCAAAGAAAGATGTTTTCACTCTGTAATACCTGTTGAATTAATTTTCCCTGAGGATAGCTATTACAGGTCAAAGCAGCTGTTCGCAGATGTTATAATCCCTCATTTCAACTTCTGTATGCATAACCACACAGCTTCCACTACTGCTGTCCAAACACCATAGCTCTGAAACTAAGCATACCGTCAGGAAAGGCTTGCATGAAAGAAATTTTAAAAAAAATTTTAAAAAATCCACTTCAAGCAAATTAAAGAAGTTGTTTTAAAAATTGTAGGGAATAACTTTTTTTTTCTATATATAAAAAAAAAAAAAAGGTCTACAGTCGGACAGAAGAACAACTGTTCTGCAGTATTCCAAGCAAGCTGAACTTTGCAATACACGCATCTGGACATAAGGACTGAATGCTCCAACAGGGAGCAGCAACGGTACAGTAGGAGGGAGAAAAATACCTTCATACATTTCTTTTCCTAAGTTTCTGCAATTAACCGAGGGTTTAATACAGTATGTTCACAACAGTGCTTCCAGGCAGGACTCCATTTATGCTGATCTCACCTTCAGCTTTATGTTCATCATTTCCTCTCTAACATCCTGGGCCGAGAAGCAGCTGGACCAAGCAAAACCTCATTTCAACACTATCAGTGGATATAGCGTATACAGATGAACGGAAACCCTTTCCAAATCTCAATAAAAAAATTGTTTCATTCTTTCGTTCTACTATTGTAATGGTATTTTCCTATGCTGGAATTATGTTTGCACTACTTAGTGTCAAAATTAATGTTAAGATACCATTAATTCAAAAGGTCATTCCAAGGCTACATTAATCAAAATTATTCAAAAACGCTCTTCCTCTGCTGACATTAATGATACTTCTAGAGACTTTGGCAGGTAATAGATATGAAGCTGACTGCAAGCGCAAAGCATCACTTTCCAAATACTTTACAAAAACCTGTATTTTAATGTACCAAAAATGCTTTCAGCTACTGAGCCAATACGTCATACTCAAAATGCAGGTTTATTGTTGTGCTGGTTTTGGCTGGGATAGAGTTCATCTTCTTCCTCGGAACCAGCATGGGGCTGAGTTTCGGATTGGTGCTGAAAACAGTGGTGACACTCAGGGATGTTTTGAGCTATGGCTGAGCAGGGCTGACACAGCGCCAAGGCCCTCCCTGGGGGGGCACAAGGAGCTGGGAGGGGACACAGCCAGGACAGCTGACCCCAGTGACCAAAGGGGTATTCCAGACCGTATGTCATCATGCTTGGTACATAAACCAGGGGGAAGCTGGCCGGGGGACCGCTGCTTGGGGACAGGCTGGGCATCGGTCGGAGGGTGGTGAGCAACTGCTTTCATTTGCATCACTTGTCTCTCTTGGGTTTTATTTTGTTGTTGTTGCTGCTGCTGCTATTTTCCTTTTCATTACAATTTTATCATTATTACCATTATCATCATTATTATTATTTTATTTCATTTCATTTATTAAACTGTTCTTATCTCAACCCACGAGCTTTCTCACTTTTACTTTTCCGATTCTCTCCCCCATCCCGCTGGGGCGGGGGGGAGCGAGCGAGCGGCTGGGTGGTGCTTAGTTGCCGGCTGGCGTTAAACCACGACAACAGCATATCAAAGAGATTCTCTGCCTTCATAATATCACAATGACTATTGGGGGAAACACTTTTCTTTTTCTTTCCAATTTCAGAATGTGTCTATATCGATGTGTCACTGCAATACAATGCTATGTTAAATACCGTGCCATGACGTTATTACACAATATCTATCCATGCACTTATAACCATGTGACAAACAATAAGAGACTTCTCCAAAACTGTTACAGCTACTGCAATAAAGCCCGTAAGATACCCAGCATCTTTCAACAGGTTACTATTTGCACATTATGCATACGAGAACAACGTACAGAAAAGTCACTAAAACAATAAGAACAAAAAAAACCCAGTGGGTTGTTGGGGTTTTCCCCCTCCCCGTGACATGACTGTTGCACATCTTATCTTCACCCACACTTTATCGAATGCTTGATTCTCCAATGCTATATTTCAGGATTAATGACACTGTAGCTACGATCGTACATTGCTGTAATATTATCTTGGAAGATCTCACATGAGTCTAACAGCGGTAACCTGCCTCGGCCATCACCCTGGCTGGAAATTCTCAGCAAAGTTTAGAGGTTGCCTGCAGGACACGGAACCAGAGGGGCTGATGTCACTGAACAGGAGAGTCCTACGTGAAAGGGCCTCGCTCCTCGAAACGAATAGAAAATCTGCAGTCACTTTCATATTAATAAATTAATAATTCCTTAGGGTACAAAAATAAACAGTGGTGAAATGTATTTGCTCCAGTGCATATAAATATGCTGCTTCATTATTTCTGTTATTTAGAAAATTCTTATTTGTTTGGCAATTATACTCTTTTGGCATTTTCCAAAGAGTAGACATACGGCATTTCAAATGCAATTAACCACACATGATAGAGTATTCACTCATTACTAGAATGACATTTTTGTTATCAATAATATATTTTAATAATTACTTAGAAAAGTATAAGTATATACTTACATACTTTAATATATTATTAATATATATATTAATATATACTTAGAGCAACCTCTCCAAACTACTCAGATAGACAGGCAGGCAGACGACGGTCAGTCAGGAAAACTGCCCATCAGCATCCTAATACGTGAGACGTTAAGGTACAATACACAGACTAGTTCTGGCGACTCTGACTAATTAGACCAGTTCTGTTGACTCAGAAAATTAAAAAAAAAAAAAAAGAAAAAAAAAAAATCAAGATACAGAACAACGTCTTCCCGCATTGCCTCTCAGAAATCAGAGAAGTCACAAAGCATTTTGAAAAGGCTCTCTCAGGGATGCAGGCGACTCCTGACCTAGCTGGCAGCAAGCAAATCTAAAGTAGTAGTAAGGTAACAGATTAAATAGGACAAAAAGGTTTAGAGACACTTAAAAGTTCTAAAAGGATTTTTGCTTTTAATGCCTTATTTTTGAAGTGACCTAGCAATACTTAGCTGTAAATAGCTATATCCCTAATCTGTTTCCAGTACAGAAACAGGACCCGGGCAGTACCCAAGGAAAGGGAACGGGTGTTGAAAATCCAGTTACACCTACATCGGGCTCAAGAGTTGCTGTATACTCAGTGTCGCAGTCAGATTTCAACTTCCAGGTGGAAACGCTGTGAAATCACTGGTCAAGACAAACCCAAGATGAGCACCCTCATCAACCAGAACAAAAACCGCCTTGAAACTAGCTCTGCAATTTGACATGAGACACGTAACTGATTATTATCTGTAAACAAATGAAAGCTATCTCTGGATTTCAGACAACTTCTATTCTCAGCAAGCAACACTAGAATTTCTGCAGTCAATTAGCGCAGAGAGTGTGTTTATTCCCATGCTTTTGTTTGCAGAACATCTGTTATTAACAATAAATCCAAATAATCAAGGAAGGTATTTGAAACACAAGAATGATTCCCTGAAATTTGTTCCATTTCAGAAAGAAGGAAAATGATCCCATAAATCGTCAAACGTAACTTTTAAAAGCCACAGCACCCTTGTTGGTATATAAAGTGTGAAAAGCAACAAAAAGTTCATTTCACTTCTGTGTGGCTGTGGAGGTGGCAAGTCGCACGAGCAACACAGGGACAGGCAGAAGCATCAAGAGGGCAAGTCTTGGATAAAGGGCCACTGGGTTTGTTTATAGACTGTTTAACATCAAGGAAGGAAAAATAAGAAACAAATGCAATATTACCTGATAAATATCAGAGAGGCTGCTGCTCCCAGAATCACTGGCAATGCTACATCCCGACTGGCTTGAAGGGACGTGAGTCACCTGAGGATGAGGATTGTCGGTAAGATGCATCTTGGTAAGATCAGCTGGAAGCTGGAAATAAAATGGAGTTGGGGGAAGGCAGGAAAAAGAAAGGAAAACAAGATGTATAAGCCTGATTTGAAGACAAAGTTATTCATAAAACTTTTGTTACACATTTGAACATCCACCTGTAAAACTTGACGTACATTTTGAGAAAAAGCTAATTTAGACTAAGCTTGCCCAGTCACACTCCGATTTTATACGACTGATAGAAAACAAGGCACCTTTCTGCAAAACAAAGCTCTAGCCTCCTTACCCCTAACCGACATACGCCGACCGGATTAAGAGCACCTAAGATGACAGACAGGTGATGCCGGCCAAACAGCCCACGGTCTTAAACATTAGCTTATGCTGCAATCCAGCGTGAAGCAGGATTCCTGTTCGTAAATTCAATTCACCCCTTAGCTCGAGAATAACCTTTAGAAAACATCAATACAGAACAAAAAGTACTGTAATCTAAACACAAGGTTTGGTCCGCAAAATGCTTTGAATTTTCTTTAAGAAAATGAGCACACAGGAAGAATATTATGCGTTCTTGGGACAGGTATGTACAACAGTACTTCTGTTCTATAAATCTGTCTGTAAATGAGCACACATATATAGATATATAAATTTTAGTGCATGATTGAAGCCCACAAATGTGTTCTTTCTATTGAAAAAAAAAGTCAGTAGCAAGCTTTTGAAGAATCAAAGCCACATGGAATACTGTAAAATAACCAGTCCTTTAATTCAGCTGGTCATTTATTTTCTGCCACATATATTTCTAATATTTTTTAAATTTACACTCAACTATATGGAAACAGCATTGTGTCACAGAATCAAAGAATCAGATTATATGATAAAATGATAACATGTATATACTTTTTACCATTTATAAATGATAAAATTATATACTATTCCTTAAAAAAAAGTTCTGATGCAGAAAAAGTCCAAAACTACTCTGACAGCACCAAGTATCGCCACTAAAATGAAAAGGTTTCTTCTGTAGAACAAACTAAATTCCACACAGTCATGTCAGCCGCTAGATATTTGGTCCTACAAATTAAAATAGTATTGTATCGATGTTGTTGATCCAACATCAATTTTGTACATACTGACTAAACTTATGAGACACGGAAACCAGATCTTCACGTGGAATCACGTTTTTACGTCCATTTTTTGAAGGGCACACAAGAGAAGCACTTCACCAAATACTTGTTCGCGTTATTTTTTGAAAGGGTAAGCAGCACTGCAGGCCTCTCCAAACCTTCCCCACTCCCAGGAAAAAAAACAAACAGTTGAGAGCACCTCTGACACGTGAAACGTAATTTTGATTACCAGAATTGTTACGAGGAATATGGGGGATTTTGTGTCACCTGTAATTCCCAATGACATTCCCATCGGCAATTACTACTCAAAACCGACCATCCGATGGGCTCTGTTACTTGCAAAGTAACTCTAGGAAATGGAAGACTACAAAACTATTTTTCACTATCCTAATATTTACATTATTCTAGTTTTGTGTACAATTTATTTACAAAAAGAAAGTATAAAACATCCAACCTGTAAATTAATATCTATGTTCACATGTATTTGGAAAAGGAGAAGGTTTGACAAGCAAAAGACTGCTAAACTCTCACAAGCTCCCATTAAAAAAAAAACCTCCGAGCAGTAGGTATAAAATAGCGAACTTGATCCAAATACAAAGGCAACCCAACACTTTGAAGCCTATGTTTAGCCACCAAAAAGTTTTACAGGCTAAAAAAAAAAATCTATTTTCAGGATTGGAGAACAGCAAAAAAAGGTCAAACCACTCAGCTGACAAAATTCAATCCAGTGGCCAAAAGCTACGCTCGCTATCTGTCAGCACACGCTGTAAGGGCTGATGTACGCCAAGATATGACCTCTTCAACAGCAAAGTATAAAAGCAAAGTTGGAAGAGTTGAGATTTAATTCTGGTCTGGAGCACTAGCTGGGTACTTTTAAAATCCCAATGAGTAACGTCTACAGTACACAGTTTTGTGCCACATACAGCAAAGCGCTATCCATCTACTAATGGACACGAGGCAGAAAGTGTTACACTAGCTTCCTTAAAGCCTGCGGCGATTTGGACATCAGTTAAGCCCCCCACGATGCCGACCACGGTGCTGATGGAGGGGGTTGCCCTGCCTTTCCCCATCCGCTGCCTCCGTCACAGCGTTCAGCGGCAGCCGGAGCAGCCTGTGCCGCAGGGCGACACCGCTCCTCTGCTCCCTGGAGTTTCACACGTCAGCCGGCTCCTCTGCAGACGCACCGCAGTGCTATCGTCCACGCGAAAAGATATAAAGGCACGTACGAGCAAGGTCAGCGCATCGTTTGCCAGGGAGGACGGCATCCAGCAGCAAGCCAGGACTTGCTAGCAAATGACTAGGCAGGGCTGCTGGCAGTCTCTGATACGCTGGAGGTCAGTGTAACTGAAAGATCCAGGAGTTTTAGTAAATTACGGAACAAATCAACCCGTATAAATTCATTACCCCTAGCTTAACAAGACAACAGTTTTGCTGCAAACTCCTCAGCGTGATCCCATCTTTATAACCTCCCTATTCCAATAACCGGCTCCGAGTTGAGCTTCAGTCAGATTTCTTTCCGTCCATGAGCAAGTCCCACGCTGACTGTGATAATACAGACACAAGGAAATCTAATTTAAGCTCCCCGCTACCCAGATTCATGGTGGTTTTCAAACTTTCAAAACTGCTCCAGGAAAAGAAGGAGCAGAACCAAGAGCAGAACCGATTCTGGGGGATTTCCCAGGAGAGCAAGGGCAGATGCCGGCTCTCTACCGAAAACCGGTGCTATTGAAGCCCATTCCGGCTCAAAGACAGTGACACACACAGACATACACACTGCCACATACAGTTTTTCTTCCCTAATTTAGTTTAAATTTTGAGATTCTTGTAATGAAGGCTATTCTATATACCCAGGTTGAGAAGTACTGCTGGAACAAGACGTGGCTCTCAAGATAAAAGAAGTTGTGTATGTACTTTGTATGCCATTTTCACAAATACACATTGAAGACCAACGCAGAACACTACCAGCCTCCCCAAAGGAATATTTCTTATCAACTCATTAATCACAACTGATCCTTGTTCCCCCTGCCAGCACTCCCAGTTGCGTCCATCACCTATAAAGCACACGGGCACGTACGATGCTCCTGCTGGACTCTGCAATATGTTCTTGTAAAAGGCATTTAATGCAGGTTAGATGCAAGGAAACACTGCAATATCTCTTTAAATTTGAGAGAGAGATAAGGTTTATTTGAGACAAGTGACCTTTAAAGTGCTGCTTGCCACTCTACTCAATCTCCCAAAATAAATCACAGCTTCTGTCTTTTGTGTGTTGTTTTTATTACCCAAACCAATTGTTCTTTCTTTCAGAGCTCCCTAAGCAGCAATACATGGGCAGGGTGTCCCTGTAACAACATGACAGCGGTCACAGGAAGGACCTGCTGGATGTGGTTGTGAAGTTGCCGAAAGTGCTATAACATTGTCTTAACTGTTGGTGAATAATGTTCATTTATTATTTGACTATGATTTTTTTGTGGGAGAAACTTAGAAACCGGCCTTGCAATTGCACCAGTATCTTGAAAAATTACTTGTTAGGGAAAGAAGCATAAAACATAGGGAAAGAAGCACAAAACAGCAACATTCACCTATGTCCACACTAGAGGCTTTCAGACGCAGATGTATATACCTGCGTTACCTTCTGGCTAGCTGTGTGCCCCGGCAGCCACAGACGGGAAAACCCCGAACACCCGTGAGATTCTGATAAACACTCAACACAGAAGCAGACTACTCACTTGCCACGATAACAATTACGTTTTTTCCACAAGAAGGGATAATCTGGAATCCGCATTCGAGTGCGTCCGACGTGCTGGCACAGCCAGTCCCTGCATCGGTGCCAGCACATCCTTCTGACTGACCTTTCCCAACAAAGGGATATTTAGCACCAAACCCCCTGCCGAAATGCCATACTGCGGTTCAGAGCTGTACGTGAAAGGAAGTTAAGAAAATAGAAGTTACGGTCTGCACAGCCACCTCCAGCTCTGCCCTCCCAGACAGTCAGGAAAATACAGTCGGTGATTACACCAAAAAAACCCTGAATCAACAAGGGAATTTTTAAAGAGATGTTGCAAATTGCAATAGGAGAAAAGGGAAGAAAAACCACTAAATCCTTCAGAAGCTCATCCTAATGATAGCATCGGTCTGTCCTGCCACACAAACCCAGAAGCAACAGCAGCCTGGACTGCTTTTTGTTAAACGTACGTGAGATTTCTGAAGGTGGTACATGGGGTCCACCCTGTGCCGCTCGCGGGGACACAGCCGAGGCCGGCTCACGAGCGGCAATGCTGGGGAGAGGGCAGGGGAGGGCAGAGGACGTGAGAGTGTAAAAGCCGGTTCTGAGTAACAATTAATAAAAACGACATGCACAAAATCCTAAACTCTACCCTCAGCAACCTTGAAAACACCCACGAGGTGAAGATTCCACGGGGCGCACCAGGAGCTGGGCTTTTGCTATCCATCTCGTGGGTGCAGCCATCCAGCAGTGAAGCAAGGGGCAGCAGCACTCCTACTGCGAAACCACAGAAACCCCCGAAGTCCGAAAACACAACTCAACCAGAGAAACCCCAAAAACCTCTGCAAACCCCAAACCTGTCCTTTCTCCTGTTACACAATACAATGCAGAAACTCTCACATTAAAAAAGAAAAGAAAACGATGAAGAGCAGTATGCATGAGTGCTTTTTGTCCTATCCGGACAGAAAGAACGCTCAAGTCTCACACATGTTGTAGAAGACAAATTGCATCGAGAGACTGATTTATAGGTTTGAACGGAGAGGCAGAGCCGGAGCAGCAGAGCTGGGAGCAGCACTGCTGCTCTGAACAGCTGGACGAAGCAGAGGGACATAAAAATGCAGCAATGGGACACTGTAAAAGCAATGAAGTGCGGGAGAGAAGAATCTCCGCTCATATTTGTCCTTCGGCATCCTTGGCAAAAAAGGGTGGTCCTTGGGAAGAGTGTGGAGAAACCAGTGGATGTCAGGGGTAAGGGATGAAACCCAGGGAGGTTGTGTGTGGGAGACAAAGAATCCAAATGGGGAGGGAGGAACAAGGAGAGGACACAGACCCTACAGCATCCACCGCTGCCCGAAGGTGTCCCAGGGGAATCTGCTCAACGGTGCTCTGCGTGACACCAGGGGACATGTATGGGGCCACACGGACCCTTGACCTGAACCAGTATAGACGTACTTTGGCTAGCTAAAATTATCAGCTATCGATGGCTAAAGACGAAAGAAGCACCAAAGAACTGGTGAGAACCAAGTAATACAGCAGAAGAGCTATAAACTTCAGCCACAAGCAACTTATACTCTAACAGCCAGTACATTTTTCAAATAAAGAAAAACTATACACCCAGTATTCCAAAATTATTGATTTCCTAATTAACCATTCCAAACATACAATGCATCTCAATAAATTATTTTATTTATTGCAAACAGTTTGTATGAGAAAAGAATGAAGGAACAGCACGCAGTAAGCTGACAGCAGTAACTCAGGATTACACCTAAAAGCAGAAGGTTTGGTGGGCTGGACCGCTCCCCAGAGCCCAGCTCTACCTTTCTATTTTTCAACAAGGTATACTTGCAAAGAGTATTTGATTTGAATGGTTTTTTTAAACATGCAATCAGGACATCTTGGTCTAATATAGAATTACCAACTTCCTAATACGAGTTTGGTAACGAGGGCAGAGCTATGACGTGGTGATTTCTCCCAGACCGCTGAGGTTTCCGACAGTCCCCTAGCAAGAACTGTATGAAGTTTAACAAGGTCGAGTGCAAGGTCCCGCACCCGGGATGGCACACCCAAAGAGCCCAGCGCAGGCTGGGATCTGTGTGACTGAGGAGCAGCCTTGCCCAAAGGTGCCTGGGGGTACTGGTAGACAATAAACTAAATCCGAGTCAGTGTGCCACTGCAGCAATGAAGGCAAATCAGATCTTGGGCTGCATCTGCAGGGGAGCATTACTAGCAGAGATAGAGACATGATCATCCTGCTCAGAGCTTGTCAGGCCATACCTGGAGTACCGTGTCCAGTTCTGGTCCCTACAATTCAAAAAAAGGACGTGGACAGACTGAAGAGGGTCCAAAGCAGGGCCACAAAGATGATTAAAGGGCTGGAGAACGTGCCCCGTGAGGAAAGCCTCAAGGAGTTAGGTCTCTTCTCCCTGCAGAAAAGAAGACTCAAGGGGACCTCATCATGGTATTCCAGTACTTAAAGGGCAGCTACAAAGAGGATGGAGGCTCTTTCTTCACAAGCAGCCACATGGAGAAGACAAAGGGCAACGGGTACAGATCTCATGAGGAGAGGTTTCATCGTGATACGACAGACTTTTTTTACCATGAGAACAATCAATCACTGGAACAACCTCCAGAGGAACACGGTAGAGTCCCCATCACCAGAGGTTTTCAAGACGTGATTGGACAGGGTGCTAGATAATCTCATCTAAGCTCCCTTTCCAAAAAGGGCCACGTTGGTGCCAACTTTGACAACTGACACTGCTGCACAATTAGCAAAATCTCAGGGGTCGTTCAGCTTTTTCTGCATCTGATGAATAATCGGAAGTGAACCAACCAGCCAACGTCCAGCTCATTTCCTCTTGGATAACAGAAAAGTAACAATCTTCAGTTTTATTACTTCACTACACTTTCATCACCAAAACCACCCCAAATTTACAATGGGGCAGTACTTTTCCTCCATAGCCACAAAACACTTTGCAATAATTATGACTACACTGAACTTTTACACATAATTTTCAAGCTATCCAGTGCAGTAGACTGAATTGTATTTCATTTGATCTCATTTGAAAGCATCTAATTTTCAAGACATCCAGTTTGAGGTGTCTGATAACCAAAGATGCAGGCAAGACAACAAAAATTGCCATGCTGCTGGGACACGTGTCTGTAACAGAGAGACTTCCCAACTAACACTCATTTTCGAAATTAATTTAGCTCTGTAGTAGTATTTCTATCTCTACCTATGGCAACACATGCTATACAAGAAGTGATTTGCCAGCTTCCTCCAAGTCTTATGTCTGTAATTGAAATTAATTGGAGTAAAAACGCTGATACATGGTATATTTCACACACTAACAGACCCTTTCTGCAGTCCCAAGTAGAGCACGTCTGCAGTGACATTTACTTCCTACGTAAACACCATTTACTCTCAGCAGTCGAGTCACACAGAATACTCGGGAATTAAATTAAAAGCTAATTTTGGTCTAACAGATTTTTAAGATTGCACATGCCCCGTACAACAGAGCAAATTACGTGAGCTTTGACGAGATGACCACCAATCAACTCTTGAGAAGCACACTAAAAATGACTGTTAGCCTGAGGACAACTTTCCTTTACATGCTCCCCAGGAAGGTTTTGCTAAAAATTAAGACTATAGAAAAGTCATTGCAGAGTTTATATAGAGAGAAAGGCAACCACAGATGTCATAAGTGAAATTATGTCGTAGGAGGGCTAAACTGAGACTTTTGTCTTTCTATTCCCCATTCTTTCCAGGAAAGGAATCAGAAGAACCTCTTTCGGCACAGGGACCATGCTCTTCGTGCTCTATTTCCTATGTGACTTACTTTTGGATTTGCTGGCATCTTTCCCCTATGGAAAAGCCACACCTGTGCCTCTGCGCCACAAGTTTTGAAGATAAATACCAGTGTTTCCTGGTACAGTTTGGATATCTGAAAAACACATGCTGAAAAGGCATAGACAACACGAATTTGCAAAATAGTCTTGACAGATGGACACAAGTCCTATGAATTATCTTTTTTCTACGTGTCAAAGAAGCTTCACCATCATGTTTCAACCAGCAGTAAATGGCATGTTTATTAAACATATTCAGAAACATCCTGCAATGAGTGCAATGAGGGCACTGACCGAAGGACTCATCATCAGAAACCAAATTACTAAAGGAAGCACAGTCTGCGTAATTCTCCCAGTGTATAGTGTCCGTTACAAATTCAAATTAATGGAAGGAAAATGGGCAATAAGGAAGCAGAAGTTTTGCTTCATTCTTTATTTGATACTCCTTGATGGCAAAGTTGTTCATCAGTTTTCCTAGGTCCCCATATGGATGTTTACAACCGATCGATCTAGTCTGGACACAGTAGAAGCATCAGCCTCCAAGGGAACAGTCTGTCCTTTTATGAGCTGTGTAAGCAAGTTTTCTGTCCTTGGTTTTACAGCTTGTCAGTAACCTTGTACCTTATTTGCTTTTTTGAAGTTCCCTGAAATGTTGCCAGCAAGAGTAATATTCAGAAACAGCATGGGGTTTATCTCCACGAAACACCTGAGGACAAGCATGGCACAGCCCCGCAGCGTCGGTGCACACGTACGTCTGCTGTGCCACCCTAAAACCCACCACGCACTGCTACACCAACCCAACCATCTCACCGCTACAACCAGCTCTCAAACTGCAAGCCTAACAATCCCAATTTTAAGGCACATATATTTATTATTTTGTTTATTGCTTGAGGTTTTCCATTAAGAGGTTTTCACTGTTTTAAGCTGGAACCCATTAACACACCCTCGGAGCGTTAACTGTGATTACGCTTGGTAACCCCCGAGCTTTAGGAAATGCTCCCGCTCAGCCTCCATCGCACCCAAGTGGTTTAAGGGTAGCAATTTTCCTTTCTCAGCTGATACAGAAAATCCAGACTGTTACAAACAGCCAGTTAAAAAACCATGTATGCCTATGGTTTTAAAAAATGAAGTAAAAAAAAAATTGCCAATCTAAAAAGACTGGTTGATCAAAGAGCTGAACAGGGCTGCAGTCCTGTGAACCCTCTGCCAGCTCCCACCTCTCCTTTTCGGGCACTACATCCTTCCATTCCCCTCATATGCCTTTCTCTCTTTGATGCCCTGGATTCAAAACCCTTCATACAGTTAATATTACAATGAAATAGTTCTGCACAATTTTTTTACTTTTAATTCCCACTTGCACTTCCAGTCTTCTGATCCCCCCATGTTTTGCCAGCCCTGCTGGGAGCTTTCCTCTTTACTTTGCAATCCCACCTACACTTCCAGTATCTTCGTGTTTTCCTATAAACCAAATCCCTACCACAGCAGAGGAAAGCTTCATCTGAGGAGCTATAGGGTGGGATGGGTTTCCTACATGGCTCCTTCAAGAACACCTTAACTCCAGGCACTGGCAAGCGCTCTAATGCGTCATACCGTTAGCAGTCCTCGCCTTCTGGAGCACGCCCCAGGCAGCACACCCAACCTGCGCAGGACACTGCCGGCTCTGTTCCCAGCACCCTTCCTTCCTCTGGCATTACAGTTCACAGAATCACAGAGGTTGGAAAAGACCTGTAAGATCATCAAGTCCAACCACCACCCCAACCCCACCATGCCCACTAAACCATGTCCCGCAATGCCACGGCCACACGGTCCTTGAACCCCTCCAGGGATGGTGACTCCACCACCTCCCTGGGCAGCCTCTGCCACTGCTTCACCGCTCTCTCAGGAAAGACATTTTTCCTCATATCCAGCCTGAACCTCCCCTGGTGCAACTTGAGGCCATTTCCTCTTGTCCTGTCACTTGTCACTTGGGAGAAGAGACCAACACCCACCTCCCCACAACCCCCTCTCAGGCAGTTGTAGAGAGCGATGAGGTCTCCCCTCACCTCCTCTTCTCCAGACGGAACAACCCCAGCTCCCTCAGCCGCTCCTCATCAGACTTGTGCTCCAGACCCCTCACCAGCTCCGTCGCCCTTCTCTGGACACGCTCCAGCACCTCAAGGTCCTTCTTGTTGTGAGGGGCCCAAAACTGAACACAGGATTTGATTGTCACAATCCATTTCCAATTATTTTAAATACTTCATGGTCAAAGACTCTACCATGTTAAAAAGGTTCTACGTAGAAAAGAATTCATCCAAACTGGCATTTAACTTTCCTTGATCTCTGTCAACTGTCAAGAAACAGCTGACCAGCTCTGCTCAGCTCAGCAGCACTAGTCTGGGTTTCTGTTTTGCACCGGCACTCCAGCGGTTTCTCTGCCAGACCCCTTGTAGCTCTCCAGTCACTGCTGTTTCACTTTGCCTCCAACTTGAGCAAACTCTGCATCCTAGCATCTTACTTGCCAGTTGTTTTGGTGGTGTCACTATGTGCCTGCGATTCCATCATCAGTTTGTTCATTTTCACAAGACAACTAGCTTATTTAATTAGTCCTATTTTTTCTTCCTACAACCTACTGAAACAAGAGCAGCGATGTTTACTCCCACTGACATGCAGTCAGTCTCTCACCAAGCAAACCTTTCTATATCCCGCTTTTTGCTCTCATCCATCCCATTCATTCCATCTAAGAAAAAAAAAGAAAGCAAAAGGAAAAAAACCCAACCTCTAAGACTTTTTTTCTTGGCATCAGTAAGTAAATTATTTTAATAATCTCATATATCCTGCCAGTAAAACAATGAGAAACCACTAAAAACAACTGGCGTTCTCTGAAGTTATTTTGCAGAATTTTCATGAGCCTTTTTCCCCGGGATTTATATACATTAATTCTGGTTTATGTTCACCTTTTACATACGAGCTACGATTCTGCTCCCGTTTAAAAATGTTTAAAATACACTTAGAGCTGTGTTAATGGGAGAGGAGAAAGTGGCTCCTCTGAGATACAGAAAGAGGCCACTTAAGGTATCCACAGAGAGGGTAAGATGAGTCCAGCCGAATTACCTATGCTGACATCAGTCCTCAACTAACTTAATGCAAACAAAAACATTTCCTCCTTAAAGGCCACAGATGTTCCACCAGTGCCACAAAAGAAGATTTCTTCAGACTTTTAGAGAGCAATGATGTCTATTTTTTGTTTTTAAAGCCAACTGATGGATCAAATATTTTCCCAACAGGTTCAGATAAAATCCTGTAGCCTTCAACAACGTGATACTCAGAAAAACAGTGCCTATCCAACTATACAAACTTCCGATCATTTTAAAACATACAAAAGATGGACTTGCTGACAATATTTATTTCAAAATTCATTAGCTACAGTACACGCTTACTCCAGTTATCGGTACTATAGACATGAACCTCAAAGAAATAAGGACCAAGTTGATACCATTCACAACAGCCTTGCAGTGCCCTGAAAACTATCCTCATAGCATTCCTAGAATAACCCCAGGCTTACAAAAAACCCAAAAAACAAAACAAAACACCAACACAACAAAAAAAACATCTAAAAGAATTAAAAATCCCTAGAGGCTGTTCTATGCCTCCGGCAGCCAAGAGCTTCTTGGTCTTCATGGCTCCTACAGCACATAGAAAATAAAATCCTCTAAAGTATTACGTTTCCTTAGTTACAATAAGGTGACATGAGGACAGAATTTCAAACTAAATTCTGGTGTTGCCTTAAACCACACATGTAATGCAATTTTAATTTGGTTTTCATATGTGTAAATTATAGATTACTGCTATGCCTTAACTCACGATAATGCTAACTGCCTGACACGCAAAGATCTCTGCTTTGGAGAAGAAGTGGGGACTTCAGGTGAATTTTCACAGCTGTGAAAAAAAATGTACTGGTATTGGTGAGAGCTCCATAATACTGGGAATATGCGACATGTAAACATTTTTTACAACCATCAATTAATACAGATCAACTCTTCTCTGGTCTGTTCACAGCGTAACATTTTTTTAAATGTCCAGAATTGTGGTTTGTTATTATGAAAATGTAACAGGAACGTTCAAAAAGACTTATTTTTGGTGCCAGAGTTCAAATTTTACTGTTTGTTCTTGCCACTGAAAACTAATACATTACAAGACTAAAAAGAGCCTTGTCTAAATAATTACAGTAGAAAACAAGCTGTGACAGCAGCTAGTGATGCTGTGAGTTCTGTAAGGAGCTGAAGCTTCTCAAGTCATTAAAACTCCGGCAGCCACGCAAGCGACAGCAGCCCGACGTTTAGGGAGCTCTCATCCTGAGACAATACTGCAGGGCACATGGCATCCCAAATCTACATCGAGTTTCATCTGCGCTGAATAATTTATAAACTCTTATATACACTGATTGGTAAAATACCGTGGTGACGATGGTCCTTCTTCACACATCCTCAGGCTGCTACAACCTCACTTCACCGTAATGACATGCAAGCAGCAATCAGCGCCGGGGACGCACCTAGCAGGGCTACGAGGGTGCACGGAGCACAGCGCGAGCACGCCGACGCCGCAAGCAATGCTTGGCAACGTATTACCTCTCAGCTAAGAGCTGCGTACTGAGGCCCTCAGATCCTGAAAAAACAAAAGGAGCACCAATCTTCCATCTACGTTTTCTTTCTGTATTCATAACGAAATGCATTCGTGGAAGTGAGAGGAGCAAAACAGGGTGGTCCCGAACTAGGCTGTAGCTGTAAGCAGAATTGTAACAAAGCAGGTTTAAAACAAACAAAGTCTAGGAGGAAATAAATGAACAGATAGGTGTTTATTTGCATATTAAGAGCCAATTTCCGATAAAAACAATACTTCAGGAAAAGGCTTTTTCTGTTGAAAAGTAGTACAATGTGTACTTGCATTTAACCTCACCATACTATATACTGGAGTACAAGAAAAGCCAAGCTTTCTAGAGTAAATGGCCACACAGCTCATACTAAACCATTTTTATCTTAATAAACTATCAAACACAAAACTGCACTTAAAGAGTTTTATGAAAGTATCCTGCAAGTTGTTATAAAAAACAGAGCTAAACTTTTAACTAAGTGTAAGGAAAATTGTCATTCGTTGGTCTGAGCACTCACTCTCCAAGCACTCAGGGATCAGAGTACTGAGTAACCAAGAGGCTGTGCTCCTACAAATCAATTAAGATGGAGAAACACAGCAATCCTTCTGTTGCAGGGGATGGAGGGGAAAAAGATCAGAAAATATCACAGAATCGCTAAGGTTGGAAAAGACCTGTAAGACCATCCAGTCCAACCACCACCCCAACCCCACCGTGCCCACTAAACCATGTCCCGCAGTGCCACGGCCACACAGTCCTTGAACCCCTCCAGGGATGGTGACTCCACCACCTCCCTGGGCAGCCTCTGCCACTGCTTCACCGCTCTCTCAGTGAAGAAATTTTTCCTAATATCCAGCCTAAACCTCCCCTGGCGCAACTTGAGGCCATTTCCTCTTGTCCTGTCACACCTATGGAATAGGAGAGACCATAAATACTCCGAGGAGCTGGCTGAAACTCCAGAAACGCAGAAGAGAGCTAAACCATACAAACCAAAATTTGTAGGAGGGAAGAGAACCATCAGGAATCAGCAGAGAGGAGCTCGCAGAGCAATCACCCGCTGCCTGTGCCTGCACACAAACTTGCACACTTGGGTGATGAGCACCCACAGGTCCCTCTCTGAGTGATGACGGGGTGCTCCCCACGACAGATAGTTGGGCTGGAAGCTACAAGCATGGAGAGAGAAAGATTGGAGGGAGAGGCAAGGCCAAGAAGGAGAGAAAGGTGCTGTCAAAATTGACTGAAAAAAGAAAGCGAAGGATCAGTTACTTTATTTGCACTGGAAACATCTAAAATTCATACTACCAGGGCTATGTCCCGTATAAGTGCATTAGTAAAGACAAGGATGACATCGAATCAAATCAAGGACACACTATCCAAGGGCTGTTTTTCTTCTGAGGAGCTGAAAATAATCTTTAATTGCATGAAGGTTTCAACTCAAGATCCTGGAGATCAAACTGATGCCCCTTGGAATCAGAAGATGGTGTTACACCGATTTTAGTTACAGATAACTAAAACCTGCATCATGTCCGTGTGAGACAAGAGCAGAAATAGGAATGGGACTGAAAAATGACTCCAAGTCTTCTGTTCTAACCCAAACACAAACTTTTACAGAGCAAGTGTATCTTGTTATTATGCTTAGCATTATTAGATTTTATCTAAACAGCAGAAAGAGAAGAACACAGAAGCCTAGAGAAAATAAATTACTGTCTACTGTCATAAGACAAGTTTAACGTGCACCTGGGATCTTAAATGAAACTGTTTTCCTTCAGGAACAAACATTTTAGAAGCTTAGATGTTAATTCAAAACCGCTTATTTTCTATAAAAAGCACATTATCTCAAAAAGCTCCCTTTTAAATATCCTCTATAGAAACATTACCCAATCACTCCACATTTTCCCCATCAGACCCTCCTGCTACACAAATGGGGTAACCGCGTACGCATTCTAGGCTTGGGAAATTGTTGGGATGTGCATAAAATTTCTATTACAGGAGAACCGTGTACATCTAAATCGTTACGTTTTGAGCTCTCTTTCGTAGTGACTTCATAATGCATCTATGCTTAAGATTCTAATACCACAAAGCGCATTACGGACAATTTAACAGACACTGCAAAAGTTATGATAGAATTACAAAGACAATCAGAACCTTGCTGAGATACACGTGAATTATTTAATTTTTTTGCTTTAAAATATTGCATTAGTGTCAGAGGAATTTAGATTAGTTTAAGTTGAATGCCTCTTGTCCTCACAAATACAGCGTCTGTGGAAGCAGAGCTCCACAAAACCGATGCAAAGTCCTCTACCCTCCTTCATCTTCCTCCGAGTGGCAGTGGCTTGACAGCTGGGACTGCTTTGATCACTGTTTTCCACACTCCTCGCTGCTTATCATATTCACCATGTTTGCTTAAGGATGCCTGCATCTATTTATCTCATCTTCTGCAGCGCACCATCCCAGAAAGCGTACGGTCCCCAGGGCAGAGACCGTTTCTTATGATGTGCTT
The DNA here is from genome assembly GCF_030936135.1 of Gavia stellata. NCBI lineage: Eukaryota > Metazoa > Chordata > Aves > Gaviiformes > Gaviidae > Gavia > Gavia stellata. The sequence goes on along the minus strand of NC_082609.1, from coordinate 2,677,936 downwards.
CCGTTGCGGGATTTTGCCCCGGTACTGGTACCTCCAGACACAACGGACTGAGGAACTACCATCATCCTCCTGCAAAGGAGATGGTGATCTCTCTTGGACACATTTCCAAGTATCAGCATAGGCTTGAGAAATACCGCTGACCTCTACAAGAGCCCGCGTGGAAGGACCGAAAGGCTCGGACAGCTCATCTTCAGGGGCACTGCAGAAATTCCCAACTCTCGGAGTTCTCTCTCTCAGTTTATCCTCCTTCTAGCAGCTCTTTATGCAGGAAAATAGATTGCATTGATTACTTTACCGATGTCTACTCCGTCGCTTTGACTTTCGGAAGCCAAAAGCAACGGAGGCTCTGGGAGATGAGGGGTGCAGCGTGCGCAATGCAAACGGGTGCGGACACCCCTTATACTCAGAAAGTATCTTCCAGGAGGCGAGGGAGCTCCTAAAGCTGGCTTCTCCTGCGGGTCACTCCACAGCCGGACAAATTAACCTCCTTAGGGTACGGTTAACCTTCAGAAGTATTCTCCTTCATATACCTTCACAAAAGCTTACCTTTCTGATTAGTCATATGAAATACGACTTCATTTTGCTCTGATTAAATAGACGTATCATTACACTGTCACATTCCCAACAGCCATAATTAAAACTGAGTCAACAGCCCATTTTCAGACTATTGTCCTATACCAGTTTAAAAGCAACTAAGTAAAAAAAAAAAATCTGGGACAGATATCTACATAAATCTAAGAAATTTTGAATTGAATCACTGAGAAAGCAAATGAAAAATCAGATGTTCACTGCTCTATGGCAAGAGATAATTCTAGTTTCAAAATGGTATCTTAAAACACTTGACATTTCCAGGTTAAGAGTTATAAATTTGCATATTTAAAATTCTGACATCAGCTATTTTGCTATAACGTGCATTATTATAAAACACCTGTCATAGAAACAGATTTGTGGTACAAAGCTCAGATAAAACCAAAATGGAATGAACTGGGATGTAATTCAGATAACCAGTGCATGTGATCAGTTCAGAAGTTTGTGGGGGTTTGCAGGAGCTCTGGGGGAACTTTGTGGGGTTTTGCAGATGGGGGCTACAGCTGCTTTTTCTTTTGTAGTTTTAAAGATAAAAAACTTTTAGCTATGGACTGGAATGCAAAACCAGTTAATAGGTTTGCATCAGCCATTTAAAAAAAAAGAAAGAAAAAACAAACCTCCCCCTCCCCAACTTTTTAGGCTATTTCATATATGAATAGTAAACGAGTGAATAAATGGCTTGACTGGTATAGCAGCAATCTGCTGGGTATCATCCACAGAGCCAACACAGGGGGCCAAAACCCTTTAAAATAATTCTTTTTTTTTTTAATTCTGCCCCCCAACCCCTTATTTGAGCACAGGGTTTCTTTTTAGTGCTTTCTCACTTCAGCCCAAACTCTATGGAAAGAGCAATCTCAGCTGAAGTACCAACGTGACTAAGCATTTCCATTTTTTAAGCAGTATTACACTGCTTAAAACATTACATTATCAGACCTCCTTAACAGGGGTGGTACAAGTAAGCCAAGCCTAAGGAAACTGATCCTTTCATATTTAGTGTCTACAGAGTAGGAAAGGAAGAAAGCGAAGGAGTCGACATGCATACTCAAGACACGGATGACGATACAAACAGGCCAGCGCTTGGCAGAGGGATCTCGATGGTGAGGAGCCGCAATTACCTGGTTGAGCACACGGAGCCCACCCGCCCTGCAAGGCGGCGAGTTCCCGCAGCTCCGCTTCACCTGACGACAGGGTGGACTCAGCACACGTGAAACAGCCCAAATTCGGCCACAGGTACGCCCACGTACTTACACGTTGATTTCGGCAACTGCGTGCGGAAAGCCCGAAGCCCAGTGTTTTCACCCCGCTACGCCGTCACCGTCCACTTACATTTTATCAGACATAAAAACCAAACGGGGAAAACCATCCTGCGCAGGGACTCCGCACACCCAGCAGCGTTTCTCCCTTGTGCCTCCCCACACCGTCATGTCACTCAGACTCTAAACTTTTTGGGACCAAAGTCAAGAGCAAATTTCTTGCTCCAAAGTCAATGCCGTATCTCACGATGTCAAGAGCACAAGGGTTTTGCCCACTGCCTTCAAACCCTGCCGGCTTTCGTGTGCAAGAAAGTTGCACAATCTTTATTCCAGCCTGTATGAGCTGCAATATAAATACAAAATTGCAATAAATAATAATGAATATATGCCTGGCCTCAGGTTTATAAGGCAATTCCCATGTCTTCGGGTGACTACTTCTTGGCAGTAGCATTAATAAAATACCAACAACGCAGCTCATTTTCTGAACAAGCATACCAAACAGTAAGAGTCCGACACATAGTATATTTTTTAATTTCTTTAAAGGCTTCTATCTCAAAAGGTGGGTTTGCTCGAATGTTCTAGATTTCATTACCTCCTTTAAAAGAAACACCCTTCCCTCCCCAGTTTCAGCAAAATACTGCATCTTCAGACACACAAAATAATGTGTGTCCTTTAAAGCTAATTGTAATTACATACTTCAGCTAAATAATTAACCAATCCCACAATGCTGCACAAAGGAAACAAGCAGTACAGCTTCATGCAGCTTGAAAATTAGAACATCAGTGGGTTTGTATACCAATATTTTCAAGTTAGCAAAATATGCAAGCAGTCATAAAACTGTTACACTTCAGTAATACTTGCTTCATATTTATTGCCTAAAAAGCAAGCTTTACACACTTCATAAGCAAATGGCATTTTTTATACTTCCTGTTAATTCGTAAGCTATTCGTATCGAAAACAATTCCAAGATTTCAAGGTCCCCCCCTTCCCGTTTAGAAATGATTCCCCAAGAACAGCCCACGCACAGCCAGGAGTTCGGCGTCTCAAACCCCCAGTGCTGCTCGGATGAGAAGCGAGCATTCAAATAGCACCCCGGTTGTCAATACATGTCGGAGAAATGCAGCACAGACAAAATCTTACTTACTTTGGAGGCCCACGGTTGCAGGCAGTTGGCATAACATCGAACCAGAAAAGCCATTTCTTAGGCTGGGGGGAAAAAAGTTTCCTTTCTCAAATAAAAGCCACAGAAAAAAAAATATTGTGCAAAATCCCTTCTGGATTCTCTTTAAAAATCATAAACCAAAGCAGCAAATGTACATGTATGCAACTTCTCAGGCTTCAATTTCACACTGAATTCGATTACAGCTTCCACTACATCTGAGTAGTTTTCAGTATTGCAGTGAGTTAGCAGCAGCAGCAGCAATTCCTATAAAAACGTTCCAGTTTTAACAAGCACATAAATTCAAATCAAAATGTTTCCTAGCTTTTCAAATACAAATATCCATACGCTCCCCCAGGCAAGAGGCATGTACCCAAAAAGTGCTGCTAAAATTGAATTAATTCTGAAATGGATTAGAACCGCAGGTTAAAGCAACAATACATTAAAAGGTGAGATATGAATTCTTCAAATTCCTTTTTTTCTCTTCACTAAAATGCATTTACGAGTGGCTTATCTTCAGGTCCACTTTTCGGAAACTTCACATTCGTATTGTAGATGAAATTTTGCAAAGGTTCTTCAGCATCTTAGGCGATTCAGGAATCCCACACCCTGGATATTAAAGTTTCTTCTTTATACTCTTGTCCATCATAACTGCAAAAATGGAATTAGTGTCCGGATGGTAGCTCCAGGATATATGCTCTAACAGGTTTGCACCGTGGAATGTATTAAAAGCCTCTGCAATACAAACCCTTTTCTCTTTTGCCCCCCCTCCTTCCTTTTTTAATGCAGTTTACAACTCTGCAGTGTTGCTTAGTATTCTAATGCATCAGTCAGATACCACGGTTAATCCACGCCTAGCTTTTCCAATTAAAACATTTCTGTAATGCACAACAAAACAGTACGTCCATGGCCACAGCAAGACTGACTGCTGGAGTCCTAATTCCTACTATCTTTGCTTGCTTCTCAGCAGCTCCCTCAGGAGAAGCTCCCATCGATTGGATGCTCCGCAGCAAGATGAAATATCTAATAAGGAGGAAAGAGAGTGGGAGGGGAACCGAGCTAAAAGGATGACATCACCTGTATAGAAAGCCTTTAGAAACTGCATTAGATCAATTGGCTACTGTATCTGCAGATGCAGCCAACAGAGCATCTTTATTGACCTAATATAAACACACACATCGGTACGACAACTGCTCAGCAAAACACCCTGCTCCACATTATATTTTATATCCTTTTATGATCTATTAAACATATACTGTAACTCTGAATATTTTTCCTTTTCTAAATAATTTCTTTTCAAATGGATCTCATCTATCTATTAACACTTTCCAGCATTTAGGTGGATTATTTCTTATCTTTGCATCCAAATTTAGAAATAAGTAAAATAAATATCTGCAGACATTCACATGGATGCGCACACAGATAAGCCCATAATCAGTTCACAATAAAATGATTTCTGCTTTTACTTATGTATGTCACACAAGAGCCTGAACATTTTTATCTCATCCTATACACTCATTAAGAGATTTCTGTCTAGAATGAGAAGTAAATTTCTTATTGAAAGGTAATGTTTATAATTCTCATGTTTTCAAAACCATTAAAATTATGTTAAAAGTTTTGGTGGGTGGGGTCCCCCCCGCCCCCAATCAAGACCAATTCTGTTTATAACCAAAATTGCCTTAATTCTGCAGCAGTCAATTTAGTTTTATGATTTCTTTTTGCAACTGAAAACTGGAATATTTGCAAGCAGCCTAGTATCTTGGACAGCAGCCCAGCCGGCTGGAGAGCTGCTCTGAGGAAGCACCTATGAGATCCCACACCTCTGAGCTGGGACTGCCGTGATGCTTTCAATTCCTAGAAGGCAAATGACTTCTGCTACCATGCAAGAAGGGAGGCAAGCACGGAAGAGCAAGGGAGGGGGCTAGAGGGTGCTGGCTCTGTTAAAGCCATTATTTAGTACTCTGGATCATTTACTTCATCTGCACGAAGGGGCACTCACTGTTTCTGTTTTCCTCTCTTTGGAAAGAATTTTCATCGCCACGTATCTCATTATTCCCAGTTTGCATCAGACCCGAGGGTTAATTCTGCAGAACCAAACTAGCCCTTGATGGCCATGCCTCCCGTTCAGAAGAGGAGCTTCCAAGTGACCTGGTGGCAGTGAGGGCCAAAAATACCTTTGTTTGTTTGTTTGCTTATTCTTCAATACTGAATCCGGCAGTTCGAGGCAATCCACAGAAATCTCTTTTTCATCTTCTGTGCCACGGGGAAGGAGGAGATTCTCACATCTTGGAAGCCAAGTTACACCAATGGGACACCCCACCCCATCTCAAACCAACAGCTTCTTTCAGCAGTCATCCAGCAGTTGAATTCTTCCTGGCATATAACCCAAGTTATGATGGGAGTTGCGCCTTAAGTAAGAAAGGACCTTCCCCTAGCACCTTCCAAAACTCTCTTAGAAGAAAAAAAAAAATTGGTATTGATGTCTGAGTTTACTTAACCTCTATCAGACAACGAAAATAATAGATGCAACCAGGCTTCATAAATATTACTGGGTTTAATTTGTATTTAAACATAAAGGAAAATCTGAACTCCACTCCTGCGCTTGCAAAATTTGGAAACACAAAGTCTATTTGATTTTTAAGAGCTGAAAGAGTTTCAGATAATTACTTTTGATTTTTTTAAATCCACTAGACCAGCTATACAGATAGCTGGTTCTTTTACTGTTTCAATACTGAACAATAGGCTAGATACGTCAGCTTCACCTTACATAGGACTGTATTGCATCTTTTCTAACAATTCACAAAACCGTATTCAGAAGCACCTTAAACACCAAATACAATGCCACACTGATGAATCTTCAGCAGCAATGAACATCCAAATACTTTTATGCAGCGTTACCTGTATTATTAGTCATCACCATCACAATTTGAATCAAGGAGAAAAGCAAACCCACCCAGCTAAAGGAAACCTCTCCCTGCCTGCGCGCACACCGATAGCGCACAAACTCCGTCCCTCGGCTAACCGGGCAGATATTCATCTCCCAACCGCATTTTAAACCCACTGCATTGGGCACAAAATCCAATCCACTAAAGATTTTGGCGCGGATGCCATATTTTACAACTACTGTAAACACGAGCTCAATAATGGGAACAAAATTCTATTTCCTTCTAGTTTTGCCTTTAAGTGAAGATGACATCATCCCTCTGGCCGTCCCGCCAATGAGCGCGGCGGCGGCGGTCCCGGGGGGCTGCAGCCAGCTCTGCGCAGCCCTGCCCACCCGCGCAGCCCCGGGCGGGGGGAAAACCTGACCTAGTTCCACAGCCCAGCTTTTGGGGCATCCCCCCACTCACTTCTGGTTTGGTTTTTTTCATTTGGGTTTGGTTCCTTGGTTTGGGTTTTTGTTTGGTTTTTTTTTTTTTTTTAACGCATGCATTTCTGCAGCCCCAGCTCCCTGCAGCACAATGCTGCAAGTTTTTATAAATCGCCTGTTTAACAACAAATCTCAAAACTAAAGCAACTCAGAGATGAAAAAAAAAGTGTGATACAAAGGCTGCTCCATAGCGATCATAATCAAAACACTTGAGAAGAACTGCAGCATCGGGCAGAATCACAAACAGTGAATCGCCAGTCTCATTTTAAGCCAGATTCCAAGGTTTCAGATGCATCTTAAGGAAAAAACCCTTCGGTCTACAAACTCTGAATTCAAAGCGCTCTCTGTTTCTTAACGCTGATTTCTTCCCATGCTGGAAATATCACTCTATATATTTCTATGCATCGTATTCCCTTTAGCCTCCCATAATGCTATCTGAATCCTCCTGACCGTTCAATAAATCTGCATGTTCCAACTGTCTACAAGAGCAAGTCACCGAAAAATGGGATGTTTTTAAAAGGATAGCAAGAGCTTGCATAATTTAAACGCATGTTCAGTTAAGCAGGATCAGAGCCTTCCCTTATTTAAGGACACCACAAACTGACGTTCTGCAAAAGCAGAGAGCACTGGCAGCTGACGGCAGAAGGTACCGGACAAGCAGCACTACTTTTTCCTGATCAATCAGAGAAAGAAAAGCCCATTGTGCAGCGCCGGCGGGGAGGACGAGCGCTGATCTCAAAGCCATCATGGCACTGGCTGAAAAGCAGAAGCCGCCGGCGTGCCAGCGAGCCGAGGGGCCTGGGTCTGAGGGCTGCGCTTGCGGACTTCTCTCCTTTTGTCCTGAGAGCCAGGCGACCGCTGTCCCGCTGTCCCCTGCCACGTCCCCTGCAGAAGCGCTCAGCTGGGAGCGGGTACCCGAATTCGCTCCCCCCCGTTTGAGTACAGTACCTAAGGTAACATCCTGACTCCAAGCCCCCGGTGGGGGCTGGGGAAGGAGACCAGCTGCCTGGAAAGCAATCTGTCATGCACGCACTCGGGCAAAGATGTTTCAGGCTAAAATAATTCATCTGAATACAGTTTTGTGAGCGGGAATTGCCAAACACAGCAGCCTTAATGCAGAAATATTTTAGCATTAAGGGCACCTGCCTCAAGAGGTTATTTCAATACATTTGGGTACTTTAAATCTTCCGGGAAAGGCAGGCGATGGGGAGCGTGGGGTGCGGTACACAGCACCAGCTGCAGCACGAGCTGGATGCGGCCCCTGCTACGCTGGCACAGCTTGCTCGATTCAGTGTCGCTGGCATGCTTCTCCGATTTCTCCCCGCCATTTAACCTAAGCATCTTAAATGAATCATTGTACTTTCGTGGCAAGGCCAGACCCTCATTAGGGCTTCTCAGGAATTCCTGTTCAAAGGAAAAAAGAAAAGAGGGAAAAAAAAAAAAACAAAAATACAACTCTCCACCCTGCTCCTGACCCTTTTAGGAAGCGGAGGCAGGGACAGCAGCACCGCGAGCTCCCGTTCCCCTTCAGGGTGACATTACATGGTGCGACCGCATCCTTACATACATCGCTTTCCACGGTAGCACTTGCTAACAGGCTGTAGAAAAATCCTACCGAAAGATCTGTAGGACTCCTAAGTAGTATGAAAACACGATCCATCCTAAGGGAAGGAGGGAGGGAGCGGGAGAGGGAGGGCAGAGACTGTCATCATCCCTGAAGTGATGTAAGCTTCTAAATATAGCACCAGCAATACAGAAGGAACAATAAAAAGGCACCATGGATTCAATTTCTCCATCGCTTTCGCACTACCCCGACCATCTTTTTTCAGCTGGTGTGTTAAGCACAGAAAGGTCATCTCCTATTTGCAGCAATTCAGATTTATATGGCTTATAATACTTTCTTAAATATGTTTATAAATTACAGCTCTCTGCTGCAGATCCCTGTCTGTTGGTGCACGCACTCTCTGCAGAGTCGGGCAGCAGCATGATCAGCATGGTAAACAGGGACAACGCCAGCACCGAGGGAAGGGGGAAGCCCCCTCCGCTACGGACTCAAACAAAAAGTTCATTTCTACGGTTTGAACCGAGATGATTCATATCACGCTCCTCCCTCCCTTCCTGACATCTCATTTCGGCAAAGGGTGGGGAAGTTTGGGAAGGTACGCAACCCAGAAATCCCTGGTAAGGAGGAGGAGTGGATACCAACCCCAGAAGGGTCAGTTTGTGGGACTGAATCCACCCAGAGATACTGAAAGGACGAAATCTCTAATAGCCCACAGCAAAATTTCCCAAACCCATTTAGAATTCTGCTCACTAAAACATTACCCTCAATCTAGTCTCAAAACTGGAATCACAGCCCAAACCTAACGCGGACCTGGCCGTCATTTCCTCAGCTGCCGCCTACCTGGGAAGCCAGTCGGAGGTTCACGTTTGGAAACTGCAAAGCCCACCAACATATATACTCATTTTCACCCCAAAAAAGTTGATATGAAAGCCAATACAAAATGCCACTTTTTCTTCCCTCATTTGTAAAAACTGTACCTCCAGCTACAACCAGCAGATTAAGACTATTTAGAACATAAGGTCCCAGCACAACTCTCACAAGAAAAAGGCCTCTGATTCAATGACCTTGAGAACAATACATTAACTCCACAGATGAGGTTAAAAATCATTAAAATGCCACTTCCAATATTTCTTCTGTCATTTTTCTTGAGGATTAACACCAAACTGGAAGCCTGAAAGCAGGAAAGGGGGAGGGATCTGACCCCTTCTACCAAATCTCAAAATTCCTCTCTAAGCAAGGGTGATTTTCAACAGTCAACTCTCATTTATTAGTGGCCAGAGCATCCAGCTTGAAGAGCGTATGTGACACGAGCATCATCTCAGGCGTGACATCTCATGAACATTTTTTCCCCAGGAACAGACCCGTGTCTGGAGGCACCATGCTGCTTTTCTACGTGCAGAGTCTACACCGACAGACTCGCCCGGGCTCAGGCGTAATTCACGCGCAGGGATCTCAGCCGCCCCTGGACCCAGGCTGGGACCAGCCAGGCGTAGCATCGGCTGAGCTCGGCTAACAGTGAGAAAAGGGGAGGAAGAGGTGGGTCAGGTACCGGCAAAAGTGCTCCCAAGAGGTTTACTAGGAGGGTGACCACAGCACAACGCACAGACCCCCAAATCTGCCGTGCTGGGGAAGCGCAGCGCAGACCCTGGAGCGGCTCTGCAGGGCTTCCCTCGGCAGGCAAAGCACTGCAGCGTAGTGGTTTCCAGACTTTCTCATTTTCTGGTATGATCCAGCTCTTACTGCCTTTAAAAAGAGAAAGCTGAGTATGCCGTTGGAAACGTTCCCCCAGCATCACTCGGGTCCCTCCCTCCACGGAGGGCAGAAGAGCAGCAAAAGCCCAGTTACTCTCACCCAGGCTGAGACCGATCTTCACAGATAAAGCAACGGGTGGGCCAGACGCCATACCTACACTCCAAGTCGACAAACCACAACCGTTAACCAAACTTTAAAGGAAACAAAATCAAAATCATAAAGACAATACAAGCATCTAGTTTATTGTGGCTACGTTACCCCAAACTAAATCGTGTAAGAATAAAAAACTTTAATACTCAGCAACAGAAAGCAACTCTGACTCACAAGAACAAAGTAAGTATCAACAAGGAATTAAGCTACAATGATCATTCTGTTTAGCCAGACTTCATTTAATCAACTATTTCAAGTATTTCATCTGTCAAATATATCCCCATTAAGAAAGTTTCCACATATCAAATGTAAAATTACAAATGCTGTTAAATGTCATTAGATAGCAATCAGTTCTATGCCAAACCCAAAGATATTCTTCTAGCTATTCTCTTGTACAGATAGTGGTTTTCATGCCAAGTTTTTCAAGGAAAACAGGGCATCCAAATGCTTGCATTATGTGCTGACATTTTCTGATGGTGATTTTAACTGAAATTTGCTCAGAATATTCTCAGTCCCTAACTTGGTCCAGAAGGCTTCCGAAGAACATAGCTGAGTTGATGCAAATTTCCATGTTCTAAATTAGAAAACCATTTTAACTTGAATGCAAAGCTGAAGACAACACTGTCACAGTCCTTTAAAGTCCTTCAGTGTTATGTGACATTCAAGCCAGCGACTCAAACTTCCAACTCTTCAGGCCAAAATACAAAATGACCCTTCACACAACTACTCCTCTTTAGGGCACGATAAACCTAAACCCCAGTGAAAGGTTGAGCTGGCTACAAATGAGAATACAACCAGGCTGCTACACTTCAGTACAGCATATTGAACAGAAACAGCCCAGATGGAAGACAGGAAATAAAAAAACAGATCCACGCACGCTACCATCTCCCTGCATGCAGGCGACCAGCGTGCTGGCTGCTACCCTCTCGGTTTTCTACAAGAAGCCACCTAGCATGTCATTTCAAAAGACAAACAACATCGTTAAAAAGAAGGAGCTGACTAAGAACTGCAACTCATGCGCAAAAGGTTTTTAACTCCCCAAGAAGACTGAAATGCCTTTCTCAAGTGCAGAGCACTGCTTGTTACCATTAACCACCTGAGTGACATGATACAATTATGAGCAGTGGGCACAACCCTTACACATCATTCTCGGTCTAGTTTGCATAAGAGGCTGCTTATAAAGAATTAATGACTTTGGAACTGCCACCCAACCCCTTAGGGTCCATCAAAACAGAGATTAACTCTCTGAACACGCTACATAAAGTATTTTCTCCAAGGAACTGAGTTAATTTCTACCATAGGGTAAATTTGTCTACACAGTGGAAGGAGGAAGAAGAAACAGATAACTGATCATTGTGTGGCAAGCACATTAATAACGACCCAAATTGTTATTTCTTGTGCATGTTAATTTGCAAAATATCTAGAATTTTTGAAAGTTCTTCTGCCACAAGCTGCTACGGGGCAACAACAGGCACAAGAGCACATGCCCCCCTCAGCACCAGCTTAGGTCAAGGTCTGAGCAACTCTCCGGTTCAACCCCAGCTAAAGGGGCAGGGAGGTTTCCCTGCGAAGGACAGACTGTGCTCAGGATCCGTTTCCAAATGGTTCCAGGCTTCCTGGTGAAAGTGCTCAGTTGTAAAAACACTGAAGTGTTTGGACTGCAAGTAGGAAATAAGGGTAAAAATATCCACAAGTTTTTCTTGAGTTACCCCCCAGACAAGCGCAGGTCTGCTGTCCGCTGAGCACGGGGAGGTAACACCCAAACCTGCTGCAGGGACGGTACTGGGGTGACGGGGCCCATCATCACCCCAGCCTTCACCAACGCCCGGGTGCTCGTCCTACTCGGGAGAGAGAAAGGTTTGAAAAGAAGCCTTTGAGGCAAGAGAAGAATAGAAGAGCAGAAGATTACAGTGTAAGCCCTGGTAGGAAAGAAGAAAAAAATAAAGGAGAGAAAATTTCTTTCAAGCAGTTGGCAGATACGCATGTGTCCACGTGGCAAAAATTAGCTGCTTCTTCAGCTGTTTAAAAGGTGAAAGATGAAGCCCTGAAGAAAGATGGGTAGAAGTCAGCCCTGTTAGCACCCTCGCAGCGTAGCTCTCCCTAACAGCGACTTGGTATCTTGTTCCGGGACCGAAGCTGGCAGAGCAGGAAGATGTCCGTCTGTCCTGCAGGAGAACGATGCCTCATCCCAAACTGGTGCCGTCACCCACTGCTACGGGCAACGAGAAGGGCTGTACACTACTGCCAGCAGCCAGATTTGAGTTAATACAGGTGCTCGCTTAAAATAAATCCTCCCTAGTTTCAGTTTGATGTAGTTTCGTTTGTGCATCACTCTTCAATGCTGTTAAACAGCTGCACATGTCACCTCCGAGTTGAGGTGATTTCTGTAATTCACAGTTTATATATAATCTGCTTGTCAAGTCTGAAATCGTCAGGGAAACTCCTGAATGTAAGTTTTGAATAACTACAACCACGTTCATTATGGATAAATTGGAGTTTACATGTTGCATATGTTATTTTTAAAAAATAAAATTGTAATCTGAAGAACACAGATTTTAACCAAAGGGCAGTATTTTCAGTAAGAATTTTCTTCTTTTGTGCGCAACCTACCCAAGTCATTACTCTTTGGAAATTGCAGACACTCATTCACTGGTTTGGGAAGCACCAGTGGTCTCTGGAAATTCCTGGGAAGATTTTTAATGCACAGGGCACTTTGAGGATTGGTGTTTTGCTAATGAATGTCATAACCAGCAACAGACTTCCAAGGAGTCCTTGACAGTAACACTGCTGACAACAAGCAGACAAAATCAATACGTAAAATAAAATATGAGCAAGGGTGCATTTGGCAATTTTCCCCTCGCTTACAAAAGCAAAGGGAAGTGGCCCAGGGCAGCCGTCTCAGCAGACCAGGGCGAGCTCTGGGTGCCGAGCACGGGTTCCCACGCTGGCCACCCGCGGGACCCTGCCGGAGATTGTTCCCAGCTCCGCCGGTAAAGCGGCGCTTCGCCAGGGACACAGACACCTCTGACATCATTCGTTAACAGAGCTGCTTAACTGCTGCATCATTCACAGCCTCTTCCCCCACCCCCAAAGAGCAGTCTGGCAGCCTGACAGTAATTTTCGTTTCCAGAAAGCCGGGGGCTCCAGCCACGCGCACTCCCCTCCTCTCCTCCGCCTGCCAGCGCCGGGTGCTGGGGCTGCACCCACGCGGCCGGCTCCCTTTAGGTGCAGGCCACAACAAACCTGAAGTTGTCTGCTCAGGAAGCGAAGGCGCTGCAGACGCAGCTTCTTTTTGATCACAGAAGCAAGAAAAACACTTAAAATGGCAGGAGTTCAACAGAGCTGCAAACAAGCGACTATGCACGCGGGCTTTTTCGGAGGTCCTCCCCTGCCCAGGCAGCCTGGCTGGCGGCCGTTCCCGAGCACATACCACCTGGGAGTCGGGATCCGACCGAGGCCACGCGAAATTTAAGATGGAGATTAGAACAGAGAAAATCCTCATCTTGTGAAAACAATGTCAGGAAGAAGGAACTTGCGTTATCTCTTTGCATTGCACGACACCTCCAGAAAGCTATCGACGGCATTAATTTCTGTACCCGCTAAGTACGCGGCAAGACTCATGGACTGCAGCAAGACCCACGTTTTCTTCTGATTCGTCAGTTAATGAAGCTAAAATTCTGTCAAGCATTTTTTAAAAGTGTCAAAAAGAGGAAGCATGGACATAAACACATTAAAAAGCAATGAGCTGCAAAGAGAATCATCCTCCAGCTCAAGAACAAGTGATTTTAGCCACTCACCCATCAGCCACAGCCTCATTAAAATTAACCGATACTCCAAATAAACAGATGCCAGCCAATGCTGCATCCACGTTTAACAAAAGGCAGCCGGAGGCATGCTGTAAGTCTGTCTTAGTTTTTAGATCAATAAAAGGCAGCATTTCAGCAAATTTACCTGGTAGTTAAAAATAGATTATAAAAGACCCATAGTATTTTATAGCATTTAAAAGGAAAACAATTAGTGATGGTAAAGAACCTAATGGGTTTGATCCAATATATTGAAATGTGACTTAACTTCCTAAATTGTGAGACACCCTACACTAACTCCAGCCTCTGATAGGATTACATTAAGTAATGATCAAAGAACAAGAAACTTGCCACTCAAGCAGTCTTCAGTGACAGACTTCTCTGCAGATAAATGCTTCTACAAGGCTCCAGGAAAATTTTTACATGATGCAAGTATTAAGATACTGTCCGTAAAACTTAATATTACAATAAATCTTTCAAACCTCTTCATACTCTTAGAAGAGTTTTTTTTAAAAAAAAAAGTAAATTTGCATCTCTGAGAAAGGGGATTACTATCAAAAGTTTGGTACCAGTTTCTTTATTCTGTTCTACAGTGAACTAACAATTGAAACAATTCATAATGTTGTCACAACTCCATGGAAGCATGTGTTACATCATACATGCACTACTTTTAGAAATACAAATATTCTTCACTTGGGGAAAAAAAAAAAAATCACAGAGAAAACTGCCAAAAATGTACGTACGTAATAAATCAGTAAAACATCTTGCTCTAACAAAAAATGATTTGCGCTTACAGGTTTGATGGTCATGTAGAAATTTGTATGAAATTGTTAAACCCCGCTTGGTTTTGATCACTGCAAGAAATATTAAGTGCAAAACTTACTAGCTAAGGTTTTATTTTTTTAATTGTGAAAATAAATACCTGAACCATTTATTTTTCAATTGCTTGACCCAAGATCAAAACAGCAATTTAACTTTTATAAAGCACCAGAACTACCATTAAACATTCTTTCCTACATCTGTTTAGTGGAGTTTTGTAGGTACCTGCTGTATGGTCACAAAAGTTTGGGACATAGTTGAAGCAAGATCACCACAATTACTTTTTTTCCTTTGTCATTAAAAAAATAGTTGCATTACTTATTGGGTTGAGAACTAGAAATAACGAAGTATTTATCTCAGTTGTGATAATGCCCTGCTGCGTGGCCCTGGTTCCTGTCTGGCTTCTTATCTACGTTACAGACTGTAATAGGCAACAGCCTGCGTATCTCCAAGAAGATATGCCATCATACTAACAAATAAGATTTGAAGCAAGAGCAGGCATAATTAATACCAATGGCACATTTCTTTCTAATCCATTAAGTATGAGCAAGAGCTTTCTCCATACGACTCCAGCCTCCCTCCCCCCCCCCCCCCCCCGCCCCCCCCAGTCAGGACATCACTCCGGGGATGATGTGCAAGATGCAGAGAGTTATCAAGTGACAAAAATGAAAAAGGCAACAGAGGCCAGAAGTGCCCAGGGATAAAGAGATCCCGTGTAATCCCGGGGATGCTCAGACCTGCCCCAGGTAGACAGCCGGCCCCACGCGCTCGGGCTGCCACCGTGGCCTTTGCCTCGCACGTGACCCACCACGACAGAGCCGCCTCCTCCGTCACTTCGTGGGCAGCGGTGCTATTTCGTGTCCTGAAAAAAGCATCCGAGAAGCATTTCACCAAGTACACGTTTATTTGCTGGCTAGCTACGGTGCAGAAGGGACAAACCCAGTGCCAGCAGAACCTCGACAGGGCTGCTGGGCACGCTGCAAGTGGGAGCCAGACCTCAGTCTGTTCACCTACCGAACGAGAGCCAGTCTAACATACCTCCTTGCATATGTATTGCAAGAACAAATTCACGTCATTATGCACTTTGAAGGTATAAACAGAAATATAAACCTGTTCAGTTTGAGTGAGAAGAACGAACACTGTCAGCATATGTTCACTGTATTTTATTGGAAGAAAGAAAAACCCAACAAACCCAACTTCAAATACTTATTCTGCAGGAGATCGGTGCTCTTGTGAAACAGTACTGCTCTATGAACCACGAAAAAGTAGTAAGGGAGTCTAAATCGTAACTCCTTCACCAAAAGAAACCAACCAGATGATCCACTTTTAACATTTGTTCATTCAAGGGGGGGGAGAATTTAAGATACGCACAATAATTTGAATGTCAACCATCCTGAAGATATAGTTAAATTAAGTACTAGGGCTCTTCTACTTAAGTAAGAGGCACAGAAGAAAGAAAGAGCTTCAAAGATAGTAACAATCGTTTTAAATATTGCTTTAAGTATCTGCATACAAATCTTTATTTCATGGCCAATCCCAACGATTTCTACAGAATGAGTACCGCAATAACAAGCAGGGAGCTCCATGTGAGAAGCAGATGCAAGCTCATGTCACAGCCTAATGGGTAATGTTTTACAAAAACAAAGATCAACCTTAATCATAAATACTAATCATACTATATTTAATGCACAAAGATTTACATTTTAAGGAGTTAATGGTGATTGCATAGATAATTCCCCTTAAAAGCAAAACACAAGAAAGCTTCTATTTAATGGTGAAAGGAAAAATTCTGACCTGGAATACAGCAACACTGAACTTCAATACCTATATGATCTAAGTTTTCTTTAGAAAGCAGAAAACTACCTGTGCCTGAGAGATCCGGCATTTAAAAACTGTCACGCGGAGTACTCTAACACCCTCCCAGCGGAGCCCGACTGGAGCCCTTGCAGGCTGGAAAGCACGGAGCCCTCCCTGAGCAAGCAGGGCTCACAACGGGTCGCTCAGGCTGCATTCAGCATCTGTCAAAGAGCATTTAGCAACAGGCTGGAGCGTGAAACACAACACTGCGTCCATTCATTAGCATTATGCCAGAGAGGAAATCTGCTGGTGAGTTTGTAAACAAGTTTTCCCACTCTGGCAGAAGCATTATTGCAAGTTCCCGTCAAACGAAAGTTTCATTCAGAAACCCTCCTCCTTATCCCGCCCGCTCTCACATGGGCTGACACGAAGGGTTACACTACAGAGCCTGTTTTTCAAGACCATGGGGAACCAACAGCCATGTATGAGCAGACTCCTATAGGTAAGAGTTAAACCTGGGCACAGAACAAACCGTACCTCAGAAAAATTCATTGTTTTGCCAGATTATAATAGAATACAGAAAAATACAGGCACCCAATTTTTATTTACTTGTCAAACAGGCAGCTGGTTATCGTGTTTTGATTTCTTAGTCATCTGTTGAGTTACAAATTACTTTTTGCTGCACCAAGTACTGGGAGTATGACACTTCCCAATTAGGAGCTTACAGTCTACAAAGCAAGGATTGGTATTTCAATTCAGGCTGCTGAAAACCCAACAGCTTGCAGATTTTCTATCAGAGAGGTGGTTGTTTACTCCTTGCCACTTAGCACTCACTCATCCAGGAAAGCACCTAGCAGTGTTTTATATATTCCTAATTAACTGACTTAAAAGCAGATTTAGGAATGTGCTGCTGATTTATGAAGTTTATACCATCTCCCATCAAATGCTGATCAAAATATATATATTCATAAATCTGAGGAAGCCACCAGGTTTGCAACGAGAAACTACACGTGCAGAGACACGCATGCGCTCCGTGAGGTTGGTAACATAAAGAAATAACTCAAGGTGAGGACAAATCCTAATGAGGACATAATTTGTTGACTAATCACAATCCTGCGAGTGTACCACACTGACTCCTCGCATCAATAACCTCTGAAATCGTTCAAGCAGCCGTATAACTTGGTCTTTCTTAGGGCAAAGATGCTGAGTCCCTTCTCACGCGCCCCTCCAGGCAAGCTGGACAGGTAGCATCAGCATCGGCTGTTCCTGGGATTCTCTTCCTCTTACCGCTGAAGTCTGAAAGTTATTTTCCGTGTGCTTATTCGTTGTCACAAACACCAAAGAGAAAGAGACAGATTTTGTCATGCACAGATTGTAATTTAACTCCTAATAAAGCCTGATGCACGACTGCCCAGCGCACGAGGATCCAACATCTCATTTCGTCAATAACTACTTCAGATGACTTATTAACGATAAAATCCAACACATGTGACAGTTCTTGAAATGAGATGGCAGAGGACGTTAACTTCAAGAAGCATTTTCTCTTCCTGTCACAGCCACGAGAGCTTTTCTGCTTACAAGACAAATGCCAGAGTAACCTCTACTCACAGACATGCTAATGCTGTGGAGAGTCTAAAAATCACCACCTGCGATCCAACAGCTACCAACATGCAAAAAAACCCCAGCAGTTTATTCCGAAACAGAGGAAACCTTTTAAGTTTTTATCTAACTGCACACATCAGATATTTTGGAGTGCAGCAATTAAGAGAGGCTTTGTACCTTTGGGGGAGATGAAAAGGAAGATGGGGAAAAAAAGGGGAGAAATTGAATTTGTTTTTCTCTTTTCTGTGCATGAAGACTACTCAAGGTTTGTGTACTTCAGTGTTAGTTCTGTTTTTTAACCTTTGCTTTTCAAAGCAAATCAAAGGATCCAGAACAATTATTTTCAATGAAATAATTTGTCTAGATCACATGTATATCCTGCTACCAAGCAGGAAGTTTGCATGTGAAAAATAATGGTGAAGAGAAACCTTCATAAAAGCATTGTGGCCTTGAAACCACAGCTGTACGTGCCTTCACACAACGCAGATTATGTAGTCTGGGATGTTATTTAAGACTAGCAAATGAGTTGCTGTTACTCTTTTTGATGCTTGAATTACCACTATACTATTTTTCAGCAAGTAAACATGACCAAGTACAACAACAGTGTTAACGCTGTATTGAACTGCATTCATGATTGACTCAATTTCAAACCATTGTTCAAATTTATTAAGGAAAAAAAGAAAACCACCAATTCCTACGTCTTGCCAAAAGAACTCCAGGTAAAACCAGCAAAAACCAAGAACAACCATTTCTCCATCCAGCAAACATGTTAAGATATATTTTTAGTGCTCAACTGAAAACCCCTAAACCAAAAAAACCTCTTTTTAACTAGTGCCTGAATCTTCACTTCCACCCATCGTGTTCAAATCCAAAGCACCCTATTGCTCCCCACAAGAAAACAGCATTCTCCAAAATGACAAAGACAGTGTGTTTCATCTCACCAGCTTTTCTCAATAAAACAAAACGCCTGCCACCGCGCAGACGGCACAATGCCAAGGAGACCCGATGACGGAGAGCAGACTCACCGACAGGTAACTGCTGGAATCCACATTGTCGGTGATGGTCTGACGCTCACCCCTCTGGTTGATCTTCCGAAACCTCCGACGGGACTGCCTGAGCGGGACTTCTCTTTGCAAGATGTTTTCCTCATTGTCTTTGGAATTCTCCACCTGAAACACATGTTCAGGCTCCTGGTTAAACATCCAGTTCTTCCATATCACCGAAAGCCGATGGAGCCGTATGAAGCTCATGAGGAAGGAACAAACATAAGTTCAGAGCAGTTAAACTTTTCTCAAGAAAATGACTGCAGACGTTTCGGAGAACCACTGCTGCATGTCTCAGAACTACGTTATTACAATGAGCCAGAGGCCGCAGCTTCCTTCCAGGAAATAGGTTTTTTAAAAAAAAAAGTAGAAAAGGCACACGTATCCTCTAAACAATGTCACTCGCCAGCAGAAACCCTTTTGCACCCACACATATCATACAACAGGAGTCACACACACTGCTCGTTTCAAGCGTATCTTCAGCACAGAAGTTACCGTTTCTTTGAGTATTTACAATCTGGTAAAGGCACTGAATTATATCCTATTTTTACTGGTGTAAGTTTTAAAAACATAACTTATGTCTAGTACCAGTCACAGCTAAACAACTTTAAATATTGCAGCTTTTTATAATAGCTACTTCACCTATATGATACTGACTTCTCATCGCTTCCAGCAAATTATAAAGAAATAACTGGAAACTGATTCATATCTTGATGTTAAATATTATTTGCGACTAAACATTAAAAATTAGGTAAATTTATCTTGTTAGCAAAAGCCAACATGAAACCTTTTTATCTCACTAGTTAAAATCCCTTTTTTCTATAAAAAGCAGTCCCATCCTTTCCCATTTCCTTTTGATGTTTTGGAAAAACACCTCCTAGCAGGAAGCAGAACAGACACGCATGCAAATAGGCTGCAGCCAGGCAAGAAGCTCCTCTACAATACATTTACTGTATCGGAGTTTCTGTTGTCCTCATTGATATTTTTTTTTTA
Organism: Gavia stellata; assembly: GCF_030936135.1. Classification (NCBI taxonomy): domain Eukaryota; kingdom Metazoa; phylum Chordata; class Aves; order Gaviiformes; family Gaviidae; genus Gavia; species Gavia stellata. The sequence continues at coordinate 2,658,043 of NC_082609.1, read as the reverse complement.
AGGGTTTTGGGTTTTTTGGGGTTTTTTTTTGTTGTTATTGTTGTTGGTTTTTGGGTTTGTTTTTTTTTTCCTTCCAAATTTTGCTTGAAAATCCTAACCATAAGACTTTAGTATCGGAACAGAAGAACCTCTATGTGGTCTTACGTAGCCCTCACTTCACATACTTCAGTAGGTTATCTCAAAATTAAAATTCAAAAGGTATAAAGGAATGAAAACTAGAAAGACTTAACAGACATGAACAAGAAAGTAACCAAAATATCTAAACCATCACAAAAGCAAGATCACATCTACTTTCCACATCGCTTTTTCCGAACAGCGAAGTCTGCCTGCGGTCAGAGGAAGGTGCAAGCAGCTGGGCTTGCCTTCTGGGTTATTTTTAATTCCATAGAGAAAAATATACGTTCACAACATGGGTTCAAGATACAGTAGTCAAAAAAGAAGAGTGAAGCTCACACCACAGTGTTGTCAAAAAAGAAAGCAGAAGAGCAGAGTTCCCTAGCAAGGGACAACCACACTTTCCACTAGAATTTTACTACTTGTCTGCAAAGGCACAGGACAACGAGCAAAGATACCGAGTAGCAGCGCTGCTATAAGCACCATGGTATAAGGATGTAAAAAAAATACAAGGCATGCAGGCAGACAAAAAAATAAAACAAAAAAATCCTTTTAAACAGGCTACTTAGTATCATCAAAAAAAGTAGTAAGACACTGGATATAGAAGTTCTCCTTCACCTAGCATGGAATACGGATTTCTAGTTAGAAATAACGTTACTCTCAAATTACGCAGAAGGCTTCCAGAAGCCAGGAAGTTTAGTTTCATACACAGTCACTCTGTGAACCAACCGAAATCGTTCCGATTTCATTCTTAATTTTGTATGTGTGCTACAGTACATGAGCTCCTTCGATAAATGCATCATTTCCTTTTTGCCCTGCATTCTATCCTATAGGATCATAGAAACTCAAAAAAGCGCTGAGCTTCTCCAATGTAACAGACTAACCTGGACGCCGAGAGCTCGCTGAAGTGGCCGGACAATGACTCTTCCAATACTGATGACCCTTATTATTACAAAGTCCAAAAAATGAACAGGTATTTTTAAGACTAGACTAAAACAAACACTCACTGTAAGATGAAATTATTTTTCTTCCGCAATTCTAATTGAAAACTAAGAAGTGAACATAAATATATTATTTGTTAGCACAAAGGCAAAACAACCAACTGCTAGTGGAAACTCAGAAACTGAGACCACCTGCTTCCTTCGGTTAATGCCACTGCTGCTGACAAAACAAAAAAAAAAAAAATCAGAAAGCCAGCAAAGACCTCCTCCACACCACATAGCTTCCAGTTTAGTACCACCAGCACCATCAGTATTTCGAGTCCAGCTGACCGTCAGATCACTCACACCTGTGATTTACAAGAACAAGAGATTTACAAGAACATTTACAAGTGATTTTTGACATGCTGCGCATTAACAGGACAGGCAGGCCAGGGCTCCCTTGCCCTGCGCATCACTCAGCCGTGCTTTCACCTGGTTAAAACTAAAAATTGCTGTTGGCAGGGAGCGTATTCAACCTCCTCACAACCCCCTGAGCGGGATGAACACTCCTGCGGAAGAATTCAGCATCTCTGGGGACGCTGCGAGCCGGGCCCTGGAATGGGAGCGGAGCGAGGACTGCTGTCCTGTGCCACCGCGGCAGCGGGGAGGACCAGGCTGATCGACACCCCACCAGGCGGGCAAGTCAGACAGAGACTGCTGCCCCGCAGACTTCTTCGCATTATTTCATTTTCAATCTGTTACAAGAAGTCTGGAATAGCGTGTTAACTGGCTAGTTTCTAACCAAGGGTGTTGTTTTATTAACCTGGAATACTGGCAGCAGCAGAACGCTCCCATAGGGCCAGCTTCACCCACAGCACTCGCTGCCACGTAAAAATCGAGGAGGATCGCAGGACTCGCCTCCAGTTCACTCTGCAGTCCGTGCCAGCAACAAAGTATTTTCCACCTCCCAATAGCACGCTGCTTTTCTGAAATCTTACGCTTAGATCTGAAGAAGCAAATGAAAGCACCAAGGAACAACAGAAAGGAGACTTCAGTACATTGAGAGAGGCTGCAATTCTGGGCCATTTTCTTAAGTGATAAATGGACCTATTATTAATTCAATAGATTGCTCAGCCTCCAAAAATATGAGCTACAATGCCCATTCACACACTATCTGTTATCCTCATTAACTTAAGTTGGCCACATTTTATGGCCTTTAAAATAGGTCAGTTCCCAGAGGATTCCCGCTACAAAACTGATTTACATTCGAAAAAGAAAGAGAAAGAGAGAAAAAAAAAATAAAATCTGTCAGCAGCAGAGAACGATGGTGTTCTTTAACTACATTAAAGTGGCTAATTCTGTTACTTGAAGATGAATATTCATTATGTATTAAACCTCATTAGTATGTTGCAAATTAAAAAAAAAGAGAGTGAAAATAAAAGAATTAGGATAAATTAGTAAGAATTAATCAGGGAAATGAAACTCAAGTACACCTTGTGTCAGTGCAGATCATTAGCAAGGTGCATGCCGCCACACTGATGCCGTTCTCTCACCCCATTTGAAGTCCTACCTAGGCAACTGACAGTTAATAGTACCTTGAAGCTACATTTACCTGTAAAACATGAACATAAAAATAATGAAGCAACAACTTTGCACTTCTAGTTCTCTGATTTTCCTACAGAAAAATATAGTGAAGTTCCAGAAAAGGATTTACGGTACTTCCAGGTTTCTCTATATTCTCAGTGGGATTTCACTACAATTACAGAAAGCTCAAGAGGTTTAAAACGCAGAGGACAGCTGTCCAGGTTGTGCACTTGGCTGCAGGAACAACTGGCAGCGTTTGACGTTGCTGACATGGCCAACGCTGGCTTCTCCAAAGACCGTGACAGTGTGCTCCTCTGAAAAAAACTCATCACAGTTTTAGCTGCTCAAGCTATACACACACAAAATGCTCTAGTTTCTTCATAAGATATTTTAATAAGGTCATTTTCTCTCCAGTAGCACACATTACACAGAAGCTACTCTTTTGTTTGCATCTTCTATTTTTTTTTTTTAAAAACAACAGTGATAAGGCCAAACAAGGATTAGGTATTGCCTACAAATTTCATGTTGTCACATATTTTGCCCATGGAATATGTTTCATGAAAATTTGCAGATGCATTTGCAGTAAGTGAGCCACCAGCCAGCCCCGTAAGGAAAGCCGCACGCTTCCCGTGCGCGCTTCAGACTGCTCCCGCTGTGACGGCGGCTGCATCCCCGGCTATTAGGCTTTTGTAGGAAGCAGCACACCATGGCTGGTAATGTCTGCAGCACCAGTTATAGAAGCTAAGAGTTGTATAACTGGTTTGTTAGTGAAATTTGTCCAAACAGACCAAATTCTTCTCTCTGTTACATCAACGTGAAGGATTACAGAGATACAAAAGGTCTATACATGATCGGAGAAGCGGGTGTTTGTTGACGCCAGGAGTGTTGAGGTGCAAGGCTCAGCGCACTCCAGGCAGCGGACATAGGTGTACTCAGCACGCCAAATCCTGGGCAGCAGCAGCTAACAGGCAAAAATGCGAAGCAGCCGTGGCAAATCAGAGTGCCTGGGGCATTCACGTGACACGGCTGCACATATCATCACCCAGACAGTCCTGTGGCATCCCTCAAGGCATAAATCTCTCCCCCAAAACTCCAGCTTTGAGAAGAGACTGGATAATCAGGAATACACAAGTGAACTATTTCACTCCAGAGGACTCAGACAGGCTCCTTGCACTCTCACCTGCACTTACTTCCTGACATGGCAGATTGTAGCTTAAAACATCTGCTGCAAAGAGCGTATTGCTGATGCTATCAAAGCCCATGAGCAGAATCAGACTGCCCCTGCACAGAAAGAACAGCACAAAGGACAGCAAGCGTACTCAGTACAGGACATCTGTGGCGTCCACAGCTGTTAGTGTACTGTGAGAAGCCAATTTCTCATAGAAACTGAGTATTCGCGTACTCAATGAGTAAGAGACATCGTCAAATACTAGTTTTAATGCTACCATTTCTAGATATAAGGAAGCTAAATCAATCGCAGTGTGGAGATCTAAGCCTGTTAACAGACACGAGGCCTCTCAGAACAATAAACGCTTAGGTTCCAGTTCCACTAGCAGCATCTCGTAAGATCAAAGTTGAAAGAAATCTTCCTGAGTCCCCAGCCGCACTACTAGGGTACAACATCAGTCTGCACTACGGAAAAGCAATCCTAATATTCCAGCTGCTGACAGTATGTGTGTATCAACCTGGGAAGGACTGAGTTACAATCTAGAAGTACACATGAACTTGGCAATATAAGTATTCCGAAGAAGCAGAAGGAAAGTTGGACATGGAAAAGGCCGATGACAACTAAGCTGAAAGCCTTATCCTTCAAGCTGGGCTAAGCAGTGTTATGTTCCTTCTCCTCCTGCAAAGGCCAGGAGTAAGAGGGCCCTTCCTACCAGACCCAGCACGCCTGGCATGGCTGGTGAAAAGCCATGAAATGGGGGGGTGGGGATGGAAATACAATATTCAAGACAGCAGTCTATCGTTGCCTGACTCAGGAATGCTCAACTCAGCCAGAACTGGTAGGCTTTTGAAACTCAAGTAAGCATAATTTTAGAAAGAATGACCTAATCATCATCATCATCTAGCCATCTAGATTAAATTTACATAGCTATTGCTGTTACGATAGCAGCCATAGGTATAATTGAAATCAAGGCAATTTTGCTGCAATTTTATAGAATACTTTACAATAAGCTTTCCGCTATAAAACAGAAAGAATTTGCTGAAACCAGCAATAGATTTAAATACATTTGAAAAATCTGTCTTACCACAATCATTTCTGAAGGCTCCAATATGATACATTCGCATCCTCGTTTTCCTCCAGACTGCTTGCCAAAACTAGAGTGGGATGGAAAAAAGCAAACAAAAAAAGAATGAGATGAACAGCCTATTTTACCTTTTCAGTAATAAAAATAAATTGGCAATAGTACATGCTACAATATCCTTAAAAACAAAAAAGGACAAAAAAAATTGATGAAAGCTATTGTGTGAAAAATTCTAACCAGATAGTACCATTGTAATTTTTTTAATTTACTCAGCACCTCTCGTCATAGCCTATGTAAAGCCTAAAGAATGTTCTTTTGTAAAATCATTATTACTTGCAGATACTCAAAACCACTCACAATGCATTTCAGTGTTGACAAGAGAACATTAGTAAGTGTTAATTAAGCATTAAACAGGCTTTGTAAAAACAAATATACATAAATTCCAAAAACTCCGAAGTAGTACTTTGCACGCAGCATTTTTAATGAGAGTTCCCTCAACTCCACGTCGCCCCTTTGTCCTCTGAGCAAACAGGAGGACAGAGAACCTCTTCTCTAAAACTGAGCCTTAACTTGTGACCTCTGCCTTTATGTTGCTTCTCGGGCCATCCCAAGGAGCATATCATCCTGACGGGTTCTGTTTAAGAAATATGAAAAAACACAAATGCAACAAAATGTGGTGGGCAGCATAACACAGCGACTAAGGAAAGAGGCTAAAAGCAATCCGATGTGCTTCAGCTGATCGACTCTAGAAGGTGATGACCTTCAGGACACCTAAGAACAGAGGTGACTTTAGGGGAATCGACTCTGGAGAAGGTACCCCGCGAGCAGATCTGAGGGTGCTGGAACTACCAGCAAAAAAAGAGCTGAGCTAGATACTGCTAGGGGGGTGTGGGGGGTGTTACAGACCAATAACCTCCTAAATCAATTTGTGAATGTAGTAGCACCTAGAATTGAAAGTATCTGGCTTCACATATTAAGTAAGTTTGTCTTCACTACAGACCTGTTAGCTTGAGTTAGGTATGCTCGACCTACCCCACTCAACCCAGCTCAAGTGAAAGCGATCCCACACAGATGTCAAATTAGAAAAAAACCTACTTGATTAACAGCATCCTGGCTGGATTAGCAGTTCAGTAGTTGCAGCTGCTGTGTTACAAACTCAGACTGCCAACAGCAATCACGTTTCAACACGTATCAGCAGGTGAAATAACTGAAGAATCAGTTAACTCAAAGCAGAGATTAATGTGTGAATTAAAAGGAGGCTAAGACAAGTGAGGAGACAAATCCTAAGAAAGTGGGTCAGCTCCATCTGTTTTCACTAAGGTTACTTTTAGGAAAGTACATCTGAAACTTCAGCCACACAAAACATTTGAGTTACATACACAGTCATCTCTACAGCAGATAGCCACTGAAACAGGACCACTTTGCAGAAAACATTTAGAAGACTCGTGCTTATGAACTATGTATTAGGGGAGCAGACAACAACTTTTGCAGGACACCTGCATTTTCAGGAAAGGAACTTAAGCAACTAAACTGTGAAGTTCTTCAAGCGAAGCTTCAGATTATTCCATCAAAGAAATTATCAGTGTAATAGGTTAGGATAAGCATTACAATTAACAGTTTTGATTTTGCTAATGTTCTACCAGGGAAAAGAAAAAAAAAATATCTTTAAATTACATGATTGCCATGGAGTCATAAACGACAACTGACATTTTCTCACCCCATGCTATAGCAGGCCAGAGAAGCACAAGTTTCACACACAAAACTGGCATTTTCACACATCTATAGCAAGCAACTCATAGCTAAAATTTTCCTGCCTTCTTTCATGCTTTTTCCACACAGCGTGTGATCCAGGCGTGACAGTCTTGTGTATTTGCAATATATCAAAAAGAATGGCCAAACTACTCCGATTATTACAACAAAGTTAATTTACTTTAGACATTACAGAAATGTCGTTTTCATGTAAGCTCAACATAAGCTCTAACTTCAAGGCAAACTGAAATTCCATGTCATGATTTCTCCACAAACCAAAAATCAAAGTGAAACCAACTTTGCTAAGGTATCATTTGCAATTGCACAATAAAGTTATACAGATCTAATTCTATCCCACACAACAGAAAACTAAAGACAATAGATTTCTAAATGAATGACTAAATTCTAAAGGAATTACATGCAACTGGAAGATTCAGTTTTTGCAGCTTTTTAAAACAGAAACAATCATTATCAGTTTTACCGCAACAGATTACTACTATTGCTATATGCCCGGTAGTTAGGAAAAAGCTACAATTTTCTGCTGAAGGTTGTTCAAGCACAGTATTTTTACTGTGTAACAACAACTGAGGTTGAGGGAGGGTTGTTTTCTTTTTGGTTTGTTTTACATAAACACATCTATGAAATACAGCTACTGTCAAGCTCCCCTCTGCTTACGTTGCAACATTTGCTAATTAAGTAATGGCAGTAAACAATAACACTAGGAAAAAGAACACCGCCTGTAACAAGGGTCAAGCTCTTGGCACTATCATTTCTGGTCCATGAAGCACTTTACATCAACTGAACACTCAGAAAAGGATTATGTTCCAAAGACAAAACCCACCCTTCTACTCCTAAAGAATAAACTACTCATATTTACAAGTCAGTAGGTCAAGTTTAATTATTTCCTGGTGCGCATCATGGGATGTTTTATTGATTATACCACAACAGAGCTCCTTCAAAAAGAGGTTTTTCCCCAGCCATAACCACCATGTTAAAAACTGGGATTTTTAAAACATTCTACTTAATTAAACATACCCATGTTTTAGAAACATGGATTTTCATCATAGAATGGCTTGGGTTGGAAGGGACCTTAAGATCATCTAGTTCCAACCCCCCTGCCATGGGCAGGGACACCTTCCACTAGACCAGGTTGCTCAAAGACCCGTCCAACCTGGCCTTGAACCCTTCCAGGGATGGGGCATCCACAGCTTCTCCGGGCAACCTGTTCCAGTGCCTCACCACCCTCATGGTGAAGAATCTCTTCCTAATATTTAACTTAAATCTACCCTCTTTCAGCTTAAAGCCATTACCCCTTGTCCTATCACTACAGGCCCTTGCAAAAAGTCCCTCTCCAGCTTTCTTGTAGGCCCCTTCAGGTACTGGAAGGCTGCTATAAGGTCTCCCCAGAGCCTTCTCTTCTCCAGGCTGAACAACCCCAACTCTCTCAGCCTGTCCTCAATGGAGAGGTGCTGTACCCCTCTGATCATCTTCATGGCCCTCCTCTGGACTCACTCCAACAGGTCCATGTCCTTCTGATGTTGGGGGCTCCAGAGCTGGACACAGTACTCCAGGTGGGATCTCATGAGAACAGAGTAGAGGGGGAGAATCACCTACCTCGACCTGCTAGTCACGCTTCTTTTGATGCAGATTTTAACCTTCTTAATGACTCATCCCATATTTTTCTCCAGAATACAAATGTGTCACTTCTTTATCATGTAAGAGGTTTGGTGACCAATGTATTTCACTAATCTGACAATTTAATCAAGGCTTCAGAACAGTGTTCATTCCTAATTGTCTTGTAAAATTACACAATGAAATGTTTAGAATAAACAGAAACTCAGCTGTGAAACCATTCACCAGGGAAGACTCTTCAGTAGTAACATCCACGAACTTTAGTAACAGGCAAAAAGAAAATATCATTAGCAAACACGTAAGCAAAGATGCACACGTATTTGTCCAACTGATAGAAGGTGGTAATGTACGACATTTCTCACAATTTATTTTTTTAAACTAAATTAATCAACATTAAAGCTCAACTATTTGCTTTATTGGTTTGTTGTCACAGAATTAAGAGTCTTAATTAGTTCAGGCAAATACACTGGGAAAAATTAAAAATAGCCAGAAGATGAGTGCGTGCGCATCCAAGGGAAAGACAGAGTTAAAGTCTTTGTGAGAATTTTAGGTGATCAGCAGTTACTCGCTTCTCTTTTTTTAAGAAATAATTTCAAACAGTAAATTAATTAATAACAAGCATTGTGACAGTAAAAGAACAGAATCATTAGGTTTTGGAGTCACCTACTCATGTCTAGTATTAAACCTGCTATCTTCTAGTTAATAAATATTTACATTTTAAAAATTAACAGTACAGTACTTACAAAGGTATGAAAATGCTTAAGAGATTAATTGATTTCAGTAGCAAAACATAAGAGGGCATTTGGAAATGGAAAAGGTTAAGTTGAACAAAGCTTTGGAAACGGAGGAGACAAAATCCTGTTTGGAAAGACAAGAGCAAGCTTTCGCATGGAGCATTCTGCCAAAGCAGAAGGAACACTTCTGTGACAGCAAATTACTTTGAGAAGTTTTAGGTCGGCCATTAAACACCCACCCAAACCTAAAGCATGCTGCTTGTCAAAGAAGAGAGCTCTGAAAAGTACGTTTATTCTGGAAGAGATAGGGCAATCTTTTCTTTTGGGACTAATCTACCCTTTGCTGTGGTGCCAAGAACACATGGTGTTGCTTGCAGGAGCCGTCATTCCTTGGTCTTACTGGTTACCCAACTCAGCACTTCAGACCACCACGCTCCCGCGAGACCGCAACCATGGAAGTCACTTCACGGGGCCAGTGAAGTGGGGAGGTCCGATCCAACAAGCCCATTTCAGCCGGGCATCAGCACCTCTGCTTACAAACCATCACAGAAGCTTCTCCAACCGTAAACGCATCCCTAAACGCTAAGTCCTCTTGATGTCATATGTGGCAAGATAGGGAAGTGGGAAAGCCTCATTAAGGTACAGCATGTTACGTGTGCTTTAGTGCGTTCAAGCAGAGAGTGGGAAAAATAATCCAATTAAGAATTTAAACTAATACAAATACTGAAAGTGTGAGAAAAAATAAAACTAATGTAAATTAAGCTCTACTTACAGAGTAAAAACTATGTCAAAGGACATACTACCATAGGTATAACCATTGAACTTTTAAATGGCTCAACAATTAAAATTTTTCTTGATCTGCATATTTAATCACACATATTTTAACAGGGTCTTAAATTTAACATCATTATTCTATAGCTTCCCACTGTTGGAAGCCCAGAAAATTCAGTACTATAAACTACATTACACTGGTTTTATTTATAATTTTATTGTACGCTCCTGTCACTTAATTCTCATCTATTACATCTACATCATTAATTTTCAGACACTCACTTACTGGCTTGCAGCACTGTCATGGGAAAAAAATGTCTTCCACATACCAAAGGCAGCTTTGTTTACCCTTGATTTATGGATGCCTCATTTGCAAGAAACCTTGTTTTCCTCCTGATTCATTGCCATTCATAATTAAAAATGCCTAAGCAATTGCATCATGTGAGAAAGGAATGTAAGTTAAACTGGCATGATATCATATACCAACCACTAATGGGTGCTCAGGCCATGGGATCAGACTAGAGCTACCGAAACAAAAAAACCCAGAACTGCAAATAACACGGTTCTCAGTATCAGCTGTTTCACTCGGTTCATCCATCCCTTTTCCACTGCACGATTTGCTAATACAGAGAAAAACCTCCATGACTGCTGAGCCAAACTCCAAATTCTTAAACATCCAAGCACATCTTAAACATCCAAGCATATGCTCGACATTACTGACACAGGTTCACTGGAGAGAGCCTTTGATATCTGAGAATACTCCAGTTTTCAAACTCATGCCCACTCCCCAAAATACTGGCATTTTAACACAACCTAACAATATACAAGAAGGAAAGGCTTTAAAACTTCTTTAAGGCACTGGAGCTGTAATAACAAACCTTGCTTTTACAAGGCAAACTACCTACAAAAGACCCAAATATATTTTGAAGATAACAAAGTAGTTCTTTAATTAGAATCATAGAATCATTTAGGTTGGAAAAAACCTTTAAGATCATCAAGTCCAACCGTTAGCCCAACCCTTCAAGTCCACCACTAAACCATGTCCCTCAGCACCTCATCCACACAGCTTTTAAATACCTCCAGGGATGGTGACTCCACCACCTCCCTGGGCAGCCTCTGCCAGTGCTTCACCACTCTCTCAGGAAAGACATTTTTCCTCATACCCAGCCTGAACCTCCCCTGGCGCAACTTGAGGCCATTTCCTCTTGTCCTGTCGCTTGTCACTTGGGAGAAGAGACCAACACCCACCTCACCACAACCCCCTTTCAGGCAGTTGTAGAGAGCGATAAGGTCTCCCCACAGCCTCCTCTTCTCCAGGTTAAACAAATAAAAATGGGATGTCTACAAACACTTAAAACTTTCTGAACACAAATGTTTAAAAATTCTTAATATCTAGCTGTTAAGCGACCTGAGTGTTTGGTGCTGAAATACAACTGGAATGTCAAGACTCACAAATTTAAGGAATGGCAATCACATTTACCTTGAGAATTTCTTGATATCAATATGCTGAAGTTATTCACTACTGATGGTTTCTCATTATGCGATAATCAAAATACAGTACATACTTTAAAGGTAAAAACACAGCCTGTCCTGAAGAGCTTTCAGCCTACAAACAGATGGAGCCTGAGACTGAATGCCTTATTATTTGTTGGAACACTAATTAGCAGGCATCTTCACATTTACAATAGTCTACTACCTCCTGAAACAATATTTTCAGATATTTCACGCATCAAAGCCTTACATGATGAGATGTCAGGCACTTTAAGATTTGTTCTGTATTTTCCAGGAACTACAAAATCATAAAATTACCCCAGCTGTACGAGTTGGTACCAGTAACGTGCACAGTTACCGGTGATTGTCGATAAAGCTATCTGCAGTAATGCTCAGTACTGTATGACATGTAGGACTGGGCTGGGATACTGATATACCAGTTTCTCAGGGTAACAAACAAAAGGCTTGCAATTTTTTGCAGATACTTTACTCTTATGAATATACTTGTCTCTCAAACTGCCTCTCTGCCTGTCAGGCTGCGTTTAGGAACACAGAGATGAAGACAAATTGTACTTTTTGCCACCGCAAAGAGAACCCCGTGACGCCACACATCCAGTAAGCTGCCTGGATTTCTGCATGCAAAATGGTTTTGCATTGGAAGTGCACAACTTGCCTGGAAGAGACAAGTTGCTTAAGAAATGGAGCTGCTGTTTGTTTGGTGGGGTTTTTTAACAGATGAAAATGTGGGTTTTTGGTTTTTTTCCCCACAAGCCAGGACTTACCCTTCATCTGAAAAGCATTTCATTTTTCCTCTCGTCAAAGAGTGCCTCTTGTGTAAAACAGCTGTTCCAGCAAACACCCCGGACATCCACTGCAATGTAGCTGCTGCTCCAATCCAAGATAAAATCCCTTCAGTTGGCACTGAATGTACTGTACAAGTATATTATGAATGGCTTGCAACAGCCATTAGTATTATTAAACCCCTATCCAAATACTCTAAAAATGTATTTTTACACTTAAATTCCTTGTCATTGGCTGGGAAGTAACGAAGTGGGGAAAACCTGCATAGCCGCAGAATCGGCAGTAACGCAGCCGCGCTGACTGCGGATAGAGAAGGCAGAATCCACCCTTCTTACATTGCAGTCGTGGCAGATGAGTGTAATCGACACCAAAATCCTCACGGGAATAACTTGTTTTTCTGGGCATCTGCACGGAGGTCTTAATTTCTCTAGATTTTTCCCAGATCGACCATCATCTGAAAAACCGGGCTGCTGGGGAGTCTCTCGGCTCCCTTTCTGGAGCACACGGTGACAGTCAGCAGGGTACCCTCAGGAGCCCTTGCAGCAGCTTGCAGCATTTCCCACAGCATTGCAAACTGCCGAGCAGCCCCAAATGCACTCTATTTGCAAAACAGAGTAAGGACATGGGGAAAAAAAGTTACATGAGCGCAACCAAAAGTTTCAGCAAATGCAGGTGGCAGGGTTTCATGACACTATATGCTGTGCAAGTCCTGAGCATTTCAGAGTAACTTAATTACAAAAATATTAGAACACTTAACTGCATCAGAAAATGGTTTAAAGGAAACCTGAAACCACAAGATACACGGCTGAACGCAAAATACCAATTTCAATTAATGCTCAGTCATCAAAAACCATTTTTGCATTAGCCCTCAATAACAACATCTAGCAGGTTTATCTCTTAAGCTTGCTGAAAGTTTTAATTGGGAATTACTTTGGAGGCTGCATAACGTGCTACACAATTTGCAGGCTACAAGCTCAAGATGTCTATACTAATTACTTTATACTCTGAACACGATGATGCTTTGAGGCAGCCTGTACCTTACCACTTTCTGTGAAGCTGTGCAGCTATTCCAGGCCTAGATAGTCTTAATAAAATTATATTTTAGATACAAATAAACCAACCGCATATTACCCTTTGCTTCCAATTTCACATCTCTTGGACTTTTTTAGTTTAGCCAATAAAAAAAAACCTGTTTCTGTGGTGCGATCAGCATCCCTTGCACTCTAAAACCTCTGTAGGGCAGCCATTGTAAGACACTACCAACAGAAGAAAAGGAAATTACTGGGGGTGGGGGAACTGTGGACAAGATTATTTGGTCATTTAGTTCTGACAGGTCTGGATACAGTCTTTCTTCATTACATACTCTTTCAGCTTTCTTAGAAGATTGTTCCATGTCAAAAAAGATGCACCAAGTGCTCTTAGTTCGGAACACCTTCCCAGCCCTTACCCAACAGCAGCAGCTCCAGTACGAGGAACTGCACATCGGGAGACCAGGGCACGCGGCCTCTCACCAGTGCCTTGCCTCATCTCACACACATTCCCTTATTCCTCAGAGTATTTTCATCACAGCACTAGCACTGCCAGAAGAATTGACATGAACAACCATATCTGAATTAATTAGTTTTACAAAATACATTTATTGGTAGCATTCCCAAGTTGTATCACAGTGTTAGTTTACTTACTGGCTGTCAGGCAATGCTAGAAGTTACAGCCACCACTTACAGAAATGCCCAGGGAAAACAGCACCTCATCTAGAGCCACAGATGCACTGAATAACCACTGCTTCTTATCCAGCGGTGAGTATAAAAAAAAAAAAAAAAATCTATCTGGTCTTGATAAGCACAGGGATGTAAGCCTAAAGCTGTCGTCTTGAAAGCAGAAAAAGTCTACAATAGTTAGTTGCGAAGAGCTTTGAAGTCTGAAGCAAACACACATCCACGGAGTATTGTCCAGAGACCTCTGCAATTTTCAGTCACACAAACAGTAAGAGATTTAAATTACAATTGTTTCAACCAGCATCACAATTCAGAACCTTACTGGCGACTGCAAGTTCATCAAAAATGATATTTACTGTATGCCAGCAGTGGGCTGGCACACGTATGTATCTAGACCTTGGCAGCTGATGGAGAAAAAGCAATATTCCACGCTGCAGCCATCGGGACTCAAACGGCAGAGACTGGGATGGAGACGAGCAAGAGGAGGAAGAGCAGAGGCTAAGGAGCACTGGGACAGAGCTTGGATACAGCAGGTACACTCTAAGCAGAAAGCGGTATTCAATGAAGTTAAATCTGGAAGGGAGGAGCAGTGGGAGAAAAATGCCAGTATACCTTTTACTGGCAGAAGCTGGGAATGCAGCTCTGAGCCTCTCGTTTACTTTTTCAGTGAATGGCACAAATTCACGAGAGTTTGCAGGAAACAGCACCACAGGTTTTAGAAGTAAAATTGATCTGGTTTTAGATGATACATTTGAGATAAATATATTTGAAAACAAAGTTACATACGTTAAAATCTGAAGATTTCTAAAATACAAGAAATTTACGTTGTGGAAATTGCAAGTCTTTAATCCTGCATTCTTATTTACCAACATTGACAGTCCTGTAAAAGTACAGAATTCTTTGTGCTTCTGGTACTTCACATAGAATAGACTGAAACACTATTAACAGTAAGTTTCAAATGTATTAAAATATTGTTATTCACAAATATTAACTTAATACAAAACAATCTAAAATAATTTCAATCCAAGCTGCTGTTCATAATGCAAAACAGGAGTTCCTCTTTCATTATGACAATTTTCTTGATCCAAGCATTTGTGTCTTCTCCTTTTACCCAAGAAGAGAAAGAGAAATGGCTTACTGAGTCTTTGACGCATCTACAACTCTCTTGAAAAGATACCACAATACAACCATGAGTCCATTTTGCATAAAGTAAGTGTTTTTAACCAAGAAATGTGCTACCTGAACAAGGCAATGATTCCAATTTTCTCCACTTGTGACATTTTGGAAGGGTTGTTCGTGAATTTCTTGAAAGGGCTCAGAAAAGAGAAGTGTTTGTTTTTAGTAAGACTACATCTTGAATGTTTCAAGACTTTGTATTTTTCCCTTCGAGGTTCAATTCTCACAGCCGTAGGAGGCTGTCATCCACATAATTGGCTTCAAAAGTTCCTCCAGACCCTTGATATATTTCCTATGGCTAATCTTGCTGTGAGTAATCTCCTTCAAATATCCTGTTCACATGAATTATCTTGATTAACAAGCAAGGTTAACACAAAAACTCTTTAACTTGCTGACATGATTTTCCTTCCACAAAATACGTCAATCCTGTTCTTTTGTTCCAGCCGTCACTTTCATGTTAGATGCAAATTCTTTCCCTACTATGCCAAACCTATTGACAAATCCATTCTCCAGGCAATAGGGTAATCAAGGTTATGCCATCTTTGTACCCGGTATTACTGATTGATCTGCTTCTTCCCTTAATCTTACAGGGCTTTTCTCATCATGATCATCAGTGTCAGAATATTGACTAGATTTATCGTACCTGGATGCAAGTTTTATTCCTCCAGTTTTTAAGCCAATTTCTGAATTACAGCCTGCATACAAATTCATCCAAGTTGAACAAAAAGCCCTTCTCAAGCACAGTGAGCCACAGCTTACACCATTACTCATTTGAATAGTTATAGGGAGTCAATAAAGCAGTGACTGCCCACCTTCTTATGCTTCTGTGGGGCTACGCCTCTTTCAGGTTTGAATCTACACGACATTTTATTTCAAAAAGATCTGCAACAGAAAATTAAGGTTTCCCTGAAGCTCTGTTGACTCTGAAACTACCGAATGGTAGGTAGTGGACCAAACAAGGCATGCAAAAGGAGCAGAGCTTAACCAAATTCTTAACCAGATTAAGTTTACAGTTGTCTACTAAAGCCTATCTGTCAAGGTAATCACGGGGCAGATGACAGAAAAAGGACAAGTGTTGTGAGGAGGTACCAGGAAACAGTCAGTAAATCGTCACCACCTTCCAGTCTTATTTATGGAGACTGAAAGTATCTCACTAACAATCAGCTGTAACAGCAGTTTTTCATATAATTAAACAAAAGTTACTAGGCAGTTAGTTTATAATACAATCCCCAATTTTGAAGAATGATTGCCAAATACAACAGATTAAAATCCAACAACTTTACAAGAGAAGGGGGCCTTAAAAGCCCCTATTGCCCAGGAAACCAGCTTCCTCTAACTGAAGAACACCGATATCCTGCTTCTCACGTTCTATAAAGAATTGTTCCAGCATTCCCGCCAAAACAACCCTACAATGTACAGAAGTTCTTTAAATATGAAGTGTTTGTCAAACGCTCCAGAGGACAAATATAAAATTGAAATTACCATGTCAACATTACAAAGGGGTAACTGGGGAGTGGGGGGGTGTTACAAAGTACACACAAGGATTGAGTTTCAAAACTAGAGTCCACTTGCTAACTACTATCTCTTTTACAAAATGCCTCTGTCTACCCAGTTCTTCCAGAATGACAGTTATTCAAACCTGGCTCTCAACCTTTTCAAAGCACTAGGAGGTCTCCAGATTAAACCCTAAATTCTCACCCCTGGTAGTTATCACCTTCCTCACATTAAGGATTCTATTTCAGTCCTCATCCATTTTCCCCCGGGACATCTCAAAGCCATCGTCAGTCTCCCGCATCACTTTTGCGCAGATGACACCTGCCTCTAACCTCACTCACCTCTGCTTGTGTGTTGACACATTTATGCCATATTCAATGAATCAAACAGCTAGGCTTTATCTGATGCCGGTGTCTTGAGCAGCAGTAAGCCTACCAAAAACCTAACTGGCTGGAAGGATGTCTCCATTCCCTTCAGCAATCTCAGAACACTTCAAGCGTGGTTTTCTTTTAATTCCCTACACTTGCGCACCATTTTACTGTTACGGAAATTAAAAAAAACCACAGATAAATCAGTATCTCAAACAACATACCCTTCAATAAAGTTTGTTTCACTAATATCATAGGTATAGGATCATATGCTCATTAGGCATATAGAGAGCACGGAATCAAGTTCTTCATTGGACAAAGATGAGTTCTTTGCACGGACAAATGTCCTTCATATCCTCTTTTAAACTATACCATTTTCTCCTATTACAGTAAATAATATTGCCAAAGGTTGTCAGGCATTATTTTCCAAAAATCAAAGCACAGAGCAACACCAAACTGCAGCAAGTGGTTTTGCTAAAAAAAAAAAAAAAACAAACACCAAAAAAACCCACCCACACCCTAACAAACAAAAAAACCCCACCAACAGCAATCAATTCAGGTAATTATCTTTACTGTCTTATCAACATTGAATAGAAAGGTTTCAAAAATAAAGAAAACCCTGTACTTCAAAGATGATTTACACCTAATGGTATACTGTGGGTCATTTCCACTGTTACAGCTTAAGCAAAAGTAAAAACCCAGAAACAAACAACATATTTTTGTTTCCTATCAAAAAGAATAGCTCTGTAATACCTGAGGCAATGAGAATGAAGGCAATGTTGCGTTTCCTTACAGACGTGTATTTAAGCCTCCTTTCAGAATGACTCATGTAATCAGGAACTTGGTTGGGGACAAGGAATAATGCATAACATTAAATGTTACTTTAAATGCAATTAAAATGGTGCTAATTACAATTATGAAAGAATACTACTAAATTATCCAAGGCACTGTTGCATATGAAAATAATCTGTAAATGATTGGTGACTGTGCAGCTCCCTCAACTAAAAACGTTATATGACGTTTTCAGACCAGGAAAAGTAACTGCAGTTTATCCCGCTGTTACAGGGCACTTAAAAAAAAAGTAAATTAAAAGAAAGAAAAAAAAAAATCAAGCATTGCACTTTGAATTATAAATTGAGGTTGGACAACACATGTCTTTAATTTGAACGAAACGGAAAGCAAACGGTGCTCTTCCTTCCCCTGTTCCCGTGTCCAAGCAGCGATTCTCCTTCCCCACCCATGTGCGTGGGAAGCAAGGGGGAAGAGGAGTTCACAGGTGGCCCCAGAGCCAAAAGCATTGCGGGAAACAAAAAGGGTCAAAGATTTTCAACATCCTTTTGCACTCCTTAACTAATTAACAATAATTTTAGTTCATCTAGTTGTACACGTGTGTGTTTCTCCTTCAGACCTTTAGCACATCACAGCTCCTCTGACATTGGAGTTTTTCATTTCTTCCCCCCACTGTAGCGAAGACGCGGAGAGGGAACAACCTGGCTGTCCAGCAGAGGAGTGCATTCTCTTCCTTTTCACGTGACCTCACTACGTAAGGGGACAATACACCCCAGAAACCACACCACGTATACCGTAACCTGCCAGCACTGTCATCTAACAGAACTCTGCGACCCTTTTGCCATCTGGCAGCTATTTTTTCCCCAGTATCCATAATAAAACTAGCTGTAATTTTGTAAACTAGCAACAACAGATCTGTTTTTGTCTTTAAAAAAAAAGAGCACAAAAAACCCATAATGAGGCACGTAAGTGACTTATTCTTCAAGTTTAGCAAAACAATTTTATCTAGTTTTATGCAAATATCAACCTGCCTGACCTCACTTCTGGCACTGTTCAACTTCAAGCACTCAAGGAGCATTAAGAGTTTAACACCAGCCTACATCTAACCAAGAACAGAGTTGAAAAATTCAGTCCTACATGTTTTTATTAGTACTTACCACAAAATTCAAGTATATAGAAATGTATTTGAGCTGGAGTTGACATTTTTGAGTCTATCAACTTATGTTGAGTAAAGCCTGGCCGATTAATCTGAGTTTCATAGACACCTCAGTATAGGTGCATTTGTGCAGAATTACAGAATCACTAAGGTTGGAAAAGACCTGTAAGACCATCAAGTCCAGCCATCACCCCAACCCCACCATGCCCACTAAACCATGTCCCACAATGCCTCGTCCACACATTCCTTGAACACCTCCAGGGATGGGGACTCCGCCACTTCCCTGGGCAGTTTATTCCAGTGTCTCACCACTCTCTCAGGAAAGACATTTTTCCTAATATCGAGTCTAAACCTCCCCTGGCGCAACTTGAGGCCATTTCCTCTTGTCCTGTCACTTGTCACTTGGGAGAAGAGACCAACACCCACCTCTGCAACCTCCTTTCAGGTAACTGTAGAGAGCGATGAGGTCTCTACAGGAAAAGGAAAGACATTTACGTCAAGTGGGTATCTACTCTTTATTAATCTCACTGTGCCGTGTTACGGCTAGAAGGGAAGCAGTCCTACTCCAGGCCAGCAGCGACAGCGCACCGCAGGAGCGGGAGAGGAGACCACACTGGCGAGCACAAAGGGAGTGAGCCAGTGCCCCACTGCCCACGGGCGATGGAGTCCACACAGACCCACCACGCAGGGGAACAGCCTTTATTTCATTTGATAAGAGGCAACAGCTCATTTGTTAATCTCACCAAAAACTATCCAAACTGGGTACCAAGGCAAGTCAAATTTTTATTTCTTTTTTTTTTAAACCACTCCTGCCTAGCCTAGAAGTACAGCCTGAATACAAGTTAAGTAACATGTAGCTTCAAGATACAGCGAAGGAAAATTTCTGAGTGATGTACAAGGTCAAGCAGAGTATTACAGTGCAGCAAGGTCCAGCTCAAGTCAAATAGCATGCTTCAGTGAAAGCATGTCACAACGTTCACTGTGCTTCAACTATGAGATGCAGTCAGACTCCTGTCATACGCTCTCTGTAACTGATGCTGCTGGCCTCTATTCTCTTGCTTCTCAAAAATCGTATATGCCATTAAATACAGCCTCCAACCAAACGGCAGAAGCTGTGTGATCTACACTCATGTTTTTTGAGACAGGGATCTCCATACAAAACAGTTACACAACAGGAATTATTCAAAGAGCCCCCAAGTTAACAAGCTAACTACACAGTCTCATAAACTTAAAAAGCCAAACAAAATTTTAAAACCATGAATTGCAGTACTTCACACAGGCATTTCAACACGCAGGAAAAGTGAAAGGGAATTTAAATGAATTAGCAGAACGTTTCTTCCGCTATCAAACTTTAGAAAAACAAAATAACAAAAAAAATATTTTAAAATTGTGGAAAATTTACAGTAATATCAAGATGTAAGAAAGCATTTATTTGAAGAAAAAAAAATCTTCACTTACCTTAAATAATAATAACTACTTTACATACCTGCAAGGTGGTAAAAACATGGAATCCTTCATGAGCACAGATCCAGAAAGCAGTATATACCAGCATCTTGCAATAGTTTCTGAGCTGTAAGAAAAGAAAACATTGGTATCTACTTCCTTCTTACAGCAAATCAAAAATATATTATCCAAAATGTTACTGTAGTAAAATGATGATCTACCACCCTACCAATCTGGTATGTGGCAGGAAACCTAAGAACACTACAAGAATGAACTTTTAAAAATGTCTACATCCAGAATGTTTCTTAGATCTTACAATTTGAAATTCAAGTCAATTGCATTTTAATAAAGTAAATTTTTAAGTTATTAGTTTTCAGTAAAAACATTTCGTTCCAATGAAAGTGTACATAAAACTGCAAATCCAGGAATGTTTTTATTCTGCGCTGAAGTTGATTAGCATTTCAACACAGACAGTAACATTACATGGACCTGTCAAGTGCTACGGATAAAATAGGAGACTCATCCATTTGACTCCTGCTTCACATTCCTCCACCTCTGCACGTGCATCGCACGCACATGCAGCATTGTCCCCCGTTGTGCCACCGGGCCCCAAAGGGACGGAGAGGGGATCTGCCAACCATTTCGACCTACAGCCCGCAGGTCTGCACAGAAGTTACCATGTTTTACTGCAGTAGATTTTGCCTCTTCCTAGAGCGCTGCACCGACACTTCCCAGCTACAGCCTAACATCCCCTCCCTCTTCCAGCACGGAGCCCCACACACACAGAGACCTGGTACTGAACAGGTCCGTGTCACACATACCCACCATGAGAACTAGTAGGTGGCATCTCAGTTAGGCTCAGGTGTACTGGAAGATGCGCCTTATACAGAAAGCTAGGATTAGCTATGACAGCAAAAATACACCATAAGGAATACTACAATATGAGGGGGAAAGAAGTGGGTTTGCCTCCCAGCAGGAACCTAAAAAGAACTCCAAGCCACAATACTAATTCCAGCAATTTAATAGTGTTTGAGCTCCATCACTGCTCCGATAGCGGATACTCCTAGAAAGGAGCTGGGTTCCTGACAGTGCAGTCAGTGCCAGCTCCAGGGGAAGAGTGCCACCTACTGAGTCGTCACCACGGCTCCCACGAACCACGGAGGTGACACGACCTGCTTTTTAATTGATCTTGCGTGTGCACAGACACACTGCTGCTGTCCACGGGTGCCATGCTGATAATTCGTGGGCACCTCTTAAATGTCAGCACCGTACTACTGTTACAACCACCTCCTGTCAAAGCTTTTAACCAGTCTGGCCAAGCTGAAACGTTGTCAAGTCTTTATTTACAACTGTTGAAAAAGCAAGCAATGTATTACAGCATGCAAAGCAGCGGCTTTGTTCACACATCTACTGAAGAACTCCAACAAGCGATATGTACTTACCAAAAGAGAACTTGATTGCCCTTGTACCTCTCATAGCGGGCACTTGATGACATTATTCTGAGAGAGGAGGAGAAGTTTAATTTCAATTTTAATCCCCAAAGATCATAAGCCATTAATCACAACATTTCAGTAGAATTGCTTTAAGGCTCTAAGACCTCAAATTCAACTATTTTTTTGTTCTAAACAAAGGATGTGCTTAACCATAAAATTCAAATTATTACAGTGTTCTTCATTATCCAAATAGATAATATACAGCATGTTCTCCAAGTGTTTAAATCACTCCCACACATTGGAATTACCCATAGCAACAGAACTGAAGGAACTAAAATACTTCCAACGCACTTTTTGTGCTTTGTTGGCCTTCCATTTTATGTATTCTGAGATCATCCGAATGTCTGAAGCATTAAAAACCTTTTGTAATCTAGAGATAACACAGGACACTGTCTACACAGTCCTTTGTAGACAAATGGGAGTAAGCTCTGCCTTCGTTCTTTGCAAAGCTAATTAGTTTAGATTCCATGCCACGTTACTGCAATGACTTAGCTCAGCAATGGACTTGGCTAAGGCTCTGCCACCGCAAAGTGCGGGCAGACAAAAGCTTTGCTCATCTCCACAAAAATACAGTCATAGATACCAGCTGTGCTAAGCAACACGAACTAGCTCCATGGTACTTTACCTTAGCTGATGTTCTCTGAAATGTGAGAGAATGTCCAGTCCATGAAGGAAAGAATAGATAGTATTTAAGTCCTAAAAAGAAAAAGAGAAAAAAAAAAAAAAGACATGAGCAACTTCATTCACAGCATCTAATCCCTTTGGCATTACCTTCTCAGATTCTGCAATAAGTTACACAGACTTACAAGACATAATTCTAGAGACAAAGCCCAAATTAGTAGATAGGTCAGGACACATGCAGACTTGAAGAACCCTGTTCACACTTAAGCTGTGGAAGTGAAAAGAGTGAAGTCCAACTTGATGCATGAACAACCTACCTGAAAAGACTTATTAAAAATATCTCTGAAAATAATTATTTACATGAACGGATACAGCAGCAACCAACATGTGGAATAAGCCAAATAGGACAGTCCTATTCATCCAAGGTCAAAAATTGTTGAAACCTTTTAACACCTCTTTAAAGAGGGAATTTCGCAAAATTAGTTTGCTAACAGCAAAGAACCCTAGTGAAAACCTAAACCACATAGTCTAGCCACTATATATGGTGCAGAGAATCACAGTACCTTTTCACAGTAAAAGTGTTATGTTTAGAGAGAGAAAAAGCTACTTCATGTCCACCTCAGATCTAGCTGATAGCCCTACTACAAACTCTACTCCATCCTACTGCCTCTCCAACTCAGTCCAGTCCTTGACCGGAGAGTTAACATCACAAGTTACTCCAAAATGCTCTTTGTAAAGATGAAGACAATGAAGTTTTAGGTTTGCCTCCCACCTCCTGCTACTAAGACTCAGCATCACATCAGCGCCATCCACTAGCAATCACAGCAGCAAACAACTTTTTTGAAGCAACAATATTAAAACATGCAGATTATTTCACTGTAAAAATTGGACTTTACATAGAAGCTGTAATTAGGAGATTCAGCTGTTTAAACTTCTCACTACACAGAATCCTCTTCAGTCACAAAAATATCTGTGCTGATGGTGCAGACCACATGCTAGGGAAAAGCTCACTAGGGCTATTCATCATTTCATTTACTATCCTGAACAGGTGGGCTGTTAGCATTAAATACATGCACAACAACATCATTATACACCACACAGCAGTCTCTCCAGCTTGGCCTTGGAAAATATGTTCTGAATTTTCAAGTGCTGCATTTATACAGTGTTTACAAAAGATAAATCAATATGAATGCTAGCCTCAGAATTTACAATGGATTTACTTCAGAAAAGTTCTTTGGCTTAATAGTCAATGTTTAGAAATATAACGGAACTAAAAACTGTTATACCAAATGAAAGGTCATACGTAATTGCAGGCCATGTAAACCCAATAAAACTCTGGTTTTTCAGGGTTTTTTTTAAATGTCATTACCAAAACCCATGAAAATTAAACAGAAGGCCTGAATGCATAACACATTTATAAAGCGCCTATTTCACACTGTCCAGTCTCATTTTAATTCTCCGGCTGTGAATTGCCACAAACTTGATTTTCTTAGTGAAACGCCCAAGAGCACTAGCTATGAATCAGACTCCAAATACAACACTTGCTTGTGGTGATCAAGCTTGAACACCAAAGCCGGTAAGAGGCAGCCAAAGGGTCACTCGAGGTATCAGAGCAGCTCAGATACTGAGCACTCCCCCTTTCCGAGCAGGGAGCTGCCGCAACTTCACCACCAAAAACATTAGGCACAGGAATGCGGCAACAATATCCTCCGACCGTATAGTGTCTTAGTAGTTAATAGTATCTTGGTAGTTAAAGAATTTATGGAACAACTGAAATAAAACCCCTGTGCTCCGTGTTCTTCCTCCTCCACCTGGAGGTCTGCCTCTCCCGGTCCAGAAGAGCAGTCGGACAGCAGGTAAAGGAACGAGGAGCAGCAGATGCTCTCAACTCCTGTTGAAGCTGGGCTACCAGGCAGCCAGGGTGGAGTTAGTATTTGGTGTTACAATCAAAGTGTAATTTTTCAGTCTTCATAACCCACTGAATCTATGTATGCTTTCCTACATTTTCCAATATTTTTCTACATAATTGAGACTAAGGTATAACAGAATGTCTTCAAAACACATTTTACATTAGCAGTTCTATTGTCATGAGTTACAGAAAATTGTAAGCAGAACAAAAGCTTATGTTCATGTTTAATCACAAAGTTTTTTAAGTTGTACATATGAAAAATGACCACATCCTTACTTGAGAATTATTCTCTACAACTCCAGAGCACAGCCCCTTAGCAAGTTAATTCAGCATGGTCTGTCTCCTGCACTCCACCTGCAGCCAGACTGACTAAACAGGACTACTGGGCCGACCCACCATGCTTATTTAGGAGCTTGATGACTAAACAGTTGGTAAATTAAAGAGCTAAACGTTTGCTTAAAGGGATTCATGCCTGGAAAGCATCCCTCAGTTCAGACTGGCTGTTGAGATCTGCAGCAGCAGAGAGAACAGCTGAGCCAGAGCACAGCACAGAAAAGAGAAGGCAAAGCTTCTATTCCCTCATCACAGCAGAAGGCGTTTAACTTACGCTGGACAGTATTACTGCTTTACCATTGATAAATGAAATAAGAAACATGATATTATTCACTACCCAGACAGGTGACATTTCAACAAGCTATACATACTAGCTATTCATGCATCAACTTCTATAGGCATTTTTCAATCAGCATCTGTAACAGTCTCCCTAAAAATAACTGACTTTGAAAGCAATTGTCCCTCCTAATTAAGCAGAGCAGGTGATTTTGTTGGGTGCCACCAAGCGCAAGAGTTAACTCAGAGATCGCGTCTCCCGGGAAGGTCTGCAGGCTGCCTCTTTCCTCCGGTGCGCGGAATGTGTTTTACATTTCTTGTTGAAATAATGCTTTTTTTGTTTGTTGAAATAGATTCTTTACAGACAGCCAGGTGAAATTGCTCCTCTCCCTCTCATGCCACTTCAAAGTCTAACAAGGGTGGTTATGTGCAGCTAATCTAGCCCAGTTTTTCCTGATAATGTGAAAATTTCGTTATCAGTCTGCTTCACGAAATTTACTCTGTTACTCCCATCTCATTTAAGAACAAGCACTTGTAACAGTGCTGAAATTACGTTTAAGAAGCTACCTTTAGTTGCTCGGTTTATATTTTTGCAAGCAAGGAACATCATTTGAATCCCAGCGCGGCTGGCGGCGGCGAGCGGGCGATGACAGGCGGGTGCGGTGGCCAGCTCGTGGCCAGAGGCTGCCAGCCCAGCGGCACCACGCACCCAGAACACCCCCCTCAGAGGTGACGGCGTTCATTCCTCTAATTCAAGCTTCATAAAACTGAAAACAGGATTAGAAGCCGTTATTGTTAAGAACTGATTTACATTGCCACACCAGTTATAAACAGCAGACAAACGCAGTGCAAAGGGTAGCGATTCTTTTCGGGGATACCCACTATGAAACGAAAGGGCTATAAAAGGAGGATGCCAAAGGGCAACAATCAGTGTTACAACAGCAGAACGCAAAGTATTTGCAGAAAAGTTACAGACCCTTTCGATACCCTTCCCTATAATCTCTTTACATGCTTCTTTCTGCCAAAACCCAACCAAAATATGATTATTGATGAAAAACAATTTCTCCCCATGCTCTAAACTAGGGACCAAGGACCAAGCTCTTCAGAGCTTTTCATCAGCTGATAATAGCTGAAACTAAAGCACAGTATCTACCTTCAAATGGTATGCCCACACATATTCTTCAATCTTTGACAGAGAACTACCTTGCCTACGTTATTTAAAGAGAAATTAACTCACATTTTCTATCCAACTAGCTAAAAATGCAGCTCTGGTGAGCCAAGGGAAGGCGGGGAACTGGGCAAAGAGTGGAGGGAAGCAGGCAGGAGTTGTTAATCTTGCCAGGAAGGAGGTTTTCTAGACTACAGAGAGCCAAAACATGAACACAGCGACTACAGAGATCCTGCACAAAGCTGCCTGGGATGGCTTCTTTTCTTTACCTCCAGTTCTCACGGCACCAAGTTCACGAGTGGAGGTGTTCTCAGCTGCTAATTATGTTTAAAAAGCAGTGCACATCTGTTTCTTCGTATTCTTCACATGAAAGAATACACTGTATAAACCAGTGTGCGTTTAAGCAGAAGTGCAGAAATCAAGGGATGGCTCTGCGGATGGCACTGTTATCGCCAAACCCGACCAACAAGGAAAGCGCGGCCCAGCGCCGATACGCCAGCAGCCCCCAGCTCCATTCAGCAGCAGCTTTTATCATCCCTGACACACACATCCTTCTGACAAAAAGCTTACCCAGCTGCTAAACCAAAGGCAGTGTAAAACCATGGAGATTTTAGCTGATTTATGTAACGTATTGTTACTTTCTCTTATGGTAATATCCTCATCCCAATATACTATGAAGCGAGCCGCTTGAGTAACTAGACCACTTCTCATTTTCCCTGCCAGATGCCAACTCACAGAATTACCACAAGATGCCACAACTGTAGAATAAGGGAAAAATCAAAGAAGTGCCAGTAGCATCAACTGAAAACTCATCACATGAAAGCAAACCAGGTAACTACCACCATCACTCATTTATCCTAAAACATTTTTATTTGAAAGTAATTTGCTACTTCCAATTTTTAGAAGGATGGTGAAGTATCAATTTCTCAGTGGCTAAGACGTAACTTCTAAAAATAAATAAAGTCAGCCAAAAAGCAGTCATCATGAGAATATAATCAAACCTCAATATTGCTGGGGAAGTGGTGATCATCCTTAGTTTCGTTGTCAGCATCTTTGTTAAAATACAACCAAGATCGGGATGCTTCCAAACAAGTGCCACAGCGCAGAAGCGCCAAGCGCTGCTGGAAGCGATCCTCTCCCCCTACAGCCACCTCTACTTCAGCAGCACGCCAAGCAACGCAACCGCCTGGGTACCCTTTTATTAATCCAGGAAACTTGTTGAGGCACACATTACTAGTGTCCTAAGGCTAAGTGATTTACGCAGCTGCCTTTGAAGTTTATTTGAGTTAACTTTTAACAATTCAGTGTCCACCCTCAATAAGGACTTTATCCCTGCCTCTCTGTCACCTGAGCTGATGAAGAAAGATCGTGAGTTTGTATCGTTTCCTTCTGCTTCACCCTTTTCTCTCACAATCTTCCACCTTTAATCCAGGGAGCAACCTTACAAAGCTTGGAATTAAGTATCCAATGGAATAAGGGATGGTCTCGAGTATGGAGTTCTGAACGCTAAGTTTTCCAACCAACCAACGACAAATAATCCAGCCAGTACAACTGTAACTCACACGGACCCCATTCATATGCTCCAAGTCAGCAATAAGGTCCAAGACAAATTCCCCTGCAGTCTTAAAAAGTGGGCAAAAGCAGTGTGATGCTCTGGAACAAGGATGAAATGATTGCATCAAGAGCAAAGTTGCTCTTGATAAACATAAAATGAAAACCTGATGCTTTACTTGACATGACCCCATCCAGGTGTTCAAGTAACACATGATTATTTTAAAACACTAAGCAGCAACTCTGTTCTATTTCTAAGGAAAACAGAGTAAATTGTTCCGAAATGACCTCATAGTTGCAAATTCTGATAAATGGCACAAAGAGCCATCCTCAGCTATTGCACTGAGGTGTCGGGGAAGCTGAGGAAACCATAAATCCCCGCAGACTCCCTTTAGCACTGCCCGGCACGTTATGTGCTTCATGTGGTATGAAAGGGGAGAGGCAGCGCAGTCCCCGAGCAGCTGCATCCAGCCACGGCCCCACTGCACTGACCGTGGGGCAGCTGCTCGCTGTGGCGGGGCTGGGACTCAGCGATCCGGTGGACTCCTTCCGGCTCCCGGATCCCGGTGGGCTCGGACTTCATAGAGGCTCTAGATCCACAATGAATCTTAAACGAGGGGTCTTAGAGAACACATAACAGGTATTACTCTGTCAGTCCAGAGTTTTGCAGAGGGAATGAGAAAAGAGCAGAAACTTGCACAGCAGTACCGGCACTTCAAAGCCATGCATAAGAAACAGCTGTGTCAGCAAGTTCCAGACAGATTGCTCTCACATGCAAACCTGTCCCAAAGAGCTCCGCAAAACCTGTCTCTCAATTCCACCCCAAACACATTAAATTCCTGTTGCAAGAACATATGCTTGGCTCACTCGAGGCTCCCCACGCCCAACCCACACGGGCTGCCAAGCCACCCAGGATTCCCTGGTTCGCACACAAGAACCTGCTTCTTACGGAAGCGCAAAGGAAGGCTGACGGGACTTTGCATTCGTGCTTTTTACAAGGTAAGGCAAGACAGTTGCCAGGTTGCAGATTTTGTATGCTTCAGAGCAAACAAAAATGTTAGCATCTTCTAAAGATCTGTTACAGATTCAGCTGTATTACAGATAATATACTTTAAAAGACACAGACACACATTTCTGCCTTTGAAACAACAGTTAAACCATATGGTAACAGCTTCCCAAATTCCACTGACATTCAAAGAGACCATCAGGAATGAAGTCTTCCAGGGAAGGAAGCTGCATGGTTGAAAGCTGCTACAACCTCCCTATTTGTCTGTTACAGAGAGCTGCTGCTTTCTCCTCCGTGCTTTGACCAGAAAGCACCAAGCGGGAAACAAGGCTGGAAACAAAATTCAGCAGCATCAAGCACTCACTTGGTATCAACAAGGATTTTAAGATGCTCTTGGACAGGGGCCGAATTTGCCTGTATTACATTTGTTATTTAAAGTGCCTAGATTTCAGTAAAGCAAACAGAAGTAATTCTTGGAGCACGGAGAACAGGTTGTGTAAGCTGTACATGAGAGGCTTGCTGCCATTACTTGCTTCACAGTGATTCAGCAGGCTCCTTATACAGATTGAATGCATCTTTTATTAGGAATCCTGTCAGGCTCAATACTGACTTTGTCACCCTTAGGGGGGTGTAGCCAAAGAGAGGAAATGTTACTCAGCATGGTTTATGGTTTTCATTGCTTCCCTTCCTGTTACTTCATCGAAGGCTGGACTCCGCGCTGTTTCCTTTATTCCCTGTTTAAGGCCAATTGCAAAAATAGTACTCCCAAATTCTTTCCTGATAACATAATACCAGAAATAAAAATACAGAAACATGCTTAAGTTCTCTGATTCACATTTTACATATTCGGATAGCTATACAGCAAATTCACCAACATTAGTGATGCTGGTTCAAGAAGCCCAACCTACGCACCCGAAGACAGATGAGACACACCGTCAGCTACCCCCAAAATCTGCAGGAGGGGCAGATTAAACATGCGTTGCAGAGCGTACGGTCCCTTGACTAAAAGGAAGATGATGAGATGAACCAGAAAGCAACTCCATCTTAATTATTTACTCTCCCTGTTCAGTGGTGTAAACACTTGACTTCAATAAAAGTGCAAGTGGTACAAAAGAACATCAGCTCAGAACTCTTCACTTGGAGTAACAATTCCCTTTAAAGTATCGTCCTATTTAGCTGGAGGCTATTTAAAAAAAAGAAAAAATTTAAATACAAGCACTGAGGCACTATTAGGGAGGAGAATGGATAGATTAGTCAGTCAGATGAATGAAAACGTTCTCAAAAGACTAACAAAATACCTTGCAGAGAATGACATAGTTTAAGTAACACTCATAAGGAATGAAGCATCATCATGCCATGTAAGAAATACCACCAATGCAAAAAGTCTAATTAAAGTACTTCTCATAAAACACACTAGCAGTAAACTCCTGTGTGATCTTAAAGAGGCTGCACCCAATAACATTTGTATAAGATAAACTGGTTCAGCCACTTCAGAGCCATATTCTACTACTCAGAAAAAACAGCATATATTCCATAAAGAAGTCTTCTGTCTGTGGTAACAGGCGACAGTTTTCTGGCCTCAATTGCCAGTCTACTCGCTATAGGCGTTTCGAGCAATGCTGAGTTTTCCTAGGACCTTGCTAAAAATCGTAATTCATTTATTAAGATTTTGTAACACGGGATCACTACACCTGATCCACTGAACAGCTTCAAATGACCAAGAACTTGATTTCTTAGGATTATAGTCTTTCATATGTCCACAACCTCCTGGTGCACGTGACCATCAGGCAGTTATGGACCATATTATGACCATGATACAGGATTCCTGCCTAAACTCTAAACTTTACCCTTATAGAGGACAGATACTGTTTTTTCCAAATGAGGAAGTGTCAGTCTAGTTATTATAGTATCTTTATATAGGAGAAAAGAGAAAAAGATATTTCATTTCACTCCTGTGTAAATCCAAGAGCAATTACAATTGACAGCATCAGTTAATAACAGTATAGCCACAAACAGGAAACTAAAATCTGGCTTTTGTTTTTGCAGACTGTCAGAAGTAACATTTGCATGCTTAGATTTTTATCTTTTTTTTCCTGCAAAAGTAGCAAGTCTCTCAATGGGGCTAATACAGTCTCTTTATATATTATTTTCCTTATAACATGCACACAGGGCTACAGGCACAGACTTAAGAATTACATTCCACTCTTAGGAATAGAAGTATCCTCAATAAAATTTGAAAAAGCCAGATCTTGTTTAAGAACAGAGGCCCTAGAACCACTATTACATCTTTATAGACTGAAAGTACCTCTGTTCAGCAGAATACTTCTGAAAATAAAAAAAAAAAAGGCAAAGTATTTCTACATGAAAATAAAACAAAAAGTTTCTCTACTCACCAATAGCTCCCCACACCCAATACAGATAAACACCTTCCACCTCAGAACCCTGGACTATGTTGATATAAGACTTTGGTGGAAAGAAAAACATTTAAAGGAATGAGGGAGGGGAAATTTTATATTATTTTTACTGCTGTTTCATCACACCAAGTCAGCATTTCTGGAACCCTGACTTCACCAGAGAAAAGACTTCCTTTGGAAAAGCTGATTTTGCAGAGTGAAATACCAAGGGCCCTGAACTGGAGAGACAGGAACATCAAATGTCATCGCTTCAAAGCGAGCAGCTTATGGAGAGTTTTGAATATCTGAAGCACAGTTC
The DNA here is from genome assembly GCF_030936135.1 of Gavia stellata. Lineage (NCBI taxonomy): Eukaryota > Metazoa > Chordata > Aves > Gaviiformes > Gaviidae > Gavia > Gavia stellata. The sequence goes on along the minus strand of NC_082609.1, from coordinate 2,626,788 downwards.
AGCCCTTATCACGGTTCAGAACAAAAGCTATGAAAAAGTATCCTCAAGTAAAACATTACCGTAAAGTTCCCAGATGCTCATTACTTAGTTTTAAAATATCTTTCAGGCTTACAAGCTGATAATAGAAAACCAAAAGCAAGCTGCCTTGAAAACACTGAGCTCCTAGAGTTCAATAGGTTGGGCAACTCAGAATATCCAAAGTTAATCTCAATGCTTACATCTATCAAAGAGCAGGTTTTTACACCAAACATTTTTCTGTAGGAGATCGAAGACCGTAGAAGCAGCCTCTTTACCCAGGCTCTTGAAAAGTCGCCCAAAATCAACACGCAAAACAGGCAATTTCAGGCTTCCAGTGCAATCAACGCTCTGCTAGTCGAGCAGCTGACTACTTGTCAAGATTAACAATCTCTCTTCCAGAGGACAAGCATCCATCAAATAGCAATATTTCCATTAAACCCTTTTTGTTGTAACTCCAAAAATGTCAGCTTGCCTGATTCACAGAGAAACTCCCTGCTCTTTTAAGAGGAGCAGGCAAGGAGGTACCAACATCTGAAATTTCCTTTTAAGAAAAAAGAATCATGAACACTGAAACGCTAAAAAAAAAAGCTAAGTTCTTATTAAATAAGAAATTTGGTACAGGAACCTGAGGGTGAGGAGAGAGGAGGTGGAGGATGAAATCCAAAGGTCAGTGCTATGCTTATCAGTAATGACAACTTGGGAGTATGTCTGTATGCAACTTAGTTGTGTTGAATGTCTGAGTTCATTACCTATTTATGACTTTCCCCTCATTGCAGAAAATGCTCTAGTTTTTGTTCCCTTTCCTCCCTCTTGGACTAGAGCTCCACGGAATGGAGATTCAAAGTACTTTTGTAGTGAAACATAATCCTGTTAACTCTATCCGAGCTCCTATTCTAAAAGATTAGCTCCAGGATAGGTGCTGCAGGAAGGTGCAGAGGCAATGCTGTCTACCGTGGCACAAACTGGTGCCACGGACATGGTGAGGATGAGTGAGTTACATACAACAACAAGCTAGGTAGATAGATAAATAGGCAGACAGACAGATAGCTAATAATTTTTATATATATATATATATATATATAGCTTCCCCCCCCTGCAAAATAAAGCACTACGCAACTGCTGTTTCACGTTTAACACATAAACACACTCCGCCATACGGATTTTCCTCACTCATTTTCATCATGCTTTGCCCAACATACCTTTGCAGCCAGCAAAGGTCGCTATCAAGGTCCCATAACTACAGCTCCTGTTCAGCAGGTATCTCAAGCAGCAAAAGACTAAGAGACAGAGTAACACTTTACTGCAGTTTGTATTCACCATATTAATCATCAGAATTTTTTTAACACACAAATGGATACGAATATTGTTAATTTTATAATGGCACATTAATGATTTTGCAGTATATCGTTTCATATTTCTTTGTGAATTCAAGCAAGCAAAGGTCATGTCTGTCAGGAAATTAAGTCCTGCTTAATAAATAATAGTGAAGGCAAAATGAGATCTCTTATCAATACTGTAACTTAAGTCAGCCACTCAGTATCTAGGCAATGGAGAGGAATACAGCTCTACAAACTGTCTCAAAATGTTTTGGTGCATCAGTAAATATTAGTCACCACACTGCTTCCAACTAAAATATTCTGTGTTTTCATTCAACATTGATGACAATACACCAGCACATTAAAAAAAAACCATGAGAATGAGACGATTGTAATTGGAGACTAAATATCACACAAAAGTAAAGCTCTCCTACAACCTTTTCAATAAAACCACTGGAGGAAGAAAGAAACATAAAAAAATTCAAGCTCCATAATAATGCCATTACAAACGACGTAGGAATTCCTGTAGAGGATAACAGTAATATGCTCACCGGCAATTCCTCCTGCATCCTAGTATTAGGGTACCCAAGCACTACCAAATAGAGCAATCCAGGAAAGTTACTGTCATTTACAGCAGGCTATATCCCTTAGAGAAGTTGTCAGTTCTCTCAATGCAGACTCCCACAATTAAATTCTACTACTGCCACAACAACTACAATATCCTGTCACATGCAGAGAAATGCTAACATGCCTGGGTACATGTGTATCCATATATTGGCAAACATACATATATCCCTCACCAAACAGACAAGTGTGATCAGTAGCTCTTAGCATCTTCGCTTGCAGCAAAAAAAAATAGGCCACATTTACCCTACTGCTACATTTGAATGCAAACCACCACAGCAAAACTCTAAAAACCTGACACTCTGCCACTGCTTTAAGATCTACTTTTGTATTTCTCAACAAAAGCTGTGCCATAAACCACAAAGAAGCTTACGGATCCAAACTGAGAAGTTATATTCTATGTATACATATTCATGCATCTAGGTACACAGAATCACTAAGGTTGGAAAAGACCTGTAAGACCATCAAGTCCAACCACCACCCCAACCCCACCATGCCCACTAAACCATGTCCCGAAGGTTAGTAGGTTTCAAGTTTGAAATCAAATCAACGTAAATATCAGAGGTACAGATACCTGTGCACTTCCCTAGTAATTACAATTGATCATTGATGCATAATGTTACAAAGGGAATAATTCTAAGAAAACTAACAGCTGCAGCAAGAAACAACAAACAAGTGTACTGTCAGGGACTCAATCAACCGCGAGATAATATTGTTACTCAGGAATTTCTAGCTCCAAATCCTGCAGCCTACCCACCAGGCACCCACCTTCCCAAAGCGCAACAAACTTTGTGACTAATGTGCCCAGAATTTACAGACAAGATGCAGAGCAACCGCCTTCTCCTCCTCCGTACCAAATCAAACAGGTACGAATTGATTACATGCGAGACATAGGCTACTTCAGTTGGGATGCAGTATATGAGATGGCATGGAAACCTCTTCTCCTCCAACCAGCCACTCCATCCTTAGAGAGACCAAAAACAACAGAAGCTATAATTACCTTTGAATACAAACCCAAAACAAGCCAATCTCAACTTTCTCATTCCTATGAAACCATGATGAACACTAATTTGTAATGCAACACACCAGAGATTCCTCCAACACCTCGCTCTTCCAGTGTTATTCAACCACAGCCTCTGTGGAGGTATAATAAACCCACTTTTAAACAAATCAGTGTTTCACCTGAAAAGACGACTTCTGCTTTCAGAGAGCAAGACTACAATTATTCACTAAAGACGAAAAAAACTAACACTAAACTTAGGTTTAAGTTTGATACTCAGATTGATTATAAGCAGCAATGCAACACATCAATTTAAAACTCAGACTTCTGACTCATCATCTTGCATTAAAGGGGAAGATTCCTACAGGGTGATGAGAGGCAAAGTCCGGACCCAGCAGCAGAATGCCGCAATCAAAGATTACAGCACCACAATCTCTGGACAGTCATGCTTGGGACTAGAGACACGGAGAACAGTCATTCTAGATCCCAGCCCACCCCCCCAGGAGAAATGGAAGGATCCGGTACTGCAGTTCAGACATTTTACACAGTAATACTGAAAATTAAGACACCTCTCCTATGTGTTTTCTTGAAAAGCAGTACATTTAAAGTGTATTCGCCTCTCATTCAAGCAGCCAGTCCACTGCAGTACTTACTAGGTGCGCCCTGTACAAGTGTCAGAAGGAGGGGAAGGCCTGTTATCTAAAGCTTCTCGCTCTATTACGTAAGCATTCACGACTGCGAGAGCAGCTGTGTAATTATGTCAGATAAAAATACATAAAAGAAGTGTTTGACTAGAGCTTGGGAAAAATCAAAGCAACATTACTGTTAGCGATACTAAACACTGAAGTCCATGACCTCCGAATTCTGCATAGCCACATTTGCCGGGTTTGAGAGACCTAAACTAAGTGCAAGGGAAATTCTCAGCTTTTCTTAAAAACGTGGTTGTGACCAACTCCGACTAGTTATGCAGCACCTGTTAACTATAGGTCTGCTATATGCCATAATCCCCTTCTTTTAACTAATGTGTACAGCAGGGAAAACAAAACAAAGCACAATTCCTCTTGAGCTGTGAACTCCACCCAGAAATGCAACCCAATGGCACAGGAGTCAGGCTGACATGGCAGGCCAGCACAGGCACGCAAGCGAACAGATCTTCCCTAATGATCACACCAGCTGGATTATGCCCCTTAACTTCTGTACTAAGACTGCCCATCAGTTAGGAGGTACCAGCACATCTTGAAAACTCCACCGAGCGTCTTGTAGATCACATATAACAGCATCTGTGGACGAGTTTGCTGAAGGAAGCATTACCATCCAACACAAATGGAAGCAACAGATGTATTTGACAGGAGGTCAGTAGTCTAACATAGGACTGCCAGTTTCCTTCCTACTTCAAACGGGAAACAGGAACAGAAACTCCCTCTGCAACAGCTGGGAAGACCACTTCTACTTAGCCAAACCAACGCAGCCCACTATAGGCTGGATAATGCTACACAGAACCCTGAGAACATAGGGTAAAGTAAATCAGCTTTAAGTAGAATATCCTCCCTAGATAACCCACAGTATCTAGTGGCCACTGGCAAGCACAACCCTTTGTGACAAGAGCATAAAAACCCTCCCAGAATCAACGGTCAACAGCAGAAGTGATCCCATCACCTTTTAACGCTAAATACACAATACGGTTTACAAAGGCAGACCTCACTCTCCAGCTCTTTCAAATGCAAATTGTCAAGGCGAAAAATCTTACAACAGCTCTGGAACTATCTCTTTGTAGGAACTCATATTTGGCCAAAAGGCCAAATTGTACATGCCTGCAACACAACACCACACCGCAAGAATTCTTTCCCTCCAGACCAAAAGGACCAACATTTGAGGCTCATTTTTAACCAGTCCAGGAGGATGGACGGCTTAAATGTCAATGCTTTAATCAGGCACAAAACGATTACAAAGAGAGAATCCCTTAAGGCAGTTATTTTTGTTCTATTCGGCAAGAAGTTGCTAGACTCTCTTAACATGCTAAAAGATAACCAATAATTACCAGAGCTAAGGAACCTAGAGAAACCAGATGCAGAATGCTAAATAATTTGTGTGTGTTCTTCCCTGAACTAAGGGTATTTCCAAAATACTGTATTGAAATCATCAAAAGAGGAAGAAGGGTGTATCACAGTTTCATCAAACAAAGGAAAACCCTCTACATTTTAAGCCTGAGGTCACTGGAACAAGAAGACCTCTTAGTCTTGGAAATAGTTTGTCTGGCTATACCAGCATGAGCAAAACTGGTTTATGGCAACAGCAGACCTCTTACAAGAAAGGACATCAGAGCTCCGGACATCCTTTATAGGTCTTCTGTTCTCCAATACACTTCCCAATGAAAACTCATTTTTGCATGTGCTTGGGGGAGCAGGGAGAAACCCTGCAAACTGGAAGTTTATCCAGAACACATGGTCCTCGGAAGCGTGCAGCTTCTTTGCCATTGACAAGAGCACCACGAGCGCCCTTTTAATGCCAAGAGACCCATTTCCACCGGAAGATTGCCAGCTCTTTACACTCTTGTGATGGGAGTATAGGCACAGTCATGGGGCAAACACCAGCAGCATGACATCTATGCTTGGAACAGCAGTATGCCAGGGATGCTTAGACAACTGCTTAAAGATATTTGGCTTCCTTCCCCTCCTCAGCAGCATGCTTGGGCACAAGTGGGCAATACATGGGCACTTTCACCCCAATTTCTCCTCTAACAACATACATGCAAATTTGTTAAGAATGAGTATTATTTTCTTATTCTTATCTGCGCTATGAACTGATACCCAGGTCTCCTTACACAAAGGGACACAAAAATCGGTTTTGTCAAAACAAGCATTACAGGAAAACTCCTCTGTAAAGCTTATACAAAGTAAGTTTTGGTAAACTACTTGAAGATATTTTCTTTTTAAAATTATTAAAATTTTATGATTACTTTTATTCAGTATGGTATTTTCACAGAATCACAGAATCACTAGGGTTGGAAAAGACCTGTAAGATCAGCAAGTCCAACCACCACCCCAACCCCACCATACCCACTAAACCATGTCCCGCAGTGCCATGTCCACACGGTCCTTGAACACCTCCAGGGATGGTGACTCCACCACCTCCCTGGGCAGCCTCTGCCAGTGCTTCACCGCTCTCTCAGCAAAGACATTTTTCCTCATATCCAGCCTGAACCTCCCCTGGCGCAACTTGAGGCCGTTTCCTCTTGTCCTGTCACTTGTCACTTGGGAGAAGAGACCAACACTCACCTCCCCACAACCCCCTTTCAGGCAGTTGTAGAGAGCGATGAGGTCTCCCCTCACCTCCTCTTCTCCAGACGGAACAACCCCAGCTCCCTCAGCCGCTCCTCATCAGACTTGTGCTCCAGACCCCTCACCAGCTCCGTCGCCCTTCTCTGGACACGCTCCAGCACCTCAGTGTCCTTCTTGGAGTGAGGGGCCCAAAACTGAACACAGCATTCGAGGTGCGGCCTCACCAGCGCCGAGTACAGGGGCACGATCCCCTCCCTACTCCTGCTGGCCACACTGTTTTGGAGCTTTAATGCTGTTTCTGTAAGGAATTTAACACCTACACGTCTTGACTGCTTGCCCTCCACCCTCTGCAGTTTTGGAGAACAAAAGCAGAAAAGAAATGTATTCTTCCATTTGGCAACTTTTCTGAATGCCAAGTGTACTTGCAGTTCTCTCCCACCTCCTTCCACACCCTTTTCTCGCCTTTCTTCACTATTCTAATATCTCCAAGGAGTTCTTATTGCAAGTTCAGTAACAAGGCACTGGGCTTGCCTTTTAGCTCAGGTTTACAGTTTTGTAAAACACACCCTTACTAGCTAAGAAGTCCCTGTAATTCACTGTTTAAATTCAGATAATAAAACAGAAAGTAGGTTCTTAGAAAAATGTTACATAGCTAAAATTTCATTCATCAGTGAAAACTTTTAGTTAAATTATCACTCTGCAGATGAAACTAAGTGCATGACCCCACTGCACAGGAAAGGTATATACTACAGGAAATAAGTTCCAATAAAGAATTCCAGGACTCCATCATAATTTCTGGTTTCACTCTCAGGGCTGTCACAGCTGCCATTAAAATGAAAAACCAGTTTTTCAGGAACAGTAATTGGAAACAAGGATAGGAAAAGTAATCTTAGAGCAACAACACTTCACACGCTGCCTGGAAGATCACTGGGAAACTGCCACCCTGATTCACTCTAACTTCGTTTGCTCCTTTAACAAAGTTTAAGGTTCATATGAAGCAGAAGTCTTATTACCTTCTGAAAAGAACCAAAGAGAGCTTGATACTGGAAAGTTACAGGTACTAGATTGCCTGGTCTCCAGCTCAACCTTAGCAGACCGGCGTACAACCAAGGAGACGCCGCAGTCGCTATCTGCTTGCTGACTGCTGCGGCACGCTCGCCAGCGTGCAAGATCCCCACAGCTCTTCTGTAGCATTAAGAATCTTCCATGACAGCAACGTTTTCAACCTCCTACAAGCTAAATCCACCGCCACCCTATCATCACAGTGTAGAGAACTAGGCCTCAAAATATTCGATCAATAATAATGCATGACCTAGTCTGCAAAATCACATCTGTTGAGCCCTAAATCCCGCATTTACCGTGAAGATTATCACAAAGCAAGCTGCTGTGATCTCTGTTCTTTAGTTACAGTTACTTTGGCCAATAGCTTGAAAAATATCTGTAAATACTACCTGTGTAAGCTTCTAGCATGCTCTGACAACCACGCAGTGAAAACAGCGAGTTTCTGTTTTACAATAACCTCCCAGTTACAAAAGCCTTGTTGACAACTATATCGTCAGGACAGAAAACCCCAGAACCACAGAGTGCATTTTCTAAAGCCAGCTTCTTGGAACAAGAAATAAATAAAAATCACGGGAAGGATGCTCATCCCTTTCAGGACATCCCGATAGCCCCCAAAAGCTTGCTGCTAGAGAGAAAGGGGCTGCACACCGAGGCATCCCAAGGCAGATACACGGCAGTGTTGACACAGCCCAAATCAAAGCAGAGGCCATCAGAAAGACCAGCCCAAGAGAGCCAGTCTCCCTCCGACCATCAGAACCCCCTGCTGAGGTGAGCCGCGTCCCGGGAGCTCTTCCCGGGGCTGCCGTCGGGATAGACCGAAAGCACGAAGCAGTGAGAGCTGTCGGCACGCTGTGCCTCGCAGGCAGCGGCACCAGCAACAAAATCCTTCCCCAAATACAACTGGCGCTTATCAGAGATCAGGCTGCAACACCAAACCTCCCGGCTGCACTTTCTGAAGGAAAAAGCAGCGAAGGGTGAGAGACCTGGGGAAGATTTTGCACTCTGAGAATAATTTCACAGGAAGACTAGAAACTTGATGTATCCTGGAGATGTTTGATTAAATATTCTTACCTACACTCACACCAGATTCTCAAATTCCTTTAACCAACAACCAGTACTGAATCAACAGGCATGATGCTAATTAAATCAGAGCTAGAGTATCTCTCTGTACTGGGATTATAACACAGTGAGAAGCTTAAAAAAGAAAGCAAAAAAAAGCAATAAAAAGAGATCAAACTACACCTGGTAACAGGGGTTTTAGACAAAGCTGTTCCTACGTGTACTAGACTCAGGACACGTTAAAGCATGGCACAAAATACTCAAGACCATTTCTTTTAGGCTGAGGCCTGCTCTTCCAGAGAGAAGGCAAGTGAAGACATTGCTGCCTGCAACCACTAACCAGGGGAAGTTCCTCCCCTGACCTGGGAGCAGAGGTCCCGCGAGCACACTCTCATCTAGCGAGCTCCGCAGTGGAACTAGTGACACAGGAAAACCACGATGGTCTTTTTTCCTCCCATACAAGATTCATATACACAGGAGTGTCTTAGAATATAATTTCCTTTTAAATCTTTATTTTATAGATATCTTCCAGAAAAGATACCTAAAAAAATCATAGACATAAGGTGTGCAGTAGACACCCATACACACACACACACAGACACAGAACAGTCATAGAAAGCAAGCGACACTGACACACAAATTACAAAGCCAAAATGTTTTGTTACAGCTTTTGTTGTGGTCCTACTTCCTTCAAATGAATCCCAATGAGCAGGAGCAAGTAAGATTAGGCAATAACCTCTGACATCTGTGTCACTACACAAAAAGGAGGTATTGTATGTTCATTACACTTGATTAGGATGTTCAGATTCAACAATTCCACCAAGTTTTAGACACAAAAAGTGCTCAAAGCCACAAGACCAGGCAGCACGCACCTGTGCTCAGTTTCAGCAATACCATTCCTCAAGCTCTCCGAGGCTCAGACTTGCAGCTCTGTCTCAGCTAGACTTAACTGGACACTTTTCCTCAGCTAAGCTGGACTAGCACTTTGAGATAGGAGCACTACGCATTTCAAAAGGCTAACACAATGTTCAAAGATAGCCATGCGCTTGTATCCCGTACCAGAACCACATTCCTACTCACCGCTTCATTTTAATGAATCAGAATTGGAAATTACATCCAGTAGACAAACAAGGATGGTGGAACGGCTTTTCACCTTGTCACGTGTAACTTGGTGACTCAGTAAGCATAGACCCTGAACTTTCTGCAAACAATGCCAATACACATGAGCCATTGTCCAGAGTTATTAGCACACTGTCATTTGATCTTCTCTTTAATACATCCATGTTCTGTACAGCAGACTTTACACTACATGAAGGCATTTGTGTTAGTCATGACCCAAGAGCAGCAGCTGGGAATCGAAAATGAAGCATCAAACTCAGCTGGTTCTGGCTGAGCAGAGCAAAACAGGTAGGAGGAAAGGGACAGGGCAGCTAATTTATAATAACCCTTCCAATTCTGTACACAAAACCGAAAAGCATCACTTGTCACAGAAGCAACATCTTTGGCCTTGTACGAGCAGAAGTGTACAGAAGTAAAGACACTGCACAGCGCAGCATCAGCACAGGTAATGGTTAAAATCTGCCAAGATTCATACCAACGCGTACAGAGATGTTTGGTTTAGAGAAGCAGGTCCCCGAAAACCTGAGGCTCCATCCACGCCGGGGAAAGCAGCAGCAGTGCAGTCCCAACAACCATCCACAGACCCACATTTCAGAGGAGATGGTTTGGAATGCACCATGACCGCGATCAGTTTTAATACGTCGCACCAAGCCAATCACTGGGACTCTTCCAGGAGTACTGCTGACTGCTTTACATCACAATGACGTAAGTGCCAGATACTTATTTAACCACTGAAAAGGCCTTGGCGGGACCTCAGCTGCCAGGGAGATCAGAAACCATCAAAGTCACAGCCATTAGATGGAAGAACTGTAAGCGTGTTCCCAGGTTATTAGCACTGCCTCAGGTGACAAATAACGAACGTTCAGTCTAATTTACTTTTCTGAGTTTTTATTACAAGTCTACTTTCTTTGGCATTTCACCCAACCTGAAAGGTAAAAAAGAAAATGGTTTGGGGGAGGTTTTTTGGGGGTTTTTGTGGGTTTGGTTTTGACTTCCCACACACACACACACACAGAGCTTTGGTTCATAATGCTGTTGTAAAAATAATTAATCAGGAGAACTCATACACCTACTCCAAGGCACCTGAAGAGTCACAAAGTTTCCCTGTTGCCACCCGAGTTTTTTCACTCCTTTCACTCCTGCCCGAATTTTCCTTTCCAGGACAGTCTTCTACATCCTGACCCACAAAATGGGTTAATACAGACACCGACGCTAAAAAACCCTCACCAAACCAGCAACGTTCATGTTATTTTCTCTACTTGTTAAGTATTAGATTCTTCAAACAAGGGAACTTTGTTAGACAAATTCTAAATTTAATAAAAATCTGTTTGTCAGTGACACTTCAGTAAAGCCAGTATATGTACTCGAAGCTAAAACAGTGCCCTGAAGCCTGATTTATTTGGTTGGAACCATTAATCTATATTTGACTGACCTCAACAGGCCTTAACTGTTAAGCAAGCTGGAAAAAAAATATTTATTTCTGTGCACCACTAGCAAAGTTTCCTTGCAGGTATTCCAGGCAGACAGCAGCTGCAGAACGGCCAAACCAGAAGCCCTCCTCTGTGAACGCGGCACCTTGTCCAAGGCTCAGCATAGTGTTATTTGTGTCTCAGAGACAAATAATTAAAAGGCTAATGTGAGCAACACATCCATTCTTGCTGCTGAGAGCACAACAAAAAAAAAAAGCAAGCTCAAAAAACTGATCAAAACCAAACAAAAAACCCCTCCTAAGACAGACATTGAAGCTCTTAAAGCTGAATATTTACATGTATTAACATTTGGTTAAAAACTGGCAAATGCTCCAATATTGTATTTTGGTTCATTTGAAACAACAGATGGATTTTATTCTTTAAGTGCAACTAATTTAGGGCTGATTTCAGCTTCAGAAAGCGTGTTGTACTTAAGGTTCCAACTAGCGATAATCTGAATTATTTGGGTACTGAAACATATGCCAGGTTGTTGAGTACTTCTGGCCAAGAAACAGGCAAACCAACTGTACGTCACAAGCGTGGAGCCGTGTCCACACGGCAATGAAAACAACTGTAGTAAAATAACCAAATATCACTGATTTTAAATAAGACTTTGTGGATTCAAAGTCGATCCTAAAATCGGCCACAGATTAATAATGCAAAAGGAGGTTAGTTTTGATTATCCAGAAGAGAGATTTGACCCTGCCCAGCCTTGGGGAGGGGGACACCACATTTTACCCGCACTGGTTTCCCAGGGAAAGACTGACCGACGACCGGCAAACATGCATCAATTGGTATCTAGTTAATTTTTTGGAATAAAGGATTGAGACGTGTCTATTGAAGAACACCATTCTTGATCATCTCGGGAAAACAAGAGGCAAACACAAAGTTTATGAAAATGAATTATCAAGAAGCATTTTACTGAGGTAGTACAAGAATTTGCATGCTTGGCTTTTTTTATTACAGGAAAACCACAGGTCTAATTGAGATGAAGACTCACGATACTACACTGTATTAAGAAATAGAATAATAAGAGACAACTACCCACTCCAAGCACTCTTACAAGACAAAATAGAGGAAAAGGTAAGCACTAAAAACATCCTAACTCATCAAGCTGGCAGCTGAAGAGACGCAGCTCTCCCAACGCTCCGAGGCTTGTCGGACAATCCTCCAGGATTGTCAACGCTGTATTTATCATGAGCTTAAATACATCAATTTAATGAGCAGCTTGGAAAAATATGTGGTTTTGTTTTACCTTCAACCGAAAGCTATGTGGCAGGGAAGTGAGCGCAGGAGGAAGAGAGAAGGTTTCTTACTGTTTCATTAAAAGTAATACAGAATTTCAGGACCTGCTTCATCAACAAAGAAACTATATTCTGCTTGTGAATAAGACTCAAACACTCTCAAGAGCTGTCAGCCACCAATACGATATTCACCGTGTCACTCCTTAGGTACTACTGTTCTGAACCTTAATTTTCATAGATGGCTGGCTATAAAAAGGCTTTACAAACACATTTTATTTAAAGAGACTAATCTAATATTTAAGAAAACCTCACAATTTAGGTCTTTTCTAGTCTTAGAAAGACACTGATAGAATGTGGTGTCAACGAGGCAGCGCACAGGACCAGAGTGCATGCACTCTCAAGTCTTTCACTAAAGCTGCAGTTACTCAACATTTTTGCTAATAAAACAACTGATTTTTCTGCATTTGATTTTTCGGTCATACAGAATGAAAATAAAACTGTACCTGTCGCCTTCGCAGGACTGCTTATAAAATATTCATAATCATATTAAAAGGTTTTATGTTCTTGTAACTGTAAATAATAATTGTTGTCATATGAGTACAGAAAGGCAATCTGCATAAGGTACACAATGACCCAGCCAGGAATTTATTAGTAGTAAATGGCAGGCACGTCAGTACGTGTTCGCAATCACTTTGTTTATCACCCAGTGATAACCAATGCATCAACTTTAAAGGTCTCTTCCAACTTCCAAGCACAGCCACATGCAAAGACGGAACCAAGTCTCCGCAACATAAGGGATAAAAGCTACGTAGCACTGGTCAGTTCATCTCTGACATACAGTTTGGGGAGGCCCTCTGGCAAAGGCACCGAAGCGCAGAGCTACAGAATAATCTCGAGTATTTTACACCAGGTAACTGCTGGTTGTCTTCAGTTTGAGCTCCAGAACTGTTACTCACACGACAAAGTCTTAGAAAGCGTCAGCTATAAAAGAATATATCACAAACAAAAAAAATGGGAATGAAAATGTAAGACAGAGGTTAGGTAGTAGAAAATCATGGCAGGAGTCAGGTTTCCATCACTCCTCTTTCCCTGTTTTGGAGGCCCACGTTACTACCCGTAAGGAATTTTTATTAAATACAAACCAGCATCTGCAACTTCATTTGATACAAATTTCTTTTTGGCTGTAAGATAACTGCAAGCATCTAGATTTTTGTAGTGATTCTACAATTCTGATTACGTTAAATGGCTATCCAAAAGCAACACCGTTGTTACATTAACACTGCTAAAAGCTCACTGTGAACTACAGAAACCATGGATTTTAACAAAGGCTAATCCCCTGTTTCACCTATTGAGTTTACAGAAAATTATTAAAAGGATGAAAAAACCCACTTCAAAATGCCAGTTATTTCTGGAAACAAGAAGCAGATGTTCTCCTCCGTTTGGCTCAGCTGTGCTACAGTACAAGAGTGCCTTTGTTATGCTGTCAGCAATAATTTATTTTATTTATTACAGCCATTTTATGATGCCCATCACTGTACTATTTGTGCATGATTTAGATTCATGCAGATCTATTTCTCTATATATAAGCCGCCAAGAAGCATCACATACACACTCCAAATAGCAGACCCCGTTATGACATAATTGTGCAAATTAGGTTTTTTCTCTTTCCACTGCTAATAAAAAGGGAACAGGAAGAGAAGGAGGAGTTAGTATTGCCAAATAAAGTTGAATTAACATTAATCAAGAATTACTGAAACAAGACAAAGTAAGGAAAATACAAGAGCTTAAAGTATAAAAATAAACTCTAACTCTTTGAAGTCAAATAAAGGCAAAGCTTTCTGAACCACAGAAAGGAAATACTGTCTAGAATAAAGTCATGAAGAACTAAAAGGAGACTATGTTGGGAAAAGGATCCATTAAAAATGGAAGAGAACACGCTCACGGCGGGGGGGGAGGAAGGTAGAAGAAGGAAAGAGAAAGAAAAAGGAGTATAATCATTTGCTATTTTGCCCTATCAGCCACTGAGACCTTATCTGTGGTAGGCATTAAACCACTCCCCAAAAGACTAACATTACAGCCTTTGTATGGATCTGATAAGGAATTCTAGGCCTCAAAAAATTAAACTTTCAATGAGAGCGCATACACGGCAGCACAAACATTCATCCTTCCCCCCTACTGCTTTGAACAAACCATTTCCTTCTATTAAAATATTCCCAAATTACTAACTTAATATCCCCACCTGTGGCACAAGAAACAGGCAGGAAGATGTGCAAGACAAAGCTAAAACACTGCACAGAAGTACATAAATCCCATATTCCCAGCCTGTAAGAACTGGAAGATCTGCAGGTATAAATACTCGCACATTTAACACCACACCGACATCAGCATAACCCTGGAAGACAAATGCAGATATTAAAATATTAAACAAGTTTATGAAATCCTGTAGTTTAAATATAGCGTGGGTTTGGTTGGTTTTTTTTTTTAAGTGATTAAGTGTCCAATTACTGCAAAGGTTTCCTCTATCTGACAAGACTGCACACAGAAGAGATGATTTCTTAGAATAATCTGTTATTGAAACTAACATCTGACAGAACTCTCGCAAATTCTGCACTTTCAGGCTGAACCTGAGAGGCAGACAGACAGAATTATACACAGTGTCAGCACACGGTCAATCTATGCTACCAGCAAGTCCTAAGTTTTACAGAAGTGGGACTCCCATCCTAGAGTGGCAATCTGCCACAGACGCGGCTATCAGTCCGCAAGCAAACATTTTGAAAGACTTTCCACAAGAAAGGCCAGCTTGCATTACGTATCTGTACAATTTTATGATGCACCAGGGCAAAGGGAAGAAAGAAAAAAATTCAAAAGATTTCCCAGACTTGGGTAGTACCAAAGAAAGTTTCTAAGTGGAGTAACAGAACAGCAATTACATAAAAATGTACACCTCATTAAATGTCAGCTACGATCTCTAGGAGTTCATCAAAATAATTCCCCCCACCAAATAAATTAAAGATTATAACACATGAAATATCTGAGCAACAACCACCAAAAAAAATCAAGTGTGTACATGTCTAATATGCATAACTTACACTCTTTAACAATTAGCAAACAGTGGAATGTTACCACAACACTGAAAACTTGCCCTAACAGAGACTTTTCCCAACAAAAATATTTGTAGAATCAAGAATTAAAAATTTTGGCTTGAGCAAGCCATCGAGATAATTCCCCCAAAGAAGTAAATTATAAAAATATTTTAGTATCTCCCTGCTTTATTCTTTAGCTCTTACAAGTTAAAACATTTTGTCAAGAAAAAGTCCTAAAAATCAACATCATATGAATAATCGTACCACTCATAAGCGAAATTGGACGTGTGGATTATTTATCTGTATTTTTCCAGAGACTGCTGTACAGATAATAGTTACGAAGCACCAGACCATGCTACTAATCAGCGCAGCCCCAACCCTGTAATTTGTAATAGCCAGGTAAACTGCTCTTGTAAACTGCAGCATCAGAGAGGGGGGCAGAAAGGGACTGCAAGCAATTGGAACTCCTGTGGTCAAGCAGCTTTGGCTCATCACCAAATACCAATCGTGGTTTGGGGAATTTTGGGGGCTTTCCTGTGTAAAAATGCAGTCAAAGTGCATGAGCAGCCCCATGCAGCTGATTTCAGGTGGGAGGAGCTGATGATACCTTTCCAGGAGAGTAGGAGGGGAGAAATGAAGCCACGCTTTTTGTCTGTGCACAACTGGATGCTTCAAGACAGGAGTCACCAGCTCGTACACCCTGCACAGGGACACCCAAAACTGGGGTCTGACCCCAGTGGCTGCGCTAAGCAGGTTTCGACTTCCCTGACCTAAGTCTTGCAGCCTACAGAAGAAAGTCGACAAGTCAGGATGCTTAGCATGATTTAAAAAAAAAAATTACATTGCAATTGTTTCCTCAGGTTCCCTTATCACCCTATATCCATCTGTCATCACATCTTCGAGCACATGTTTGGGAAATCTGGCAGAGTGCAGCCGTGCTGGGCAGGTTCGATTTTTTGCTTTCTTTCTGAATAGGTAGTATAGATCCAGAAAGGGAACCCCCAGACACACCGTGCTACTGAAATAGGGAAGTGCTTTTCTTGAAATCAGGGTAGTTTCTAAATGTATGTAAACAAAAGTACCCCAAGAAAACAAAAGTGATTTGACTGTAATTATCCACTCAGCAACAGGCAGCAAGAACAGCGGCCCCAATCCTGCCAAGTTTTAAGTACACATTTAACTTTAATCATGAGTAGTCTCACTGTGCAGTGTCTCTAAATGCCTGCCAAAAAAGGGCCAGACTAACAAGGGAATTAAGATTTTTTTTTTTAACAATCATTTTAGAGGTGCTATTAGTTAGATTAGCAAAGATTAGATTTTTTTTTCCCCTCCCACAATTGAGATACCTTGGCAAATTCAAACCTGCACACAACCCTGATGTCAGTCTCAATGGGAATCTACACAGATCCATGTGAACCCATGAGCACTGTCCCGTGCAGCTGGACATCGTGATATCCGACAGTTTAACATTACAAGGTTAAGCGAAATATTTATTTTAAGGCAATTTTAGCCAAAATAAGGCAACAATCCTAAAGAATTCCATGACAATTGCTGGGGGGAAAATTGGGGATGCCAAAAAAAAAAAAGAAAAAAAAGAGAACAAAAAGCCCTACAGAGCTGTGAGACATCGGTATTGGTAGAAGCAGCAGTGGGCAGATGTTTCGGGCCAGGCCAGATTACCTGTTCCCCAAAGTCAAACCCGTGACGAGCCAGCACGGTATGCTAGCTCATGAATGACACTGCTGTGATGAACCCAGTTGCCCAACACTGCAAACCACACTAGCAAAGGAATTTTGCTAACTGAAGACTACAGCTGAAGAGAAAGAAAGAAAGGTCTCAAGCAAGAGGGGAGTGATAAAAATAAGAAAACAGAAAGAACAGAGAGACCACTCTTTTACAGAGACTACCTCATCATTAATTTCGGGAGCAGAGACACAAGGAGGAATGTATCAGATATCCCAAGGCAAGTAAACATCGGGGCTGAACATATGTAGTTCAGCCACTTCCAAGACTGACTTGAAGGGGAACTGAGGTCCCTGTCCTGCCAGGAGGTACTCTGAAGCAGCCTCTGCATCAGTTCTCCCCGAGAAGCCTTTTGATAATTAACTTATAAGGAAGCCCAGGCAGGACATTCTGCTCTCCATGCAGTATCAAGGGAGAACAGATGTTTCCCAGTCTCAAAGGGACAAACTCAAGAGCGTATCATTTCATACCACTAATTCTTGAGCACACACACCAATAAAAAAAAAAAAAAAAAAAAAAATCACAGTAAGGGAAACAAAAAAGGCCAGGGTAAGCAAACAACTCCAATCAGCCTTTCAGTGAAATGCAAATGCTATAAAACATATTTCATTATTAAATTAATACTCCATGACATTACCATTCCCAAAAATACATGGCTGATTACAGACTAGCTTGTGGGGAAGGGACAGAGAAGGCACTTAATTGGAAAATGTGTCTTATTGTAGTTAACCAGCCTCACACATTTCTATACTCCCACTCACTGGAGAAACATCTCTCTATGAAGTCTGCGAAGCGTAATTAGTTTGGTTTTGTTTAAATCTGCATCACTGTACAGGTAAGCAAAGTCTTTCAGCTCACTAACTTTTCCCAGAAGCTTTGCATCACTGAAATATGCATAATTTCACTTTTCATTGATCTACCTCCTCTTCTTCTTCCTACAGCTTATCTGAAGTAGTTCATAAAGCGCCTTATGCCTATAGCCAGCGTGTTGCTGGATGTTAAAAACACTGTTGGTCTCGAGAGGTCCAACTCTGGAAAGCAGAAATAAATACACAACCAAACCCTACCCAGAGGAAGTTTGCGAGCACCAGCCCGGTCATGTGCAGCAGGCAAACACCAGCACCGAGCAGAGAGCCTGCCGGAACACAGATTTACGCACAGGGAAAAGAAAAAATAAATAAAAAGACCCAGCGGGGAAGGGGCTGCAGCCCCCTTACCTCCGGCGTCCTTTCTGATGGTTTCTTTCGCAAAGCCTGTTTAATCTTGGGGTCCACAGGAGAGGTCATTCTATTACTCTGCTCCTCCCGGTCCGTAACTCCTCAGAAATAGCTGGCGGGGCGCGATGCCTCCAGGCGAGCAAGGGAACACGAAACACAGCAACACAACGCGGTCAGCCGAGGCTCCCGCCCGGGCTCCCCCGCCGCCGCCCTCCCGCTCGGCAGCGCCGGCCCGGCCCCGCCGCCGCGGGCGGCCCCTCTCGCCGCTGCCCCGTGGCGGGGCGGGGACGCGCCCCGAAACTTTCCCCGCGTCGGGGGCCCGGCGGAGGCCGCGCCGCCTCGCACGACGCCGCGGGGCGGGCGGCGACGGGCCCGGGCGGGGAGAGGAGGAGGCCGAGGCGGGAGAGGGGACCGGGGCCGCGGCGAGGGCAGGCCCCGGGCCGGGCGCGGTGCCCGCTGCCGGGCTGGCTGCTCACCAGGCGGGCGGCTCCTCCGCGGCGCTCGGGGCGCCTCCGGCTGCCGGCTCAGCAGCGGCGCGCGGGGCAGGTGGCGCCGGCTCCCGCCGCCGCGTTCTCCCGGCGGCCGGCGCCGCTCCCCATCGCGCGGGCCCAGGCGGCGGCGCGGCCCCGCCGTGAGGAGAAGTCCGCGCGGGCTGCGGGAAGTTACCGGCCGGAGACGGGACTCCCTGCGCCCGCCCGCTCCCCGCGCGCTCGGCTCCTACGCCGAGCGGCTCCGCCCGCCGGAGCCGCACAAAGCGACGCGGGCGGGTGAGGAGTTTCGCGACGCGGCGCCACAGGCTCCTTCGCCTCGCCCCGAGCCCGGAGCCTGGCCCGCTCCTCCCCTCAGGCAGCCAGCAGCCACCACCGCCGCCCCGGCCCCCGGCCCCCTTCACCCACCGCACATCCTCCCCTAGACAGAAACGTGCGAGAGCGGGCTCTTTAACCCAGAGAATCAGCAAGAAGGACGAGGGGCGGGGCGGGGGCGAGCACCGCCCCCCGCCTGCCGTAGGGTGGGGAGAGGGCGGGGTCAAAGAGCGGCGCAGAGGGAAGGCTCGCGAGGGTTGGGAGGGGCTCCGCGCATGCGCGCTGGGGGCGCTGAGGGGGCGCCGCCTCGCGCGCTGTGCGGAGCTGGGTGGGGGGGCCGAGTCCCTCGGGCCGGGCGCGGCGGGACGGGCAGCGGGGCGGGAGCGCACCCCCTCAGGAGGCCGGAGCGTAGGCAGGCGGTAGCCGTTCGAGCGCGGGGTGTCACCGCGCCTTGTTTCCCAGGATCACTAAGGTTGGAAAAGACCTGTAACATCAAGTCCAACCACCACCCCAACCCCACCATGCCCACTAAACCATGTCCCGCAGTGCCACGGCCACACGTTCCTTGAACCCCTCCAGGGATGGTGACTCCACTACCTCCCTGGGCAGCCTCTGCCACTGCTTCACCGCTCCCTCAGCAAAGACATTTTTCCTCATATCCACCCTGAACCTCCCCTGGCGCAACTTGAGGCCGTTTCCTCTTGTCCTGTCACTTGTCACTTGGGAGAAGAGACCAACACCCACCTCCCCACAACCCCCTTTCAGGCAGTTGTAGAGAGCGATGAGGTCTCCCCTCACCTCCTCTTCTCCAGACGGAACACCCCCAGCTCCCTCAGCCGCTCCTCATCAGACTTGTGCTCCAGACCCCTCACCAGCTCCGTCGCCCTTCTCTGGACACGCTCCAGCACCTCAATGTCCTTCTTGGAGTGAGGGGCCCAAAACTGAACACAGCATTCGAGGTGCGGCCTCACAGGCCGCCGCCCCCAGGGCACCCGCCGAGTTTCTCCTTCCACCCATACACCCGAAATAACTCATTCTCTGCGTTAATTACATTTCAACATCAAATGGGACATCCTTTTCCAATTGGAGTTTCCATGGGCAGGGATACTTTTGTCATGACGCCAAACATCACGATGTCATTTCTTCACCGTTACTCCTGCACTTGTGCGTTCCCACCTTCTCCTCACGATTGCAGTTCATAGAATATTTACCTTCTTGATTCTTGAGCTTCTAAAAGTCTCTGGCTTCGGGCCCGCAGCTGTGGGGTTGAGACTCTCCAGACGTGTGACCCCATCCCTGCTTTGCCCACCAACACCTCGCGGGCGTCCGGCACTGGGGTGGAAAGACCAACCCACCCAATTTGCACCTTGGCCTTAAATAAAAAGCAGTTGCACGGCTCAGAATTCCTGTGGGGTTTTTACAAAGTGGACCTGGGCTGGTTCCCAAGTCCTCCCAGGACCTGCGTTTCCAGCGACGAGAGCCCCTCAGGGATGACGGGAAGCAGCCGTGTATCAAACGTGCCTCGGAAGGCTTCCTTCCTTACCCCAAGTCCAGTTTTGTAAATTTATGAGATCAAAGCTGTGCAGGCACACAACTTGTGTTTGTCCTTTTTTTTTCTCTTTCCTTCCTAATAAACAAGAGTGTTCTTGTTTCTTCCCTTTCTCCAGCTATTCCTTCCCGTTCTCTTTACCACTTGCCCTTTATGGCACAATTGTCTTTGTTGTACTGAAGGACTTTATTGGCCATTCCGAGTTGTTTTATAATATTTCTAGTGTTTCCTTCAAAGAAAAATCTGAGGAAATTTGACATTTCCTCGACCGTAGACTTTTTCTGGTGCCGTGCCTAGTATCATTACAGGCACAACAACAGTGGAATGGATAGCCCGGATCGTAAAAGCAACTATTCTTAACATCACAAAGTCACTGCACTGCAACCACCAGAAAGACAATGTAAGATGCTCTCAAAAATGACAGTCTGGTAAGGACACAGTTTCAGGCCCATAAAGTCTATCATCAAGACTAATTTTTATTTTTTTTACTTCATTTTGAACTTCCGTGGTAAAATTAACATTTCCAAATATCATGTCTATTATTGTTCCAAAGGTCAGAAGTTTGTACTGGTTATTTGGCAGAACATGTTATCCTTTTTCAACTTTAGTACATAAAATATTATTTCCAGTAGTGTGGGAATCTTCTGAGATTTCCTGCCAGGAACCCCGATCAAAAAGCTGGAGATAAAAAGTTCTCCTGAGTAATGGAGGAGACGCAAGTAGAAAAGAACTGAAGCATGAATCCTTCTTTATTGAGAGATTCTGTTTTTCTTATTTTTTCGGGGTTTTTTTACCAGAGATGTGATAGCAAATCAAGTAATTTTTCTTTATCAGCTCAGTTTATAGTTAAGGATCATGTAAAAGATTAGTTGATACTCCCCAAGTGCAGGTGGCTGGAAAAAAACTGAATGGAAGACTAGAATAAAAAGCGCAACTGAAATCTGTGCTATGACAGTTCTCGTGGATCTGGAATAATTTAAATCCTAATCTCGGTTTTTAGAACGTAACTCATTCTACCACCTATTCCAGCTGTTCAGTGTTCCTGCAATCAAAATAACGCAGAAGTGGGCACTCAACATGGGAATAAAATTATTAGCTTAAGAATTCCTTTTTCTTCAGCACAGAAACTGTCTTACTTATTGTACATCAGCCAACAGGCACGCATCGAGCAGTGAGGTAGACAGAGGTACTCGATAGGAACCAAAGCTGCTATTCCCATTTAATTGCTTGGCTCAACTGACCTGTGAAACAAGACTTTCCTCACTCCAAAAATACCTGAATTTGGGCAGGTAATGGCTCTAATAGCTGCAATTATGCCAGGGGCTATTTTAGCTGTCAGGTTTATTTTCCCAAATATCTGGAGAACAATGGAAACGAGTGTCATGATCCTAACTGCTTACTGGTGTTACAGCCTATGCCTCCACACTGTAAAGCCTAGGTAGTTTAACACAATTAAGAAGCTTTCACAAGTGAGTAATTTCAGGGCTGGGATTAAAGGATGTGGCCAAGCAGGATGCCTATTGTCTGTGTGGAGGGGAAAATTTGCTTCCCTTTTGTCTGGATTGTATCACTCTGCCCGAATAAAGCATCGTTACTTATCACGTGGTTTTTTATTTATTGAAAAAATAACAGTATCTGTAGCCTTACATATAAGAATCGAAGGTGTCTTGCTATTTACACACATGAGTTTCAGTCTCAGGAGATTAAATGTTTCTGCTTCAAACATCCGTGAATTTGAGAAGATCAGCTAAATTACGAAGTACTTCTCCTCCTGGTATGTTCCTTCAATTGTTCGGGTTCATTGACACTCCCAAAGATGTCTTTTAATCTCACGCCTTTCTCCACTATGTGCACATCCCAGATTCTTCAGGGTAAAACTCAACTTCCTCACCTCTCCCAGTGGGCAAGATAAACAATCATCATACCCTGAAATATTTTTTACTTGTATTTTTATGTATTCTATATATTTCTTGATCCCGGGAGTTTTATTACAGCCTGGCAATTTCCTTCCTCTCGTTCTCCAATACGGCTGTTAGGCTATTGTTTTTGATTTCGTAGCTTTGAAAAAAATTTCCCCTTCAGAGATTCATTCACATCATTGGCAACGACTGCTAGCTAAGTATGTGGTTAACACGCCGCAAGAAGACACACAAACTAATTCTCTGCCTGACTTGAGGAAAACAAAATGTTCTGGGATCCCCCAATGGGAAGAATCTCTTCAGACTGTTTTACCATATATGCTTATTCTGATGATTAACTTCCCAAGTAGAACACGTTTGTGACAATGCAGTAAAAGTGTGTGAAATGGGGGAGGCAAAGGGATAATTAGTAACTTTGTGCAAGTGCACCTTTTGCAGGAACGTTGCATTTTTGCAAATGGCACAACACTGATCAGGTACCCAGATAAGAACATTGATCTCCTGTCTAAAACTGCATTTCGCAGCTCAAAATTTCAATTTCTGAAATTATGTCCCAGCCACTGTGAAATACCAAATTATTTTTGCAAGATCAAAAGCAAGAATGAAATGGTCATTTTGTATTGTACCACTAATTTTGCTCCTTCTGAGGCAAAGTTCCGCACTGTGCATATTCCTAGAGCTTCAGCACGAAGGATAACAGTAAAGTGTACAAATGAAGCATAAGAATTGTGAGATAATATCTTTCTGCTGTACCATAATAAAATTTTTAAAACTAAACCCCATCTTTGTTCTCTTTAACTCAAGAGTAGCATGGCTTTCCTTCCACGTACAGATTTTTCCTGAAGGGTAAAACTAAAAAGCCATGTACACGTAAGCAATTACAGAGGTCATCGTGACAGTCAAACTCTTATTTTTCAGCCTTAATCAACAAGACTGAAACAAATGGGAAGCCTAACAACTTCCAAACGCGGGGATACAACGCTTTCTCTACTGTGCTTTACCTTCAGCAGCAATTTTCCATGCTTTTCATGTTCCTTGTCACACATCTTTGATGGTCTCTAATGTGCTGAGTGCTGGTGTGAATGTACTGTGAATACAGTGAGCCTTAAGATTGAAAGGTCTTAAGATTATATTAACATGCAAAGAGAGGGGGATGACAAGCCCCAGCTGCTCCCTGGAGCAGACTGAACCATAGCTCCAGTGTGGAGAGATTAACCATTTCCTACGCCTTGGCTCCCGACTGAAGGGAACATCTCCTCTCAGCTGAGGGCACTTTACAGGATGTTCACGGGAAGGGCTTCATGGAGGACAAGTGGAAATTTGCAGCTCGATTTTTTTTTTTTTTTTTTTTTTGGTTATTTTCACCAGGACAGGTGAAATAACAACTATTTCATGCTTGAGGATGCATAGAGGGTTGGGAACATCATACCCTGGCCATTGTATCAGGTAATGCCCAGCCAGTCATGCACCGGACCGCTTCTGGAGTCCTGGTTCCCAAGTTAGGAGCAATCTGCTAAAGCAAACTGTGAATTAGGTTATTTGCTATTCATTTACAAAGGTTTCTATGAAAACAATGGCGTGCATTGATACGGACTCTCTGAAAGTTGCCAGTGAAGACAGTAAGAGCTATTTATACTGAAACAGAACTGGCTGTCCCGTGACACTTACATGTATGTTCTCATCTACCTCGTTTCCCCTCCATGTCCAAATGTGAAGAGACACCTATCAAGAGGGACATTCCTCTCCCTGGACGGCTGCTGAGTGACTCGAAAGGTGCAACTGAGGCGAGGAACGGCTGTCTGCCCGTCCTGTGCCTGCCGCCAGCCTGCCGCTGAATTACCAGGCTCTGTCGAGTGTGAGTGAGTGGAATCAGGAGTGAAAGGACTCCTGCCAAGTCACCACAGCATCCAATCTGCCCCAGGCATGGTGTAGTGTACAGCACTATCAAAAGTGTGTGATAAAACAGAATAAGAACTGACAAAAACATTCAAAATTGTTATAGAATATCATCTAAAATAAAAACAGTTGGTTTGCTTAAAGACAGAAGTTCTTGCCCCAAACAGACACGCACTCCGCCATGGAACAGCTCTGTCTTTCTGTCTGAAACAGGCTCTTTTATCAAACGGCTTGTCTGTCTTCTGCCATTTTACCCTTACCATGCACAGCCTACAGATATTTGATTCCAGCCCCAGCGCTTTGTTGGCAAAAGCTAAAAGAGCATATGGACCTGTCTAGCTACTGGAGGTATCCAGCAACAGTATACAGATGTCCAAGCTCTAGCCTGAAAAAATTAAAGATGGGGGCAGTGGGGGAAAACCTGGCCTGACAGGAGGCAATCTGGAGTCTAGTTACTATCCCATTTGCATTTTCTTTGTTGTTATAATCAGGTTAAAACTTCAGCTGAAGGATTTTCTTCATTTGTCTGTAGGAAACCTCATGCCAAAAACCATTAGAAAGGGGAGGGTGGGTAAGAGATGGGCTGGGCACAGATAAAGATGAAGAGTTAAAAAATAAAACCAAAACAAAACAAAAGAAAGAACACTCTTGCCGTGGGAAACTCCCCACCAGTAATCTGGCATCAGTAGCCAATTCAACATATCTTATTCCAAAAATGTAATGTCTTTTTCATCAGTTTTTGGGGGGCGCTTAAAGCTGTGCAACTCTAAGTTGCAAGAAGATTTCACAAGCAGTGGGGATTTTGTGACGATGACCTGTTGTAACCCAGAGAGAACATGCAATGCTATTTGTATTTTTCTACTGAGTAGTTATTTTCAGAGGCGAAGCGCCAAACACTTGCATAACTCAGTATTACCATTCCGTGTATCTATGACATTTGTAAGTGGACAACACTTTGGCTGACAATGTTGAGCTAGTAAAAGAACAGGGCATGTCTGCGGAGAGGAGCCAGTTTAAATATGATAAAGATTAGAGTAAATAGGATTTCAGTCCTCCCCCCTTTTTAAGTAAATGGAGTAATTCTCTGCGCATGTGGAAAAATAATAAACAACCTCTCTGCTGCCAAATAACCGGCCAACAGTCTAGACTTTTTCTTAACTGGCAATCAACTAGATTAAGAAATTGTGAACAAACGCGTGACATGCTGTTTCTCTGCTTTATGCAATCGAATACATGCTACTTCTTTGTGAAATCCTACGATCTCTATTACAGCATTTGAATCAAGACCAAAGCTGGGGAAGACTTACCATCTTCTTGCTGCTGGTGTCAGTGTCAGGGTACTTTGCAACCACGAGCGTTGCCATCGTAGCTGAGACCAGTGCAACAATTCAGCCAGCGCCACATCAGCTTTCCACTGTAGGCATATATTTTGTATGTTTGTAGGAAGATACCTGTCTGTGTGTTTGCGTTTCTGTGTGTGAGTATACACTATAATCTGATTACGAAGAAGTGTTGCACAGTTTAGTAGACTCAGTTCAGGCCTGGGAGCCAGGAATGCTCCGTGAACTCATTGCAAAGTTATGTAGGCCAAAATTCCCTGTATCATCCTCCAGTTTTAGTCCCATTTCGATGCTGTCGGTCTGATTTTTCTCACAAAGAGAGTATAAACAGCTCCTGCTGACATTAGTGAGTTAGGAAGCCCTCAGCTCCTCCGTGCTGTTAAATTGGGTCCCCTCGTATTGAGGCACTCGGTGTCAGAGGCGGTTGCTTTTATCATCTGTCTTCGCACGATGACGTACATCCTTATTATTCCTTATGATCTGTTCTCCGGCTTTTAATGACCCTGCAGAGATAATGAGATGTTTAGTTCCCCCACCCAAGCACAACCATATGGATGAGATGATATCAGGCGGCTCGCTGAAACCATTAAATCTCAGGCATGCAGAATATCCAGAAAGTTCCTGTTTTCAGTGTTGTCGGTTTTGGTCTTCAAATGCAGAAGCGTACGGCATGCTCACATGATGTCAGCAGCATAAAAGAACAAACTGTCTTCTGCAGACAAAATCCTGTCTATTTTTAACTTTAAAAAGATCTGCAGATGACTCTTCTTCCACTCGGTGTGGTTTTCCTCCCCTCCTTCTAGAGGCCCTGGCCTTGGTAAAGTCACCCAGCAATTCTGTATCACGGTAGATGTGATGGCAGGGGATATTGATCCACAACAGCGTCCCAGAGCCTGTGGTGGCCTCTTCCCACAGCCCAGAAGCTCTCTTGCAGTGGACAGCTGAGATGCTCCTGCTGAGAGACCACCAGGCTCTCTTTCACCTTCAGGCATCAAAAAGCCAAGACACCCAGGGACGCCGGCCGTCCTTCCTCAGTTGCAGGGGAGGGACACGAGTGCGGCCCCAGGAGGAACGGCCTCGCTCTCCGCAGAGCAGGAGCTGAAGGTACAGCACCAGCAAGAGCCAGCGCGCAGAGTTAGACGACTCCTGGAAGACCTGCTCACTTCTCCTTTCGGCACACAAACCGGGGAGGGACCCTCATTGCAAACCCACCCCAAGGGTCTGCAGGGATTTCACCCGGGGGGGCGGGGGCATGGCCAACATACAGCAACTCCTGGAGCGCGTATGGTGTGTGTTGGTAAATGTGAGGGGAGAGGGAAGAGTTACTCCATCCTGTGCTTTTCAAGCAGATGATTGTACCAGTTGGGTTTTTAAATGCTGAAAGTACAACCATTCACAGTCTTCCTTGAATGAAAGGAAGCATTGTGTATGACACACAGGAAGAATTTCCTTTACTCTAACTTGTCGGGAGCAAAGGAAATACAAGCAGAACAGAAGCTAGATGAAGGTCAGATGATCATATGAATCATACGGTGATGCAAGTTATCGAGCGTGCAGCTTAGTGTACCGCCCAATAAAACCAGATGCCACCAAGTACACAAATATTGCTTACCTACAATCACTTACCCCACGTGGAAGTAATTTCTCTTGCTCAGGGCAGAATGGGCTGCTTTTTTTTTGGTTTCTTACTATGATACTGTGAATTTAAAAATGGGGAAAAGATCTATCAGGTAGGACAGCACTGATTATATCGAGGCAGAAACAATTTCTTTAGATTTTTAGACATTTCATCCCGCTTAGGTGGAAGTTGAGATGCAAGTGTTCCCCAATCTGAAATACTGAAGAGGTGATGGAGGCTGCTGTCGGAGTACCGGCAGAGCCGTGTCTGGAAAAGTATTTGCTATTGCCATTAGAAGGGGGAACACAATGAAATTCATGCAGAGACCTGCCTGGCCTGCCGGAAGCACACTGACTGCCAGAAACACCGTGATACCAAGAACAATCTTGTCAAGGAAAAATTATTTTTAATAACTGCGTATGAAATGACTGCGCAGCTTGAACCAGCAAACTTTGACTTTTCTGGAAAGCTGAATGGGGCTCGCTGTATTTTGACACACCGCAGATGAGCTGCCCTCCAAGTGCCCTAGCTCGCCTCGATGCCGTTAGGAATACTCTCAGTGCCGTACCAGCATGCCAGAAGCCATGGACGGTACCAGCAGATATCTCAACATCTGAATTTTTCAAACTGTTTTAGTGACTCATATTTTTCTCGGAGCTTTGGCCAGTGGGCAGATTCTTTCCATAGGAGTCTGCATTGCATTTAAACAGTTGGGTTTCATTGCTGTCTTTATCCAAGGCAAAATTGCCTTTGCAGTATAAGTGTTTTCTTTTATATAAACAATTGCTGTAGCAGTTGCTATTTGTGAACTACTAATTGGGTTTGTCTCCAGTATTACAGATGTGCTGCACTTTTTAAAGAAGGTACCAAGTGAAATGGAAACAGTTTGTGGGCTTGCAGTTAAGGAGACCTTGAGGTAGCAGGAACCACCCCAGAGGTTTTCCAGTTGTGGTCTAAAAGAAGGATGTGCCCACAAATGGTAAAGAATCTGCAGCCAAAAGTGGGAGGAAGAGTATTACAACAAGAAACTAAGAGAGCAGAGCTCAGCAGAAGCCCGCATCCAGGATGGGAATCACCAGCAGTTGCAAAGGCATCTCCCGGGGTCTGGCCTCTAGCTGGCACTGATCGACGGCGAGTGGAGACGGGTGCCAGAGACACCACAAACGTGAAGGTGTGGTGACTGCTGCACAGCCCACCCGTAACCGTGGGCCAGCACATCAACGGTTGGTAACACCATGGGCAAGGAGGGGGCTACAGTTCTGTTGGGGAAAGTATTGTCCTCACTGGGATAGCAAGAGCACCACGTGCTCCTGTAATGATGCTCAGCTGCCTCTTTAGTTGACAGTCTGAACAGGAAATAGCCGACTCTCAAATTAATTAGAAACGCTTAATGAGCTGTCATGCTTTGACTGTAAGTGGTGAAGGCAGAGGACAGACACTGCTGACGGAAGACATTTCCTCTAGAACTGCCTCTGTTGTACGCGTCCTGAAAAAGAGGGAGTTCACCCCGTGCTTCTGAGACTGACGACTCGCACTGGACAAATCCCCCGTGGGCTCCTGCCACGCGCCGCCCCAGCCCGTGATTCTTTTGCAGACCAAAGGGTGACCTGCCGCAGGAACCCGCCATCCAACGGGCTCAGCAGCTTCCCAGTGAGCAAGCCTGGGAAAAAAACAGACGAGGATGTGACAATGAACTACAACATATTTGAAAAGTTATATTTAGGTTAAGGATTATTTTCCCCCGAAAAATGGGAGTCCGAATCCATAGCTGTGAAGAGCTGGAATTGCCAGGAGCAGTGGGGCTTCTCACTAGCCCGGGACGGGGCCCTTGATTTTAATACTAAATCAGTTCAAGCCTACGGTTCTTAAAAAACCGTATCTGTTTCCCTGGGAAGGGCCTGCTTTTCACTAACCTATAATTTAAGAAATGGTTTGCAGATTTAAACTGTATTTTGAAAAATAAATTTGCCTCCAGGCTGATAGCTTTTACAGCCTAACCAGGCTCAGAACAATGTCATGTGAAATGACAGAGATCAAGACCTTTATTTAAACTGTTGGAGCTGTACAAGAAAAACAAGCCTGGAGAATAAAGCGCACGATCATTAATTATTGCGGCACAAGCAGCACAGCTGTAATTATCTTGTTCGCCGAGAATGTCTCCTGCAAATTTTATCAGTCATATTGCTAATACATGGAAACAGGAGCCCTTATTCTTTCTGCTCTTTCAGTAGTGATCCAAATTAGACAAGATTTCTAGTTACAGCTGCTATTAATAAATCTACTCCTTGAAAATTTGGTAGTTAATTTCTTAGGATTCAGTGAACTCAATAAGCTATTGAAAAATATAATTGCTCGTGGCTGTAATTTTGAAGTAATTATAGAAGAATTGCTGAATGTAGTCTTTTTTCAAATGCATCGAAGTTCTCCAAAGTGAAAAGCATCTCTGGCAGGAAAAATCAAGCGCACAAACCCATTTGTGCCGTCTTCCCAAAAGTTACCGTTTATAAACACCTTTGTAGCATAATGACCTTGCGCAATCCTCACACCAGAGCCCTTAAAGGAGGGTGTTCGCTCGGGAGAGGTCCCACGCGTTCGAAGCGCCGGTTCCAGTGGGAGCCGACCAAGTGACTTGCCGTGATCACCCCTCTACGGTCTCGGGCTTTCCCTCCGTGCGCTCTCACCGCTGCTTTCTGTGCTGGCTCTGGGCTGTTTATAAACCACTTTTCTTTTGGTGACGTCAGTGGAAACATTCTAGAAATTAATTCTATTAGCCAAGAAAATGAAAACAATTTGCCTTTAGGAGGTAAGATGCTCATTTCTCAAGTAAATGCTCTCACCCATCTTTTTCAGCCCGACTACATGCACTTCCGTAAGAAGCACCAGTTTCATTTTCCACGGCGCTCAGGGAAAATGTTTGTTTTCCGTTAACAGGCTGGGACAAACTCCACCTTCAGCTCTCCCACCCGGCCCTAGCGATGCCACAAGCGACGCATACGTGTGTCTCAAAGCTGCGACTTCAGCCCTACTCAAGAAGGAAATAACACCAAGAGCAGCCCTGCATCTCACTTATCGCAATTGTTCCAACGCGGCAGAGCCACGACGGGTCGTCACTGCAGCATCCCACACCTCCGCAGTGGTTTTCCTTAAGACAAAAGCTGAGTCTGTCCCACCAGCAGCACAAAAACTCACGCTAAGGAGTTAACGAAGAAGAAAAAGCAAGTTCCAGATTAAACAGACGCTCTGGTTATGGTGGTTAGAAACTGAAAAACGGGAGCAGCCAAAGGCACGGCGGTCGGAGAAAGTTCCTCTCTCTCAGCAGTTTAGAAAGCGTAGGATAGAAAAAATCTTGAATCAATAAAATACCAGCATTGAACAATGTCTTTGCGGGCTAAAACCCAGTGGGGCCAGGGACGGCCCCCGCCTCCGGCATCCGCGGCACCGCGGGGGCTCCCCTGGCCCCGGCCCTGGGCTCCCCGGGGCGTGAGCTGGGACCTGCGTCGGAGGAAGTGGCTCTCTCTTGTTCACGCAAGGTTCTGATGTTGTAACGGGAAAAAGATGAGCCAGGGCAGGACGTTTCCCTCCCGCCACCCCCACCCCGAGATAATAAAAGTTGAAGACTTTTCTTGGTCTATAACTTCATCTCTGAGAAAACATATCTACAGAAAAACTGTTACCAAAGGAGCCGGGTTGCAGGTCCTTATGGAAAACAACAGCAAACAGAAAGCACAAAGGCATTCGGGGAGCAAGGGGTGGATCACCCCAGGAGCCCCCACCAGCACCCAGACTGGGGCTCCTGTCCCTGCCCAGGGCCTGGCGGGAGATGGGGCACAGGCGGAGCAGCTGGGGCACAAGAAACAGGCACCTGCTTGTCTCCTGTGCTGCTTGGGAATCCGGGACCAACCTACAGCTCAGACTTCCTTTGGGATGTTGCGATAAGGACCTGCTGGCTGGTCCGGGATGCCTCATCGATGCCGGACAGCAGCGGATCTCCGCCGTGCTTCCCAGCTCTGCCCAGGAGTCACGGTTCGTCACCCTCGGTGGTGGCTGAGCACCCAGCAGCCGGCTAGACTGTATTGCAAGGCTCCAGTACGGAGCTTTGGTGGAAATCTGGCCTTGAAAGAACAGCGAGTGACCGCGGCAGGACCGGAGCGCCCAAGCCCCAGCGCGAGCAAGCCACACGGCCGGACTCGCCCCGCAAACCTCTGGGGCCGGTTATTCAGCCCTGTGCCCGCCGCAGCCCCGTGGGGCTCCCGTGGGGCTGATGGGCCGGATCCACGTGCACAAGCTGCCCTGCCCACAGACCGGCCACGCTGGGCGTTGCTCAAACCCGCAGGGGCTTTGAGCAACAGGTACCGGGCAGAGGAAGCGAGCACGCGCTGGGGTTCAGCTGACGTGCATTAACGTCGCGGCTTGGGGAAGGAGCCCGTGTTGCTGTGCTGTACCTCTGAGCTCATTCAAGAGATACGATCTTGTGGCAGAGGCAACTGCGCAGGGCCCCCCATCTGCCGGCAGCGCAGGAGGTGCTGCTGAGTGCCTCACCACAAAACACTCGTGACGTTCTTCAGGTAGCCTTTCCTTCAGCAGTAATGTCTCAAACCACAGGACCAGCTACTTACTGTCATCTGCCTTACTTCTACACTGTTTTCTTCTGTGCAGTAATTACCGGTGATTGGCATTAAGAGCAATCTGTGCCCTGTTGTGGCTGGTTCTCGGGAGCGCAGCTGAAGGCAGGAGCTCAGGCAGTGACTCCCCTCCCTCGGAGCAGATGTCTTCAGCTCCAGCTGGGAACAAACAGCTGGAACAGGCAGAGGTTTAGAAATCAAATTCTGCCGCTGTACAAATATTTTCAGTGATGAAAATAAACAAAGACATGGGAGTAACATGCTTCCTCCTGCTACTATGCTTCCCCGGAGGAGATGGGCTGTAGAGAGCAGAGGACCTGCGGAAGACCCAAGTGGGTTATGGCTCAAACGAAGCTGTTCATTTCCAGAGGCCACACGACGTGTCCAGCCGTGCAGGACGGCCGGCAGCCATTGCCGAGGCAGAAAACGCTGCCCAGCAGCTGTCCCTCGGGGGAGAGGAGAGCCACAGCACCCTTCCGACACACAGCCCCTTGCGCCGGCTCCTCAGCCAATTCCCGTGGGGATCCACGGCTCCGTGGGAAGCTCCACGCTGGCACTTTCTGAGCCGGTCGAGGCAGGACCTCACACCGCTGTACTTGGGTGCCGAGTGAGCTGCGTGTCCTGCAGTGACTCTGGCGAAGCTGGCACAGCACAGCCGAAACCTGGAGAAAACATATTTAAAATCAAGTTTTTCTGTTAGGGACAGGGTAAAAGCACACGCTGCGGGTCAGCAGTGAACTCCTGCTCTGCTGGTTGGGAACTGTGCGGTGCCTCTGGCGTTACCGCATCCAAACGCTGCCCGTTTCTCCTCCTTTCCCCCCCGGAAGGCAGCAGGACTCGCAGCCCCAGCCCTGCGGTTTGCTGCCCTGCTCTGGGGGCAGGACGGGGGACGCCCTGTTCCTTCCCACGGACCCCCAGGGAGGGGGAGAATTAACCACCCCTTCGGGGGAGACACCGGGCACATCGGGCACAACCAATTTACCTTCGGGCTCCTCTGCCAGGAGAGGTCTGGAAGCAAAGCTCACGTTACCGGGGAACCAGGTTCTGCTCTAAAAGCCTGGATAGATCCCACCAGGATTTGAACTTGTGGTTCTTCGACTGTCAAAGCTGAAAAGCGCCGATTCCAGGAAAGCAGCGTCTCCAGCGAGCGCTAGCAACACTTTTCAAAAACGCGAGAACGGGTGTATTTGCATTTGCCTGTAGCAATAGCAAAGATGATAGCAAGGCAGGAAGGCCGTACAGTCGGTGCGCGAAGCCTGGAACTGCTCCTGCAGCCCTGGAACAGAATGTGCACACTGCAGCACACAAACAGAGGCGTTACTTTCAGCACAAACACAGACTCAGAAGACGTGTTTATCTCCAGGGTGTAGGCTCATTTTTAACTCCAGCTACAAGGCCACTATTTTTTAATGCTAAATGTTTAAGTCAGATTTGCAGAGAGAGAATCGTTAAGGTTGGAAAAGACCTTTAAGATCATCAAGTCCAACCATTAACCTAACACTGCCAAGTCCACCACTAAACCATGTCCCCAAGCGCCTCATCCACATGGCTTTTAAATACCTCCAGGGATAGTGACTCCACCACCTCCCTGGGCAGCCTCTGCCAGTGTCTGACAACCCTTTCAGTGATGAAGTTTTTCCTAATATCCAGCCTAAATCTCCCCTGGCGCAACTTATGGCCACGAGAAGAAAGCAACAGCGGTTCGGCAGTGAGCTGTTTAGGAGCTCTGTCCATTTGAGCAGCCAGCAGCCGCACAGCGAGCTGCCTCCCGCCCCATGGGTCCAGAGATCGTCCCGTGGTTACTCTGCAGCAAGCCACGCAGAAAATAGTCATCTCCTCTTCTGCAGACCCCCTGGTAATCATGCAAGGGATGAAAGACGCTGTGGACTCGGATGCCTGTGGCTTGCTTCCCTGCCTTTGCCTCGGCAAAAGCAAATTCGCTTTCCCCTTTGCTTCAGGAAAATTAAGGGAATTACAGAAAAGGAGTAACAATACATTAAAAATACTGGCTAGCAAGTGCTATATCCCAGTCTAGCTGGAGAGTTAAAAAGGAAGTCAATTCTGGGCATTAACGTCAGCATTTTCTGGATGCTGCAGTGATTATGCTGCTGAATTTACTGCTAACACGATCGCTTGCCGCACACCCACACAGACCCATGATCACCGGCTCACCTCGCGCATCCCCCGTCAGGAGGACACCTCATGACCATCTACAAAATTCTCTGTCAGCCAGCTGAGTCCCAGCCCCAGAAACATGCAGGAGGTCTGGCTGGCCCTTTGAAGCAGCGGCGCAGAAGCGTGCATCACCGAGGCCCCGCAGCGGAACCTCCTGCCTCTCCCGCGGCGCCGGCTGAGGCTGAGCATCTCCTGCCACAGCTGCTGCTGGAATCGGCCCCAGTGCTGCCCGCGCCACCCCTCCAGCGCTGCTGTGGGATGGCAGGCTCTGCCTTTTGAATCCGTCATGGCGCAGGAACGCCAGGCCAAGCAATAAACCCTTATGTTGTAATTATTAAAAGGCAATTGATTCTCTATCGACTGTTTTTACATCGCCCCACCCACCCACACGGGGCATTAAGCCATTTAATATCGCGCTACTTGGGATGGGAACCGCAGAGTCTGAGCAATTCATCCATTCCTGGCTCGTAGGGGAAGCTCACGGTGGTGTCACGGGAGCAGTTCAAACACCCACGAGTCTGCTGTTACAGCTTTCATTCTTCCTGGAGATGAAAAAGCTCAGGCAGGTACCAGGTATCTTTTGACAAGACAGGACTTGGCAGGTGCACGTGGGAATCCGAGAAAGCCCCGGTCTGCGCCCTCGCGCCGCACGTCGGACCCGCGGCCTCTCCTGCCCAGCAGCTGCTCATGCCCCGGCTCGTCCCCGTCCCAGTCCCGCACCTCGCGTGCGGCGAGAGCAGCTGGGGAAGGTACGTGCCAGGAAAGTAAACCACGAGAGCTTATCAAAAACACTGGGTGCAGCCACTTCAGGCAAAGCAAGGCCTGCGCCTTTTGCCAATTTAGTCCCTCTTCAAGAATACAGGACCTGTATTAGTCTGAATGCTTATTTATTCCCTCCGCAATACAGGACCCGTATTAATCTGAACACTCCAAATGCCGTCATATATACACTTTGCTACATCTCCCAGGCCAATTCTTTTTCCTGTTGTATGATTATTACTTCACTTTTCTTGCCAGCACTGTATCATAATTTGAACTCCCAGTCAATTAAACCTTACGAAGACTTCTCAATAACCTTGATTCCTGCGCAGCGGCTCAGAGAGACAGAGAAAGGATTGTAGCGGGGCAGATGAGCATGAATACGGTAAGTTGTAGGAGAGGAATTACAAACACTCAACTAGCATGACAAACAGCTTTGCAGGTAAATTTGGGAACGGACGTACAGACCAGCGTGAAGACTATGGCTTTATGCTTACGCTTGTTCTCCTCACACAAAGTCAAGCATCAGTACGGACGGTCAGGACCACCTTCCCCTCTTACTATTGCTTTTTGGGCCAAGGACATTGAACTTGCTGCCTGTCAGTTGTGAAACACAAATTCCTCTTTGAAATGACTAATTCCTTCAGAGACCCCAAAGGAGATGGCTGCAGCACCTCTGAGCACGGGGAAGCACGCCCCAACGGGGATGTGTGACAGGAGAGGGACAGATGGCCACCTTGAGATGGTCATCGTTTACACACCCACCAGCACTCTCATACTACAAGTATAAAAAACGGACAGAAAAATGTACCCAAAGTAAATTGACATACTGTATTTATTGCACAAATTTCCCCTAAAATTGGGAATGGTTATTATAATACAAGTGCACATCTTGGGAAATATATACAAAAACAGAAGAGATAACAAATATGTACATTTTACCCAGCATTTTACAAGTACCACCATCTAAATAATTTAGAGAAAGCAAAAAATTGTCATAAAATGACTATAGTAACTAATAGAGAAAACATATGCAAGGTGTAAAATCCTTTCTTTTAAATGTTTTGTTCTTAGCAGCCCAGCATTTGCCAATTGCAACAAAACCCAATTTGCTAATTTGTGTGCCTAGTACACTTAGTTCTCAGCCAGAAAATTAAGACATGTTAATGGAGATTGGTAATAGTGGAAAGAAGAAATCAAACGTTAGTTTTCTATTCACATAAAACAATCGTGATATACTTTTTAAAAGTTGATGCTATAGTCCTGTAAAAGATCCCTTTTTGTATTATCTAACAAATAGACATACGTACCACGTTGTTCATGTACCCTACAAGTTAACTTACGGAATAACTTCCCATCGCACGAGGGTTTTGGCTGCCTTCTGACCACAACGCTGCTCGAGAGGGGGCCACCGTGCCGAGAGCCGCCGCTCGGCCCCGGGGCTCTGCGGGGACCGGCACCGCTGGGCGGGCGACAAGGAAGCCGCCTCCGTGGCCGCTTCGTCGGGGCCTGACCGCACCCACCATTCCGACGACGTTAGCGGGCCGTGTTCGGCAGAAGACGGCAGAGAAGGATGCCACCGAACAACCACCTTTTTCCTCTTCTCAGGTGAATACTAATTTCAGGCTGTGCGAGGGCCTTTCTTGAGAGCCAAATCCGTTTCAAAGCAATACCCGCAATTTGCCTAATAATGGTTAAATGGAGGAGAACATAGTATTTTCCTGGAAGGATGCATTACAAGCACAGTCCTGGGAGGTGCCAGGATTACGGTGCGGCGCTGCCCAGCTATTTGGGCACGTCCTACGGGTGAAGCCACGAAGGAACCTCCCCACAGGAGCTCATCCTCGAGGTTCCTCGACCAGGAGCGCAACGCCAGCTCCCGACAGCACTCGCATCATCAGGTTACAACTGCAAATCTATGTACAATGTTCAGAATCGCAACTATTGGCTATATAACGTAACATAGCAAAGAGTTAAAAATTCATATTCTGAGCTCAATCCTATATTTCATTAAAAATGTGTTTACACAACTGGGCCCCTACGTTTTGTGCTCATTCCAAAAGCCAGATGTAAGAGAATCATGTGGTGGAGAAAGGACGTTTGAAGAACAGGGGAGAAACATATACTTAGATCACATATTAAACATGAGTTTCTTCCCTGCAGCAGTCAGCGTTAGGTTTTATATACAGAAGAGTTTCAGATGACACTGCCTATCCTATATTAACGTTTGGTTTACTTTCTAACGTAGACTCAGTCCTACATGGAAAGGGGTGTGGGTTTGCCATGTAGATCTTCCCTGGAACAGAGTCTTAAGTTACAGGTTTTAAAAATTACTGAAAAAA
The DNA here is from genome assembly GCF_030936135.1 of Gavia stellata. NCBI lineage: Eukaryota > Metazoa > Chordata > Aves > Gaviiformes > Gaviidae > Gavia > Gavia stellata. The sequence goes on along the minus strand of NC_082609.1, from coordinate 2,589,533 downwards.
CACGGTGGGTGAAACCCTGGCCCCAGCGAAGGAAGGGAGGAGAGTTTTGTCGCTGACAGCGGTGGGGCAGGGATCTCTCCTATTGTTTTCAAGTTTATCAAATGGTTAAAATAGATTTGTATGTAAAATAACTTTGCGAATAACAATAGCAGGCGTGCTATGCTACTGAAAAGATGATTACAGAATGACATATTTATAGAACTGTTTACAGAGCTTAGTGACCAAGTGAACACCTATCTCCTGTGGATAATCCGTGAATTTCAATACCCTGAACATAATCAATGAAAACAGAACCTAAAAATCAGCAACATTAATTGGCTGCTAGGACAAACACGCAAAGGAAAGCCTATAATGAAGTGTCCAGTTAAGCTGAGGTAGTAGAGCCTTTGAAAACATCATCCACCTACCACTGTCTATGTACATCACTTACACCAGATTGGGTCCATCAGCTATTCGTACAACTGTTGTATATACAATGACAAAACAGTGATGGCTGAGTAGAGGAGAAATGCTGAGAATAAAATAAACGTTTCCTGCTGGTAATTACACAAGTGAGTAGAAAAGGGATTAGAGTCATCTGCATCAAGGGTACGGTTGTCAAAAAATAATTTCGATGTTACTATGCTATGGTGTAATCAACGTTCATTTTTTGTAGAATGGTTTTAAAAAATTTATCAGTTAGTTACCTGAGCAATTTAGGGTAATAGTCTATTCGGTTTTTCCCCAATGCTTTGGTACAATTATTTCTAGTTCATTATTTCCATAGCTGACTGACTGCTCTAAAAAGAATAGGATCTTGCAAGATCCATAAAAAAGTTAGAGGTAATAGTCACGGCGTTCCGGGGACCCCAGGGGGAAATTTCAGCCAACGTTCTCTTTAGATTTTTTTTTTAACATTTTGATTACGTTGTGGAAGAAAAGCATCACTTAGTATAAAGCAACATTTAAACATTATAAACATTTAATACTGGTTACAACATCCGGCCGAGAAGGAGCATCTCCATCGCTAGTTTGTCTGACGGCCTCTTCCTCCCTCCTCCCGTTCCCCCCCTCCGCCCCCCGCTATTCCCTCTCCCCAGGAGAAAGATCATAAATAAATTTTGGAGCTGAGCATCATTAATAAGCTTTTTACAAAACCAACCAACCCCCCCCCCCCAACCCCTGTCCTTCCTCTGGGAAGGATCCAGAATTTGGCTATGACATGAAAAAGTAGAAGTTGTTTACAAATTGTTGCAGCTTGAGAATTGCAGATCTTAACAAGATCCTAATCAGCAGAAGCCAGCCTGAAGACAGCTGCTGCATTCTCTTGTTAAGTTTATAATTGGCGATAGCATCACTTATTTCTCAAAGCAGTTCTTCCTCGCATTCCCCAGTATAAATTACAGTTAGCCACTGTGGCAGAAACTGATAAAAAATGCAGATCTTCAGCTTTTGCTAAAATCTTTGCTTTCTGTGGCTGAAATCGCGGGCTTACTCATTTTTCTTTTTTCCTTCCTTTATCCTTTTTTATAAACGACCAAAGTGGGAGAGGAAAAGTCTCCAAGTGTTTGCATAACTTGCAGTCATATATGGAGGTGCTGCAGCTCAACGAGCAGTTTGTTTTAGTTGCTTCAAAGAGAAGGGAGCCAGAACAAGTTGTCTTCCACTTTGTTTCCAGAGGGGAAAAAAAGTCAACGTCTGCCGCCTCTGGCATTTTAAAGTAGTATCTGGGCAACGTACGGCGAGTGGGTGCTTGCTACAGCTGCCAGTAAAGGGAGGTCACTGGATTCAATCCTGAAAGGAAGCAGAAGAGTCACGTTTAATCTAACCCAAAACGTAGCTGGGCTGAACACGTGTTAGTAACCACAACCGGCTCAAGCCCCAGTGTCTGTGCTTGGGCCGTGAGTGCATACAGCTCTGAGCGGCAGGACGTTCTTCAAGGAAAACTGAAGCCAGTTGCGCTCCTCTCCTACTGCTGCGCTGCCAGCCGGGTTACACGCGCCAGCCCCCGGATTGCTTCTAACATCCCCCCCGGACGTGCCTGCCCGCGCTGATGAGCAACAGCTCTGCGCTGCCAGCGCTGCCCCAGCTCCTACCTGCCTGGTGGGGTTCTTTTCACAGGGCCAACAATCTGGTGAGACAGCAGATGGAGGGAGGAAAGACAGCAGATTCTTTCCTACCCTCGAAGTAAAGGGTTGGGGGACAAAGCGCAGGAGGAGAGGACTAGGCTAAACTACTTCTGCAGCTACCGAGGAAGCCCTGGTGCCGTGCTGCAGCTGCTCCCCCAGCTCCAGCTCCACACGTGCTCCGTGTGCTTTCCTGCTCACCCCGTACTCCTCTGCATAGAGAGATACTCAGAGCCTTCCTATAAACACCCCTTATATAGCTTCTCTGCCTGGGCCCCACACCCACACAGAGGTATTATGTGCCTTACATGACACAGAGGGTGTTTGCTGCCATGTAGGGAAAGTCAACCTGGAGGAATCAGGTGCCCCACGTTGTTCAGTGATGACTGACCAACTAAGGAAGGAGCCTGACAAGCTCTGGAGTGCTGAGCCCATCTTCCTGCCCGGAGGGAAGAGAGAAAGGCTGGGGGATCCTCAGGATCAAGCAATGGCTAAGGAGAAGCCTGCGGCCATGGGTGATTTATGCCACGCTACGGTTCCAGTCCCATTTAGAAATCCATTTGGCTGTGCTTAGGACAAGCCCAGGCAGAGGATTTGGCACCAGGAAACCCAGGGCAGCACTGCTCGGAGGAGGTTTGTGATCGTACCCCAGCACCACGCCCAGCTCCTTGACGTGAACTCTCATCTGGCCCTTGAGATACTCGGACAGCATCTTGCTTTTGAAATAGAGCTCCTGCAGCCGATCTTCCAGGTGCATAACACACTAGAAAGCAAAGGGAGTTGTGTCAGGGAGAAGACAGCGCTGTACCCAAACCGCACCCAGCCTCAGAGCAAAACAGCACAGACCCCGTACGTCTATTGCCTGTTCCGTGGCCGTGTCTAGGTGAATAATTAGTAAGATATTCACTGGCAAGACTCTCGCTTTTGAGCAGAAACCTTTGATTGCATGTTAAATCAGAATTAATGAGACAGCTGTCTCGATCACAGAGCAGCATTTAAATGGACAGCTCGAACAGCTACATCAGGGGATGCACTGGCTACTAAAATTGTGGCTATGGATAAATAAACTAGGCAGAATCTTACACCCTCTTTAACCTACAAAGTGAAAGGATGCTTTAAAAAACATCACCCTCTCAATTGTCATTCATACTTACGAAGTTTGGAGATAAGTTATGCTTGTAAAGCTGAAGAGTGGAATGAAGCAGGTTGGAGACGAGACTCGAGACTAACACTTCTTTTCCCAGCTTATTATCAATCATTCGTCTCTGGCTACTGGCCACTTGCACCGTCCATTTGTCCGTGTCTGCAATAATGCAGACGGCTTCTGCGATCGGCTCATCCAGAACAGGATGCTGGAAACAAAAAATGAATAGCAGAACCCTGAGAATGACAAATGACAACAGTCTTTTCACAAAACATCACCATCCTGGATAGTAGGGATAGTGTCCCAGACGCTGTATTCATCTAAAATACAGTAACATGGGCTAAGGTTGCATTCCGTCTATTAAAAACAGAGCTTTATTGTAAGCAAGGCGCAGTCTTAGAAGGATGGTCGCTATTTTACATTTTCTTCCAGGCTTGAAAGTGTGTCCCTGGCTGACAACTCTATCTTTTGATATTTGATGTAAAGAGTTCTGATGTATCTAAAGTATATTTTAGACCCCTAAAACTGAGAGTGCCCAAACTTGCTCTTCAGCACGGCTGCGTTAACGAGGCCGGGTTTATTCCCAGTTGTCACTGGTTTCCCCTGATGGAGGGCCAGCAGAGGAAGGCAGGAACCAAGCCTGCGCCCAGCTCCTCCATTCCTTCCAAGGAGCATCTCTAAAGCCACGCAGGTTTTAAAAAGGCAGTATTTGGAACCCCGCTGTCCTTCCCCAGTACATTTTTTGGGGCTGGACTGTTAGGAAGCACCTCTTTCCAAAGAGTCCCGCAGGGACTTCACACAGGGCTAGGAGGCAGTTATTATTTTACTTGAAGATAAGCATGTAAAATCTTGCTCTGTCTTTTCATATGCTCTCGATCTTTGACTTCTGCAATTGAAGTTTAAGTCTGCTGATGGACACGCACCGCTATTGGGTTACATCTCAGATAAATCTTTTTCATAGCAGCAGGTACCTCACACTGCTGCCTCTCTTGCCTGAAGTTCAATTACACTTCACAAATGGCTTAAACGTTCAGCCTAAAGCACAATGGCTTAAAACAGCGCCTAGAAAAGTCGCGCAGGGAGCGAAACCTCCCCCCCGCAGGGTTGGGCACAAGAAAAGGGGACAGTAACGCGGGGAACAGCCACAGGAAGGATAGCTCTGCCGTCTGTGTAAGCTGTGATGCACGTTAACTCGGGAAGTGGGGAAGAAGGGGACATTTCGGAGGCTCCCAGGGGAGCGCTCAGAGACGCAGACTGCCTGCTACCAGTCTGTGCGCAGGTCTTTCCCAGTCCCTCGGGAATAAACTAGAGGGGAGAAGAATCACACTTTTCAATGACAGCCTGCTTTCCACTCCTCTCCCGCTGACTATACAAGGGGTAGGAAATACGACGCTCCCCAGTCATGCCCCAGTTCATCTATGGAAAGCTGTGTGGAGAAGAGATGATTTCCAGCACACCTGAGAAGTGTGAGTCCTCTTAGGACAATTATCTTCACATTGGTCTCTCCATTTCCAACGAAGCTGGCACTATCGGACACTTTGACTACAATCCTAAAAAAGGAGTAATGTCCCCAAAATACTGAGCATTCCTGATGGCTTCACCGCACAGAACACTTTCTGCCCCACAAGCGGCAGCATGTTGGTTAGACGTGCACGGGAAGAGGAGGAAGCAAAGGGAGCTTCTGCACAACCGCTGCAGCAAGACTCCGTACCCAGGAAGAGATGCACAGCAACCTCAGCATTCGGTCTTGTGTCACATCATTCCATCCCGTGGGCATGCAACCGTCAGCAGGCTGCCATGCCTACAGGAGACGACGATTTCTCTACAGTTAGCCCAAGAGATCCGTCTTCCCAAGGGCACGAGCCTCTCAGCTGGCTTCAGTGGGAGTCTAAGTTTTTGTGCTCCAGATTTGCAGTGAAATACCCACATTTTTCAGATACGTTAATTGAGAGAGGAGAAAAAATTGGTGACCTGGGACAGGAGAAACCTGAAGAGAGCTGCAACAGTAAATATTTCCACTTCCAGCAGGTTTGCACATTTAAAAACATTTGCCTTTCCCTACTGTGACAAATACATTTACCAAATATAGCTTAATTACCTGCACAGCATGAGACAAATCTGACACCAAACAGTGCCTCAGCTTTTCATCACTTCCTATTCCTTGCAATACAAAGTCAGGGACGTAAGACGAACAGTAGCCACCTAGTAAGGATCTTCCAAAATTGGCAATGCTGGGCTGGACAGAGTTCACTTCAACTAATTTTGACCTGCAAGGAAGGCATATCAAAGAGATGTACAACAGTAAACACCAAATTCAGCTTACAGAGAGGTTGCATTCTCACACTTCTCATAGCTCTTCCAGCTTCCATTCAAGCACTTTTTAAAAAGAAAGAGTTTAAAGTCAGTTTTTGCAGTCAGACCATTGTGGAAGAAAAGGATACAAGCCAAGATGACAATGCACAACTAATATTTTTTTCCAGACCACTGATCTCTCAATATTCTTTTACAATCAGCAAGCTCAAGAGACACTTTTCCAACCGCTGATGCCAAGTTAAGCTACATTCCTCCAAACATGTGACATGAGAAGAGGCTCTATCTTTTTTAGGCTCTATTACTGCTGGATGGTACTTACCCAGGAAAAGGAATCTCATATTCTTCTGCCCAATCTTCTTGCTCTCCTCCATAATAGTTACCGCTTGGTCTAGTTAGATCATGACCTGTATCCTCACTTTCGCTGTCACCCAGAGCACTGTCTGAACTCTCATTTCTTGGAATGTCCCAATCAATTCCCGGGGCGACTTTTTTCTCTATGTTTTCTCTGTCCCCATGGGGGACGCGAATAGAGATTTTCTCTCTTTGGTCCTGCTCATTAAAGCAGTTTTTGTAGGTCTCTTGTCGAACAGAGTCCATAAATTTACAAAACTCGCTAGGTGGTTTGCTAGTCTTTGTACACAGCTTTTTAGAAAACTCTAAACTACTGTTGTGAGCAAGAAGGTCCGTAGCTGCTTGCCCTGGAATATCATCAATAGTCCGGGTTTCAACTGAACTGTCATCAGTAAAATATTCGTCAAACAGACTCATGCTCTCAGCGTTGTATGGATTTGGATTCCAGCTCTGATGCTCACTAGCAACTTGAGGAAAGGGTTCAGCTGTCCCACAGTCTCTATTTTGGTCCTCAACAGTTTGTTTAGCTTCACAGTTCTGATCAGCAGACACTCCTTCCTCCGTTGCTGGCGGGCTGTGATGCCTAGCAATTTGTTCCACTACTGCCTGACTTCTGAGTTCGATGTCTGAATCGGGTGACATGGAATCTCCGATGAGGAAAGTCACCTTTGTCTGAGCTTCGGCAGCACTGCAAGGAAACGTGTCGCAGAAGAGCTTATCTGGCGGCTTCTTTTCCACAGCAATACCCGGTGACCTTGTTACACTGACCGCCTGGTTGCCCGATTCCAGCGAGTCTTCATTCCTCCACACGTTCGCTGTTGGCTCCAAACCAGATTCTGCCACTACACGTTTTTCTGGTGAAGCCGACCCTGTGCACACCACGGTCTCTAGTTTTGCGTCCAGGCAGGGTCTCGGTTGCTTAACATCAACAGCATCTTCCTGGCAATCATCAGGAACAATAGTTCTGTTCTCATCTGAAGAAGTTTCCAGCTCTACCTTAGGAGTGTTTTGCGAGTCTTCCCTCTCTTGCTGTGAAACACCTTCTATGTTTTGCGCAAGGGAAATGGGACATTTGCAATATTTACAGCTACAGTTCGGAGTTCTCATTTCTTCAGACTCCGTCGGTAGCAAGTTGCCCCTGTTCTTGTGCATTGTGACAAGCACATACTCAGATTCTTCTACTTCTCCTTTCTCCAGCGTGGTAGTTATAACAGTGCCAGGCATGACAATGGCTTCATCTTCCCCATTTTCTAGGAGATGCGTCTCTTGAAGTTCAGAGCATCTGATGAAGTAAGTAAGGAAATAAAGCAACCTCTGTACCAGGTCATGCCTTTTGCCAACCACAACTGTTTTCGCTAATCTCACAGGGGATCCAATAGCCCCATACAGGTCACCTAGAACAGGAAATAACACAGACAATTATTTTGCGTCTTTAAAATAAATTATTCTTCTAACAGACAATTGTTGTGGCCAGTTTTCAAAGGCCAGGTCTACAACAGAAAAATACTAGAGCAGAAGAGGGAGGACAGCTATGCTAGTATTTTGTTTTCAATACAGAGAATCCCAAAGATGCTGTTGGTATCATATGTAAGGTGACACGCTGCACAGGGAGACATCTGATCTCACATATTAGGGAGTATTTGCACCACCTAACTTCAGTGCCTAGCTTTGGAGGCTCTTCTCCTGGGTTCCTTATATAGCCATGGGAGAGAGGAGGCATCTGCTCTGAATTACCCTGGATAGTCTGGAAACTGGGCTGAACTTTTACCCACAAAGCAAAGCTGCAAGGAGAAACAAACCTATGCCAAGAACGAGGGCAAAAAGTGACAGTGGTGGGCGCACAGCTGAAGCCAACCCTCTTCTCTTCCCTCCCCTTGAGCTCTACTATGGGTTGGATGGGTTGTTTTGACGGTGCTCCAGGTTCACCTGGGGAAGTGCCTGTGCACGTGTTGTTCCGGAGGTATTAGGGCACTGCATGAATGCAGGGATGGGGAGGACAAGGGATCCAAGAGGCCTCAAAGACCAGCCTAACCACAGTGGATCCCTTGAGTCCCACGAGCTCTGAAGTCAAGTCTTCTTGCCGACTCCCTGGCCATTCCTGCCGATACCAGAATAGGGCAACCTCGCAAAACTTTCCTTTCCCTTCCCTAACCAAATTCCATCAGTGTTTGTGTGCAGAGCAGGTCAATCAGGCCAGAGAGTAGGAAGCTCATCTCCTCTTCTCTACTCAGCAATTAGAAGGCAGTAAGCCTAGCTACTCAATCAACCAGGCTTTGAGCCCTTACCCAGGGGGTGGCCTGGTCATCATTTCCTGTCCCGTGTCGCTCCTTTGCCTGTTGTACTGAGAGTATGTTCATTTCATATCAAAAGATGGATTTCCCTGATTTGTTGTTTCCAGAACCAGGCTTATTGATAGCAACATCCCAAAACATAACCATTGATTTTCCTTACGGAAGGAGGACAAGAGGAGGACTGGAATCCTCCATCATCACCAGGGCAGGTGACCTTAAGAAACCTGCCATAGATGACTAAAGAGGGCTTTACGTTTTGGCTGCCATTTTATAATTGATAATACCTTAAGAAATTAGAGCATATATAAAAAAATACAGTCACCACTCTCAAAGCTTGAAATACACGCTTTTTGAATAAAAAAAACCCCAAAACTTGGGGGGAAGTAACAAGCAACCCTAAAAACCACCGCGCGCATACCCATTTGTGTAAAGCTGTTGGATGGTTTAGAGATGTTTGCCACATACCGAGCTGTGCCCACAGCGGGTTATATGGATGAGTTTTGGCCAGCATGTCCACGCTCTGGGAAGAATGCTTTTCCAGGAAGATTCTTATAGGCGGCTGGCCATTCGGCATGACGGTAGGGACCCAGGCCAAGTGGTTAGTCAGGACTGCAGTCAGTAAAGCTGGTAAAAACCTGAAAGCAAAATGTTCAACATCGTTTTTTTCCAGGTACACACTCAGGATGTTAAGCTGACAGCAGTTCTCCAGTCTATATGGATCAAGGATTGCAGAAACAACCTAACAAAGTCGGCAGAGATCATCCCTTCTTGGTTCTTTGGGAAGAGAAGGGAGGGCTGTACCCTCTTTCCCAGCCCTGCAAAGCTGTTTTTTAGAACACACATTTAAAGTAAAATGAAATATTTTAAACTTGTGGCATCCGAGTTCCTCTGTTTGGCAATAATTATGAGACTCTTCCTATTTTGCAAGCTTTATGTTGTAAAACATCTCAAAACCAACTTACTTTGTTCGCTGCAAGAAAACAGTGGCACTGTGTGGCCTCTGTGCTCCAAGAAGGAGATCCCAAACCCTTAAGATCTCTGACTGTTGATGAGAAGGAAGGCTACTGCTACCACACCTGTAAAATAGCTAGGTGCCGTGTTCTTTCATCTAACTGTTATGCAATTTCAGCACATATGGCTGCTACTTTTCAAAAATACACCCCCCCCCCCCCCCCCCCCCCCAAAGTTCTGTAGCTCAGCCAAAAAGTCTGTGTCCTTACACCGGCAAAACAGTTTTCACTAGCTAAGCAAGTAAGGCGAAAAAACCTTTCCGAAAAATGTTAACGATCAGATTTATTGTAAGGATAGAGCATGGTTTCCCTCCCAGTCCCCTCTCCTGGCAGGAGGAGCGCAGCCCGAGAGCCTCCCGCATGCCGACAGATGGTGCTGGCGGCCGCCGAATGGCTCAGGTGCCCGGGGAGGAAACCAGTCAAACGCCACCGAGCCTCAAAATAATGCTATTTGAATGGTTTAGGAAGCATCAGGAACCCTACAGCTTAAATTCAGCCCCGTTTCCTCACTGGAGACAGCCAAAGGAGGAAAGGAGATTTAAAACTGGATTGAAAAGGATACGGGGCTTGATTTTCCTCTTGCTTCCATCAGTGTAAATCTTACTACGTTTAAAATAAAGCAAGCAAACAACACCAAACAAATGACCATTTAAACGTGACCAAGATGTATAGGGCTCAGAATGGCAGGGACCAAAGGGGCCAATCCCAGGAAAATGCTTCCTCTGCAGGGCAAACTGATTTTAAAACAATACCTCTGAACGGGGCCCCCACAACTCCCTACGGTTTCTCCCATCGCACTGAGGCAGAGGAAGGTGGATCACACTGACCACTAATTGTCACCCTCCCATCTGGGGGAGAGAAAAGGTGACCAAGTTGGTGGCAAAGCTGGAAGTTGGTAAGCAGCAGCCCCTTCCCCACCCTGCGGAGAGCAGTTTCCCCGGAGCCAGCAACTGGTCTTTCAGTGCCATTCCCACCCAAACTTCACATGTTTCTGCTCGTTTTAGGACTTCAGTGGAGCCAAATGCTTTAAAAACTTCCCCTATTCATGCCCTGGGGAAAGAGGATGAAGTGTTGACAAAAGAGTAAATTTATCAGATTCTCCTGAGTTTATCAAGAACATTCTCTTTCTCAATTTTTAACAACCGCTCACGGCTTTGCCCTGAGGGCAGAAAGGTGAGTACTAATGAAGCACACAATTTCTTTAGTGGCATTTTACAGAAGTCAGGTTTAAGAGCAATTTGTGGTCAGACAGTATTACAGACACAGCTCTTACTGAATGTCTAACCTTGCTCATCATATGATAACTGATTTTGAAAGGTAGATTAATGCATTTCATAAGGTATGTTCACCCCCTTCCAGACATACACACCCATCACGCGCTTCCTATGGACATGTTTCAAATGTTTAGCCTCTACCAAGATTTAGAGGATTGTGGGGAAGCAGGCATTTAATGAGATACTTCATTTCTTTTTCGTTTTAGAAAGAAGGTATTTAGGGATGGTCTTTTCATTCTTTGATTACCTGGACTTTAAAAACAGATTCAAAAGTTGGTTTGAAATACAAAGGCAGAAACGCATATGTAATTTAAAAACTAAAATCCACCATACTGGTTTTTAGAAGCATTTTCCATCAAGAAAGTGAATTCCTTCATGAAGCGATGGCAAAGCTGGTTCTTTTCTGGTGTCCCCGACATCATAGTAAGCCAGACGGGCTCCCCAATCCGTGGCATCGTGTACAGATTGCAAATAGTCGTTCTAGAAAACAAAACAACGACAGGCAAAGATCCCTTTTCAAAGAGTTTACTGCAATATTTAGTTCCAGCTGTCATTTCTATCAGAAACAAAATTTCTCTCATCAATCATTATCCAAACCATGTTGTTCATTAAATAGTATGAATTCACCCTTCCACCTCGGAGAGTTAAGGTTCTTCATGCATGTACCTGAACTGATCCCAAGCACCGGAACAGTCAAGAGCCGCCCAGTTCCGAATGGAGAAGAAATGAGTTGTTTTTTCTTGTTGTTATCTCCCTGCTTTCTCTCCATTTCATTCAAAACATGTAAACCCTCCATAATTCTGCTTGATTTATGACTAGGGCAAGTTTATGTGTATCTGACTTAAAAAAATACCCTAAATTCCTCCTTGCTTTAAAAAATCGGTGTCTCTGCAGGCCAAACCCACCAAAGAGAAGGGGGCCAGGTTACTACTTTAGCTTTAAATAAAGCATATGAGAGTCAAAGTTACCCCACGGTTTCAAGGATTACACACCTACCCACATCCCTTTTGACTCTACAGAGGATAGTAAACGTATGATTAAAACTTCGGCTCTGCAGTAAACCACCAGATTAAAACCCCTCAGATTACTGTTAAACTCCTCTAAAATCTAAACCGAATTATAGCGCTTTTTTAAGTACAATGACTAAGTTATGACACTACAGGAACCTGTATTTTCATCATGGTAAAAATACAAGCCTGAAAAAACCCAAAACAACAAAGGAAATGAATGATCACAATTCAGGTTTCTCCCCACCTAATGCACTACTTTTTCTAGATGAGATCTTTTTGTTTTACAAGACAAAGATTTACATTATCCCATTATCCCTAGTACCACCGCTGATTTATAAGGATCTTCTCTGGATGTGTTGGTCTAAAAATTTATAGACGCTTCCAGAAGTAAAGCAATGGCTGTGCACGTCAAGCAGGCAAACACACTCGAGCAGCAGCTGCCAAATCTTCCGTGGGTTAGTGTTTAAAGCGAAACTCCCTAGGAAGTGAGAGCCCCGCACGTCAGCAGCACAGCAGCACACAGCGGCGCCGGTGCGAGGGGCACTGGGGGGAGGAAGGAGTTACTCCCTGGTTATTCAGCAGAGAAGAAAGCAGCTGTACGGTGACAAGACCCCCAGAGCAGCTCCCCAAAGGTGGCAAAGGGGACTGTGCCGAAGCCACCGGGACTGCTCAGGAAGAAAGGGGGTGAGGGGGGCAGTGGCATTTTCTGCCCTATTTTTTCTACCAGTTTTCATTACACACAGAATCACACACAGAATCACTAAGGCTGGAAAAGACCTGTAAGATCACGAAGTCCAACCACCACCCCAACCCCACCATGCCCACTAAACCATGTCCCGCAGTGCCACGGCCACACGGTCCTTGAACACCTCCAGGGATGGTGACTCCACCACCTCCCTGGGCAGCCTCTGCCAGTGCTTCACCGCTCTCTCAGGAAAGACATTTTTCCTCATATCCAGCCTGAACCTCCCCTGGTGCAACTTGAGGCCGTTTCCTCTTGTCCTGTCGCTTATCACTTGGGAGAAGAGACCAACACCCACCTCCCCACAACCCCCTTTCAGGTGGTTGTAGAGAGCGATGAGGTCTCCCCTCACCTCCTCTTCTCCAGACGGAACAACCCCAGCTCCCTCAGCCGCTCCTCATCAGACTTGTGCTCCAGACCCCTCACCAGCTCCGTCGCCCTTCTCTGGACACGCTTAAATACATTCACAATAGCCAAAATCAGCCCTGTCTTCCACTGCCACAGGCACGATGGGAAAGCCAGAAAACAGTCGATGGGCTGGAGAGGGGGAAAGTGAAGTTACCAGGTGCACCGGCTGGCTGTTCAGAGCTGTTCGCTGGGTCAGTTCAGAGCAGCCTCGGAGCTGCTCTACGTTACCCTCTGCTGCTGGTCCTCTCTTGGGAGGAACGCACAGCCCTGGGCACGACAGTCCTGCCAAGCTGGGCACGAGTGGGGCATGCAGCCGGGGCACACCGGCACTGCCGCACCGCGGGGGGAACCGGAGGGTCTCCGGCAGCGCAGCGCTCTTGGGGCGCCGGGATTTCGTGCCTCGGCAGTAGCAAGTTGGGACTAGAGGGGGGATTATTAAGGGAAAGCCTTCTGTTCACAGCCCATTAAACTGGAGTGGATGTTAAAGAGGCCCAAGGAAAGGGAGAAACCCCAACACCAGGGACTTCAAAGCTCGATGCGTTTCAAAGCTGAAAACAAGTATTGAAACTTACACCCCCCAGACACAGCTGACCTTAGAAGCTGAAGATAAATCGCACAACTTAATGTAAAATACAGCTTATTTCTCCTTCGTATGCAAACTAACCCAAGCCAAGCCTCTTGCAGCTCGGCTGTTTTGGAAAAAGAAGCTACTTCTATACTAAAACCAACATATTAAAATATTTGTTTTCGTTGAAAAGATAGACCGAGTCTTGTGATTCGTTATTTACTATTCTGGTAACCCTGGCTGCATCTGCAACTGATAGTGTTTCCTCAGAGAGAGATCAGATTGCCCTGGCCGGCGGCCAGCAGGCATGTGACTGCAGTGCAGGGAACCCTCCATGCCAGCGCAGGCAGCAATGGCACAGAAACCAAGGGCAAGGATTAACTGCTTTCCAGCTCTGCAGAGACGGAGGGAAACGCTCTCCTTCCGTTTCTTAAAGAACAAAAACAAAAAATAAAAATGAAAAAAACCCCCAACAACAAAAAAACCCAAAACACTACAGGGAAGTTAACGGCATTTAAAAAATAACCACCGCTAAAAATCAAATTGAGCGCTCTGGGCCATCTGCAGCAAGCAGCCCCCTCCCCTCCGCTCGCACAGCAGCATCGCCCCGCGGCATGCGAGGGAAAGTTCAGTTAACGAGAGACTCCGTTCTTTTGGGGGTTCCAGTACATTTTAAATGGTTTATATTTGGAAATGCTTCTGGGAGGCTGAACTCCAGCCTGGAGCTGACGGGCACCTTGGAAGCAGCGATGGGTGCAGCAGGCGCAGGGGCTGGGGGAGCTCCTCAGGAGCCACCTTCGCATCTAACAGTGGCTGGAAAGCCAACAAAGCCCAGCTCAGCCAAATGAAAATGAAGACCTGAGCAAAACCCCTCCTGCAAACCCTCTGGGGTTTGTCTGCTCTGCGGGCGCAGACGGCACCGCGGCGAGCGGCCCTGCTGCTTGCAGACACGAAGGCGCTCGCGGGACCGCGGCAGCCGCCCTGCGCACGGTGCGGCACGGCCGCGGGTCAGGTGTTGTGCTGCTTTCTGCTTCCTGCTTCACCCTCACCCAAACGCACCCGCAAACCTCCCCGGCCTTTGTCCTGGATTTTAGTACCAGTCCGAGACGTCTTTCCCTGGTGCTGTACAAACCGAAGGCGACGGACGGCTCCTCGTGGATGAGAGCATCCCTCTGCAGCCCCCCTCCTCCCTAAGGGAAACACTTCCGACCCGCAGCACTGAGCTGCGAGAGCGGCTCTGCTGTTCAAGAGTTGCAATGTAATGGCAAAGCTGAGCATCGCTTTAGGGATTGTTTCAAAAGAGAAAAAACATCAGTGGTTTATAAAACTTAATTCACATGCATTTGTCTCCCTACCCTCATTCCTTCCTTCCAAAGATGATTTTTCCTTAAAAAGGAAGAAGACAACGAAGGCAGTAATTGCTGCAGTGAGCGCAGGAGCGGGGCTCCCCCGTGCAGGGAGCCCGTGCCCCTCCTGTGCCCGTGCCCAGGGGCCAGCCTGCACCCCTGAGCAAAACGCACCACGCAGTTCACAGCAGCGTAAGCCGCTTAAAAATTACTGGCATAAAACAGGATCAAATTTGGCTGCCAGAAAGCAGAGCGAGGTGTTTCCCTAGGCCCTGCGCTCAGTGTTTCCTTGCCAGTCTCCGTATTTGCCACACAGGTATTAGTCTGATGCATAATCTGTATTATCAATGTGCTGCGTTGGCCTCAGGGACCGGGGGAGTTGAAATGTTTATGCAAGTGCGGTAGCTTATTTCATAAGTCATGTGTCTGCACAGCTGACATCCAAAGAGAGTTTTAAGCCTCTAAGTCAAGTGTTAATAGCTAAATCCATCAGTGCTTTAGAAAATTAAAAATTGCTGTAGAGTGAATAATGATGCAAGGGTAGGCCTGGAGCTAGGCACCAAACTGAGGGCAAATTTACCAATGGCATCAATTTGCAGAAGCAGCCGAGGCCTTTCAGAGAAGGCAGCTTTGTTTGCCCCAGGATGAGACGACAAGAGCAAAGGAAGGGCTCTGTTTTACGGTCTTCTTTTCTCCCCCCTCAAGCCTCAGTACCGGCAGGTAAATGCCTGTCACTGCCTGGCTGACCCTGCAGCCAGCTCCTGGCAGTAACCCTGCCTGCAGGCTAGCGGGCGGACCTACAACCACAGCACCCTGCCCGCGGAGGGGGACTGCTGGGTGGCGGGGGGCTGCGGTAACAGCCCTCACACTCCCTCCTCCCTTCTCTGAGCAGCACGGCGGCGTGTAGCCGGTCCCCCATGCCGCAGTGATCTGAGGTTAATCTGATCACCAGAAGAGTGCACATCAGCTGCACTTGAGACCCTCTGAAAGTCTGTTCGTTTTAAAAAAAAAAAAATTCTCCTTTAAAAAAAAAAAAAATACTGCAATGAGTTAAACCAGCATGGGATTACGTTTTAGAAACACCAACCCACTGAAGTCAGCACCCTTCTTCCCTCCAGCGCAATTTGCTAAGAGGGCAGGAATCAACGCAAGTCTCAGGTTCACCAAAGGACTCGGGCTCCTGACTTCCCCGTGACTTCAGTGGGAAAGCAGACGCCTAAAGAGATAATAGCGGCCTAAATGGGTTTGCTGAACCTGTGCCAAAGCATCTTTGCATCCAGCCTTCAAGTATTTAAATACGCCTTTTTTTTCTTACCATACTGCATTGCTCTGAAAAGCGAGTGACTCTTGCCTGTTAGAGAAACGCCCTTCCTGAGGGCAGCACACACGATGTGCCACCCCGAGATGCCGCGGGGGCACCAGGACCTTGCCCGCCTGCGGGACCGGCCCCCGGGCTGGGGGCACCGGCCGGGGCGCGCCTCGCCATGCGCTCGCTTCAAAAAAAAAACACACAACACGGAATTGCCAAAGCCTGCTGCCCCAGGAAATTCATTTATATGAAATTAAACTGGATTTAATTTACCTCGTTACACTATTAAAGAGTAATATTTATATCACCATGGAAACCTCTGCATAAAACTGGTAGTTAGACACATGCTTCCAGTGCTGGTTATGCAACGGCCGTGTCATGTGAATGATCGCGTCTTACAGCGGCTCAGGAGAGTGCCAATCCTCCGGCGTCCAGCGGGACACTACTTTCCTCCTCAGCCCAACACGAGCAACCTTCCTCGTCCCGTCCCAGCTCAGCACGGCCGAGCTTCCCTCCAAGGAGGAAAAAGCTAGCAGGGGGGATGTGGCTTGTGTTTTCAGGGTTATTTTTCCTACGTTTGACTCAGGATACGCGCCCCTCCCCACCGCTCTGGAACTGTTTAACTTGGAAGGACAAAGGAGTACGGGCAAAGTCCGCAGAACGTGTCTTGAGGGGGAATGTTTTGGGGGAAGTTTTGGGAAAACAGCTGGGGAGGTGGTGTTATCAGGGGCGGGAACGCAGAGAAATGGCTCTGGGTGAGAACGGGGAGGAGAGGCTGAGCAGAGCTGGGGGAGCGGAGGAACCACCGTAGCTGCTCAGAGTTGCCGAACTCGTCTCGGGCCCCTGGGCAGGATCGGCGGCTCCCAGCAGTCACGAGCTCCCTCTGCTCCTTCTCTTGGCGCTGCTTATCCCATCCACCTCTCACCGCAGGCCCACGTGCTCACTCTTCCCTGCCTCCTGTCCCTACTGAACGTATCCCTCCCTCGCAACCACCCGGAGGTGAGGTTCTAAAAAATAAAAAAAAATTAAAAATATACCGTGCCTTCAGCCTGCAACACGACCTAATCCACAGCATTCAGGTAGTAAGTGGAATTATGGAAAAATGAGTGAGCCCTCACGATCCTTCACTGTTCAGTAAAATGCATCCTGATGTCAGGATTTTCTTTTTGCAACATCTGAGCACTGTCTTCTATAATGTCTTTAAAAAGTAGATCTACGCTGGTTGTAAAAGGAAGCACCCTGCCACTCCCATCTGAGAGGAGATGAATCACTTGAAACAGAGGGATTTCATCTTAATTCCCTCCCCATGACTTAAACTATGGAAAGAAAATACAGTTAAATGCCAGGGATGTGCTTATCTGCATTACTTTGTATACTAACTGTTGAATAGAGACACTCTGCAGGTACCGATAGCTGGAGATCACAGTACTGCATTTTACTGTGTGAAAAAGATAGTCCTCCTCCTTAGCAGCTGGTTATCTGAAACGCCTTTAGAGCAGAATTTAGAACAGGGTAAAGGTCTTGCTTTGTTCACACATCAGGAAAATACACGCTAGAGGAGGATTTCCCTAACATGGCTTTGCAATTCTTTCCCCCCCCTCAATGGGCCATAAAAGATAATTTAAGAGGTTGCTGGAAGCTTCATTACTACCTAAAGCACAGAAAACCTTGATCATCTGTGTCTTGTTCACACCGAGCCCTGATGGATACACACACTTAGCAAAATCTAAAAGCACAAACAGATTATAATGGCTTGCTATCACCAATACCTTTATTGTACTTACTTTTGTAGAAGACTTTAGACATTTTAAGTTACTTATCCTGCACCGAGGAGAAGATCCTTCTAAAACAGACTTGAGTGTTTTTGAAGAAACAGACACAAAAGATAGGAGACCAACTGCTCACCTGAATTCATTAAGGGCATCAACAATTCTGTTATAAGCCAAACTCCGCTGACTGGCATCAGCTGATCGACGACTCATTTTCATAGCCTTGAAAACAATCATTAAACAGATAAGTAACACATAGCTGCAGAAGCATAAAAAATGGAAAACAAAGTCATGTGTTTGACTTTATCTTTCATGCAACTAGTCATGCAAATAATTTTTTTTAAGTGATAAAACGATGGTACGAGTGCCAACTTTTATATCTGAGGAAAGATAGGTGAGGCACATGGATCTGCGGCCTCTGCTTCTTCTGTGCTTTTCATCATTCAAGGCATAAAAGGGGTCAAAGTTTTCATCGCAGTGGCAAAGTAACCACTAACTATTTCCTAGAAGAGAGATTTGAAGCAAATCTAACCACACATTTGAAATTTTGATCTTTGAAGATTTCCTACACATCAGAATCAGGGGGGTAAAAAAAAAAAAAGAGAGAAAAAAGCTCAATATTTATTTACAAACTGGAATTGCTTAGACATAGGTTCTGACCCTGCGATCCACTAGACTCAGATACAGCTGAAGCAGGGAGGTGGAGGTGGCCTTAAAATCACCTTTCCCCTGTGGCTGATCCGGGGCTTGCTGGGAGCTTACGCAGCCTCCTGACTGGTCTGGCTTTCGGCAACCCCTGTAGCGTAATGCGGCATGCTCTGTCCTCGCCCTGTGTTGTGCTTTTGCTAGCAATAAGAAATATCAAAGACGCTGTGGAGCAAAGCTCTTCTCTGGTGCAATTCCAATACCCAACAGCAAGTTGATCCCGCTTTTGTAAACTAGTAACAAGAGTTAGGAATTAAATCTGACAGGGCTGGGGGGAACATACAGCAATACAAGTGCAAGAATCCAAAGAGACTGTGTTTACCTGTTCTATTGCGCTCTTCAGTTTGTTCATGTGACTCTCAAAAAGAGGAAAGTGTGAGAAGAAGAACTCATTAAATTTGTTGTTTTCATCTTCATCCCTCGAGAGTGAGAAAATAACTCCAATTGCTATCTTTTTCTTCCTAACAATTCCTGGGCTAGGACCAGAGCTGTCATCTGACAAGTTAAAGCTTTCATCCATGGACCTTGAAGCATGAAAAAACCAGAAAGTTAATGTAATCCACTGCTTAAAGTTGTACCTTGGTTTCCTGTGTAGTTCAATTCTTGAACATTTATCTTCAATAAACACCTTCTGTTTGCATGTGGGGTCAAATCGTCACCTTTGATAACATCCACTTCGCAATTTTTTACAAGCAACCATTAATTGATCCTGCAATCACAAAAGCTGGATCCAAATTCAAAGTGTTTGTGGGATCAGGATAGGGTATTCTAGTTCCCTCCCATCTCTGCCAAGAACTGGTGTTTTGAGTAGGATTTTAGGGCTTCTTACCCTCAAAAGTACAGCCTACAGGTTTACCTTTTGCTGAAGGCTTTCTAGGTAGTGCAAAACAGTGAATGCCATGAGGAAAACAGATACTAAAAAAGATCAGGCGCTGAAGTGCAGCCTGACTTACACTGCTGTAAACACCCCACAGAAAGCAACACCCAGAGCAGATGTACGTATGCAAGAGCAGAATCAAGCTGACAATGGTGGAAAATTTATGGGCCACAACCGGCATTTTCATTCCCAGCTCACCATCGAGGGAAGACCCCATTCTCCAAGCTGGTGGTCTGACTGCGACGCCAACGCCGCTGGTAACTGCTAGCACAGCTTTTGTTAAACGAAGAGCCCGGAGATGGAAACGGAGTGATAAGCAGACTGCTAAGAGATGCTGCAATAATAAGAGGAATAAATAAAAATCTCTCCAGAAGAAAGAGCATTTGAAAAATAATACCAGCAACTAAACGAAGCCCCTCAAGATAAACCGGTGTTGCTTCTCAAGTGCCTTCTCTTTTGCTTATCTATGTTTCTTATCTAAAAATAACCAGTTTATAGTAACATTAACAAGATATACAAGCACTACAAGGGTGGGACAGTCCTGCAGCTTTACATAATAGGCAACATACAGGCTGCACCTTGCTCATTAACCCTGAGCATCGGGAAATAAATTCTTTGTGGAACAGAGGAACGTTAATCACATCCTTTAACAGCCTTTCCGATCCTAACCTTAAGTGCCCAATATCCTGAATTTGGGGGGAGGAGGGGGGTGTTGTGGAGGCAAATTCATGCTTTAACATTACCGTCCTCAATTTGGAAAGGAGATGACAAGTAGCATCATTTAGAAATGCTGCAAACTCATGTCAATATTTAATTTGGCTTGCTTATTTGCAGCATGCTTTAATAAATTGCACTGCTGTTCAGATTACCTCTGTAAGGTTCCTAATGCAATACCCTTGACGCCTACAACGTTTGTACGTAAACATATAGGTATGCATTAATGCTCATATGTAAAAAAACAGAACAACCACATTTCAGCACAAGAAAAACTACTTGATGATGCCTAGACATCTCAGTGACAGATATTACTGAGTATTTTTGGAGTCTACAGGGTTAATACACGGAACTGCCATTACCAGATCTTGCTATACCGCTGTCTCTGTCCTCATTCTGCTCCCTCCCAGGCATATCCATAGGGTTGCTATGAACTGTAAAACAAGGAATACCAATTAGCAGGGGAATATACAGTTCCTTTCTTGTTTGCAGATCTCCATGTAATTAATGAAACAAAAACATGCTCATTAATTCAGATCAACAGCACTGCACAAGGCCATCACCAAGAAAGGCTGCTTAGCTGAACAAGCCAAAACACTTATCTGAAAAGCTTGTATGTATTTTTCTGAAGTCCATACACCTATTTTAGTACAGCTTAAAACTAGTACACTTTGTTTCTTTACACAGATACTTTTCAATGAAATTTTAATGTACCAAAAAGATGCCGGTCACATTGGTAGTACTCGGTGTATAGACAAAAAACCCACCAAAAACCAATATAAACACGAGACTTCATTCATATACCAGCTTTCTCAGGCATTATATATATAATTTGAAAAGGATTTTACAATGCTGTCTTGAAGAAAATAAATACTTTTAAATTGTGAGCAGTGCATTGGTTGTTCAACTAAGCCGTAAGCTGTCCAGATTCACAGTCTGCATATACAGAAGATCAAAAGTGTCTCAGGCTCAATAGTCTTTAAATGTGATATATTTTACCAGTATGTGTGTGAAATAAAAGCTACTCAGCCCTGGAAATAAGACCCAGCCACTAACAGCAAGAAATGTCCATTTTAAATGGACGTAGGTTAGCTTTAGTTTTTAGAGTTTGGTTAAAACAAGTCCAGATCAAAATAGCTTGACACTATTGTGAAATATTATTTCCAGAAATATGAAATCCACCATTAAATATGTAAGTTTCCAAAACAAAATAGCACGACCAGCCCCAAAGAGGACTATTAAAATGCCTGCGGTCCTCTGGGGATTTAAAGCGTATATCCAAAAAGGTAAGACAGCAGATATCGCTGTCCATTTTGCATTTTAAGAAAGTAAAAATCTTATTTCCAGGGCTAAACTACAAATCCACACAGGTTTGTCACACCAGCTAGACTAGCCACACAGCACAGCACACAGCACACTGCAAACCTGCAAAGAAAGAGGCGCTCCGGATCAGGCGGAGCGGACCTTGCTCTGAGAATGCCCGCCTAGGGCTGCAAAGCTGTGAAAGACCTACATGGCAAAACGTAAAATACACATGAAAGAATGAGGTTAGTAAAGCAGAACAGTCTGTAGGGAGGGGGCCAGGGCAGGGAGAAGATATAAGCCAACATAAATGCAGACTAACGTAGGCAGGAGAACGGCTCTTACGCTTAACGAGAACGTTGATTCAAGGATACGGCTTACAGTTGAACTATACAGTATTTCTAGAGTTAAAATAATAGAGCCAGCTTTACACTGTCTCCCATACAAGCACGGGGTTTCTATCCAAGGGCTTTTTTTTTTTTTTTTACTTGAAAAATGATTAATTTATGCAGGCTGAAAGCCTAACTTGATCACAAACAGGAGATTCATCGTGGAGTACAATGTTTGTTTTAACATCCACACTGGTGGGGTGGCCGAGGAGCACTGTTGCTGAAGACAACGGGGAGGAAGGGGGAGGAGGCAGGCAGAAATTCGTCTTAGCAGACCAACAGAAAATCATAGGCTGAAGTAGTAGTTCTGAGAACAGTCAGTACATCAGTTTAGTGAAATGATCATACAGAAAATACATGTTAGCAGTCTCAGTAGTCCATTTAAAAGTAATACCGGATTGTAGATATACCAGGGAAAGAATGTATTTACTGTATGCAGAGCCAGGAAAAATGCATGGGTATTTTTAATGAGTTACTTGCCAGTCCCTCTCCTAAATTTGAAGCTACTGCTCACTCCAAGTTTTCTGATTATACAAAACATGAAGGCTGCACCTCAACAAGCTCCCTTCCCTTCTCACTCATTAAAGGAAGGGACATGACCAGTACTGCTTTTTTTTTTTTAAACCAGCGTATCTAAAAAAAGCAGCTTGTAAATAGTTCCCAACCAAAACACATAGACCCTCCTCCTATCACGGGCTGGCGAGAGCCAGTGAGTCAGGAGCAGTCTTTGCTATTGAACACCGTTGTTAGAAATGCCACAGTTACAGATTAACTTCTTTACGTACTTTACCCATGGTTCCCTCCGCGCTGAAACGGGAACGGTAAACAAACGCTGCCGAACCAACCGACAACTTGTGCGGCTCAATTACAAAGAAAGTTTCAGCATCCTCTTGCAGAAGGCAATCTCGTCACTTCTTGTCGCACACCCTCGCGCTGAGGTGCCTACGGCTCCAGGCCAGCTCTCGAGGCAGTTATCCTTTCTGCTCGCTGGGGAAGAGTCACCCTCACTGCAGAGCCGGACACAGGTGAACGCGTGGCACTGGCTACACCTAAATCGTATTGAGTCCACGCCTAATCGCTGCGTTATCTGAATTTGAACTTGCAGCTTAGATCACACTGGTGATACAGCAAACTTTTGCCAAGCACAAACCACAACAAAACCCTAAAAGTAGATGAAGTGGGTTCCTCTCTCTTAGATCCGGCACCTCATTCACTCGTGCACCGTGAAAAATCACAATTGAAGTCTGAAAGGAATACTGGCTATTAAGAAAAATGCATCTTTTTAACTTTCCTGACTTAGTAAATTCAGGAAGCATTTACTAGATAGTAAGTTCTTATGGCTTTAATTGGCTTCCCTTATAAATGGACTATTGGGAATGATTTTAATGAGGTATACAGCTTTTGAGCCTGAAAAGCATTTAAGCCCATGCTTAGGTGCAGTCTTATCAAAGTCAGTGTGAAGGAGAGAAGTAAACACACCCGACAGGAATTAGGACCATGTCAAAGCCCAAAACCCAGTTCAAGTAACAAAGTGATCACATTCACTCCTTACTTCCAACCCTAGAAAAATGTATTTTACAGAGAGCAATACTCTGGAAAGCAAATGTAAAAAGAAGCCCCTTATTCCACCTACTGCAACAGACATTTGTGTGGAGAGTCAACAATCTAAACCCAGGGAAAGGGAGGATGTGCTGAAGAGCTCATCAGGCTGCTATACTGGACAACCAAGACCTAACGTACAGTGTCTTTACTATCAGCCCTACCATTCCCACAGGGAAAAGCCAAGACCTTCCCCTCTTTCTGTAATCTAACGGTCACGGAGCCTTCACCCACAGCACTTCCACAAAGGCTGAGAACCAAAGATGCCAGATGGTTTTTCAAGACTGCTTAGCTGCCACGGTCAGACAGAGAGAGAAAGAGAAGAGAACAAAAAGATATTCTGTCTAATCTGATCAAAAACCCCAGCACAACTGTGCAAGGCTAACTTAGACTACTATGAAACACGCGGCCGCATGCGCTCAGGTGGCCAGAGTACAGAACCGAATGAAAATTATTAACGAGAATAAAACTGGGGAACTGAGTCAGGCAGAATCAATCCTGCCTGATCTGAGATGCTGCTTAGAAAGTTCTACAGACTGTTATTTTCCAACATTTTCTGTATTTGAACTTAAGTATATCTAAATATTTCTGTTATGTATTTTATACATATATACACATATACAGCCATGTATATTGAATCACTGCTAATTCCTTGAACTCTCCGATTTATTCTTCTCCAAACCCCACCAACATTAATTTTGTTGTGTCTTTAGATTTCCCTTTTTTTTTTTTTTTTTTTAAGTTTGATTCTATTTAGAAGACTTGCATGTTCTAGAATCTGTGATTACTCAGTTAAAGATGCCAGGAAATAAAATCTGGTTGTAATTACCTATATTCCCAAGAAGTCCATTCATAATTGTACTGTGGTCAGGCTTTAATGTATTGCTGTCTTGATTAATGAACTCAAGACTGTCCTGCAACCTATAACAAACATAAAACATACCACAAAAAAAGTTATTTGCATTTCAGTAGAATATAGTGTTACTTCATTATAGCCCGAATGGAATGGACAAGATAAGAACGCAGGCTTCCACTAGAAAAAGCTTTCATAGCCTAAGCCACGTTCTCAGGTGGGTCAATTAATACACAGAAAACTAAACATTGAACTCTCTGAAGGCAGATGTTTTTGTAACACCTTTTTCTTCATCTTGGACTGAATTCCCCAACTCCAGTGTTCTGTCCTCATCCCTTCGCCTTTGGTGGTTGCAGGTACTTTTGTACCTCACAATATCAAGCTTCACCATCTCAGCATTAAAGGAATGGTTCATTCATTCGCTTAAAGCAAACTGAGGTGAAGACAACCGCAAGGGAAAGGTGAGGACACTAGTGACAGGATGTAAAAGATCAGGGACCAAGAAGTTATTTTTCTAGAGAAAGAATCTGGAGGGTCCAAAAAAAGTCTTCTGTGTTCTTACATTCATCTGCTTACGTGCAATAGATATAATTTCTAATGGACTCACGTATTGAGACTTCCATAGATGCTGCTTCCAGTGCGAGCTGTGAAAACCTTGCTGAGCATGAGCTGAGGAGGTGAGCTAGAGGGCAAAAAGGAAGATGTCAGTCAGAAACACAGTGCCAAGACAGGCTTTGCTTTCCATTTCACAACCCTCCAGATTTTATAGACCTAAACATGACATGACAGCCTTTTGTGTCAAAAGTGACATCAGAATAACTGTAAAGCAAACCCAGAAATTCCTTTTACTCTGCATCTGTGGCATTCAATTCATTACATATTAGCACTAAGGAGTAAGTCTTCCGAAGAGATCAGCAGTAAAAAATTACTCTTACCGGATCTGGTGAATTTTCAACGTGGAGCCCTTGTAGCTCATGGCCACAGAGCCAAACATCATCTCTCCAAGCATGTTAGCATCTGAGGAGCACCGAGAACCCTGCAAAAAAACCCCACTGACATTTATTTTTAAGCATTTTAGAAGCATGCTTCTATTAAGGCAACATACAACTAAGGAAAATATTGTTTATTTAAAAGAGAAACATGCAAAATATCTTGCTATAACACTGTTGAACACACTAAGTTGAACAGTTAAATGAAGGTAATGCTAGCATAGAAAGTGATCTTCACATTGGCTGTGAGCTAAACCACTAAAGCCACCCGACAAACCTAACCCATCTACCGGGGGTGAGGGGAAGCAGATTCAAAGTGCGCTGAGTCTGGGGACTAAAGAGTTTTAAGAGTGTGATAACACACTTTACCGAATAAGAACCATTAAGCCTAAACCTTGTGTCTGCTTGACAAGAAGAATCAGAAGTTCACTGGAGATCTGTAAGTCTGTAAGACTGTGCATTGGAGCCAAATTGGACCAGTGCTTTCTTGACAAAGACTGCTTCATAGCTTATCCACGGATGGTATTTGTTATTTGATGCATCTTTCCCTGGTGCTCCTGTGATGGTACCAGCAAAGAGCTGTAGCATCATGATGCCAGGCTTAAGTTCTGCAATTCCTGCTTCTCCGTATGCTCAGTATGCCGTAAGGCATACTGGCTAAATACAGCGGAGGAACGTCACTATGCCTCATCACAGGCTAGATCGAATACTGCAAACAAAAACCTAAAATTAAAAAGTTACTCAGGGCAATCAACTGGAGACGACTGCTCAGCTGACAGTCATCTTATTTGTATACTTTCAATGACTGAGATTACTGTCCCTTTATCCAGGGCTGTTTCATCTCCAGGCTAGCAGAATATTAGTGCTGACTCTCCGTTTGTGCCTTGCCCTGAATAATTTAAAGTACTGTGATCACTCACTCACAGACCTCAGGCAGTTCCTAGGTGAGATACTTTGGTACTGTGCAAGAGAGCAATGCATTTTCTTTGAGGTGCATGATAACTAATAACAATTCCTTGGAGAAAAACTTCCAAAATGTCCCTAAAACCAGTCACAGAAATAACCTTGTGTTTGGAAAATGCTAAGTGCTATATCTCCATATCCCTTATCCAAGCTCTCAACAACCAGGGTCCTCACCCGGATTCCTACACAAGCTTGGAATATATCTAAGTATTTTGCCCAGCGTCAGACAGTGAGCTCAGAGCACAACCAAGGACAGGGTGTCCACACCACGGATTCCTACCAGCAGTAAGAAGTGATATGAAGACGACCACTCGACGTTTCCGCTCACGCTAGCCCACAGAACAAGGGCAGGAACACGGAAATGCTCATCAGCCAAAAGGCAACACACTTATAACACTTTTCAATTTTTAGTTCTTCTCAAGCACTCTCAATTAAGATGATGGTACTTTAACAGACATACTATTAACCTCTGATATCTGCTATCAGTGCAAGAAAGATAGGGGATGACTAAAAGGAGCAACCACAGTTATAAAAATGAGGATACGACTGCAGGGTTTGTTACTGTTCATATGAAAGGGCAAAATCTGATCATTAGCTGGGTCTCGGAGAGATTTCCGTCTTGCCCTCCCAGGGTACCACTCTGCCTAGGTGCACTGTAGGCAGTGCTGGAAAAACTAGCCTTTAAAATCAGTCAGTATGACCCAGCAGCTCCAAGGACATGTAAGTATAGATTTTAATGGCTCTAGGAAATGATAGGTCTGCCAGCATCAGGCAATCTTGAAGTAAGGACACTGCAAATTACTACAGCCAATGTTATGATTGTTGTTTTTAAATCTGTTGCAGATCCCCACTTGAAGGACTCGTTCTGAATAAATGTCGAGCCCTTGATGGTTGGTCTTGGTTTCAGCTTTCTGCTGTTGTGAAAATCTAACTCTAAAGCTGAGGAAAATACTTTAAAATAAAATACTGATTTTCTTTGTCAAGCAACGGAATTAAAGAAAGCAAGTGAAAATCAGCTGCTTTCAAATTTAATTACAGGGGTTTCCCTTTCCTCTGAAAGACAGAGGCAAGCAATGCTGAAGGCAAAGAGCGTGATAAGATGCACCCATGGCCTGTTTCAGCCTGGCATTTCATCTACACTTAATTTTATCACGCATAACAGAAGATGCACATATTTAATGCATTTAATATGGAAACACTGCTACAGCTCAACTCTTTGGGCCTTTAATGCTGCAAAATAAAGGTCACTCAAGACCAAAGTAGAGTGCAATCAACAGAGGAAAGGGGTTAAATATTAAAAACTCAAACGAAAAATAGCCAAGGAACATCTGGCAAAAAGGGCACAACCTCTGGCAGTGACAGCTTGGAGGCAAACCAATTCCCTAGGTCATATTTACAAGCTCACATAAAAACTGATCATAAAATGCCCACGAGTGTTTGTTATTGCACATTAGCATATTAGAGGTAGTAAAATTTGCATGATTTGGAAATTACATTCCTGAATATATTTACAGCTTTTAATATTCCACATTGTCCTGCACTGTACATATTGTCCTATCAATAACTAAGTACATAAGTAAATTAAAAACGCAGTACAAAAATAAATGTCAAATGCCACGATCAACAGATCAGAAAGACTTTCAGTCTGACAAGCAAGTACTGAGGCAACACTAGTGTCATAACGTGCCAATAACTGTGGGCAAGCTTAGAGCCATATTCAGCTCCATCTTAGTGGATTCTAATCATATTTGTGAGGGATCTGGATGGGACATAATTAAAATATGGAAGCCTGGAACAAACCCCTGTATTTCACCTTGCAATTAAAGTTGCTCGTATATAGTCAGAGTGTATTTAAACAAGGAAACATAAAGAACCACTTTAAAAGTCCTATAGCATTGTATTATTTGAACTTCCATTTTATGGCTTTTAAAAAAACACAAACAAAAGAACTTATAAATACTGCAAATACATTAAGTAACTTCTGAGGTTACCAGACACAGCAGTTAGAAGATAGGAAACGCCAGGCTGACTGATGTCTGGACAAACTTACTCCGGCCCTTTGGCATACATGATACGAAATTTTACTGTGCAGTAAAGAACTCCTGAATTTATGGCCCTCTGCTCACTTGCTGGGGAAGCCTGGAAGGAGCACAGGGAACGCAGTGGATAGTTTACAACAAATACTCTGTGGACGACCAACTCAAGCTGAAAGTTTCTCGCACGCCGAGCCGGTCACATAGCCACACATCATTTCAGTTCAACTTAGTAAGATTTTGACTAAGCAATACGCGTGAAGAAATGGGGACGTGAAAGGGAAAACTTTCCACAGCTTTAAAATACACTGTCATGCCAACCACTAAAATTAATTTCCTTTAATAACGCTGACCATTGTTTGCACAGAGCCTGCCCAGTAGGAGAGACAATTTCTGGATAGTGGGGGGCACCATTTTTCTTGGTCACACAATGCACGAAGGAGGTTATTTTGTGCTGGAAGGAAGCTGCTGACAGAAATGTCTCTTCCTTTCATAACCGCAGCTAAATGCCCTTCCAGGAAGGGAGGAATGGAAAACAGATCTTCAGCCACCTTACTAAAGCTGTGGAAAAGAGTGTGATGAGAAAGAGAAAACAAGAATACCCAGCTCGCCAAATATAGCACGAGCTAACGTGACAGTGGGAAAGTCAGCACTGAAAGGTTCTTCATTTATATCTACGGTAGATTAAGACATCAGTAGTACTGTACTTCAGAACAGGTTGTGGAGATAGCAAACAGGTTGTGGAGATAGCAGCTTCCCTCAAACACACAATTACTTCATTACAAAGAGTGGAAGGGCTTAGTTCTATTTTAGGGTGGCTTAATATAAAACACTTGTGATCCATGGAAGGAGAGATGACAGAAATATATCCGTGTCAGATGACTCTAGCTACTCTCATGGCCAAAATCTCTTATGTAAAATGTAACTCAAGTGCACCGAATCCCTTGTTATAAAGCTGATACACAGACTATCCCTACAGATAGCGCATTTCTCTGTTATTTCCCTGGCATTTAGCAATAAAGTAAAACAAACTACCTCACCTATACCAAGATAAGATGTTTGTGCCAAGTCTGATCGTACTGAACGAGTGTTATCACCCAGGTCAAAAGACAAAACAAATACCCTGGAGAAATCGCTGCCGTTCAAGACACATCCCGAGAGAACCAGCTGGGTGGTTTTAGACTTGTTCAAACCCAAAGCGACAGAATTAAACATTACTGAGTCAGAACCAAAGTCTGATTTTGGCTGAAAACTGCTCTCCACCAGCAGCCTCTAATTTCAAGCATTTTAAAACATTCAGTACCTTACCTGCCGTTAGTATTGCACATGGGTTATGCAAAAAAAAGGAAGAGTGACTCGCCTGGTATTTTGGGCATTGTTCTTTTGGATCAGAGAACGAGGAGGATGAATTGATTGAACTATCCAAGGAAGAAGAGCTGTCTCCTCCGGGCTTCAGTTGGCAACATTTCCCAAAAACTCTCACCTGAGCATCGCTGCAGAGTTTCTGAAATACAGACAACATACGTGACACACTAAGACCCATGACCTGAAATCACCATTTAGTAGCATTGCACTTACCTGTTCAGGTAAGATATTTAACAGCTGAAAGGCTTATGCCCCAGGAAAACAGTTAACAGAATATTTATTAGTGTCTCTTGCAGCCTGGCTGTATGAAAGCAAGCAGAGCTGTTTTACTGCCAGTTAGCCAGGAGCTAACAGGCCACTCCAATTCCATTTTCCTAAGGAGCCATCCGTCTCTGAAACTTTACAAATTACTTTTTTAAACCTGGGATTAGAAGAAAGGATGGTACCAAAGTGTTTAAAGGAAGGATGGCAACAATAGACTCCAGCTGTCTTCACCTTGCTCCCCGTGCCCCCCGGGGCGGAGGTGACACGGCAGTGTGATGGCACAGCCCTCCAGAGCGACGATGCCGGCCAGATCACGACAAGGAGCAGTTCACGATGTACAGGAAACCACCCTGATTAGGAATAATCGAGCAAGAATTCAAGAGAGAGTCGTGTTACCAGGATAAGTGGCAAGAAAAGATACTATTTTTATAGATCTCTCCCTAGCTGTGTCTAAGTCCCCGAGTCTTTTTAAAGAGTGCCCCAGAGGTAACACGTTCCCCTCGTTTTCAGTATGAGGGAATTGTGAGGCTGAAAATGGACAAAGCTGAAAAACACAGTTAGTGTTACAGAGAAGCCAGAAAAGTTTCACAAAATGATGGAGAAATGGTCCAAGGGGTGCTTTCTGATAGAGGCTCAGACAGAAAGCATAGCAAAAAAGGGAGTTAGGAGGGCTCAGATGGAGCTGGAGCTGTCATACCGGATGGGTAGGATCTGTGCCCACTCTACACACGCAGTATTATCCATCACTGGCACGGGAGATGTGCTGCTACTGTTTTGTTCACTATTTAAAACATTTGTGATTTCCCCTGCGAATCTCCGCGTCCCAAGCAGAATCAGCATCCCCGTTAGTTAATGCCCTTTACACTAGCATTAGGCAACCCTCTTCACCTGAAGATCTCAATGTATTTTTCACATACTCGTTACACTTCAACACACCCACGTTAAGGTTGGCATTATTTACATCAGCTAGCGGGCAGCGCTAGGAGACAGAAATAGTCTACACTGCTCAAAACTACATACTAACTCTGCCTTAAGACTTTCTTAATTAACATTTCCCATACAATCACCAAACCAGTAAGAGCAAGCTGGAAGCAAACCCTACAGGAAGCAAGGCTCAAGGGACAGATGGAAATACAGAAGTGCTGCTGTATGTCACAGCTTCATCTCTGGACTCCCGGGTCCGCATCAGAAGCTCCCCCTTCATTCAAAAGCATAAGGATGTCTCAATCTTTAATAGCTATGAAAAAAAGGAAAAGGCATGAAGAAAAGTGTGAAATACCAAGGTACTGGGTGGTAACTTCATGACTCTCCTCAATAAGCAGCAACAACTGTAGAAAAAGTCAACTGCCATTAATGCTGTGGAGGGATTTTGATGAGGGACAAGATGGGAATCCCACGCCTCTGTCCTGGGCTGTACAGGTCACTTTTTTTTTTTTCTTTTTTTGCCAAATCTCACCCACAGTTAGGGTCAGGTGACTTTTCTTTGGCCCTAACGGTGGGTGAGATTTAGCAAAACAGCAGAAAATGTCAGGGATTATCGAGCTCCACGCGGCAGTCTGCACTGCTGCTCCCATTAGAGAGCTGCTGCCACAGAAAGCCTTAAGGAAAAATGTGCAGACAAATCAGTAATTCTGTGGCAGAGGGGAAGGAAGCATTCGCTAGCCGCTGAGTCCTGTGCTTTACTGACATATACAGCCTCCCATAGTAGTATCCTCTCATTACGACATCGTGGTGAGTACGTTGAATTCATGCAATATGTAGATTTGCTAATGGCTAGGATCTGTGGCTAGAGCACAGTACACAATGGCTGGAACATGTGAATGATCATCATATGACTTCAGTAGGAACTCGTGAACTAGAATTGCATTTTATCTCTGACACAAACAACAATGTCCTAGGCTAGGCAAGCATCATGTGATAAAACCACATAAAATCCACAGGGTTACAGAAGCTTTTGCAGGCAAACCACATTTCAGCTTGCATTTTCCATCAGATGTTGAAAGTTCCTTCTAAAAAGTTACAATTATAACTAAGCTTCCTTGAGACTGTAAAGCCAGTAAATGGATTTCTACAGGTGAAAAAAAAATCCTGGGCATTAATAAAAATAGTCTAGAGTTTGCAAATTACTTACTTTTAAATCATCTCTTCTCATTATCACTGCATTTTTCTGCACAGCAGCTTTCCCAGATCCATTGGGGAGTCTGGTATCTTGGAAGTAATAGTTGCCTAATTTAAAGAGCAAATGAGGAAAATGGCTGTTTGGTCTTTGCAGTGGAGTTTAATGAACCAAGACTCCTGCAAGGAGTCTGTAAAGGAGGTCAGGATCCTTCAGATACCACTTTTCAGAACCTTGCGAACAGCAAGTCCCTCCTAAAATGCAGACTGCTGACAAATCTTGGCGTTTGCTCTTCTACAAACTTAGCATGTGCTTAAGAATAACCTGTTGGACAATGAGATCAAGTACCTGCAATGCCCCTCTCCTCTGCAGTTTCTGACTCCAAATGTCAATGCAATTTTAGATGCTACAAATCTCAACATATTATGCATCAAAGGAATGGGATTGCTTGCATTCCAGCATAATATTCCAAAGATATTCAAGCCAGCTTTCCAAAAATAAAAAGATAACCTAATTATTAAGAAGAACTGTACACGGGGAAGTTTCAAAGTTGTGGATTTTCTTTCCGAATAGACATCGTTGCAGTAAATCAGATCCCTAGGCAAAGTGCTGCCGGAGTCCTCCGAAATGCTCACTTTTGCTGGAGAGCAGAACATCTGCTGGAAGGATGCCGCGGGCAGCTGCCGCTCCTGGCTGCCACGCTGCTCTCCCCGCTGTGGTCACACTCTTTGTTCTTTCTCTGCCAACTCGCTGCAGATACCGCCCAGCTCCAAAGACTTCCTAATGCAAGAACTGACTGCCAGAGGTCACCATTAGCTGAAAGTCTTGGAGACCTATCAGGTAGTACCGAAGGTAACTTAGAGTAAAAGTCTTTATAGTACAACAGGGTACAAAGTAGTTTTCTTCTACAGTTCTGCTTCTGGAATCTCTTTTCTCCACCTCTATCAGCAAAGACCTTTAACTCTTTGCCACAAGGTCTATAAATTCCTCAGTAAGTGGAAAGAACCTGCCCAGCGCTGTGCCTAGGAAGAGGAATTTCTGCTGGGCAAGCTTTGGTTTGGGGATAGTAAGGAAATTGAAAGGAGCCGGGTGTGTTGAACTAAATCCAGACTGTGTGCATGTGTGTTAGGGCTGCGAGTGACAGAAGGAAAGAGAAATGTCGTCATATGCTTTACTCTACCTCTCTGCAACAGCAGGTGCTCAAATAGCACTGTGCTGGTAGTGATAGAGAAATTTGTATTTCCAAGCAAAGTTGCCACTCTTCAAGAGCTCTGTACCTCACTTCTAGAACAGGTTTTTCAGCAAAGCCGAAAAATTATTCCAAAATAGGTAAAGTAACTCTTTTGCTTTGTTAATACGCGTTGGTCTGAATATGTAATTAAATGTATGCATCCACCTAGGACATGAGAGCAACCTGAACTGGCATTCATTCCTTCCCTTCAAGTGCTGCTGTAAAAATCCAGGTAGCTTTCTTAAAACGCAGCTGTCAAGTGCTACATTCTCCCTTTATTTCCAGAGTTGTCAAGTTGCTTTATTACTCAGAGGTCAGTGGAAGAAGTAAAGACAACCCTGTGCTCCCCCGCTCCACTAGTATTCCTCCATTTCTGTTTAGCACGAATAAGCAGAGCTAAGAAGGTGGGACTCTGTCTCTGTGCTTACAGCTGGGGTCTTTTATCTGTCCGCTCAGCCTGGCTCACTGGAAAGCCGTCCACCGAGAGCCAGCCACAGACCCGAGTCTCCGTTTCACACAACTCACCTAAAAGCAAAAGGCTCCCTATCCAATTACTAATCCCTCAAAGCAATTTGCTGCTCAACGTTTATCCAGTGCTGAAGTATATTAGAACACGTGGCTAATCCTGGCTTGTTTAAAACAGCATGCCATTTTTCTACTTTGGGATAAATATGACATTTGGAGTGAAAGAAATTGCCACAGTAGGAGATCAAATATCATATGACCTTTCAGTTAAATTATCCTAAAGATAAAGACAACTAGGTTACGTGGCAAAAGTGAACTTTTCGCTCCCCAAATCCAAGTCCACTGTTGCACCTCTAGATCTCAAATTCTGCACCCCAGGCCACTCTTTCATTTCTTCAAGAAACCAAACCTAACGCTGCTTCTGAAAATCCTCTTCTGACTCCGAGTCCTGGGAACAAGCCACTGCCCTCGTCTGATTCCTCGTCTTTCTCGCTTCCCAGCCAAACCACCCAAACTCCGGATCCCCGCTCAGCACAGCGCACAGCTTGGCTCCTGCTTTCTTTCCTCCCTCCTCTTCCTCGTGGTCCCTTGACACCCCTTCTTCCTCCCTGGACTCCACGCCTTCCTCTAGGCTGATCTTTAGGCTTAGAAAAATCTTGTAGCTTCTTACTTGTCCATCAGCACCTCTCTGCTGCAAGGTTCCCCTCCCAGCTTCTTCTTTGGCTTACTCCCCACTTCTCCTTCGTGGTACCATTTCTGTGGCATCCTTATCCCAGTCAGCTGCTGGCCCTTGGAGGAACACTCCTCACGCTTCAGTTGGCCTTTGCACGCTGACATTTTATGGCGACATAACTCATGTGCCGCGTAACAGCAGCGGCACGGCAAAGCACAACACAGCCTTCGCGTAAGGTTAGCGTGAGCGCAGTGTCAAGGTTGAGAAGCCAAGCACAGGGGGGTCAGGAAAGGCAGAGCCAAGGCTGAAAGCTCAGCACTGGCCAGGCCACCTGGCCTCTGCACCTTGAAAAGGAAAAGGAGCTGCTTGTCATGCTCGATTTGAAATTCAAACCAGGCCCGGTATCACAGCTCTTGGAGGAGTACACCTGTGCTCAGACACGGCTCCCGGCTTGGAAACGCAGTAGAACCCAACGGGGTGGATGTGTGCGGGACCCCGCGCAGCCACGAGGCACCGCGCAGGGAGGTGAGCGGGGCCGGTGGCAGGCGCGAGCGGAAAGCAGGCGGGGAGGTGTTAGAGGAAAAGGAGCAGACAAGCACAGAAATGAGTCTACTAGTAGAAATCAGTCATAGGTCGTAACGCTATCACCTGCAAATCAAGTAATACAGTCTCGTTAGAAAGGAGACGCTTATTAGTATGAGGAACAAACTCTGAAGTCACTCTCTAGAGGAGACAGTGGATCAAACCCACGAGCTTGCCCATAGAAGTACTTCGATACCCCAAAATCCAAGGGATGTGGATGTCTGGGTGTGGACAAAGGCTGCTTAGTAAAGGCGTCGGTAACATCTACTTCTCCTATCACACGCTGCCCTGGTATACTCAGTATGCAAATGCCTGTTCTGACACATTTGCTCATGACCTCGTGTCACAGGGCTGGAAAGCGCAGCCACGCTCTTCTGGGATACCCTGGCAGAACTCAGACAGGGGAGTTACCCAATTTTCTGATGCTCGTGAGGCAGCAGTCTTTGGGCTCTGCTTACAGAGCCCGGCTGATCAATAGCCCATCCCCTGGAAAGCTGGGAAGAACCTCTCCTGCTTAGCACCAAAAAAGGTATAGGACTCACAAAGGGGATCTCTCTGCCTCCCTCCCATGCCAAGTGCCCGCAGCTGCCTAAGGCGGATCTCCGCCTGGCCTCGGTGGAAACGCCTGGCACAGCCTTCGGCCAACATTCCCGGCGCGGCGGCCGCCAGCCCTCCAAGTCACCAGATTGCTTCTCGGCTTTGCTCGCCAAGTTTAACTCTAGCAAGACCTGGGGAAAACATCACTTCTCCTGCGCAATTAAAAGATTTTAATGGCCATAGTGCAAACTCTCAGCTGCCTTCTGTCTCTGTGCAATACCCTCCCAAAACTCTCGTTTACCTAATATTTAGCTTTATTGAGGACACGAAGAGGCTGATTTAATATCCAATGAAAACACAAAATCCTTATTTATGTTACAGTCACATTTCCCTCATGGATAATATGAACCTAGTAATGCTTTAATAATTAGAGCCCAGCTTGGTGTGAGCACAAACTCTGCAGTTTTCACTCATCAAAAAGTCGGAGCCTACTGTTTTATTTCTTGAAACATCTGTGTCTGGAAAAGTTTGCTCTGATGCTCCTTAAATTCTACAACCATACCTTCCCTCATAGAACTCAAATGACTGAGCCGTGTTCAACCTTGGTCCACCGCACACAACTCTCGACATAGATAGAGATTAGATATATAAAATAGAGCAAAGTATACCTCACCTTGCTGCAGGCATACAAGTCTTAAATTATACTTGCTTTCAATAAGACAATTTTGCTACACGTCTCATAAGCAACAGAAATTGGGAACTGAAGAGCGCAGCAACATCAAGCAAACTGAAACCCTCTCGCTTCTCCGCATTAGACTGATCAGAGTTCCACCAGAACAGCCTGGCCGCTGCTAGGCACTCTTGCAAATCTCCCCCCTAGTGTTATTTGAAAATCCAGAGGTATAAATCACGTTTGGAAATGGGGTGGGGGGGTGAAGAGAGATGCAGAAAGCGCTGGCTTTTGTGGGGTGGTGAACAGATACCCTTTCAGAAGGGAGAGTGCCCAGCCCACACACATGTCTTGCTGCAAAAGGGCAAGAGTGCCCTGGAATGTGCTTAGAGCCAAGATCTGGCTTTGTATAGGCAGGGTGTGTCTTTGTTAATGAAAATCGTGATAAAGAGCGAGAAAAATAAACAATGCAATTCCCTGAAAATGGCCAGTATGTACTGCTAACTGCACAAGCCTGTACTAAGCTCGCAGCAAGCCGAGCCGAGGACGCTTCTGCACGTTTTTACCTGCATAATGTTTCTGCTATTGCAAAGTTTTGTTTTACGAGGAAATTTTTGCCTGACATGACATTATCTGAGTGCTGCAGAAGGCAGATATCATGGCAAGCAAATGTTTCAATACATTCTCTTTCAAAGTCTCCTCATACCACAAAAAAGAAGAAATACATCAGGTTACTAGAGATGAGTACTGGGCATTTCAAACACCCTGGGAACAGTCTTCCTCCACCAGTCTCATACCCATTTAATAGTGATGGTGAATACTGCTATTTCCCTCCCCCTTAGCAAAGAAAAATATAGGAGAGATTAAGATGGAACCGTATTAGCTTCATTATCAGCCGTTTATTCTGTTGCTGTTGAGCTGCCACAGCCAACGATCTCTCTGAAATAAACCAAAACAGTGAAGTTTGCAAGTTCACTGTGCAAGTACAGATCTATCTTAAACAGGTTTTAGGCTTTCAAGAAATCAATTGAAAAACGGCAAGAGGATTTATACTGCACAACGTCTTTTTTGTTAATGAAGTAATACTTTATAATTAATGAAGTAATGGTAAGAAGCATAGCCAGCAATCCGTACCAATAAACCACTTCTAAAGATCTCTTGTCTTTAAAAACCTGTTTTCCTGGCAAGAACACCTAGAAGAACAGGAACTTAAAAATTACAAAGCCATTCTAACAAGTTAAAAAGAAAGATGCATTTTGTTCAACATTTGTGAGACTTGCTTTACTTCGCAAATTCTCAAAAAGAACTAGGAATTTGGGATCTTGATTCATGGCTATAAAAGCGCTAGAGTAAGGGATGGAGAAGCCTGGAAGTTAGTGCCTGATGAGACACAAACTGACTCCCAGAGGTTAGGATATGTGGACATACGAAGCATTCAGGACCAGGATGAGAAGCATCAGGCCAGCAGCACTCAGCAATTGGCCGAAAGAGTTCACAAAGCTGGATGAAGAATCTTCTGGCTGTACTCCAATACCCAACATGAAAACCAGGGCTTGGGGTAACATATTATTTTGTGTACTCCTGCTTACAGAACTTAGTAGGTCCTATGGGTAAAAAAGCAACTGGGATCATAAATTGCAGTTCACGCAGTGCTTTCTGCTTGCAGAGCTTCAAACGGTCTGCAAATGTTTTTAGAGATGGTGAAAAGGAAGTTCAAAGCAGCGAAATAAGCTGTCCAACCTCACACAACCACTTAACAATAGCACTGTGGCTAGAAATTAATCTTCTGGCCAGAGCCCTTAGAAGGAAGTATCCTCATCTGACTGCATCCATTACAGTTTCAATTAATAAATTACCACGCAGACCATGCCAAAAGGAAAAACAGAGGAAAAGTCTTCAAGTAACTGTGTGTGAAAAAACTGTCAGCAAAGCATAGACACAACGACTGGCAAAAGCTAACCAAACAGGACGCAGAAGGACACAGGACTGGGAGGACCTTCCAATTAAGAACGCAGACCCCGCCATGGCATCAAAGCACATCCGTAAATACCAGCTTGCGCCCTGCCTCAGCCCCCCAGCGTTGCCTGCTGCAGCCCCAGGAAGGAGTCCTTCTCTCTGAAAGAGCCAAAAGTAGACGAGCCCAGGAATAAAGAGATCACTATAGTATTTAAAGCTGTTAAGAGTGAAATCACTGAAGCCTGAATAATTTGCAACTTAACAGGCATTTAAATATAGCCCCGCATATAACCGACGTTTAAATGTTAATGTGAACAAACCAGAACATTTGTGATTTATCAATCTTGCCATTTTAAAACATACAGACTATAACCATGTAAATTAGTAAAATACTCACCGACACCGAAACATCCTCTATTTTTCTTTTAGCACTGGAGTCAAATAAGACATTCCGTCCTCTTCTTTCGCAGTCCTGATACACAATCAGTCGGATCTGGCTTGGGTCAAACTCCGGCAAAGGCCAGCTTTAATTAAAAAATAAAAGAGCAAAAGGATCAATTACCACAACTCTTTATTACACAGTTCTTTCTACATTATCTGTATATACAACTGTATTAAAACATGAAGGAGAGCAAATGCAATGCCATTTCATCAAACCCTTTGATCCTGTAGCCAGAACTATGCCTTTTGGGTTTTTTTCTTTCCCCTACACTTGCCAAATTACACTGACATAAACAGCATCAATCCACTACAACCATATACGAGGATGTGCGCAGTATTACTAGCTCTTGTGCTCTGTCTTGTGATATTTTACGTTTGCTTCAAGTTCCAGCTTTTTGAAATCAAAGTCATAGAAGAAGTCAGCTTTTGTGTTTAAAGACAAAAATAAAAGAGAGTCCCTCATCATTGCAAGCACTAGCTTGCAAGCATTCACAATTCAAAAGCAAAAAGAAAAAAGGTCCATATTCATATTCACACCGGCCTCTCCCTTAAGTAATGAATTTCTGCATTTGCAGTCACGGGTTTTGCAGCCTCATGGGTTGGTAAAGCACTGAACTCCACAGCTGAAAAAATGCAAAGTACCTTCCTACCCTTCTACAGGTTTCACAAACGCTGTAGTAGCATGCATGTATAGAACTAACCACAGTATTATAAACTACAACATTCATACTACTGGATATGCTTTGATGTTGGGGAACAGAGAGCCACGTGTAGCGTGGTCCTGGCTATACTCAGGTCCTCGCTACGTTCAGCCTTAGAAATAATCTCCACTTAAGCCACTGGGATTCAAGGCCGTGCTGCTGCATGGGTCAGCAAAACACACCCAGCAGGCCCCTTCAAACGCACCCGTCCCCAAACCGTTTTTGCCGTCGGTAGCGAGGAGAGGAGCTTTCCCGAGCCTCTGCCTTCCCTAGTGCCACTGGCTTCGGAGGAGCTCTGCAAAGGGAGAACTTGCAGGGCTCAGGCTTCAATACTGTTGCGTATTCTTGCCTTTAAGGGTGCTTTGTAGCCACCATCTTAAATTTCCATTTTAAAACGCCAGCCATCACTCTAAAGCCTGGCAAGCATTGTTGCCCACAGGCTTGGGAATCCATTTTCACTGATACCTTCTCAGTTCTTGGAAGACAAGAAACAAGACGCCCGCTCTATCCATGAAACCAACAGGAATCATCTTTCAGCTAGTTACGAGCCATTTCCTAGACCAAGTGAAATTCTATCTTCCTTATCCTTGGCTTTTAGGCAAGCAGCTTTAG
Organism: Gavia stellata; assembly: GCF_030936135.1. NCBI lineage: Eukaryota > Metazoa > Chordata > Aves > Gaviiformes > Gaviidae > Gavia > Gavia stellata. The sequence continues at coordinate 2,549,859 of NC_082609.1, read as the reverse complement.
CATGAAACCCCAAGAAGTGAGATACGAGGCCCTGGAGCTTTCCAGCCATTAGAGAAGGACACAGGCTCCCAATTTACATGAAGGAGCTGTACATTTATTTCAGCAAAAAGATACCCATGAGTGATAATATGGATTAAGGTAAACCTGGTATGCTAGACTCCAAGACTACGGTAAATTTTCCTCTCCTCTGTCCCTCTAATTCACCAAACAAAAGGTTTCCTTCCCTGCGCCCATGCTTTATGTGATCAGTACACTAATGACAATTTGTAACCCAACAACTTCTGTAATAGGTCACAGCAGAGAATCAATTTGATCACCAAAGCCATGGTTGCCTATTGGAAGTTTTTAAGACTGTCCAATGTAGATCCACAGGCTTTACAACTAGTGTAGTCCCAGCAAGGTGAAACTAAGCACCAAGACCTACAGTTACTCAGTGTCTTGAGAGAGGAAATCCATTTCCTCATCTGCTCAGCCCCACCATTTAGCAACAGGAGAGAAAAACAGAAGCTGCAGAGAAGATAGCGTGCAACAAATGTCAAAAGCAACTTATTACAAGAAAAAAGCTTGAGCAACTTGAAACTGCAATAACTTGATGTCTAGATTTGGGGGCAGAGAGCCACGCACCCTCTCTGTTTGGGCGCCTGAAGGCAAGCATCGTCCACGGAAGGACGTGCCCATGCGAAGAGCAGACTGCAAACTGAGCAAATTCTGTACCAAAACCCAAGCCCAGTGACAAACTCAGAGCAGAGCTCACATTCACCGGGGGCTCTGCTTGTGAGCCCCATCTTGCATTTCAGAAAATGTAAGAAAACGATATCCATACTGTTTGACACACGTTTGGAGCGTTATCAAGGGAGAGGCTCAAAGGCAGTAGCGTGGGGGACGGTTACTTGTAAGAGCCTGACTTCGGCTAGAGGTGAGGAGGCAAGTGAGACCGCTGGATAAACGGGCTTCCTGGAGGAACCATCTCCTTACATTTAAGTGAAATCAGTGGAAGTCTGGAAACTCATTTTGTTTCCAGATAGGCCACTCTGGTTCCTATAACAAAACAGTATGTGTCAATAACAAGGAATTCCTTGCCAAAAAGGTGCTATCGCTTGCTCCACCCTTGCAATGCGTTTGAATTTCCTTTACACTCGGACAAAAGCATGACTTCCATTACCTAGTACTTTTGATATTTGACTTTGAAATTACTGGCAAAGAAGGGCAGTAGCTGTTCCAGATCTTAGGAAAGTCTACTTATAAAAAGCTCCAAGAGCAGATTACACACTAAGAGGAGAGAAAGCTAAATATAAAACTCTTGCTGTATTCGGAAACATATTTGATCAAGGTAACAAGAGCTTGTTTACTTCTCAGCTTCTTCACATGACATTTTAACTTTCCCTAGACAAGCATTTAGCAGACATTATCCATCATAATTTGTGATAATTCCAAATAAGCGTTATCTCTGTTACATAATAGAGTCCTTAAGCACATTTCAGCCTTGCAAAAGCATTCCCTGGCAATAGCGGGCCACTTCCCAAACCAGAAGAAACTTTAAGAGAGCTGGGGGAAAGTTCATTTAGACAGACAGTAAACAGAGGCAGACTGGCACCCCCCACCCCCCCACCTCCCAGCGAGGAGGAAGCGGGACACCGAGTAGCTCTGCTGCTGTTGGCAGCTTTAAGGTACCCTAAAGCTTGATATCTGGATAGATTATCCCCAGAAACGTACAAATTCCTGCGTGCAATACGCAGGGCACATTCTCAAAACAAATATAACAGGGCAATACTCCAGCACTGCTCTTCAGCCGGATGAAAACTGACCTAGATCTTCTGAATATAATTAGTTCTGTTTATAAATGGAACCTAACTTTGACATTTCACTGATGTTTTCTTGAGATTCTTACAGGAAAACCAGGAGATGTAGAATCAAGTGTTCTAGCAACGTTAATGAAAGGTGACTCTCCATCTCCCACGCTCTTTTGGAAATGATGGTTCTCTTACCGAGGACTTTCTCCTGCACGACCTATCTACCACTCTTTGATATTTCCTTGAAACTGATTATATTTAAAGAAAAAAAACCAAAACCAAACCCAGAACAAATAAACAAACATAAAAACCACCACCAAGAAAACCCCAACAATCTTTTCACCAGTGGCAACGTTTGTGAGTTTGCCGCACAGTTAGTGCTGAGAGTTCACGCGTCGAGCAGGAGAAGAAGTAGTGATAAACAAATGATTCCTGAGCAGGACACCAGTCCTGGGGAGATCTCCACTACACAAACAGTAATTCCTCTAGAATGAGATGTTCAGAAATACCTATATGAATAGAATGGGGTAGAAATCAGTGCTGTATAAACGCTGTGTGGGATACTTCAGAAACAAATCACGTAAAACCGGCTCTCACGCAATCACAGAGGGCTTGAGGTTGGAAGGGACCTCTGGAGGTCATCTGCTCCACCCCCCACACAGCCGCTAATGCAAGTAGAAGGCACATAAGGAAAGGAATTATTTGGGACAGAAAGGCAAACTTCCACATGGATAATGATGACATTATTAGAAACTAATAATAATGAAATTAAGGCCTGAAAAATGGTATTTTAATGCACATTCACACTGAAGCCCTACCATTGTTCAGTTCTTCTTGCTCCTTCACCCGTTTTGTTTTCCTGCCTTTTTTACGTTCAGCCACCAGGAACATTAGTTGTGGTTTACATTTACAGATCCATCACACGCTTCCCGACATCTCTACCGCAAGTTGCGTGGCAATCCAGATTCTCTCCAAAGACGGCTTTTTCTCATGTATCCAATTCCTGGAGTTTATTACTGCCATGGACACTTCTCAGCGAAAGGCAACTGAATGGCTTTAAACTGGTATTATTACACTCTGTCCAAGCTTTAATAGATGAAACAACAGACACAGAAATCCTTCGTTACCTCTACACAATTAAAAGACAAGATTTTCCCTTGTAACTGAAAGCGAGTACATTTCTTCCTCCTTGTTTCCACTACAACACGAAGAGCACCTCTTTATTACATTAAGGGTTTAGTTTAGTGCTATTTTTCCTCCTGCCTGAGACTTGACTTTTAAAACAGTTTCACACTAACACGGGTTCAGTAGTATCCAATTACTTTTTAATAATTAACACAGATATTTTAGAAGTCTTAAAGAAAAGCAACTGAAGCAAACTGGTCAAGATATTAAGCAGGTAGGAATTCTAAAAGATTTTGCTGAAAAGTCAAGTCGCTCAAAACCAGAATATGACTAATCATTGAAAAAGCAAGTTGAAACTATCAGTTGAACTATTGTTTTCCTACATCATGTTACCCATAGTTATAAAAACTGCCTGGCGATGAATCACTTCCAACTATTTTTAAATGCATCTACGCAAATGATATTTATAGTTTATGCTAGCTTATCTGTTCTGCGTGTTTTTCATGTTAGCACCTTTTCAAAAGGCTGAAAGGAGCAGCCAGGGCAGAGCGGACGGCAGGTCCCCCTTGCCCCATGCCCTCCTCGCGGGGCTCCTCATGGAAGGAAACATCTTGCTCTACTCCTGTTAAGACGAGCATCAGAACAGAGGCATGGGGATCCCCAGGGCTTATCTCCAACTCCTGCAGATGATCCTCTTCATGTCCTATTGTTGTTACGGTGGTGCTTAGACCCAGCCAACTTCTACACGAGCACTGGACAGAGACCGTCCCTGTCTTGAAGAGCTTACGTTGTAAATACGAGAGCGTTCCGCTGGGTGCATTGGGATATTTCAGATGCAGATTATCTCTGCGTTCCACAGAGATGTACATTCACCTCGAAGCATGCTCACTGGTACATATACAGCCCAGTAGTATTGAGGATCCTGCAGTTGCTTTGTTATAGGGAAGGCTGATCAGAAGCAGAAGGAAAATGGTCCTTGCCTAGTCCAACCATCATATCATACACCTCTCACCCCTGACTGAGATGCCTTATCCAACAAGGGATTCCCTTCTTCTGCCCAAATTCCTCTGCACATTTCTATTACCTGTTACTGGATTATTTTTTTTTCTTTTGGCTTTGAGAAGATACAACAAAAGTGGAGTATATAGGACAGGGGAGGGTCTTGTATGTATTCTCATACCTTCTTACTGCAATTCAATAATACACTTATTATTTGACCATTATTGTACAAAGACAGCTGTGTAGACCTTTCTGAAAGAGCACAACTAATTTGGAAGCAATGAAAACAGCAATGTACAGCATGTTAACGATGCCTTCCAGCTTTGGAAGACCATCCATTAGCTTTTTTTAAAGAGGCACGGGCAGGTTATTTATTTTTTTGATAATAACACCTGAAACGCGAAAGAACTTCATCAGGATTCACATGATAAGGATAATCCAGACTGCGTTGCCAATTTGCAAAGTTGGCATTCTCAGCGAGAGATTCCATTTAAATGCTGGTGACATAACATGACCATAAGGCTGTGTGGAGGAAGAAGATCTCTAGGCTAGAGAAACCACGGGGCCTATACTTAGAAAAAAATTTGCAAGATAATTGTCTTTACGAGAGTTGAGGTCACTTCAGGGTTGTGTGACTGTTGTGGTGAACGCCTGCTGATTCTGCAGAGAAAACCGGCATTTGTGACTTGACCAAGGCCACGGAGGCAGCCTGTGACGATCGATTGCGAAGGAGTTTACCCATCGCTTTGGGCGACGCTGCCCTCCATCACTTAGACCTCGGGGGGGTTTTCACAAAAGTCAACAGACCTGTACGCTGGGTAGCTTGGAAGAACTAATAGACGGTAGATCATCTCAGGGGCAACCACTCACAACGGGCGACTGCTTGTAGCAGTTACATTTTTAAGGTTCATCACAAGGAAATAATGTTTCTTTTAAAATAAAATCCAAGCCCCCCCCTTTTCATGTCTTGAAGGAGGGTGGCACGTCCACAGGCACTGCAGCACCATAGAGGTCAGCTCCATGCTACATCTATAAATCTGTCTCGTTCATTTACCAGCTTAGCAATCCTCACCTTGAATAGCTGCACTACTTGAGCTCCAGGAAACTTCTGCTGCTTATACTAAGCACATATTGTACACTAGGCACATACTCAGTCAGCCAGATATTTCACACTCAGTATAATAAACTTGGACCTAAACTTCAATTGGCTTCCAAGGTCCTCGGCTCTGTCCAATTCTTTAACTGTATATGAAGCTGACTTTTGTTTGTTTTCTTTTTTTTCTCCCTTCTACCAAGTCACTTGGCTCTCATTAAGATATCTAATTTATACTCTAAAGTCCAATACATGAGCCAGATGCCTTTCCACAAGCAAAAAGACATAATATATACAGGTTAGGTGCAGTCTAGTCAACACATTAATCATAATCTGGAGTGTGATATTGAAAACAAGTAGGTTGGAAGGTTTTGTTAAAGATGTGTAGCATGGTGAGTAACTTTGCAATTTCCACAGCTTCAGAATTTACAATTAGTAATTGCATAGAATATTTTTTGGGACCGCTTCACGTATGTCATTTCAAAAAGTACCTGTTCAGCTTTTAGCTGATTTAAGCACATATGTGCATGCAAACATATGCACATATATGCGCGCACACACACACACGAGCTCTGTGCTCTTTTGAAATACCTGCTTTAATAAAAACCACACACAAACGAGACACAGCTCCTTTCGGTTAAATTCACTAGCATTGAACACAATGTTTTGCATTGTTCAAGTAGACTGCACTTCCCTTTGCAAAATTACAACAGATAGAACCAATTCAGGGGAAAAAAAAAACAACATTCATGCCATTTAGCAGATAATGATAGGAAGAATCATTAAAAAAATTAAATCTCTAAAATCTTCACATCTCTGGAAGAGAAATACTTTCATCACAGTGAAAATATTAAGCTTTCAAATAATTAAAATAATCTCAAGAACTGTGCAGTGACCGTACCTGGGAAGCATCTTTGTCCCCCGAGCAGTTCCACTTTTCAAAATCCCTGTAAACTCCTGTTGTGCCCGGCTGCCAACTCAGGTTAATAATAGCAATGAGCCACATTCATCCAAAACCACAAGACTGTCAGGTGACATATCAAGAGGTCTGAATTTAACTCAAACAAAAGACTCTCCATGCTGCAATGCAAAAGGCTTAATCCTAGCAACGGGATCACAAAAACCACCTTAAAGAAAGCCGTTCGCTGAAGCGCAGTATAGGCGTTTGCACCAGGCTGCGTTTGCACTGCCCTGGAGTTTCATAACCCAGATCCTGCCCCTCCATTCTCTTGCACAGCCCGGGATTTCTGCTCAAGGGAATATCGCCCGTCTTCCCCGCTCCTCTGTCTCTTCCAGGGTATTGCTGCAGAGAAGATCAATCTAATTCATCGGGAAGCGAAGCGCCGCTTCGGCAGCCGCCGGAGCGTACATGTCAGTCCCATCTATCCTCCTCTAGCGAGCGCGGTCGGAGTTGAGTCTCATGACCCAAGTCCCCTGGCAACTGTGGCTGCCGTCCTGCACCTCGAGCCGCGGCCGTTGGGAACCCAGCCCGCTCGGAGGAGAAGGGGGGGGCGAAGCAAGGCGGCCTCCTTCCAGACTGCACCCCCAGCCTTTACATTCCTGGAAGCGACGGGATGCTTGTGCTGGAGCCCGGGAGAGCGGAGGCAGAGGGGTGGAAAAGCGAGCGCTGACAGCCATCATGTGACCCAGCTGTCAGCGTGTGCCACCTGGAGCCGCCATCCGCCGCCACCAATCCCAGCGCCGCCGCCGACCCCCGCGCACCATCTCACCCATAAAAGAAAGGCCTTTAAATGTTTAACTACGCGGGGTCCTGTCTGCACGCGCGCTGGGAAGGGGGAAGAGGTGCCTACAGCTCCCCAACGCTTGCCGCCTGCCTCTGCCTCGCTGGTTCTCAGTTCTTCAGCGTGTTTGCAGGCGAAGTAAAACCAGCTCTGCGCCGTGTATTGCAGCAGCACCCACTCCCCCTCCCCATCGGCTCCTATAAGAACAAAGAAAGCACTGTATGCCCTGTAAGGGCTCATTAATATTACAAGTGAAGCATCAGGAACATGCAAGACAACTGGATGGCAATACATAGGTTTTTTTAGGGGAAGGGGAAATAAAAAAAAGTGAAATAATGCCCACAAAGAAAATCCTGACCAACCTGATAGCTGTAAACAAGGTTTCACGATTGCTCTTGTGGTAACCCGGGCCATGCTAGGAAGGCTGCCCGGTACGTCACAAAAGCAAAGAGCTTGCTATTTAAAGAACTTTTTTCTCTAAATTGTGGGGGAGGAGCGAGAGAGACGGACAGGGAAGTGAAGAAGGAACCGGGCATCCAAAAAAGCAATGTACATTAAAAGCCATCAAGTACTGTCACAGGCGTATGTGGGGCCAATCATTCATACTATTAATTTTGTATTATCTTCGGGCAAAGATCAAGAAATATATAAAGGCAGGAGACTGTAGCACCATAGCTCATTTTTTTCAGTGTCTGAAAACCTACCGGTTTTGCCAATATTTCAAATACAAAGGCAGCAAAACTCCATTTATCATCAGGATCTCCTGTCCCGCTGCATCCCACAAGCCAAAGTTTAGGGCTATCGATGATTCCCCTCTTTCACAGAGTGGGTGAGCTGATGCACTTGTTCATGGGCTCTGGCCCCAAGACCCAACAATCCCAACAGCCCGGATGACGTTTTGCCCTCCGAGATGGATTCCACTGGAGAACACCGAGCTCCCTCTTCTGCTACACATCTCCTGGATTAAGTTCAAGGACAAATCCTTAATCTATTGACACAACAGCAGTTTTGCTGCTGACTTACAGGAAGGTAATATTTTTATGTTTGTTGCTGGGCAAGTGTTTTGACACAAATGCAGTAAAACTAAGGAGACAGACACTTGGTTCCAAGTATCTTTTCTGACCATGAATGTTTTATAGGAAATTTCTCATTTCGAGATGAACAGCTGAGGTCCTGACCCCACACAGACGTAGACTTAGCTTTTCGTGTGTGACCAGTGCCAGGGAATTCAATGGAATTACTCACATGAGCAAAATTGGGCATGTGCTGTTTACAGGATCCATGCCTTAAAACCAAATTTTGCCTTTAAAGCTTAAAATGCCAAGCCTTGGGAGTTGCAAGCAATAACGTTTGACCTCTCCCACCTTCTTGATCTAGTGAAAGGAATGTGCTGTGCACAGTAACTTTCTTTACCTGTGTGGCAAACGCATCACTCTCTAAAGGTTACTGATGTCAAAAGTGACCTTTTTTTCTTAGACATGCAATGCTGAGAAGTTCAGAGCAATGTATTATGTAAACATTTATTTACAGGAGTAACATCTAAGGTTTCCATTTTACCTCAAGGTAATCTGATGCGTATTAAAGACAAGTGCTTTGAAAGCAGACCCAGCCTCCATCCAACAACTGACCAGGAAAAAACATTGGAAGGAATTTCTCTTCAAATAGAGGCAGACTTAAAGAGTACGGAGAGTCAATAGTGCTTTAGCCAGATCGGTGAATATTTATTGCCTGAGGAAGGACTTCAGATACGCAACGTTGGTTCAAACACACTGTTACCATTCACACATCCAAGAAAATACTCGGCCCTCTTTAAGATTAAACATGCACCATCCTCTTCTCTAGGTGTATATCCAGGCACAGTGAACATCCTATGTTCTGATCTGGAACTGAGGAGGGAAGTTTTCAAAAACAACGCCTGATTCTAAATTTCTGAGGACGGTGAGATGTTCTGGTCACACCAGTATGTACCTATGGTATTTTAAACCCGGGTCCAAGCCTGCACTCAAATCCAAACCTACCGGCTGCCAGCTGCAGACGCAAAGCCCTGCTCAGAGGCGGTTCGGGCTACGCAGGGAAGGGGGAACGCAAGGCGGGCGCGCAGAGCCGTAACCCACCCTGCTCGGTGACAGCAGCTGGCAGCGCAGAGGGGCACGGCACAGCCCCTCGGCCACTCCTCCTCGCTCCTTACCTGCACTGTTTCTGGGGGGAGGAAATAAAAATAAACCCCAAAATGGGCCGCTGCTTAGTAGAAAAGCTATAATTACAATATTGGTTGTATTCCAGATACAGTAACTTGTTTTCACCTATGCTGTGAAAGCTTTATGGGCTTTGCAACAGGCCTACGGCATCTATCATTGAAAGGTGTCTCCAGAAAGGCAGCTTCCCCCCCCCAATTCAAAAAAATGTCCCTCATTTACCACCTAAGCCGTATTCGGCTTTGGCAGGGCATATGGTACTCTCCATCTCTTTGAAAGGGTGCAGGCTTTTTTTAGTGTTCATGTGTGTACATTTGAACTTGGAAAACAGAGATGATAGTATTATCTAGCTTGATAAAAACACCGAACAAGTTCAAAAAATAAAGTGATCAAACTCTCCTGCCTTAGCCCATCACCTTGCAGAGAGATCTGGGGAGGGCACTTCAGTATCCATGCACATCCACCCGAGTCGGATGGGGAAGATGTGGGTGATGGTGTCCAGCCTCATCGAACAGCCGAGAGGATGAAGTACATCCCACCCAAGGGATTCTGTGCAGACCCCGATGCCAGACTGGGGCTTGTTCTTAAACATACGTAAGTCAAGAAAAATCCTCAAAACAAAAGAGCACTGAAAAGAGTTACTTTCTTCATTTTATCCAGGGGCATTTCTGAAAACATTTAGAATTACTGGGAAGGCTCATATGCACCTTTTGGGTATAAATCCTCCAATTTTAAACCGAGGAGACAACAATTTGCTCCAACAACAAGCTAAAAGAGTATGAAATTATTCATTTTTGTTCTCCACTGCCTTAAAGAGTTTTTTTGAGTCTTTCTCCTGAAAGAAGGCTTCCCTCACACATGTTGTAAACGCATAGAACAAAGAGCGAGTAAGCAAGCCAAGAAATGTTTATTGCTTAGTAATGCACGAAGGTAGAAGCTGGAAGCCACACTAGACAAAAAGAAAGAAAACCAATTAGGATTTTACTTGAAATCTAACTAGAAATACTTGGATACCATTTCTCTACAAAATACTCGCCTTAGTAGGATTACCACTGAGCTAGAGTCTTAAAAAAACGTGCTTTCTGTGCATTTTTATATCCCTGCAAAAAAAAATTCCACTGAATTCCTCACTGCTGGAGAAGAGCAGTGGACAGTATGAAAGCATAAACCCTCTGTATACAACTGGAGCACATACACATACCTGCACGCACCATAGATACACACGCACAAGTAGAAGCCCAGCCAAAGATCAGCAAGAGCCAAAACGATGAGAAAGATCACTGCAAGCAGTCTGCAGGTTTTTCCACACCTAGGGCCCATTTTCTTTAAAGGAAACCAGATTTTTAAATACTGAAAAAAGTGCTTTTCATAGGCAATACAAAAAACCCAAACAAACACACAAAAAAATCAACAGAGGACCAACGTTTATAAACTCTCCATGCACAGGATTTTCACTAGCAGCAAGAGGTCTCATGACTGCAATAAAGCTTCTCTACGGGTGGTGTAAAGGAGCATCAGCATAAATACGGATCTGCCTGGGAGCATTCCCAGAGGGTGCGACATGGAACATTATCTTTCTTTTAAAAACATGGATGCTGAGACCTCAGCAGATTGACTGTCCCCTCACTGTTTTAATTTTTCAAGTCATGATAAAAGATGCTGAAAATAAAAATAACTATCAAAGGAAAAATCTGATGCATGGTTAAGCTACTGGAACATTGGTGTTTGTTTTGTATCACATTTCCAATTGCAATCTACTATAAATAAGACAGCGAACAAACCTCCATAACACCAACTGGTACTGCAAGACAACAGGGCATTTTCCCCCTGCCAAACAGTTATTTTATTGTGCACTCTCGGGCGTGCAGAGTAGAATAATCTTTTGCTGTAGCTATTAAAAATGAAGTGTAAATAGTTCAGTATTGTGTGTGTTTAATGAAAAGTTGGGAAGAAAAAAGTTCCAATACAAATTGCTTTTGGTGTACATAAACAGTTGTTGGAAATAAAGAATTTTCTGAAGCCACGCAGAATTATCTAGTGTAGCAGAGGAGGGTTGTAGGGGAAAGTCTTCCCCCCCACCCCTTTATGTTGTGTAATTCTGGAGATGTCTATCTAGATTCTTCAATCCTTAAATCCACACATAAAACTAACTCCTGTTTTCCATCCCCTCTTCAAAACGTGAATGACAGTATGACGCTCAGTGACATGCAGCACCTATCTTTGCCTGATACATGAGAGTTTCCAGTAGCCAATAAAGCCAACTTTGCCTGTGAAAACCAGCATCTCTGTTACATCTGAGCTACCACTGTTGAGAATTACTAATATGATAAAAAAGTGACTGTTTCACAGGGCTAGACAGAACAAAGACAAGCTCACAGGCTTAGAAGTATCAACGGCAAAGTTTATTGCTTAGATAACTTAATGGTGAATTGCTGCTTTTTATTTGGGAGATCATGGATATTAATAGATGATACAATGAAGAGAAAAGAAGATATATTAGAGTCAAGGTTGACTGCAAGACCTCTGTTGCCATGAAAACGAAGACATCTTAGAGGGATCACTATAGCTCCACTAGTGCTATCAATTCTAATATTAATAATAAACCCTTCAATGACCCCTGTACAAGAGTACGTTAGTTGAGGAGTCCTGACATTTTCATTTTTTAATAGACAAACATTGAATTCCCTGTATTTATCTTCAGCTTAAAGAGTCTTTAAGGCTTTTATTTTCATGCTCTTCCCAGCAACTGTAAGGACTGTTCCAGTTTTCTTCTTTTTACGCAAGTGAAAACTGAGATTCCCAAATACATTACTTCAGGAGATTTAAAAAAAAAAAGCTGCAAGATGCATAAACAAATTGCTAAGGTACTCTAGTTATGCCTGCCATGCCATGTGATTTCTGCACCGACACTGAGTAAACACATCTAAATAAGCATATTTTTTTTATCAGAGAGATACATCAAGAAATAAATAACTTTTTAAAGGCTAAAAGACTAGAATGCAAACAGCTGCATTTTTTTATGTCATGCTTTTCAACCCGTGAGCTGTGCCGGGGTGGGCGAGCGGGGCCGGGCGATGCTGTGCCCAGGGTCCCAGGAGGCAGCGGGTCCCTGCCGGGGCAGCTGCCCACACCCTGCTTTCTCCTGGGCTGAGCACAGCCCCGAAACCCACCGGCCTGGCAGCAGGCAGGCCAGGATGACCGCTGGTGGATATCTGCAGCCTGGAAATACCACACCATGGAGCACCCAAACCACCGCTGCCCCCGGTGTGCCAGCGCACGACGCCAATAAAAGCGCCCGCTATAGACCCAGGCACCTGCACAGCCCAGCGTGTCCCAGGCGCAACCTGGGAACCCACCGCCGTGTCAGGGTGGAGGTAGCCATCTGCTTACGCTGATTAAAACATCCTGTAATACTTGTTTCGTGAGTTTTATAAGGGGAAAATATATTGCCTTGGTGGTGAAAGTCATACAGCGCGAGCAGGCAGCGTGGGGATTTGAGCATTCTTTGGCTGTAGGCCACGGCCATGTAATTGATTAAGGTGCCTGCACTTGTGACTGAGTGATAATTGAGAGCCCAATAAATCTCCACACAAGTATTTGCCACTCAGAGATGGAAAACAATTCATATGGACTCTTCATAACGGGCTGCGAGCGGAAGAATTACAACTAATATTAAAAATATCAAGAATCCCCCCAGACCACTCCGAAGAGTGGTGCTTCCTTGCCCAACATCCGTATTTCCAGTTAAATTACCAGGAACGTCAAATGCACAAGGACTACAAATTCGGGCTTTCAGCTAAGTCATCCCCAGCACAAACTCAAATCATTCCAATTTCTCGAGATTTTGTTCGGCACTTCCAAGCCTTCTCTTTCCCCTACCCCAGATCTCATTTATCTGCACAGACAGCATTGCTTTAGCCAAGGTTTTTGTGATTTTTTTTTTTTTCCCCTTGGAAAAAAAAAAGCGCAAAGCTGCAGCTGTTCAGGGTTCCTTGGAGAAGGAGGAAGACAGATGTAAGTAGTTATTCTCCAAAGATTCACAACGATCAGTGCCTGAGCAGCATTTTACTCTGTCCCTCATGTGACTGTTTAATTAGGTGTTGATTCACTCAGTCATGAGACACAAGGAAACAGGGCTGCAAGCCCTAACGTCAAAGAAAAAGTAATGCCTGTTCTGCCAGTTTCTGTATTAGCAAAGCACAAAGGGGACATCCAGTTCCGAGAAGCAAAACTCATGTTTCCTTGCCCATAAGCCAAACCATCAAATCACTTCAACCTTTCCATATGAAAGAAAAATAAAAAGACAGACATCTCAACGATTTTGGAGCAAGATGGTTGTGAACTCCCCCATTATTCTCCACCGTAAGAGCCGAGACCAGCTCGGGCATTCGCAGTGTGAGCTCCCCGGCCGAGCGCTGCGAGCGGGGTGTGCCCTTCCATCCGGTCATCCAGGTCCAAGCTGCTTCGGGAGAGCATGCTTTCTTCTGGGGTTGGTTCGTTTGTTTGCTTTTGAAGAAAGAATACAAGCTATTTTGCTATGGCTTTATTCCTGAATGTTAACAGAATTTCTTAGCCTTCTTATTACCAACAAGCTTTTCTGTTATGGGGTCCGGTTGCCACAGCAACAGGCTTTTAAAAATATCAAAGACATTTTCAGCACATGGTAAACCAATTTCACAAACTGTGTATATTTGTAATAGGAAAAGCTGGCGGACAATTACTCGTATGTACTCAGTTCAACTGAGGTTTGATGTAGGGATAATCCCAAAATGCTGTTTTCAGTCTAAAGCCTGGTTGTGTCGAGGACTACAGTGAACTTCAGCTTGCTGTGTTACCAGGGCATTTATCAAGACGGTCACATGAAATTAACGGATGATGAACATTTTTCCAATGAAGGTGACATTTAAGCTCAGTGTGTCACTAAAATGCATTAAATGCCAAAAGCTTTTTTCCTGATGAATACTACCTTAAACCTTTGCTTTGTAGCATTTTAAAGATTGTGTGTTTGTAGCCTTACCCTCTTCATTTGTGTAGATTTTACTCCAAAAGAAAAAAAAAAATTAGACTCTGGATCAGCAACTTATTTAAAACACATGCCTAATGCTAAGCACATGAGCGGTTTCGTTGGGAGCAATGAAACTACTTACATACTTAAAGTAAAGCACATGGCTTAAGCAGAGTGCTGACTCAGTCTTATTCCCCCCTCAGATTTCACCAAAAGCCCATCTCAGTTACACAGGAACAACTGCAAACTAAAGACAGAGGATGGCTGTATAAACAAGTATAACAAATTAATGTCTATGGAATGAAATCCCAGTCTGGCCTATCTGTACGTGATACTCATTTATACCGATATCCCACGAGTGCTAATGATAGATACTCCCCATGAGTCAACAACTGTCTGACACCGCTGTATTTGTCACTTGCGATCTAAGCATCCTCCGACACCCTCAGAAGTCTGATGCGATGCTTAGTCCAATTCTGCAACCTTTTTGCACGCCGAGCGGTTACTTGCTTCCGTGACAGCTCTGCACCTGGGAGCCTTTAACCAGCCCCCTTAGTTAACCCTCAAAACTACTAACCAGGAAGGTCACTGCATTCCAAGGCCACTGCCAGGCTCTGAACCAGAAACAATCAGGAACACTTTCACAGATCCGCTGAAAAACATTCATGAATCTCTAGGTGGACTGGAGCTATCCTGCAGCTGCTTTTCAGGAGGGAAGACTTTTCCAACTTGGCTCCAACCCGTGCACTGAACATCCCTCCCTTACTGGATCTACAAGTTGAACAGGCCCCTACTTAATTTGCGGAAGGGATGAGCTCTTGATTTGCGCAGATATTGCAAGCACCCCATGACTACTGTGAGGAGCCTAGACTGCTCAATTCTCCAAGGCAAGAGTCATGCTGCTCAATTGTTTTCCAAATTAAGCATGCAAAGGTGACCTGAAACTATTTCAGGTAGATCTATATAGAGCAGACGCTAAAGACATTGCTTGACTTCACTTTTATGTAACTCATAAGGACAAGAGGACAAATAAAAATCAGATGCTTGAACAAGCCACATGGCCATACCACTTCATTTCATACCTGCAAAAAAATACAGACTGCCGGAATAACGGAACAGCCTGGCACCTAACAAACAAACGCATGAAAACTGTGAGGTCCTGAATACTTTGGTTCCCCAAAGCAGAAGAGCACTTCGGCATGCTTTTAGCTGTCAGCCAGCTAGTGGTCCCTGGGATTTTAAAGGAGCTGCTCAATCTTTAAACCAAGCTTAACAAAGTGCTCTGCCGGGTTTGCAGTGGAGTGCCTTGTTCACTGCCATACTGAACTCGGTACTCTCACATTTTCTGCCATCCTCTTTGGTTTTCCAAGTCTGACTACATGCTCACAGTCTTGGTTTTCTAAGAATGGTAAGAATGGAAAATACTGGGCATTGCCCTGTGATGATTAAACAAAATAAGCTTTTCACACAACTATTCATCTAGAGGGATTTTCCACTGCAGAACAGCTGAACTGGTCAAGGCTTACTGAAAACTCCACGAGACAGATACATGCAAGCTCTGTGTCCACATAGCTTTTCTTACTGTTAAAGTCTTGGTCTGTGATAAAGAAATTGCAGGTCCAGCTTTACATGCCCTCCCTGGGTATCAGCACTGAAACTCACTCCAAACACACACCTTCCTTATCACGGGATTGTGCTGGAACACACGCTCCACACCAGCGCTGCCTCACAGCTCACAGAATCAACAGAAACGCTTGATAAAACCTACATTGTTCCACTGGGAGAGGTTGTACTTAATCAAGAGATATATATATATATTTAGTGTATGTTCAATAAACCCTTTTTGCCTGTATGAGTGTAGTTCCAGACGCTCCCGACCAACACAGCTTGCCAACAGATGTGGCTGGGGCAGCTCCCGCCTGTCTCCTAGAGGGACTCTCCTGGGGTTGCAGCAGAACGAGACATTTCTGACTAGCTCCCATCAGCTCAGCATCACCTCTTGCATCTTCGGCAGTTCACGTACTGCAGTCCAACATGAACAAAAAAAAACATTTATTTTTTCCTCTCACTCCTATGGAGTGGCAGACTCAGCTTTGCTTTCTCATTCAAAAGCATTTCCTTGCCTCATCTTTTTTCTCCCTATTCAGTCCGTCCACACAAGCATCGATAAGATGTGGGAACTTGAAGAAGCCTAGTGCTGCGGGTGTCCTGCTGCGAACCAGTAACAGCACCACATGAAGCTATTTATTCTGCTGCATCAACAGGAAAGAAAGGCTCACATGCTGGGCAGCGATAGCTGTCAATGCCACCAGGACATTTTGGACTGGGTTGTTTTGTTGGAATTTTTTTTTTTTTTTTTTTTTGAAAGAAGCTGTTGGCAAAGTAGTCGCTCACTTGGCTCTTCCTTTCCCTTTCCCCTTCTCATGCTAGCGCATGTCATTTGAAGTGACACAGCAGTAACCCCAAACAGGATGCACCCTACTGCTGTGGCAGGAGGAGGAGGGGATGGTACAGCACCCAGGGGAAACCTTCAGAAAGGAGAGGCAGCACTGCAGGTCTCAGACAGGACAAAACTAAGAAGAGAACAGAAAAATGGAAGGGAAAGTGAGCTGGGCTTTAACTCTTTCCTTCCTCTCTCTGTGTGTGCACGTGTGTAAATACTAGTCTCCAAAGCAGAGCACCAAACAACAGGGACAGTGATGATGAGGGAGAGCGTTACGAGGCTCAGGGAATACAAAGCAGAAAGAATCCTGTAAAGTGTATGCATTAAATCACGGCAGCACCAACTAGACTTGCACACCTATCTTTCTATCTTTCTGAACAGAGAGCAACTCCAAAATGCTACCACTTGACACTCATTACACTCACTTCACACCCAGCATTTCCAGCCTGACTTATTTTTTGTACCTAGCAGCTGTCATTGTTCACGTTATACCTTCCAAATAAAAGCACCTATGACCCCCCTAAATCCTCACACAAAAAGCGTAGAACTATGGTTCTGATCTAAGAAGCGAACAAGTCTGTCCAGCATTGTATTAAAACAATGTAGGCCTGTCTCCACAGTGCACACATATACTGGATTTCTCTATCCCACTGCTGGGGCAGACACAAAAGACCTCACTCCAAAGACAACAGCCAAGCACTCTGCTGGACAGGGTGGGTAGGATTTTGCTTTACGGTCTTCTGATTACTGTAACTTTATACCGGTGCACACACACTCAGAGCCATGACAGCAAACAAAGGCACTGGGGTATATTTTGAAAAACACATATATATGTATACACACACACACATATATAGGAGACAGATCTGAGAGTATGGTTTTTCTTACTCTTGGGATCTCTTTTCTTCCAGCATAAATATCCTTTAGCAAAGGTCAAGGCTGCAGCACCGAAAGCCTTCAAACCCCACTAATTATGCAGAGGATGCTCAGGACTTTATAGGACTACACCATTTTGTATTTGCCTTCATTTCTAACTTTCTCTTATATTTTTTAGAATTTATATAGAAACAATCTCCTGTCAAACTCCCTGTTCCCTGTACATTTTGTTTTCCTCTGTTTTCTCTATCCATAAAGATAAGAACGACTGCCATTAGTAAAATTTTACTTTATCTTGCATGTTTTTTTCTCCAGTGTGGGTGTGGACTAATGTCATGTCCTGAGTGTAATTTAGTTGATTTGTGCTGCTTGCTACTAATAGAAAAGACCAGTCTTTAAATGAATATATACCAAATCGGGGGTGGGAGGGGACGGGGGACAAAAAAAACCCAACCCAAACGAACAAAAAACCTAATACCTGGTGTCTTACCTTCTGTCCCCAGTGTGAAAAAAAAGTCTTACACAGCACACAAACACAAGCTATCTAGCAGTTCTGTGAGCATTCTTCAATGGAAAAAGAAAATCTGATAACACATTTTAAAATAGATAAACTTTCAGACTAACCAAAATAATTCATTTGAAGATAACTGCATGTAAGATACTATTAAAAAAACCACTAAAATGTAAAGCAAGTAAATTAAATCCGTCTTATACCAAAGTGGTATTTTTGCTTATCTGAAAGTTTGATAAACATTTCTGTTCATATAAAGATGTAATTCTGTTACAGTCTCATAAGAATTTATTTTAAGTAGCTTTGGTTTTGGTTTTTTTTTTTAATTCTATACCTTTTAATTATGTCTGTTTTGGAAAAACGAGGTCATGAGTTCATGATTAGCATCTCTTGTATGACTAGAAAAAGCATGTAGTTAAGAAACCAACATGCTCATTTTCACAGCTGCTTAGCCCTCCATGCTGTCAGTAGAACAATTTCCTTTTCTACTAAGAAAGTAGAGTAATTTCCAGTAACTGCAGCTGAAATATGTTTAACTACTGAAAAAAACCAGCCACCTTTTTCTGTCTGACTATTTAAGTTGTATATCAGAGTTTGGGCTGCCTTTAAATAGAACCACAGTTAAGCTCTGTAAGCCAATTCACTGTCCTAACATTTGAGGCATTTCTTTAACTCCGTCTTTGGGGGTAATACTGTTATTTTTCCTGTAGGAACAAGAAAATTCTGGCAGACTTCTTCCTTAACAGCTTCTCAGATGTTCAGATAATGTCATTCAACTGGAACAAGCTTCTGAGAAGGAGAGCGCACTCACCCCATGTTTTGCAGCCTCTGTTCCCTGCACGCACAACCACACAGCTTATCATCCGCACCTATTTTTCATTAACACGTGAACTAACATCATTTTTCTACCAATTTCTGGTATCAAGTTTCATGAAAAGGAGTAAACAAACCATTCAGCCAACTCTCCAAATGGCAAGAACATTTTCTAGGTAGGTCTTTGGGGCGGGCGGCAAAATACCCGACGAGAATCTCATTCCTGTTCGATAGCTGATTTCTCAGCTAACTGCTCACACGTGCGTCCTTCTGACTTACTGTCCTCTTCTGTAATTGCCCCCAAACGTGGCAAACTAAGTGCTGAGTCCACAGTCTTTGGAGGCATGTTTTTCCCTTGGGACAAAGCTGTGCAAGGAATGCACGAGACAAGAGAAATGTGGGCATGTAGCAGACTCTGTATTTTAGTACTAGCTAGAAAGCAGAATAATTCAGCAAACAGAGGTTTTGATATCCTGGTATTCACAGTAGTCCAGGACTGGCCTTTCTTGCGATCACACTATAGCTGTTCCCTGAGCAAACTATGAAGCCACATGTCTACTGTCTTCTTCCAATATGCCTATACACTGGCTGTCCCCACGCCTCTTCCGTCATGCCCACTGGAAAGAGCAACACGACGAGGTGTAGCCAACTCAGAGCTTCACGGGTACTAACGGGCAGGAGGCACCCAGCACCACGTACAGGATTTTCACTAAAGTTACAGAAACTCAGCTCAGTCAGACCTCTATTCTCGTGTTCTCCGCCACACATGACTGAAGTTGATCAAAAGGTTTAGAAATTACTAAGAGGGGAGTGCAAGACCGAGCGCAGCACTGCATGAGCCACCATTTCCATAGGTACCGAGGCTAAAATAAAAAACAAAGAAAGCGTATAGCAAAGCAACTGCTTCTATGGGCGATGCTCAAACAAACAATTTACCTTCTCCATCTTAAAGTGGAAAATGACACAGGAACTGGGGTGAAGATACTGCTTCGGCTTAAACAGGCACAATGCCAGGACCTTAAGTCAGGGCTGAACTGAACTGAAAGTTTCTTCATTTATCAACTAAAACAGATGGCAGAGAACTGTAATTTGGCTCCTGTTTCTTTCCAGTTATATATCACGCAAACTGAAAGGGTAGAGGGTTTGTGGTGCTATTAGAAGTTTTATGTTTTGTTGACATGTTGGCTGGAGCAAGGGAAAGACATTTGAAGACACTGCACGAGGCACACGCAGATCTGGAGGAGTTACCAAATACCACGAAAGTGCAGGGCACGAACAGTACCTATATTAAAGGAAATATGATTGTTTCTGTGATGTATTTTACTCATTTTAGACCAAAATCAGTGCTGATGATGTTGTGGAAACATCCTGGAGAAACAGAGCAGGATCTGTGGTATGTCATGGTATGGAGGGGATCGCGCCCCTGTACTCGGCACTGCTGAGGCCGCACCTCGAATGCTGTGTTCAGTTTTGGGCCCCTCACTCCAAGAAGGACATTGAGGTGCTGGAGCGTGTCCAGAGAAGGGCGACGGAGCTGGTGAGGGGTCTGGAGCACAAGTCTGATGAGGAGCGGCTGAGGGAGCTGGGGTTGTTCAGTCTGGAGAAGAGGAGGTGAGGGGAGACCTCATCGCTCTCTACAACTGCCTGAAAGGGGGTTGTGGGGAGGTGGGTGTTGGTCTCTTCTCCCAAGTGACAGGACAAGAGGAAACGGCCTCAGGTTGCGCCAGGGGAGGTTTAGGCTGGATACGAGGAAAAATTTCTTTATGGAAGCACTGGCAGAGGCTGCCCAGGGAGGTGGTGGAGTCACCATCCCTGGAGGTGTTCAAGGACCGTGTGGCCGTGGCACTGCGGGACATGGTTTAGTGGGCATGGTGGGGTTGGACTTGATGATCTTACAGCTCTTTTCCAACCGTAGTGATTCTGTGATTTCCATGCTTCAAGATCACTGCTTTCAGCACAGGCTGCTTCCCAGATTCGCACTCAGACTACAACCACTCACGGAGTGTTGTTGGGTTGTTCAGGCTGAAGCGGACAGGGGGTGTCTACAGCCGAGCTTGTTGTCACTAAGCGACGCTGGCACCGCTGCAGAGTCCTTCACCTGTACAAACTGGGGGTTTCTTTCAAGGCCGTAGTTTCAAAGGTAGATAATACATAAAAGCTGGAGGATACCCAGATTATCACCCCAAAAGCACCAGGCAGGACTGCTGAAAATAAAGAACTTAGAATGTAGTCAAACTGCTTAAGGCCAAAAGGTTAATCGCTTGGTAAGGGCTATGAAATTACTTTTCCGGAAGAGACAGAAAACTTTGTACAAACACCTTGTACTCGTGGATGCATGCTATATGCACGCACCGTTAGTGTTTTATATGCAGTCTGTGTAGTTTTTGTGCTGCAATTCACATGTTTGAACAAGTTTCTCTGCAGTGTATTGTATTATGAATAATAGTATCTACAGAAGCTATCAGTTTCAGAAAAGAAAAAGGTCGTACTTCTTACACAAATGCGCAGAATTACCTCAATTAAAAGCTTCGGTTGAGCACCAAGCAATAGCACAACGCATTGTTGTAAAGATAAATAAATCCTTTTTGATACAAAGACTGCATAATAACTGTTCACAATTCTACGAAGCAGAACACATTTGGGCATGTATTTTTAGAAATAAGTGATTAATCCTGCAGAGAGAACTGCCCCTTTTGAATGTAATCATTATGGTCACATTCCTTAGGCGCAGCAGAATCAACATGTATTTTGTGCAAATGAGTTTTCTCAAAGGAATATTTCCCATATATGAATTCTGTTACTGCTCAGTGTAAGGTGGAGTAGCTGGCACATTAGCAAGTTATTTACAGATGACTAAAATTACTTCCTGTTTTTAATGGGCATAACTTTTTTTCCCTCCAGCAGATATTTTATAGAACAAGGTTCTCTATCTATACCACAAATTCAAATTTTTTTCAAGTCCTTGGAGACAAATTTTGCTCTCAGCCGATTCTGGAAGCCCAGCACAACCACGCTGTGGATTTGCTGGTGCAACTGAGCTCTGCATTTTTCCTAACGTTACTCACGAACATGTGATCTTGCAGACGTTCTGCTCCAGATGTAGCAACAGGAGAGAACACAGCCTCTGAGCATGAAACCACCATGTGCGTTACTTTCCACTCGTAAAACACGCTTCTAAAGTGGTCACCTCCAGCATTCAGCCAAAATTACAACACAAGTTTCAGGCTCCAAGTCACACTGGACCAGTTTATTCCAGAA
Organism: Gavia stellata; assembly: GCF_030936135.1. NCBI lineage: Eukaryota > Metazoa > Chordata > Aves > Gaviiformes > Gaviidae > Gavia > Gavia stellata. The sequence goes on along the minus strand of NC_082609.1, from coordinate 2,528,009 downwards.
CAGAAGCCTAAATTCATCCAAGCTGTCACCATGAGCATACGCTAACTCAGCATACGCACAGCAAAGGATAAACCCCCTTTGAAAAGACAAAGACAATCCGTCAGTCAACCAGAGGAGCTGATCATCCCAAGAACGCAAGGGTTTACAATCCAAGGCAGGTGAAAACACCTTCAGTCACCAGAAAACAAATGGCGGAATTGTTTCAGAAAAGACGACGACCTCACGGTGGACAAACAGGTATGTACACCCCATGCTCTTGGCACATCTTCATGCTCCTATGACCTCACCGTGAGAAGAAGGGAAAAAACAGGACCCCTAAGTTTGCAGAAACACCTTCTTACAACACTTGCCAGCGTAACCCAAGTGTAAAGAAGCATTTTTACTTTAGTATACCTACACATACATTTTCAGGCACACAGAAACCACAGCAAGAAGTCAACATACTCTTTCTCCCACAGTGGAGATTATGGGCCAGCTCACCCTGACTCCACAGAACAAGCACAGGAGCAGGATCTGTCTCAGCCCTGTTGGGTCAAACCCACAGGGAAGAGGAGAGCAGACATCCATGCCTTCCAGAGGGAAAACTGCCACACTTGCTTGTCTGGCACGTACCATTGGAAATCCAAGAGAAACTCAAAATCAAAGGATTCACCTGATCAGCTGGCAAGATCCAAACTAGTACCACGGCCCGAAGGCCTAACCAGCAGAGATCCCTGCGGTAAAAAGGCACCACGTGATTCACTCACTACAGCTTCTCCTCAAAAAGATTTCTAACTTAGAGGAAGGAGTTGAAATGCTGGAAGGGGAACCAAGAAAGTGACTGTTCCAAGGGCAGCTGGGCGAGGCAAGGGACCGCAGGCCATCCTCAGAAACCTGTGCCATCCCAGGGGGAGGAAGTGATGTTGCAGGCTGAGAGGAAGCTGAGCACGCCAACGGCACCGACCTCATGATGTGCAGTAAGGGCAGCACGACCTCCTGATGCCATGTTCTCAAGTCACCGCAAGATCCCGACCAACACGGGAGATGCCAGTATGAAAGGCAATAAGGGTGACCCTTAACCTGTGTTAGCTCATTTTGTGTCTTTACCTCCTCCTAAAAATGTAGAGAAGAAACGAGCAGAGGGCTTTTCCACTCCACTGTTCATGTTCCATGTGCGACGGGAAGAAGCTGAACGAAGCGAGGGCTAGGCAGGATGCGTTCCCACTAAGGCAGAGGAAAATTTTCCAAGGCACAGTCAGGTAGGCACAAGCACCCCAACAGTTTTCAAAGTATTTGGTTATTCCCTGTGTTCACATGCACCTAGTACGATGGGGGTACTGATCCAAGTTAATTCCTTTGGATCTGACGGTAATACGAATAAGTAACGATCACTGGCTCGACCACTGACCCTCTGATTTGCAGCTCCTTCAGCCACTGTAGAGACCCAGCTTGCACCACTGCCTTATTCAGAGCTAGCATATAATTTTCAAGGACACGCTGGATCTTTTAGCAGCAACACATGCCCACCTGGAGAAGCACTTGGAGACCTACAGAGTGGTGTCAAGGAGGGCTTGGAGAGTGGCCCCTTCAGCAGAAATTGTCAAAACTTTCTCCATGCTCCAGAGGTGCTTACTGGAACCTATTAATTTGTATGTCTCTGCTTCCAAGACTTAAAGCACTGGAAGGTACATAAAAGCTCAGATGACAGGAAATGCAAAACAGAATTTGGCAAAAAGAAGTACTTTAGAAAACAGCAATATATTTCAAAATACAGGCCAAAGTCATCATAGCAATAGAGAAAACGGTGCATAAATCAAAGTGAAATATTTATTAAAACTTGCTACACTCAAGCTAATGAATACAACCAAAAAGCCAAAAACTCTTCCAGAGATATTACAGAAGAGATGGATTTTTTTTATAAAGAACAAAACTTAAGGGACATTAAAGGTCAGAAATGAGCTTAATAAAAACACAAGAGCATTTCAGATGTTTAAGAATTTGAATAGTCTTAAAAACTTATGGGACAAAAGCTTTTTAAATTCATCAGATAACTAGCGATGATGAAAAGCTGGAGCTATTACAAAATGAAGTCCAGCTAAAGCTCTTTTTGAAGATAGACTTTGAGGTGGTGAAATCCCAGGAATTTTACAACTAAAGGTGAAAGACTTGCAGAATGCTAGAAGTGAACAAATATCAAAACACACTCTCTCATTAACAGCAGGTTTTGGTCAGACCGGCTTGACGCATTGACAGTACTGTTGAGGAACAGCTTTAGAAAGCCTTGTGCGGCGCTGTTAGGATAATGAATTCACTAGCTGTATTGCTCACAAGGACTGACACAGCTTGGTAAGAGATTTGCTTCCCTGGGCTCAGGAAGGCTGCACACAAAGTTACCTGCTGTGGACAGAAAAGCCTTTGACTGGATGGAGTGGGATACCTTGTTTGCTGTGGAAGGTAAATTCAGTAAGAATTCTGGCAGTGGTTTGATCTGCTCAATTGTTTGATGATACTAGAGTGTCCAGACACCGCTGGCTCTGAACTCCTTCGGCACCTCACGAAGCCATACCTCAAAAATGGAAAGCAACATGCCAGTCTGTGGTGGTTACCCCTGCTCTGAGCACAGGAGGAACAAAGACAAAACAGTCCCTGTAACAATACCACATCATTTACGTCACAAGTGCTAGCCACCTTCAGAAATAATGTGAAAACTTACCAAGAAGTTTTGTGGGTAAAACTTTGACTGGAAAATCTATGTAAAGACAACTTTCATGTTCCTCCTTCACCTTACTCCAGTCTCCACGTTAAAAAGTCCCCAGCTACAGGTCGTTAGATATCTCCGAGTCTCTTTGCAGTATTTCAAGAAATTAGCTCCTGGTTCAAGAAGCAATTATGCCCTTGTAAGAAAGCATACAGCATTTTTACTGTGCAAGAACAATAGCTCTGCAGAGGAACTGGCTCACGAAGCATCTTTGTATCATGCTACGCATTTCCAACTCTAGGTTTATTGCTATTCCCTTGATGAATCCCGCTGCCAAAAATTATGCAAAAGGAAACAAATCTTAGGATACCATTTAAAGTCACTGCCTTGGAGAATAGAAAGAGTCTAGGCTGATGGGGGATACCTGCCTAGACAGATTTCAGGAAATACTACTTTGTAGCCAGCCTTAGGCTGTTCCTATCTCAGGAACCTGGCAACTATTCTCTCAATAAAGGAGCAGCACAAATTACAGAAAGGCCCCAAGAAAGCACGTTTCCAGGATAACCAAAAATGGCCTTCTCCATAAATAAAGAAAAAAATGTTTAAAGTTATTCCTGTACCTTCCCACTTGGAAAACTGCGCTTGTCCTCAGAAATACCCAGATAAGCAAAGCAAACCCCTAAAGGAAGAATGTGCCCAAAGATACTCCACACCGTTGGTAAGACTCGAAACTGGAAGGGGTTCTTTCAAGCTTGAACAATTACCACACAGCTGTACCTCTACAACAGGTGCTTTAACAAGAGCAAAACAGAGTTTGCAAACATTGGTGGAATGCCCCTCGGGGTGAGATGGTACTTTAGAGCTCCCTAGATTAAAAAAAAAAAAGAAAAAAAAAGAAAAAAAAAGACACTGACACTGTTACTGAGCTGTAGCATAAAAAGAACTCCTAATTAGTAATTCCTCTATCCCCCAGCTAGGTGGGAAGGATGTCTAGAGATACAAGGGAACAAGTATTTGAACTTTATACCCAAGATGGAAATAAACACTGAGTTTCCCTCCTACATATAACCCCAAAATGTACCAGTCCCATAATTCAGTATTACAGGACCATCCCTCTTCCTCTGCTATAGGTTAATAGTGCTCCAAGCCCAATTACTATCTCAACAGACACACTCTCCTGCAAAAACTCTGCTGCAGTCCTTACAGCTGTATTTACTATTGGAAATACTGCCCACATATCCTAACAACAAAGATATAAAGCCTGAGACCTCTCAGTAATTTACTGAGCTTTGGGCTCATTCTACCGAGCCCATTTTGAAGAACAAAAAGCTGTTTGAGTTATCAGTGGTTTCGCAGCTCCCTCTTCTCCAAAGCAGTGAAGCAGACCCCTAGAAAGCCAGAAAAGAAACAGCAGCTCGAAATCAGTATCTGTGGCAGTCAGTAACGTAAACGTGCAGTGGAATACTTTGTGTGCCCATATAATATTTAGCAGAAATGCATGGCTGCTTCTGCTTAGTTTAAGGAAGTTTTTGTAAGATTGTTTCCATTTTACTGGGGAAACTGATCAGAAAATTCTGGGACAGGGTTCATTTAATTGCTATTTAGAAGTGTATATACATTTTAGACACATACAGCATACATGAAGCTGTTCACATGAGTTGTATTTTTACAACAGGAGTACTTTGATTCTAAAATTCTAGAAAACAACATAACCTGAAATCTCACATTCCTAATAACTGTAACAGCCCAAGCCTGGGCTGAGCTCTCCTCTCACCAGCAGTCGCCAGTGCCAGATGCTACAATATGGCCAAGAGCTCCTATTTATAGTAAAAGTTACCCTCAGGGAAAATCCACTCACGTGAGTAGTATTTGCAGTAGGCAGCGGGTATTCTACACCTTGGAACTTAAGGGGTTGTCTCTTCTCTAGAATACTTGCAGGTGTTTCTGTGTTTCTTGTAAACAGATCTTACCACTAAAATTTTGAGTATTCTTGCTTACCGCATCAATGTCGAGCTGTACTGAGAGATTTCAGTCTAAGGGCCAAGCCTGCCAATTGCCCTCGGTGAAACTGAAGAGCTAAAATACTAACATGTAGTGGATCTATTGTGATTTCCTAAGGCTTAGTCTGTAAAATAAACTGCTTATATATATAGATTGATTTAAAAAAAAAAAAGGCAAACTGGTACATCAGCAAATACTTTACAGTTGCTAACTTACTGGTCACATCACTGGAACTGTTAACCTCTCCAGCACCTAGTTCTGAAGGATGTTACACAGTTTGTCTAGACCCAGATGCATAGAATTTCACACACCCACAGCACAGAAGGAGATTCTGGGCAGGTTAAAAAAAAAAAAAAAAAAAACAAAAACCCAAATCAAGCAACAACTAAACAAAATACATTTCCCCTGAAAAAGTATTATTTTATTTTTGAAACAGTGTAAACTCAGATTAAGTAGAATTTATGTCCTGGTAAATTTTCACAATAAGCCTGACGGAAATGCTAAACTTATTCATTGTCAAAAAAAGAATGAGCATCAAAATCATCCTTAAATGTTCTGCTATACCCATGTCATTGCCAGAGCAGTTGGGCTTTTCTCTCTAAGTGCATATTATTCACAAAATAGATTAAGAGAGAGAATTTATGTGAGTTTTACGGTTGTTCCACACAGTTCCCTCAGTAAGAGGACCAAGCTTTCAAAGTGAAGACAGTCAGAAATAACAGCGCTGAGAATATTTAGAAAATATTCTCTTATTTAGAGTATAAACAGACAATAATATATCAATCCATAAACATAACCTTGCCCCAATGAAATTGATGAGGCTGTTGCCTTCAGGTTTACTGGAACCAGGAACACTCTAAAAATCCAGAGTGCTTGTTTCCAGTCTCCAAAGACCGAGCTGTAATAAATAATGGTCTTTGTTTTGTGTATTACCCAAAAGTTTCACCAGTAACTGATAAGACGATACATAGTGAGGATTAACTAAAGACTTATTCCCATTTGGAAAATTAAAGCAGCCGTCAGGCAACATGCCTAGAGGGCATCTGTATTAGTCTTAAAAAAATAATACTTGGCTCTCCTATGTAAGAGCTGGGTCTCCCACCCCGCCAGAACCTTAAGTCAGAAGAGCCGTCAGCGTCTTCCTGCGATTTTACACCTGTGGGTCTGCCAAAAAAAAAAAAAAAACCAACAAAAAAACCCCCTGCAAATTCACTAGTTACCGGTTGACAGTTCACATCACAAAGTGAAACAGCACCACGTAAACAGAGGAGGGAAGAGCAGACAGAGTGACATCTTTTTTTTAAATCTCATGTCCAGTTTGGCAAAGAACGATGCGGGTGAAGAGGGAAGAAGAGACCTTGCAGAGTACTCACTCGCGCTCCTTTCAACACAGGCGCGATCCCCATGTTTCTGCCCCACGGTCTGCATTGCAGCTGTTGAATCAACCACCAGCCTCTACAAATCCATCACTACAAATGTCTTAACGGGGGGGAAAGGCAAGGCAATTACACAGAGCAGCCCTAAGGCCCCTTCCCCACCAAGGGGCCTGATCCCAGTATTAAGCTGATTTAGAAAATAAGATGACAGAGACATCATTAAAACGTTTTGTCTCTTAAAAAAGATCATTAAAAAAGGAACCACCTTCGCAGCAAATAGCAGAGAGGTGCGCGAGCAGCTGTGATCAGTGTCTTTAAAAGGTGTGTGCTAGCAGGTAAAGCACTGGATTTCAGGTAACGTCCAGGAGTGCGTCCTGACTCTGTAAGGACGCAAAAAGACCCATCCGATATTCTGCGAACACTGTGACACTTAAATACTGCAGATATACTATTAACCACCGAAACTGCTAAACTGTAGCACCGCAGTTAAAAGGAATATCCCACCACGTAAAATTAAGCCCATCAGTCAGAGATCTCCCTTTACAGAGCAACCCAAGGGCTGATCATTTGTAGGTAATAAATTTCAAGGCAGCGGGTGGGAGGAGAGCTTTACCACACTATTAGAAGTGTTTCAAGAAGCGCGTAACTCTTACTAATGAAGCATATTGTATTTGCATCCAAGTCGCAAACTCTGCGCTTTAAAGTGATTTTGCAGGTTACCTCTTCGCTACGCCAGCCAGGACCGGGACCGCATCGCTTTCGAGCGTAATCATGATCCACTCGTGGAACAAGACTCCCTTTGCAGCCCCCAAACCGACCTCTTTCCAAGCTAAACTGACCCCCGAGGAGGCCCCGGGTGATTCCTAGGCCCCCGGCGCAGAAGCGAAGCCCCTCCCCGCACCAAGTCCCCCCGCAGGACCGCGGCCGGAGCCGCCACCGCCTCCCCACCGAGGGGCTTCGCGACCCCGCGGCCGCCCGGCTGCGGCGGCCCACCCGCCCCGAGGGGGCCGGGAAAGGTCTCCCGGAGAAGGGCTGCCTTTCCTGCCTCCCCGCGTTGGGCTTGGCACCTCTCGGCGGATCCCGTTTTGTTGCGGTCAGAGCATGACAAATTTCAGGAGAAACCCTACACCTCTCTTGGCAGCGGCCAAAACTTCACGTTTTCTCCCCCCTTTCCTCCGCGTTTCCGAGGTCGCTCCCCGGGGACCGCCGCCCGCCCGCCCGCCTCAAGCGGAATGGCGCCTTTCCCCCCTCCCCGGCCTGCAGCATCCCCGGAGGGAGCGGCGGGGGGCCGGGGCCCCGCACCCGCCCCGGGGCGGGGGACGCCGCCGATCGCCAGCGGGAGAAACCGAGAGGAAGGCGGCGGCGGGCCGACCTGGGGCCGAGCCCCGCTCCGCCGCGGGCTGCCCGGGGCAGGGGGGCCGCCCTGAGGGGAGGCAGCCCGGGGCGGGGGGAGGCACGAGCCAGCCCTGAGGAGAGGCGGCCCCCGGGGCGGGCGGGGGGGGGAGGCAGCCGTGAGGCGGGCAGCTATAAGGAGGCAGCGCGGCGTCCCCGACGTGGCGGCCCCGGGGGGGGCTCCCGCCCAGCGCCCGCCCGAGGGGCTCGGGCCGGGGCGTCGCAGCGCTCCCGCGGCAGGGCGGGGGACGGAGCCCGGGGCCAGCGGGACGCGCGCGGCTGAGGAGAGCGGGGGAGCCGCGCCAAGCGGCCCCGCCACAGCAGGGGCTGGGGCCGGGAAGCAAGGGGGCTGCGGCCCGCCCTCCGGCGGCGCAGGGCAGGCGGCGGAGGGCGGCAGGGAACTCGGCGCAGAAGTTCGGGGCAGGGGAGGAGGGCGGCCCCGTCCCGCTTACCTGAAGACACAGTCGTCCCTGGCGTCCCTGGCCGGGGAGATCAGCCCGTGCTTCTTGTTGAAGAGCTTCTGGAACAGGGTGGGCGGCATCTTGGGGCGCCGCCGCTGGCCCCCGCCGCCGAGGCGCTGGGCTCCGCGCAGCGCCGTCCCCTCGCCGCGGCTAGTTCCGCCCGCCCGACTCCATTCGGTGTCACAGTCATATGACAGACATTAGTCACTCCGCGCTGCCAGAAGAGGAGGGCCGGCGGGGCGGGGCGGGGCGGGCCCGGCCGGGCGCTGCGCGGGCCGCCGAGTGGCTGCGGCGGCCGCCCCACGTGGGGAGCGGGCCGGGCCGGGCGCGGGGGGAGCCGCAGCCGCAGCCCCCCGCCGGGGAGCGCCGAGCGGCCCCGCTGCTGCCTGCGGCGATAAACGCCCGAGGGAGCGCCGGCGGGGGCTCCCCGCAGCCCCGCTCGCCTCGGCGGCTCCTGCGGCCGCAGCCAGCGGCGGGGCGGGGGGGGCCGCGGCTGCTCCCCGCGGTGCCCGGACCGCCGCGGGTCTCGGCCGGGGCCGAGGTATTTCCCCTGGGGGCTGGGCAGCGAGGGGCGGCGATAACACGCCGCCCTTTTGTTTTCCTTCTTCAGAGGGAAGTTGAAGACTGAAGCACCCGAACGGCAAGAAGAGGTCACGACCTGGGTATCAAATCCTTCTCGTTGCTGTAGCCAGCACTTCAGGGACTTCCCGTGCAGGGCTGCAGCACAGACAGGTGACTTCTTTACCCCAAACCTCGGAAATCCAGCTCCTGTCCCCTTTCTTCCTCCCGTGAACCTGCCTGGGCACACGAAGGGGTTCTCGCACAGCAGTAACAGGAACAGCGCGGCTCAGGGGCGCTCGGCTCAAAACCTACACGGAAGGTGGGCCAGGTGTATTTGCATGCAGAGGAAGCCATCATCACAAATAAAACGTCCACCTGCAAAACACTATTTAGGACATAATACGCAGCAGGTGAATCCAGGACAAATGTATAAGCAAAACAAACAAAAAAGTGACAGATTTCATAAAATGAAAAGATGAAAAGGATCTGCGGATTTTTGCAAAACCCTTTATTGGTGTTTAAACAAAATGGAAACACTGGTTACAGTTAACAGACTCCTTCAACGTCTCACTGCTCAGATACACCACTACTAGAAGTTTAATCAAGAACTGACAAAACTGACTCATCTGCTTTCCCTAGAAAATGGAATTAAACTGAAACAGTGTAGGGTGTATGATGTAAGATTAAATTAAGCAGATTATTTTTAAAAGGCATAATTTAGTGCATGTGTAACATATCTATATAATGACTCCTCACAATCAGCCATCTGTAGGAACTTTGTTTTTCATCTACTAGACATTGAAGATAACTCTAACAGAAAATAGGAATTCATGTTCAGATGCATCTTTTCCCCCTTGTTCTGTATCAAAGATATACCTGCCTGCCATAGATTTACAGATGACCGAGCTTTACATCCTTTCACCACGTGGAAGCCTCCTAGCTTCAAGACAGGCATGTAAATACAGTCTCAAATATAATGAGTCCTCAGGGAACACTGCGAAAGAATAGAATTTTGGCCAGGATATACAACTCAGCTTTCAGTACTTTCACAATTTACAGCACTGCAGATTTAGCTAACCTCAGGTGCATTACAATTCAAGCTGATATGAGTCCCTTTAAAAGTAAAAATTAATCTGTTCCAAAACTCCTAAATTAATAGCAAGTGATTCCAATCAGCTTGATTGACATTCCTTAATCGAGGGAGTGGAGGATGGACAGTAAGAGAAAAAGGGATAAATACAAGTTTAATCATCCATTCCGCTGTAAAAACCTCCCTGTAGGCAAATCTTCGTACCTACACAAAGAATATGAATTTCAACTTCTCTGTCCATTCAGCACGTATCACCTTGGGCCCCAATCCTATCCTTTCTGTGTTTAGAGATGATGAACCAAACCAGAACCATTTGCATGTACGGTCTTTACTGTCCAACAGCTAGCACATGTACCCCTATAGCACTCTGGTGCAAGAAGCAAACATCTTTCATTGTCTCTGAGCACTTTAAGCCAAAGTCTCCTAGAAGAACACTTCAAATAACAAAAATAACCAAACAGTGTTAATGCAAAACCTCTTAGATTTATGTATAATACATTCGCTAAACATGCATCTGCAATGCACAATCCCTAGTGATACAGTATTATCGCAGTTCTTGCATGGACTGACTCGCTGTAAGTGATTCCATTCAAGCCATTAAGACTTCATCATGTCCTGGATGTGACAGAGCAGCCCTACTGACACTGAACAGATTTCCCTCCTGAATCACTGCACAAATAAGCTCTTCTGTACTACCCGTTAACTGGCTGTGACCCATAACCTTTATCCACTAATATGGAAGAGCCAGTTTCCACTTTGAATGAAATTTTATGCGGTCATTCTTCAGTTTAAAACCAAAACATGGGAAAATGCCTTCCCTTTGAGAAAAGCAGAACAAGAGTCGGTATTGTTGCGGCCTCAAAATGAATAAAATTTCCTTCCCTGGGGCAGGGAGCTGGCCTGGTAATTAATTATACTTTCTCCAAGAGACAGACAAAAGATGAAAATCAGAAGCAGCGCTTTTGTAACTGAAGGGAAGGACAGGAAAGATTGTGGATCATGATATTTCTGTCCTATATAGCCTCATGACATCAAGAAAAACAAAACTCGGCAATTTTCAGGCTGCTACAGCCAACTCCACAGTTACATGCCATATTTTCTCCTCTTGCACTCTCCAATTAGTCAGTATTAGTCCATTTCTTGTACAGAAACTATGAAATGGTTTGGGCAAAGTAAGTGCTTTTTCCTAGGACTCCTAGAACACCCTTACAATAAACACCTCTCTTATTCTGGACCATCCTTTACTTGAACGATCATCATAATCACAACTTACTACATACGCAACTTTCAATTTTGCTTAAAGCTACATCAAGGAGCTCACCTCTGTTGCCTAGGGGCTCTAGGTTCTTGCGTAATTACCAGTGCCTTAGTATTTGCAAGAAGAAGGGTATTGATAATTAGAAGCATACCCCGAGAGGACTCCAAGGAGTTACTGGCAGAACTCATTCTACTAATGCTTAAAGGAAAAATAATTTAATAGCACCATTTTTAACCTTGAGCCATATAGTATGTTCATACAATACTTGTTCATAAACTAATCTAGCAGCATTTATTTGCGCTTCCTTCTACCCCAGAGCAATGGGAAAAGGCTCAGGGTCTGAACTTTCACAGGTATTTTCAAATGTAGTCAAACTAATTAAAATTGTGGATTTTATATATCTTCTTGACATGCTCTTTTTGGAAACATGGAACTATTTTCCAGGGCATGAATATTCTGCGTGATAATACTGAGAAATAAACTCAGATTTCAAGAGGTTTGGAAAGCCACACTACCATTTTATAACTTTTAAAAACTTCCTTTATCTCTACAAAAGAGTCCGAGTAAGGGGTATTGTAATGAGAACACTGTAGGGATCCAAATTACTTTAGCCTGCAGTGAATGCAACTGGAGAAAAACTGTGCTCTTGTCAGTGTTTTCCGAGGCATTCAGCACACTGCTGAAGAACAACATTTATGGATTAACAATCCACAAGCCGAACTGGAAGCGCTGGGAATCTAACCTATGTGCCAGGTAGAGTGAACAGTAACCTGAAAATCCAGAATGCCAAAATCCAGCTCTTGAGACAGTTCAGCTATAAAAGGGGGTTTTTCCACCCCTGTATTCATGTAAGGCACCTACATCCTCTGCATAAGTCTGAAACCACTAAAAGAAACAATGAGTGAGATAAGTGATACTATAAAATAACTGAGATGAAATGGGAAGGACTCCGAGATGACAGTGGTTGGGCAGTGGGTGTGCCTAGAATGGTGACAGTGCTGATCATAAAAAGCTAGCTGTACTGCAGTGATGGTAGGGTGAAGGCCACTTATATTCACGTCTAGAAATCAATTTACAGCAGAACACGCAGAGCCCTGTACCGCCAAAGTTCTGCAGACCCAAGCATTCAGGTAGTTTAACGGTAGCGTACTATTGACTTCTGAGAGTACATGACTGCTTTATATACCCATTTTCAGGACATGCAGTTACCTTTATAAATGGTGTTAACACTTAAATCAAGCAGAGGTCACATCTTTAGATGCTAATACTATTAGAGAAATCTAGAAATCTTGGCACAGCAAGAGCCAAAAATAACTCCACTAACACAATTTGGTCTGCCCTTCTTGAGTCATACTTTTAAAAAATCTAAATGAACTGAAGAACCATCTTTATGAAGTCCTTACAGAACAAGGCCCAGAAGAACATCTAGTTGCTTGTACAAAATAATTTTAATATTAAAGTACTTGAGTAAAATATTTACAAGCATACTGCAAAGCATTATACTAAATTTCAAACAATGTATATGCCAAAAAAATACAGCCATTAATTACTTGTTAGTAGTTGTGTTTCACCTCCCTGCCACAGTAGCAAGACAGTTATTTCGTCTGTTGACTCCTGCTGAAACCCAGAAATCTCATCGGTGTTTACAGTAGATCCAATTTTTGGTACTCGTAATAGTATCTGGGGAAAAAAGTGGTAAGTTAAATACTATCAGTAATGTGGCACATTCTCAAGTGTAGGAGAAAGCTCATTGATCTGACAAGCTGTTTAGATGCTCAATAGCTATCTATGCTATCATTTGCTTGGAGGAATCTGAATCTTGCAGGTCAATTGCCAGTGAGAAGAGAACAATAGTTTTGAGTGTATGTACATTCCTAATGAAAAAGAGCATCATCTGAAAGACTCCTTGAGCAGAGATGAAAACATCCAGCATAAAAAACCCACCACCACCTTTAGGCAGCCTCATTCCCGATTCCCAGGCTCCTCTAGAAAAGCAGTAACAAAACCAAACTTTTGTTCTGACACCACCGCTTGCTGATTTCTGAGATCTGCTTGCCGATTTCTGAGATCTACTTGCCTACCAAGTACAACCTATGTTCTGTATTGCCACAATTCTCTTGGGCACATGACTTAACATCCTTGTTCTTTGATCTGTACAGAAGCATCAGATGATTGTCATTAATTAACACATACACACACTTAAAAGCACTTCCCTGTGTTCTAGATGCTGTATGTAACTCAATCTGTAATAAATTAGGAGAGTATTTGGACCTAAGAGACTGCAATTCCATTGAAAATTTGTGTATATTCATTATTTTTGAAAGCCATTATGCTTATGCATTATCTCTGTATTAAACTAAACCAGCATAAATGAAAAATATAACCTGCAGAAAACTTGCAGACATTGTCTGTAAAGAACTACTTTAAACTTAGGCTGCCATATGCCATCCAGTGGCACACTGAGAAACTTCAAGAGAGATCAGAAAGGGAGGGGATTTTACCTCCATGGTAGAGATGAGAGAGTTTTGTACACAGTTCTCATTTTTGTTTAACAAAAATCTAGGAAGTGAAGAAAGGAGCTTCCCCTCTCTCAAGGGTCTCAGGAGAAAAGAACAGAAACCTCTAGAGAGAAACTGATAATCTTTAAAGAAAAACATACCCTATTACTTGAACTACTTTCAGGGGGGAAAAATACTGGATGCTAAAGAGCTCAGGTTAGCTGAGCAAGACACAAAACACACCAACGGCTGAAAGCTGAAGTCAGACATATTCACCCTAGAAATAAGGCACAGGATTATAATTTACTAAACAAGCCGTTATCTTTTCCGTGGAGTCTCCATATCAGCAGCGAAGCTCAAAGCTGTGTTCAGGAGTAACTTGAAGAGGTGCAGATATTCCCAGAGTTACTTAGTAGCACCTTCTGGCCTTAATGATCTAGCCTAAAAAATGGCCAGACTGTTATTAATTCCCATGCTAAAGATCCTTGGATGATAAATCGTGCATGTAGTTTGTTAGTGAAGTGCTGTTGCATGAGAACTCTTAAGTCAGACATTGGAAGTTTTCAGCGTGTTTTACTCTCTAGCCTTGTGATTTTTCCAAATACTAAGACTTTAACACACCCAAAAAAACCACACAAACCTTTAAACACTCAAATAGCCAGTTACCAGCTGCACAGGGAACCAATTCTATATTCTATTACCTTCAGGCACTCCTTCGGGAAGGCAGAACGCTTTTGTGTTAACTGGAATCTGGTGAAGCCTGGAAGGCCTCCGGCACGGTGAAGTTCTGACAATGGAGCAGACTTCTTGTCTGCCACACAGAGGCTGAAAAGATTAATGACATTGCATTCACACAACTATCGCCACTGAAGAAATATTCTCCTAGCTTTCTTCTACGGAAATTAGAGATGACATGCTGATTTCAAGGGATTTCATTAGAAAACATTTAAGACTACTTGTATACACTTAATATGCTAGCGGAAAGGGTGATAGAAAGCTTCAAAGCTTAAACATTTTCTTCAGCTGTTTGTAAAACTGCAAGGCTTTAATATATAATACATTACATACTAGCATGCCAAAACTGGATTTAAAGAGTGCAATAAAATTAGAACCTGAAAAATATTCTTTTCTTCTGGACTTTGAGGAATAATTTCTTTTTCTGAGCTCAGAGATGCAGGAACAATTTCTTCTGAATTTACATATGGACCTGTGGTATTCAGGAACAGGTCTTCCCCAGGTGAGGCTTTGCACACTGGTGACAAGCTAAGCTAAAGCTCCGTCAAAATACAAAACATATAGCAATAACTGCCCGATTAAATAATAGACAACAATTCAAATTGGCCAACACTTGTTGGCTCATGCAAAAGGTGTTCTATTGCTTCAAAAACATGATTTAGGACTCCAGTGATTCCTGTGTTCAGCCTCGAACAAGACCCTGATGTTCTCTATTTGTTAATGTAGTATCCATAAGCTCAAGTATGGGTGCAATAACACCAGGAAAGCCCAGTATGTGTTCCTGCCAAATAATCTGGTGCAAAATTAAGCAGTCTTTTTATTGTAAACATTTCCCTTTTTCTAAAAAAAAATTACAATTTGCTGATTTGGGAGCTATGGCATGGAAGCAACAGAGACGTCACTTCTATTCCTGCAGAGAGAAGTGGTAGTACTATACTAGCTTTACTAACAAAGAATTCAAACTGGCATTTAAATACCGAGTTTGTTTCTATCAAAGGGGTAATGCAAATGAGGCTACTAGGTGCTGGTTTTACATCAGAAGATGTTGCAAAAATACAAACCAGACACCTAGGTTTTTTGTTGTAGTTTTTTAACTGTCCAACTGATTGAATGTAACGTGTAGTTTGTTGTGCAACTTGTATTGTAGCATAAGTACAGCCAGAACTGGACTGTGCCATGAAGAACAATTTGTTTGGTTTTAATCATTAAAAAGAAGTATCAGGATAGACACTCACATCTAGCTCTGAAGGCTGAGCATAACCAAGATTTTTTAGGGCTTTGTTTTTCTCCATGATCAGCATGGTGGAACTCATTTGCTAAACAAAAACAGAGAAGAATTCAGTATCAGTTTCCAGTTCTTTGCTGTTTATTATTAGTCCTACCATATTCCCCGGCACACAATACTATTTAGAACAATTCCATTTAGCATTACTAATAGTTCTTAGGGTTTAACTACCGAATTCCTATCACTCATTTTTTTTTTTTTTTAATCTTATGCTCTCTAAAATTAAGACAAAGAATCAGTTTACTGCAGCACAGAACACGCACATTTCAGGTCCCCTTTGCAACTAGGGGATAAAGCACTTCCTACCACTTCTTATATTTAATTGTAACTTTTGTCACGATTCAAAACTCTCACTTCAATTTTACGCCTTTACTCATCAGCGGGGCACAACAGGACTACTTACCACCACAGCGTCTGTCCGTTTGGATGGCAGTACTTCGGCTGTCAACCCCACTGATTTGGCTGAAGTGTTTCCTGCAGCGTCGAGCCGACTGAATGACGATGCACCTTCTTCTAATGTATTAGAATTTTTTTCTTTATTCTTACACTTTATCCTTTTGGGTTTAGCAGTTTGGTTGTCAGGCTAAAGGGTGAAACAATTACATTTGGTGTTATAAAGTGATCCTCTATAGCGTGGTAAGCACTAACGAAGAGTCCCACTGCCATACTCGAGCTCTACACAACCAATTCGGTACCGCTGACACAGTCAGTCTGAAAAACAGTGAGCTTAGGGGGCACCCGTGACTATTACTGCTATCCAGCGGTAGAGGCAACCTACATCTGCACTCTCTGCCATTGTCTGCAGGCACCTCTTTCAAGGGAACTACTACACTTCCAGGTGGAGTCTTCCACCTCTACAAGGAAGGAGCAAGTCATTTATGTTACAACCTGGCTAATTTATTAAGAATCTTTCACCTTTCTTTCCGGTCCTAACGGTGAGGAACAGCGCATACCCGTTTTTAGGTCTGGAGTTCTCTCTCTTGCAGCTGTAATTTTACAGACTTTTTTTCCTGTGACAAATTTCCAACAAATTAATTAACTTTCAGACAAAGGCCACTGCTACTCTCCAACCCAGGTCCTACAGGATGGTTTTCACAGAGGGATCATTCCAAAGCCACCCATGTAAACACACTTCCTCCCTTCAACTTAACCCTCACCTCCCTCTCCCCGCCAACAGGGCTGCTTTACTCCTCTCCCTTTCCTTGAGGAAACAAGGTTGCTTATTAATCTTATGTTCACCTGGCTATTTTCTGCTAGATGCACATACTGTGGGAGCAGAGGAATTGCATAATCACAGCAGTCTTTGCCAGTGGCAACTTCTGCTGCTATTACAGTCCAAATTAAGCAGGGGAAAATTATGTGGCACCTGGGCCATAGCCAGAATTGCATCAGTCACAGTTCAGAACTGTAGTTACATGAGGGACTCCCAACAGTATTTGTGAAGCTGATATGAACTAAGTTCAAGTAAGGAGCATGACACAATCAGTTCTGTTCCTGGATAAGTTAAATAAGAAATGCTAATTTTCATTGAGCATCACAAGTGATTAAATGGAAAAATGCAGGGTTTGGGTTTTTTTTGTTCTTCTCCTAACACGTTAATTAGAACCAAGTCTTATTTAGAGGGAAGATTTTCAATTCACACTCTCTTTTTTAGACACAATTGAGCTTAGCTTGTGCGAGGGGGACAAATGACCCAGTGGAAGCCTGGTTCTGATATTCTGCCATCATTTGAGCTTGGGTAGAACATTCTGTTGTCTCACTGGTAGTACAACTGCTTCAGGTCATGTTTTACCTGCCAGAGTAGTTGAAACACTTAATACTGAAGAACCATAATGGCAATTTGATGGTCTCTTTCTAGGAGAGGAGGAACAAAAAGTGAAAAACTATTCCGAATGAATGTTAACATTAAAAAAACCCAATGTTTAAGGAAATCATAGGAAAACATAGACTGAGTGAAAAGGGATAAAGCTTATTTTTAAAAATATTGTTACTGAGATACTTCATCACACTTTACATTTAGATAGTTTATCACCAAGTCACACAGCTTATTCTGAAGATCCTTGCAATTTAAGACTCACAGACGACATTCACTAAAGTACTCAGCACTGAAGCATACCAAGACAGAATATATTTAAGGAGGATGCAGGGGAAAATTAGGTTCACAAGAAAATTCAGACTGAATTGCGTAGAGATCTGTAACACTGTAAGAATGGTATAAATGAGTTATGAATGGAAACGTCTGCATGTAGGCCTGGAAACAGCAGCACAAGGGTTAAAAGAAAGGCTACTGTTCCTAGAAAAACACTCAAGTTACTCAGATTTTTATGTCGGGACCCGAAGGCGGCACTGTGACAAGGCCAAGTACAGAAGATGCAGTGAAGAGCCTGCATTGTGATAAAACCACAACACAGATGACTTGTCAACAGAAAACCTGGCATCCTAACAATAGGACGGTGGCAAGAGGGTTCCGGCATATCGCATACACCATTCTGCTTCCTGGTAGACACGTATTCCAAATAAGAACAAGACTGACAATGGGCAGCAGCCTGGCCCAAGATTTATGAAGGCTGAAGTCAGCAAGATTCTGAAGCAAAGGAGTGCCCCATGTAAGCTGATGATTCCAAAAGAACGTAAAAGATCTGCCCAAAACCTAATTACGTCCTTGGTGAGCACAGAATGCCAGAGACTTAACGAGGACTTGACAACAGGTGCCCCTCATACTCTGTACTGCACAGGCAATCCTGGCCAGACCACCTGGGCACACACATCTTGCTGCCGGGGACTGAATGAAATCTGACAGAATAAGTGCAATCAGATAAAGCAATTTATTTAGGGAGCTTGTAAATATGTGTCACCTTCCCCTTCCATAAAATCCTTCACTGAGTTTTCTTACATTGATTTCCCTACAGCTGCAAGACCAAAACAGAAGTCTATAAGGCAAACTCTTACCTGACTTAATGCACCAGTTTCAAAGCTAGTGAGGACACAGGTAGCTGAAACTCAACAGAAGTGTTTGCAGGATCAGAGGCTTATTCATACTGGCCTTTCTTTTAAATATAATTCAAAAGAGAAAAACCTGAACATCTAGGTGCATCAAAGAGTCTGCTTTGCAGATTACCTTCTAGTGTATTGGTCTTGAAAGTCCTCCAGTACAGGTTCTAAAAAACATAAAAGTTAAAGTTTAAAAGAAAAAGCTAAGCAGACCAGACAACGTTTTAGTGCACACTAAATTATAAAACAAAATACTAGAAGCAAACACAGACCACTAACAGATTATGCAGACATGTCTTAACTGAAATGATCATTACATATTTTATACAGGTTCCCTGCCCTAGAGTAAAATTTGTTTATGTATATATTCTTAAGTATTGTAGAAACAAATTACCTAATATGGCTGAAAGATCTGAGATCTGTGGTATCTTATCTATGGTCACTGCTTTGCTGGAGTCCAGGAGAGTGGAGTTCTTGTACTTGCCAGAGTCCTCAGAGTAAAAATTACTTCTTTCTGGACATAAAAGGTACAAGTGAAAGCTTCTTATGCTGAAATTCATTAAGTTTGTGACCAGACTGAAAGCAATCACATTGGCAAGACAGGAATTTTAAAGCAAAGGGAGCATTGTCTCGGCTGAAACAGCTGCAGAAAAGTTTGCAAGGAATTTGACTCAAGGCAGATTTGTTGGTCATCCCCAATAAACAGGCTGCGTCAACAGTGAATACTTTTAAGTTTACAGTATGGTTCAAATTACACCAGGACCTGATTCACTCTGGACTGGAGAACCAGATATACAGATCCCATGTTAAGCACAGGTTGGCTTATAGCAAAGATATGACCTGGTGAGTCACACCAAGAGAGGCCACTAGTCTTTTTATTATAGATAGTCCCCCCACATTTTCGACATCAAATAAAGCTCAAAAAACCAGAAGTCTCACCTGAACCGTCATCTCTGAATGTTTCAGGGGATGGGCAACTGTTCAGGCTGTCACTAGCACCTGTGTTATAATCTGCAGTTGAATCTACATCTAAACACTCTAGGAGAAAGGTTGAAACACCTGTGGGAAGAGTCATTCCTGTACCTAGAGAAAGAGGCAAAAAAAGGCGGCTACCAAAAAAAAAAAGTATCATTTTGTACAAACCATCAGGATTTCCTTATCTAAGTTTCTTTCCTGTGATGACCTAAATATAGTCAAGTCAGTATCTTATACTGATTCATAATAGAGTTAAACAAACAAATAAACAAAGGGCATCCTGAAGCCCAAATTACACTACCACAAGCTAACAGAAGACACTGTCCTTGCCCAAGGCTTCACTAGAAGTACTTGAAGAATTTAGCCTCTGGTAAAGTAATTCTTAGGCAGGTTTGTTTTCAGAAGGACAAACTATTTGGGCACAAGCTTTTAAAAATGCAGGTTTGAGTAAACTGAAGAACTCATGTCAACAACTAGTTCTGTCAATGATAAAACCACAATCAGGTGGTTTTCAACAGGCTGGGCTCAAGACCATCTCAGGTCTTGTAGGTCTCCTATCCTGTTTGTGCTGCCTACAATAAATTCATCTGAACCAAGCCACATGCTGGAATAAGAGGCAGAAGTCAGGCAGTCAGAACCAGTACAAGAACAGCACACCAGTACTTTTATAGAACTATCATTAAAATCATACAATTAATTTTACATTTAGTTTTATACAGATATAAAAATATGTTTAATAATATAACGTTATATATAATTGCCATTATACTCACTTGAAGTCACTTCAGTATTTTTCAATCTTTCTTTACTATCAAAGTTGATTATCGGGGATTCCTAAAATTAAATGACCAATACAAACAACTTGAGAAAACTCGATGTAGTCAAAGAAATGCAGTTAAATTTATTCCTACGTTAGCAGATGCTCAGAAACTTACTGTCTGGTACTTCACCACCTAAACTTGCTATTCACAGTGTAATTTGTACTAAGGTTTTTCAAGCATCATTAACAAATCTGCAATCTGACTTATAGTTCTAAAATTTGTAATGAATGCCCAAGCATTTGATCTTACAATCCTTGCTGGATGAGACTTCCAGTGAAGACATACTGACATCAACCAAAGTTATGCATAAGACAGCAGTGGAGTAATGAATTTTCCTGTCTTTTGATTTTTTTTAATTTTTTTTTTAGAGGCCCAATTCATGCTGCTCACTTTCAGAATGCTAGACCATTTCTATAAATATAAACAACTACGTTGTGTATGTAGTATATCCTACAAAACTAAGCATTTGCAGGAAATGTAAATAATTGGTGGACTCTAAATAAGAGCTAACATTTTGAAGAAAAATAGTTTTATACCAGTATCAGTCAAGCCCTTTGCCATAGCAGAGTTCAGTTCAAACACACCTGGTGAACTATGTTCTTGCCATTGCAGCATTAATTGTCCTGTAACACTTTTGCTCAGTCATCGCAAAATACTTTGTTCATTTGCACTAATACGAGGAAGAGCGCAACAGCAACTTGCCAAAGGTCTGGAGTCTGAACTAGAAGTAAGCAATTCTCTGGAATCACACTCTAATGAGATATCTGCCACACAACACAATTGCTACGGCCTTTCCTCGTTAAGGATAATTAGTATTGATGTTTTCCCATGCTACCAATAGCTCCAACAGCTTTTATTCTGGACAAAGACACCGGAAATAGTCACCAAACTACAGGACCAAGTTCAGCCTGAAAAATGCGTGTGCACACATACATAACTCACGAGAAAGTCTACCTGATTAGAAAAAGAATTTAAGATGCCACATTTCTTTGATTTAGCCTCCATGAATTACTAGTAGATAAAGAGCAAGACAGCATTCTCACCTTCGGCAGTACAGTGCTTTCTTCTATTTTCTCTTCATTTTTTTCAAAGTCTGTTGCTTCTTTGGCATTCACCTGATTGCTGCAGTTGAAGAACAGAGCTAAGCTCAATACACAGAGCTACACTGTTCTAGAGGAAGGCAACAGAACCTACAAAATGTCTACAAGGTGCCAACAAATAGCCTGACAAACATCAGTTTACTGAGAATTCAGACTGCGTATCCCCAAGAGACATCTCATGCAGGCAAAACAATATATATGATTTAGCTAGCATTAAGAGTGGTGTATTTGAATGAATTCTAACAGACCTTTGGTGGGATGACTGGCTCGCTTTGGTCACGTCAAGATCTTCTTTAATTTTTGGTAGGACTTTCACACTGGACTTGCCCTTCAGGCCTAGGGAAGAACAAGTATTCAGTTGAGTGATTTTAGTTTTAATATTAGACTTTTTATGATTATTTCTAATAGGGCATCTTTAGCTGTTCCCCCTCTTCCATGCCCATAACAATTTTTGACACTATTATCACAAACATTGTAACGTCTGAATTTGCTTTATTATTTTTACTCAAGCTTTTTACCATCAGTATATCAACAATACAAAAAAAATAGCAGACTTCAAGAAATACTTCAGGTGGTTTAGAAACCTCTTGATTAAAAAAGAAAAAGCCACTCTGGAAGTGACCTTTACTCTACTTATGTTCAAAGCAGGTTGAGTCTAAATCAGTTTTAAATGGAGTTTATTAGGAGTATCATAAGAATTTCTACATAAACTGGTCCTCACTGTATATAATCACAAAGGCCATGATGACAAAAATACTTAGGAACCACCAAATTTCAGAGACACACTTTCTTCCCCTAAAACCAATTTTATAAAACGTTTAGCTTTGTGCTTTATTTTCCGTAGCCAGGAAAAACTCTAGAAAGCCAAACTTTCTAGAGTTACATTTTTATGACAGCCAGAAAAGAGCATCCATCCCCACACTAAGAAGTGATCTGAAGTACCACATCCCCCAGCACTGCACAGAACCCTTCAGCTGAAACTCCCTGAGAGTTCAGGACAGGACAATGTAGGAGCAGGACTCAACCCAGGACTCATCACTTTCCCTCTTTCTTCCATGTATATATAAGGATGAAAAGCAAACAGACCTCAAGGCTGCTAGTGGCACTCAGTCAGGTACGCAACAGTACTAAACACCAACGAGAACACAGAAAATAATGTTTATTGTACCCCGTAACAGTAATTTCAAGTCTTACCTTTAAACTACCAAGACCAGTGTGGGACCAAACCCCCCTCCACTGCTCTTCCCCATTTATTTTAGCAAGTTACACTATTACTGTCAGCCTTTACTTGAATCCTGTACCTTCCCCTCAAACCGCATTTTTTTCTTTAAGATCTCAAATTGTTAACTCAAGATCTGCTAAATTGTATTCAACGAGGCTGTTCCTTTAGAGGAGTAATTTTAAGCAATTTTTTTAAGCACCCTCTCAAAGGTGGGCAAGGGGTTTGTCGTGCCATTTCTAAAGGAAATTATTAGATGGAGGGGGAGGGAAGGTACAAACGGAAAACCCTTTTTTGTTATGAACTAACAGCTGAAACAGAGGAAAAGGTCCTGTTTGCAGATGAGCTGCCTGCTTTCTCCACGCACTCAGGGACATGGGTAGGAAGAAACCGCCTCCCAACCCCGCAGAGGACCGGCCCGGCTGGACACCAAGGGTGAGACCCGCTGCGACACGGCTGGGGGACACCGAGCAGACCACTATCGACAAGAGCCCTTCGGAGGGTGCCTTAACCTGACCGGCATCCCCACCCACTCCTCAAATCGCCGTGAAAAGACAAGTACTGGGCGAAGCGCAGCACAGGGCCCTCTCCCCCCGCCCGCCTTCGCCCCCGGCCCCGCCGGTGCGACTCGGCCTCCCGACACCGCCCGGCCCCCGCCGCCCTTCACCCCCGCACCGCGGGGCCAGGCGACCGCCGGCGGCGGCCGGAGGAAAAGCGCTTACTGCCGGGCTCCGGCCCGCGGGGGCCCGCGCTCCCGAAGAGGCGCCGCCGGCACGGCTGGGAGGCGCCGGCCCGGCTGCCGGCTCTGCCCGGGGGAGCGGCCGCCCCCGGCAGCGGGGACAAGCGGCGCTTCTTCCGCGGTGCCTTTCCGCCCCCGGAAGCGCTCTGCCGGCGGCACCGCTCCATCTCGGGCCGCGTCCCCCTCAGCAGCCCCTCAGAGACGGGGCAGACAGGCGGGGGCCGAGCCCGGGCTGCGCTCGGGGGCCAACAACCGCCCCCCGCCCTTGGGCCGGCGCAGGGGGCGCCCCCACGCCTCCAGCCCGCATGCGCGGCGGCACCCCCGGCCGGCAGCAGGCGGCGCTACCGCCCCGCGGCGCCAGGCGGGCGCGGCGGGCCGGAGGCGGGCGCGGGAGCGCGGGTCCTGCTGTGGCTGCGTTCGGCCCGGCCCGGTGCCCTGCGGCCCTGCGTGAGGGGGAAATCGTGTCCCCGCAGGCAGCCGCCGCTGGGCCGGGAAGGTGGTGGGCCCGCGCCCCACTGCGGGGTTGCCCGCCGACGGGCGGCTCCCTGGGGGGAGGCAGCGCAGCTGTAAGAGGCGGAGGAAGGGGGAGTTGCTTTTTCCTGGGCGCGTTATCAGTACGCGTCTGGCCTGAGGAGTTTTGTGCTGAACGAGTGTAAATTAACGCTGGTGGCGGTTGCTGAACCTGGCGGAGAGAAACGGAGAGGGAGGGGGGAGCGGTCTCCCGGGCCCAGGGCCCTGGGGCGGGCCGGGGCAGAGGAACCTGGAAGGTGATGGCAGCGGCCTCAGGGACGGCAGTTTCCCCTCAACCAAACGCCAGGCACGGGTTTCTGGTGCAAGATGGAAGTTTATCATTGCCCATGAGTAATCCTGCCTGGTCCCGCTCCTGTCCGCCTGCTGCTGGCATGTGCAGGGCGTGTGCTGGGTGCTGCTGCTCCCCTTCACTGGTTTGGGCTAATAAATACACGGATCTGGTTTTATAATACTGCATCTTGCAATTGAGATTGTGTACGCGATGTTCCTTTTGCTGATCAGGCCCCGTGTTTCAGCTTAAGTGTATAGAGCAGAGGAATCTCATTGCTTCGCTGACATGAAAAATGGAGCTAACGCTTTGGCGTTACTGGATTTCCAAGTGAAGGGAGAGATGCAAGTGCATGCAAAAACTGGAATAGAGACTGAACGCTTTTAAAGTTTATTGTTTTAGACACATAGTCTGAAAAAATACTATGCATTCCCAATTGTCAATTCATATTAAACAAGCATATACATTTGGTTATATTATTACTGATCTAAAATAAAAAATGAAACCATTACAGAAAGACTGCTGCATCTTCAGAGAACTTTGCAACAACTTTTTCATAGAAGATTGCTAAAATCAATCTCAGGTTCCATTATTCCTTTGGTCGTTATTTTATTTTACAGATTTTTTTTACAACACGTTTAATATAGGCACGCATTCTGAATGACTTCATACTGATTATGAGGACAGAGTGCTGGAGTAACAACAGATTTTAGAAAAGAGCTTTTATTGTATGTCAGTCCACGAGAAAATCTTATGAGCAGTTTTGAGAAATGTGACAATTTAATTCTTTACAAAAGTTCCCATAGATGACTTTTTGATATACATGCTAATATACCAAAACTGAAAAATCTTTAATTACAGTTAAGTTGGGTTTTTTTACACAAATGTGTATGTTATATTTTAACCCCTTCACTTTCAGTTGAAAATAGAATGGGCAACGCTCACGGAAATGCCTCATTCGTTCACGGCTTGTACTTTGCTAAAATACGTAACAAAAAGCTAAAATGAAGTGAAGGGCTTAAAGGGGCTCTAGATGCCTCAGAAAACATTTTATTTTGGAACAATTCCAGGGATCTAAAACTGTTTCCCTCTCAGACTACAAGCATCCAGATTTTTCCTCCAAAAAGAACAGCCTCAGCTTCATCATTTAACAGGAGTTAAAGATGGTGTAGAAACCAGAGAATGTGCAAAGTACTGAAGAATGTTAATTCCAAGAAGAAACAAAGATTAATTCTGATATTTTTTTTTTCCCCACAGACAAAACTGAAGTGGGCTACAGATACAATGAGTACGGAGATAGAATTGCCTCTAAATAAAATGCTTTTCCAAATTTTCTGTAAGGCATCGAGAGGTCTTTAAGTAATCTGTTACCATGCAAAAATAGTATATTCTTTCCCAGTTTACATTCATCTTGTAGCAGTTTATTTACACATAGATCACCAGTTTGTGCTTTTAACACATGGAAAATAATAATAAAAAAAAAAGAGTAGTTAATGTGTTTCATTCCAGAAGGTTAAGTCAGATTATTTTCTGTTATATGCAAGAATTTCATATTCATGGCAAAAATGACACTGGACTTTACTGATGCCGATGTATACTAAAAGTGAGGACAGATAGCAAAATAGTGCTTTTATCAATAAACAACTCACCGTCTCTCTCTCTCACCTGATGTGTATCAACCATTTTAACCTGCCAATGTGCCTTTCAGGACAGAATAGTGCTCTGTATTTCCTGCCAATGTGGGGTTAAGACGGTCCGGTCCGGTTTCTGCTCACACTTGTGTGTGTCTTTGACCACTTCTGTGGCAGAAGGGTATTTTCTCTGTGTAATATATTGAGCAAAGAACATACAAAATACATAACTAAGCAATATTGTCTTCCTGGAACAATGTATTTTATTCTGCTGTTTATAAATGAGCACTGGAGACAGTCTTCCAGTGATTTCACAGGCATAGCACCAGGCCCAGGAAGAACCTCCCATATTTAAAATGTCCACGAACACAGTACCTCGGCGTGCAGCACCCTGACTGCAGCCCAAGCCTTTGGGGGAGAGGGTACAAAGCTGCTTTGTCTCGCTTGGCTGCTCAAGGCGATGGTGCTTTTGCGACACCGAGTAACAGCCCCGACTCCGACGACGCACCCATCCCACCTGCAATGGCAGACGACAGCTGTGCTCGTTTCAGTGGGCTTGCTGTCTTTTTTCATTCACTGATTGCGGAACGAACCCCCAGATGACAGCGGTTAGTTAAAACCACTCGTCCTGAAGCCATCAAGAATAGGGCTGTTTACAGAGCAGGGTGACTTGCATTGCCACTTATGCAACGGCACTTGAGTCTCAACTCTTTCAAGAAGATGAATATTAAAAATTAATTTTGTAATTAGTTATCTTGAGAAAAAAAACCAAACTGGTTATTAGACAGCCCTGGGGATTTTTCCTTGGCGGTCACAAGAAGTATTTCAGTGTAAAAAAGCTCAATGCAAAATAAATATTCCTGGAATTTGAAGAGAACCATGTTTGTGCCGAGCTCATGCATTACGCATGTGTTCTTTTCAAGTTTTAATCTCTTACAACAGTGTTATGATTATGGCGAGAGAGTGACCTGCAGAGGAAGATCTGATCACACAAGGAAATACTAAAGAGAGCTTTTAGTTTACTTATACAGCTTTTCACAAGTTCTGAAAGTATTCATGCTTTCAGTGCAACAACACAATTTCTCCCAAGTTTTGCATCATCCTGGTATTTTTTCTTTCTTATTCGTATGGTGTTCAGATCTTTGGCTCTAGTGCATCTGACATTTTGCATCAAATACCAAAAGAAGAATACAGATATATTATTCAGCATTAGATACGCAAAAATAACAGCCATCTAAGCTGTAAATAAATTCATATTAGGATCTTCTATACTTACACAAAGTCAGAGTTTAGTCATCTAGAAAAGTCTGGTAAACTGATATCATCTTAGGAGAAAAGTAAATTCATGGGGTAGAAAAAGCTCGGTGGAAAATAGCATTTTTGTACTTACTTAGATGACTAGTTATTTTTTTTACTTTAAAAGTATGTCACATTAAAACAGGAAATTGTACTGAGCCTAATTCTTCATTGCTTTGAAGCATGCATATGTCATGACTGTCTTTTGGCTGATACAAAAAGGAGATGAACTAGACTCCACAGAGATGAAAATCCTTTATGACTTGATCTAAAGAGCCAGATTTTATACAGTAATTCCTATCCTCTGTAGATGTGGCAGACGCAAATTCCCCAGGGATGCTGTTGCTGCGTACATTGGTGAAAAACGAGTGTACAATACCATCAGATCACAGCAGCAGTATTTCTTGTTTGCTTCGGACTGATATGAGTCATTGCACTGGAATCAAATGACGAATCAGGCGCAAAAAGGGATTCAGACAAATCCTTCCACATTTGATAAATCAAATCGCTATGTTCTTTATATGAGTGATTATGTTAGCTGACACAGTCTCCTTCGTATCATTTTGTTCTGAAATTACTGCAATAAATCAGTCTTCGTGTAACACCAACTCATTAATTCAATTTATTTCATTTTGAAGCATGCAATGGAATTTCAGAAGGAAAATAAGAGATCATTTAGATTAAAAATTTAAACTTTTTGCTTCAGAAGTCTACAGTGGATTCCAGTTTAAGAGAGAAAATAAGTGTGCTTTCACTGTCCTAGCAAAGAAGATCTAGCAGGCACAGCTCAATGCTAGTATGCACTGGTGCGACAAACAGCAGCTATTAAAATACACACACGTATTTAGGACGCTGTTCAGCAGAAGGAAGCCACCGACAGTCCAAGTATTCAAGCAACTTGACGTTACAGTTTTCTCATCGTTTTGTACCGTGCTTTTTGTCAGGAGAGAGCTCTGGAGTCTGTTCCTGTTCCACACAGGGCTGATCCCCTCTCTAACGCCTGCAGCTGGTTGTGGAATCTAAGGTTTCATCCAGACTACTTGCTGTTTATTCCAGAGAGGCCGCTGGAAGTGAAGCCAGTGGGAACTGAGGCTTCCAGACGTCTGAGCGTAGAGGTGTTTTCCTAGCAGGCCTTTCTGCAACCACATCCAATGTTTTACCGTACCAGGACACCTTACAAGAGCGCTGGCTAACACAGCCTTTCGCCCGTCCCTGGGGCCTTTTGGAGCAGCATTTCTTCCTCTTCCACGGCCAGCCGAAGGACGCCCTCCACTGCTGCATCTCAGGCTGGCCTTTCTCCCAGACCGATTTGTTTTGCTAAGCCCCGTTCAGAACCGCAGCTTATACCTTGTGCTCCCTTTCTTTAGCACTGTTTCTGAAAAGGAGTTAGTCCAACTGGACTACACAGTATTAGCAGCATGTAAAGTAATAAATGAGGGACCGGGAGCATATGGGTTAACGTGAACTCCCACGGAAAGCCGCCACAGAGCCAGCCATGCTTTTGCAACCTTCTCAGTTTGAGTAGTTGAGATGTCCATGAGTGTTCTGTGGTGAAGGAGGCCCTAATGCAAAACCAGCATGCCATGTATAAATTGAGTTCGGATGAAAAGGAAGTAGAGGGAATTCTATCCTAACGCTTCCTAACCTGTTCCTGTAATTTCAAGGTAATATTAATCCCTTAGATGTAACATACTAATACGTCTATGAAGTACAAATAGCAGGAGATTCATTCCTGTTTCTATTAGTTGGTTGTTAGTTAGGTCATTAGTGGTTAAATCAAGTCAGTGTAATTTATGTCCTGGAAAATATAAAAACTATCACTTAATATATAAACCAATATCCAGCTTGAAGTTCCAGATCAGGGAAAATAGACTTTCACCATCAATCACTGATTGTTTGAGGTAGACCACATTATTGAATTATCCACAATTTTAGTTTCTAATGTACTGGGTTATATACAATCAAATATCAACAGACATACCTGAAACTTTCCCTATTTTAATTAGAAATGTTTGGAGTTATTAATAAGGTAAGCTTCCATAATTTACTTGGTCATAGATTGAAATTTCTGTATATTTTGTGGCAATTTAGCGTAATTCTTAGTAGTACCCTACTGTGTACATAGAGTAAAAAATAAATCGTATCACACCTGATGGAAAAAAGGAGGAAAATTATGGTTAGTGGTGAAATCCTAGAACAATGCAAGGCTCAAATATAAGATTCAGATGCTTAACCATTTCAGCTGTGTCATTCTGGCTCTGTACTTTTGAGTGTTACTCTAATATTGCTACGAAGTCCGTTATTCAGAAGACTCTTCCCGTGGTTTCAGATGGAGATGCTTGAATACAGCTCTTCTATTTGTTTTTTGAAGTAATCTCTTAGTTCTGGTCTCTTAGCCTTTAATGTTGGTGTCAACAAACCGTTTTGTACTGAGAACATATCAGAGTGAATGTAAATGGCTTTGACCTAAAATAAAAAAAGGGATCTATTTATAGCAAAAATTACAGGCATCGCACTGAATAAGCGTAGCTTCTTACGCCACCCTTGCTGTGTTACCTCTGGCTGTGCCTGGAGCCCAGGGGACCCTGCCGCCGGGTCCCCAGGATTTTCCTCACCTGCCCAAGTTTTCCAAGGTGCCACTACATCCCCCCCCTCCAGCTCCCCGCTCTCCTGCTTGTTTTCCCGTGTCCGCGCTGACCCGACAGCCAGGCAGCGCAGAAGGGATCTGTCCGAGAGAAGGAGCACATAAACCTCTTTTCCGTATGAAACCAAGGCCAAAACACAGCGAGGCAGAGCGCAAGGGACAGTGTCACCATATGTGATATGGTAACTGCGGCGTTTCACACAGTTGAAAGACCGGGAAAGGGAGGGGAAGGGAGGGAGGGCAGGGAGTCATGCTGAGAAACATCGTCTTAACCAAACTGCAAAAGAAAGTAAGCAGCACTAATTCAGTCTCGCAAAATTATCACGAAGCTTTGCAGGTACAAAGAACGTACGTGATGATCATCTTTAAAGAAGAATTGATGGTGTTTTACTAGCTAATTAAAATGATATAAAATCATTCAGCCTAGGCAAACAGGATTTTACAAGGCTGCCCTTGTTAGCGGCGGTGCCTCTGAGCACAGCGGGGAGCCTGGCAGCGCAGATGGGAGCGAGCTTTTCCTTCCAGTGCTTTTATGGGAGTGCTGGTGTGGGAGAAAGCAGAAAACTGCTGCGTGACTGGTCATAGTCCACCGATTTAAGACAAAATTCCCCAGCCATCTGCTGCTTTCGTGATTCCCCAAACCAGACTGGTTTGCATTTTGTTAGACTGGGAGTTGCAGGAATGTAGACTGAGAATCAATTTTTAAATGCCCATTAGAGATATGATTCATTTTTCCCCTGTAAGCATTGTGGTCCAGTTCCTCCCCCAGTGATGTCCTTCACAAAAATCAGTGTTCGTGCTGTTAATGCTCCCCTCGCTTGCTGCACGGGCTTTCAGAGCCTGCACCCTGGAAGCTGGTGGATACAGAAGCCAGAGTTGTCAGTTCCGAGCCAGAGGTCCAAGCTCAGGCCTCTGGCGCTGCAGACAGGGACGGAGATGATGAAGAGTGGCTCTTCCATATAAAGGGGGTCCCATCCCACCAGAGCACTAGTCGTAATATCTGGCTCAAAGCTCGGTTTTAAGATTACGTATGGCAACAGAGATGTTAATTTTGAAGCCCTTTAGTCTTGAAATGCGAAACGTTTCTTCTTAACTTTTAGAAAGATGGCAAGGCTTGCCTCCCTGCTTTATCGTTTATTAATTGCAAGCTGCTGGTAGAGTAGATTACTTGAGGATATTTCATACTGTGAAGACTGTGGCAGAAGCACACCAGACTTATTACCACAGATCATTATCTGCATTACAAACCGTGCTTTATATTGAGTTTCATTTTTAAATTAATTTCTTTTTACTGTCATTTCATTTGCATATGTAACTGAGAAATGAAGAACAACAAGTTTATGTTTAATGGTGCTTCTGCTGCACTCAGATATGGTGAACTACTCATTAGAATTACCACCCAGAACAGTCTAAAAAAAAGCAAAAAGGCCCCTGCTAATTATATGTAATGATTAAGATGTTCATTATTTTAACAGAAATAAGCATTTAGACATTTTAAAATGTGGTGGATTTTTTTTTTTTACTGTGTTTTTAATGCTATGTAATCCATGGTTGATTTCAGATCTCTCCTTCTGAAGTGTTTGTAGCTCTGTTGCAGAAATATTTACACAAGCACCAGAAGAGAATTAGTACACAGGCTGAAAATAAATAAACCAGCAGCATTTCCTAGGTCAGTTATAAGGATGGTAATTAGTGACCCAGTTTCTTAACAGTGCTTTCCAGTGGCAGAAGAATCAAGAGTCCTACAGATATTTATCTTGAGCCCTGGTTGTCAGACTGGAGAGATTATCCATGTCCTTGGACTAGGTTTTTACCTCTGCACCCAAAATTTTCACTAAATTGAATTCAAATTTCAAGCATGAGTGGAAGGCAGAATCACAGCATATATATTTTTCAAAGGACCAAATACAACTTGCCAGCAATAAAGCTCTCTCTCAGAAAACATTGTGTGCAGCTGCAACAAGGATATGCACTAACAGAAAAATGCTGACAAATCCCCATTCCATACAAATGGACAAATTGCCTGTCTGACCATGCTGAATAATGTATTAATTGTTTCACTTTACCTGCTCAAAGGAATGAAGTCCACTCTCCTTACCTAACCGTACCATGTCTTCCATTATCGCTTGCTGCAGTTCCTGGGTTAAAACACATAAATTCCTCATGAAATATCAGAGTCAGCCATACGTGCAGTTAATGTCATTGTTCATCAAGAAAACATGTTTCTGAGTAAGGTTCAAGTGCCTTATTGATAGTTAATACATAATTAGCAAATATTCTATTAAAGAAATGTACAAACATTAAACTTAATTGCGGCGATGTTAACTGTTCCCTCAGTATGAAAAGTAAGGTTATATTTTCAAACATATATGGTATAGATGCTTAAATTTGCAATCCTTCAACCATTTGCCAGACTCAGATGCAAAATCATTTCCCACAGACACCAGTGGGATGCCCCACTGGCATCAGTGTTTGTTGATGTGATCCAACTCAGTTACTCAGGGTTAGAGAGCACGTGTAGATAAGGCTGGGATCCTTATTTAAGATATCTAAACAAACACAACCTCTCCGACTGCCGTCCTGATGTTCTCTGCAAGACAGACCCTTGGTCCCCGCCATGCAGGAGTTTGCAGAGGTCTGGACCGTCAGTCAGCACACATCACTGTATCCGGGTCAACCCTGCTTAATTTTCAGTGAGGAAATAATTCTTGTCACTGGGATTATTAATAATAGACACCTACTCTAACTAGGTTATGCTACAGTGAAAAAATGTACTGCAGACAGAAAGACAAACCTTATTTTTACAGAGTTCTGCATATGTTCCATCAAAGCCTCTTTTCTTTGCCCAGCCCGGCATCACTTCAGAATCAGGCACCACAATTCCCACCAGAAAGGCCTGTAGGTGAAGGAGAAGGAGTGTTGCAGGCAAAGGCTGAATGACATTTAAAGCCCTACATTGAAGTGAATACGTAAGCTGGTTGAATTTGCTATGCGTTTATCACTTCTTGTTTAATTATGTCAATAATTTGCTAACATGTCATAGTGAAGTATATTTTGGTGTCTGTGCCTTTTCCTCAGATGAAATGATTCTCTGTGACCGTTCCTGCATTTGCCAACAATTTTAACACCTTCAGTTGGGTTTGTGTTCTGCTTGGACATTAATTAAATTGCTTACTTTTTCACAGGCATAAGCCAGAGCCGAACGCAGCCTGTATCATTTATACACATGAGGGTCATGGGCCTGTGAGGCTCAGGCAAACTCCGGTGCCAAGGGAAGCCTCAAGTTCGTTGCCAATAAATGTAGAGGGATGAATTGCAATGATTTCAGAAGCTGTATGCGTTCGTATAAATACGTGAATGAATGGGGCAAGATTGGTCAAAATGGGTAGGCAGTGGTTGCGGAGCAGTGATGGCTTTGCCTTCATCTGGCTTACCACAGGCAGAGTGGCAAAGGAGAGCGTTAGAGACCCGAAGGGTGACACTGAAGCAAATTTAAAGGCTTCATCTTTGGCCACAACATCCTCCAAGCTGCTTAGGGTCACACCAGCAGCTCAGCCCCTGCGTGGCTGGCAGCCAGCTCCGGAGCAGGAGGGAGACATCAAGGCAAAAACATGTCATGATCCACTCGCACTTTCGCCTCGTTCATGCCCAGCTCTCTGTCTTCTATTTACAAAGAATAAAGTAAGATTTTCTGAAAACTTAAGTGTTTACCTGCAGGCTGTCTCCATGGACATAGATCTGGGCAACAGGGTCACTGCGGATATAGATATTCTCTATCTTCTCTGGCGCAATATATTCTCCCTGAGCAAGTTTAAATATATGCTTTTTCCGATCAATAATTTTCAGAGTCCCATTCTGTAGGGGGAAAGAAACGAGAGTTCCCAGAGAAGTTATTTAACTGTAGAGACTCCGTAAGCGGTCTGCTTTTAACAGAGCTCTTTAAATCGCCAGAAAATGCTTCATGGGCATACTGAGCTTATTCTGCAAAATATAAACTCAATCCTTTGTAAAGACAGATCTGCTTGGAAATTTAAATTCAGTACTTGAAAATTCCCATGGGATAATACAATTGACCTAAGAACTAAGCAGCTGACCAGTACGCACAGGTAACCATTTCCCGATGTCTCCAGTGTGAAGCCAGCCCTCCTGGTCCAGCGCTTCAGCTGTCTTCTCTTCATCTTTCAGGTAACCTTTGAAAACATTCGGTCCTTTCACACAGATCTGCAAAACAGTCAGAGTTGCTGATAAATTATTTTATTCTTCTGCTGTAAATACTAACAAGCTAAACAGTAAGTCAGTAAAATTGAAGTATTTTAAAGGTTGACTTAACGACTGTGCTCCATGAAACTAAAATATGTTGCCTTATAAAATTACCTATGGATTTTTTTCAAACTAATGGAAGTATGAAGTAGGGAACGCAAAACTGATTTGTTTGAAGTTGGTTTGCATTCAGCTTGCAGGTAAAAAGTTATTTCAGTAAGTTTAATTCCTGTGCAATACAGAAATATCAGCAATGTAGATATCACAGCAATTCAGCTCTTCTTAGCTGAACTAATTAATTCAGTTTTAACTTTGAAAGTGAGCAGGCATGGCATTGGCTGGAAGTACTGCCACAGCCCCTTTTTCATTAATGCTTTGCTGCTCTATTGCTGAATTGGTGTTTTCCTTTCCTGATTGTAACACATCAGCAACTGTGCACCTGACAAAGGTAAAATGCTTCTGTAACTACAGAACTACTTAATACAGTGTTAACTAGTGAGAATTTGATATAAAAATGTGATTTGCTACCTCTCCTTCTCCTTTGGAAGCAAAATAATTCAGCTCTTCCACATCCTTCAATCTGATTAAGTTACAGGGCAAAGGGGCTCCTACATGACCTGGAAATCAAAGTTATCAAGTCACTTGTCATCTCTCCTACAAACAATAATTAGCATTTTATTATTAGTTGCTTGCATAATTGTAGATACATTGGATGTTCTTGCAGGAGCTGTGTCTGTGTGCAGAAATATTTTCCCCATCTAAGGTTTTGCACTATTAAGACGAAATACTCGAACCTCCTACTTGGCTATAAACCCTATTTTCAAACATGTCGACATACAGACCACGTCTCCCTTACCTGTAAGAGACTAAACCCTTTTTTAAGCTTAACTCATTATAAAAACACACAAAGCTCTGGACTCTCATTATTTTAATCACCTGGGAATACCAACTGCAACGATGTTATGCTGAACACGTTTCCCCCCACCCCTACAGTTTCTCCAAAGCTGAAGCAAGGGCAACGTCTCCTGTAGCTGACAAGCACTGCTGGAGCACAACCGTGTCCAAAACAGGCCTGTTTTCCCCAGAAATAGCCGCTTGGAAAAACGGCCTGAGAAGAGGAGTCACAACTCTGCGTCGCAGCACTTCGCGCGCTGTAGCTCTCGCGGGCTGAGCTCTCATTTTGCAAAGGAGACAGATGGAAGCGTGCTGAGGATGAGGATGCGGCGTTGGCGCGTGAGCAGCGCTTTGCCCAGCGCTGCCCGGGGCACGGGCAGGGGACCAGCAAGCCCCAGGGCACACTGGTGTCTGCAAGGGGCTGATTTTGGTTTGAAGAAAACCAAACAGATGGCCACTTGTGCTGCGAGAAGAAAGTATCTGCTCTTCTCCAGCCATGGAAAATCTGCGTTGGAGGGAAGGAAATGTTTACTGGCCAGACCCTTTAATAGCCAATGTCCAGGTTTCCTACTAGCATTCATTTGAATGAGTGTGACACCCATTTTAAAACATTTTTTATGAATACTGATGAATTACATGAAGAAGAAATTAAGCCGCAGTACTTGTATGTATTATCCGAATCTTGCTTGGTGCTAGTTTTTATCTGATTTTGTTAAGATTCAAAAGTTTTGAAAGCCTGAAATACATAAAGTATTGAGTAGTGGTGGATCTGTATTCGAAGCCTGGGTTTGCTCCCTAAGTACATGAATGTATTAATCTCTTCTTTGTTCCAGCATTTCATTATAACAAACATTCTTTTAAATTCAGCTCCACTGCTCTACGGAGGACTCATGGGGCCGGGAGTGCTGAGATGAGAGTATCGCAAATGACAGCTCAAGGGACAATTCCAAATCTCCCCAGGCAAACGGGCCCAACATCTCATCCCCGTGTATTTATTCTGGACTAGTGATACTTTCAAGAACATTACATTTGCTGAAGATTATTCACACGGTGGCGAATGTTGCGTAACACCCTGTGATCTTACAGTCCAGAATTTTCTAAAGAAATGTGCATTTCTTTTCTTTCTGGAAAGGGTGGAAGAAAATCCTTACCTGATGTCCAGTCACCTGGGGTCGTAAAGGTGCATCCAGCTGTGCATTCTGTTTGGCCATAACCTTCATAAACCTGACAAAGAAACAGGTATCTTTAAGACAGCATAGATGATTTCACTGTTACAGAATAAAATTCTAAGAATTGCCTTCTGTTGCACTGTCCTGCGAGCTAATCCTGCCAGCTGCAATGCACAGGCACGCATTTAACACAGGGACGCTTTCCCTGGCTCTTACTGTATACAAAATTTCATTTATGTGACTGTGAATTACCGTTGCTCTGTAGAGCTGCAAATAGTGCGAAGACAAGTTCAGCGCTTAGTTTTTGAGTCAAGAAGTGTGTTACTCTATGAGAGGAATTTATTAGTGGGGAGAAAAAATGTATTTTTGTGGGACATTTTGAAAATACACCTTTTAATTTTTTTTCACCTAGTTTTAGGCTCTTGAGTGAGGCCTTTTAGTTGCCCCGGACTTCCTAGTCAAAGAGAAATAATGCAGTGGAGGTCTTAAGTGGGTTGAACTTCCATCTGAAGATTATCCTTCTCCATTTATATATAGAATAAACCTCATGTAACCAAGTTCCTAGCACATGCGCAAGCACATTTAATTGCACATACTCAAGTGAGAGATGGGTGGGATGAGTCTATGCTTTTTTTTTTCGGCATCTGCCCGCAGCAAAAGCAGCGCTTGCCTGCTGCTCACTTCCCAGGGCCACCGGTCATTCCCACTCCAGCCCCACGGCTGCGGGAGCAGAGCTCCGGGGACACCGGGGCGCTGCGTCTGCCCCAAGCCCTGCAGCTGCTGTTGGAGCGAGCCTGGTGAAGCTGTCCTGAATGCAGTTCGGAGGTTCTAACCCATCTCCTTTCTTAAATGCAGTGTGTTTCCTAGCTAACAGTAAGCGAACACCTCCAAACCTGACATCCGAGGGCCGCACGGAGGAAGCCCAGGACAGTCGGAGACGCAGGGGCAGCTCCTGTTACTATCATGCGAACACACCCACCGAGACTCGCCTGTTTGATACCATGAGAAAACAAAAGAAAGCATGAGAGATTATTACAGGTGGCAAAACCAGCAGCATCCGTGAGTATTGTTTATACGGAACTTGCACAAAATGCTCTCTCTACAATAGATGCAGCCGTGCTACGGAAATATGAACTGGCTCTGAATCTTTCCTTAGGGATAAAAAGCCAGCTAAATCTTAAAAGCAATAACTGTCCCCCTCACAGGCAGAAATAGTGCCCCAAGAAAAAAACGTTTGACATATGGGGGTGGGAGTCCCGCATCTCTCAGAGGATGAGCTGCTGCCTCCACTCCTGGGGCTGCCTGCGCCGGGCAGGCTGCAGACCTGCGGGGAGGCAGCCTTGGCCTGCAGGAAGCACATCTGGCTCTGGGGAACTGTTGGGTAAAAAACAGACTCTTCCCCCCTCCAGTTTTCTTTGCTTATTTGCACCTCGTTGTTTTTAATGAACTGGCTCCCAAGCCATCTGAAATAATGCTGTCCCTTTTTTAAGGCAGATGACCTTCAAATATTTGTGGAGGGTATTACATCAATTCCTGTGTCGCATTTTACTTCTTTTTCCCCCTTCATTTCCTTTGTCTTATTCCAAAAGTAAAAAGAAAACCCAGCACAAAAGCAAACAACCCCTGATTGAGACTGCCAGTCTCGCCAGATCCTGAATCAATATGCAGCCCGGCTTGCCTCCTGTCTGCGCTCCCGTCGGCGTTGTGTGAACTCTGCTATCTTTGCACGCTGAGGACAACTAATCCGCAGACGAAAAGTACAGTCAGTTTCTTTAGTTAAAAATAAAGTGGCATGTCTCCAGATAAGTTATCCAATTAAAAAACCGAAGTAATCGGAGCCTCCTGGAGTAGTACAGCGCTCGGAAAACCTGGTTAAAAGCCAGTTTAATCTTTTTTTCCTGCGAAGATCTGTGACATACAGCAGGGCATTCTGGTTTCCCTCTTGTTAAATCGGGATTTACTTGTGCATTTTTCTCAACACCCTTATTCTTGTTTTCCTAGGAAAAAAAGCAGTTTTGAATATGCCCAACTGAAACCCGACCCTAAGTCCAATCGTGTCTGTAGAGAGTTTGCAAAAAACTTTGGAGCAACATCTCTTTGATCAGTTACTCCTCTTTTTCAGACCACTTTCCTGCATTTCATCCCCAGTGGGAGGAACGGGAGTGGGTTGGATGCAGTCCTCTCCCCTGCCTGTTGCTGGGTGTGAGTGGGAGAAACCGTTTACCCGTGGGGCACGGGCAGGGCCCGCGGCGGGTGCCCGGTCCCCGCAAGGCAGAGCACCCAAATAACGAAGGAGGTGAGAGAAGCCCTGGTGTCGGGCAGGAGGCTATGATCCTGCTTCTGGGCAACTTCACCTGGCAGAGGGCAAGTGCCTCTGCACTGCACCACGTCCCCCCGTGGTGCCTCTGCAGGGGCACAGCTTGTAGCCGAGAGCTGCAAAAAACAGGCACTCTTCTGCAAAGAGGCGATTTCTCAGTGCTGCTGAAGGAGGGATGTGGCAAAAGCCGTCTCAGTCTGCCTTGTGTTTCTCCCTTCCCCTCTGGAAAACTATCCCTAACAGAACGGAAATTTTGGCGTCTTATGCATGGTGTTTAAAAATAAACGCGTAAATAAAAATAAATGTGGCCAAAGTTAATGCAAAAGTTAGTGGAACAACAAACTGTGCTCCATTTCCTTTTTCTATTCAATTTTTCAGTCTGCTATTCGCTAGTGAGGAGCAATTGCCCGCAGTTCATCATCAGGCAAGAGGACCACACTGACTTTAAGGAAAACCAGTCATTGCTAGAAGATGTGACAGTTCTTTGACTTTAGACTCACTTCTGAAATTGCTTACCTGTATTTTATTAAAGAAAAGTTTATCCCACAAGCTGTCATTTCGAATGATGCCGTTTCGAACTTCCGCCTTTTTCCGTCTTGCAGCAAATTCCAGAATCCAGCGCTTGAGGGACGTGTCTGCCTGGCTGAAGATCTGTGGGAGTGCGGGGTGGCAGGCAGCGCGGCACCCGAGGGAGAGAAAACATCAACAGCTGTTCTTACAATTACAGCTATACAGCTCTGCCGGCGCCAGGTAGGGTACAGTTACAGCAGCAGTACAGTTAGATACGACTATACTATGGCTTTTTTATTGGAGAAAAAAAAAAAGCAGGGGTTTGTTTCGCTCCATTCGCTATTGTGCATACTTCGGGGGAAAAGGGAGAGAGGATGATGGGGTAGGCTTTGACTAGATTTACATGACTGGTATTTCTGTATGATTTCTACGATAGGATTCAGTGAAATCATGAAATCTGAGCAACTAGGAATGAGCAACGTGAATACTTGGCAGCTTGAGCAGGTATCAGCGCTGGCTGATGAGGTGATGGGGGCTGCGTTTACCTAAGCTTAATCAGACACCAGCATGAACTACATCTCTACAAACGAGAAACCCCCAGTGCCCATCCCTCTAATGAGGCACCAGAACCCCTGATCCAACAGTCCTGACCTTGGGGAAAAATTAAATCAGTAGCTTGTGCTTAAGCCCATCTTTAGAGGATAAGTCTTCTGAGGAATAAATATTCCCAGCTGGTCAAACAGATTTAACGTGATGACCAGACGTGTCTCTCTTAAATACCTTTCAAGACCATCCCTTAGTTTTGAAGCTGTCTAGATCCAAAAGCCAACCTCATATTCACACTGCCTAAATCCTCATAGTCTTTTTGCAGCTCCTGATTTTCAGCTGTCATTGCCACCAGGAAGAGATTCAAGTTCCAAAACTGGTTGAAGGGCACAAAAAGTCCTGCTGCATCCAGGTTTGACTGGTGTTTCTCTGATGAAAAGCTCCTTCGTCTCTGGAAATGTCACTAGTAACCTCAGTGAGAACAGGGTAAGAGGCGAATACAGAGGGATTTCATATTAACGTGCAATAGCCATGCCTGCAGCCTGTGTAAATCAACATAGTATAGACTTACAGATCGGAGCAGCTGTGTCGGTTACACAGGGTAAGAATGTGTTGCAGTAAGGCAGAAGCAGTATAATCTAATTAGTGGTGAAGCACTGGCAGAGGCTGCCCAGGGAGGTGGTGGAGTCACCATCCCTGGAGGGGTTCAAGGAACGTGTGGCCGTGGCACTGCGGGACATGGTTTAGTGGGCATGGTGGGGTTGGGGTGGTGGTTGGACTTGATGGTCTTACAGGTCTTTTCCAACCTTAATGATTCTGTGGTTCTGTGATCTGCTCAGGAAATCACCATGACTAAGGGAATTCTTTCACAAAAGTACTCAAGGGACATAAACTTTATTATTACCAAAAGAGCAAAACTAAACTCACCTTATCATACATCCTGTTTAACAGCCGCGGCACAACAGGGAAGATGGTTGGACGCAATGCTTTCATATCGTCAGATAAGAGACGAATATCTCCTTGAAAGAACCCAATTCGCCCTCCATGGCAATATACGACAGACTGATGGGAAGAAAAAGGAACACATGTAACCACTTCGCTTGCAATTCCCATGGCAGAACATCCCTCCCAAGCGCAGAAGTGCCTTTCCTGAAATTCTACTCTCAGTAAGGCAAAAATGGGGCTTTAGAAATATATATATAAATGTAACTGTAAATTTTGCACCGAATAGAAATGTACGGATAGTGCTGGGCACTTCTCAGTACTGCAATTCAGCATCCACCAAATTTGCCACCGTTTCCGGAAGAACAAGGAACCAAAGGTTTTAGAAGGGATTTCCCTTCATCCCCTGCATACGGGGATGGAGAAGTCTGAGTTTGGTCAGATTCTGGATCTGAACTTCTCCTCTGAAGCCCAGACCTACCATAGCAGCTCACAGCATGAGGACCTATTGTCGATAAAGAAATGCGTATTAAGAAACATCGTAAAACATACTGAAGAGCAGCCGATTTTTAGATGTTAATACTTTAGTTTTGTTTAAAATACAACAATGTAGACTACGTTAGCAATACAGTGCCTGATCCTGTATCCCAGAAATAAAAGCCCCCTTCATCAAAGGTGCTTTACTTGTATGGAATCTACATATCCAGAAGTTTCATACTTGGAGAGAAAACGGGCCACTTAGATCGGAATAGAGCTGGATGTGCGGGATCGGGCAGGCGATGAGCCAACCGGCAGCTGAAGCAGCAGCTCTGGTAGTCAGTAATACTGCAGGGGACTGGTGACTAACTGGGTAAAACTGGCATTTTATCACTGGAGAGCATTTTGAGACCAGCGTCCCTACCCTGCTTTGAGAGCGCAAGCAGGAGAAGGCGTCCTCAGGATAGCGGCCGTGATGCCGGGAGCCGAGCCCAGCCTTCCCGAGCCCGGAGCAGCACGCTCACTCTTCTGACCTCTCTAAGGGGTAGATGGAGAACATCAGTTCCCTTCGGTCTTTGGTCCCCTTGGGACTTTTCTCCCCCAAATAACTAGAACAGTAAAAAATCCCTTAAGAGACACCCAAGTCTCTTTGTGCTACTCCTAAAAATCTGTAATACTAACCGGAGCGCTCTCAGTGCTCTGTCAACCAGTTCAAGACTGTCTCTCCACCAACTGAAACCACAGGAATTTTGTGCATGTGATGTGGGTTTAACGAACATCACACTGCCAAATCTGTGTTTTACACTGCATGTGCACATGAATTTAAAAAAAAAAAAAAAAGGAAAATATAATCAGTGTGCTCATTGGGAATTATAAATAACTACTAGAAATTTTTAGCTCTAAAGAATGTATCTGTATAATTTTAACTGTAAGTTCCAGGAACTAATTATGTTGGCTAAACCTAGGGAAGCTGACACAGTGTTTGCTGGTCAGAATAATTTTGAAAATTATTTTTTAGCCCTTTTGAAAAAATCTTTATATTAATGAGACTTTTTAGGAGAGAGGATAAACCTGAACATTCTTTGGAGGCCTGCCCCTTTCAATATGGCAACATCCTGTGAAATGAGGTTATTATTTCACGTTTTTCTTTTTTTCTTCCCCCCATCAGATGACTTTTTAATAATTATATTCTTGTTTGCTGGCAAAGCGATTGCCTAAATAGTGCTGCCATACTGACCAACTTGTAAAATTAGACTTACAAGTAAAGATAGGCTGGGCTGTAATTCTCCAAATCTTTCACGGGCTTTCACTTCCAATTTGCAAGTTATTTAACAGGGCAGAATATATTATTTCTGGCACAGTTGTTACTACAAAGTGGAAGGCTTATATTCAGATGCTTGTCTGACTCAAAAACTATGCTTTCAGCCCGAACCAGTCCTCCCTGAGAAAGTACAGAGCTGCAACTGAATCCAGACCCAGTCTTCAGATATCGGATCAGTTTTTAGTTCGCAGCTTCTCAGGCCAGGAGAACTGACGTGACCGTCTCGTCTGACTTGCCTGACACACCGACTGCAGCACGAATTATCACCTGTCTTTTCAGAAAAGAGACGTGAAAAGTCAGTTCTGTGGGCTGGCACGAGTCAGCGCTTCGATTTGCCATTATCTCCAGGGGCCGCTGGCTTCCAGTGAATGCCCACCGTACGCTGCCCTGCCAGGAGGATCACGTGTGTCACACCACGATCTCAGTTTCCTCTTTTTCACTGTCTGCAAGTTTTTTGCAGATCTGGTTATTTATGCAACAAAAGGATTTTAGCTGATGTAGAAAACAGCACGAAATTATTTTTACCCCCGCGATACCTGACCCTAGCGTGCTTTGAAAAGCCGCCCCCAAAATCGCGCAGGTAGCAGTTTCTGCTGGTTGACGAAGGGCCGTTTTCCAATCTCAGAGCCACCGGGGTAAGCTGGAGAGCTTGGGAAACTCTCCTGGAATCGCTCTGGACTCACGGCCGTGTCACCGAGACCAGAGGCCGGGCCCTGGTGTTATGCACGTGGCACTTCTGGAGTACGAGCTCTTTTAGTGCTACAAGATATCGCTGGTTATTTAGTATTTTATTCATTTTATATTTTTTTTGGCGTGGAAAAAGATGATTTCCACTGACACTAGGACCTTACCTGTACCATTCTCTCAAACATGTGTGCTAAAGGCAAATAGGAAATGTGTACATCCTCACAAGTAGGAGACCACTGACTCTGGAAGAAAACACAAGGAGCCCCACGAGGCCTCGTCAGTTCGGGCAGGTTTCTTACCTGTATAACTCTTTCAAACATGTGAGCCAGAGGCAGGAAGGAGATGAGCACATCGTCCTGTCTCGGAAAGATCACTTTCTGCAGGTGAAGGGCATGGGAGACAGAAAGGAAAGAAACACTGACAGGAAGACAACAAGAAAGTCATAAAACAATAAAAAGAAAAATGGCACCAGAGGAGCAAAAGGGTAAAGATTGTCGAGAGAGGAAGGGAGCAGCGTACGAAGTGGAGCGTTAAGCCACAGCGTCAATGAAGCTCAGTTAGCAGGAGGAGTAAAGAGCACGGAGATGTACACAGAGGGCAATGGAGAGGTCTCTCCACGGCAGAAGGCGTATCGTGTCCACACAGCTCACGCTGGAAACGGAGGCTCACCCTGACAGAGAACCCAATTCTTATTCTCCACTTTCTACCACGAGGTGCTGAGACCACGATTCGCACTCTCGGCTGTTTGCAGACCTGCAGCAGCCTCCTGCAAGTCAGCGGGGCTCTACAGGGCCATCATTTTTCCACAGTGCGCAGAGCCCATCAGAGATTCCCAGTGAGAGTCAAAGCTATAGGTTTTTTCTTTTCCTTAGGTTAACCATCGATTTGAATCAGAATATGCTGG
Organism: Gavia stellata; assembly: GCF_030936135.1. NCBI lineage: Eukaryota > Metazoa > Chordata > Aves > Gaviiformes > Gaviidae > Gavia > Gavia stellata. The sequence goes on along the minus strand of NC_082609.1, from coordinate 2,484,433 downwards.
AAAAATGAATGATTTTTTTTTTCAGCTCCAAAATTCAATGATTTCTGTTAGTGTTTCTCATAATTTTAAGTGATTAAAATGTGATTTTATGGGCATTATCCCTGCCCCACAGACTGGTGCAGTGGGGAAAAAGAAGGCTGGACAAATTATGCAAAAAATAAAAGTGACCAAAGTCTTCAGTTTGCCAAGGTTTTAATTCTGTCTCTCAGAATAAACAAAGGCCCCGAGAGCTGTACCTGATCCACGCCCCAAAAGAAAAGTACCCTTTCTGCCTGCATTTCCAAGGGTAAGGCTTGCCATAATATTATGGATCAGAAAAACTGAAAGCTTGATTACCCAATAACTTGAACCAAGGACAGTGGTTAATGGAAAATGGGTGTAAAATCTGTTAGCTCACAGTGTTCGCAGTTTATACCCACTTTGCATCTCCACTGCTGTGACAGAATCAATAGGCCGTGACCTGGGACACGGCGGTGGATGGAGGCACAGGAGCGTCTTCCTCAGGGAATATTTTATTGGAGTTAACTCCGGGCAAGTCAGATTTGGGTATGCCCTCCCAACCATTACCTAGTGAAGTCAAACATGATTGACCATGCGGGTGTTTTCAGCATCCTGTTTCGTATTATTTTATGTGTCAGTCTGAATGAAGCCATTAGGGCCTGCAGATCTATTTATGCATTATTTCAAACTGGCCTCATTTTCTGCGAGCACAGTAATGTAAAACAGTAGCATCACTAGCTATGCTGCTTTTTTTTTTTACACTGCTTTAAGTGCCCAGACAGTAAATGATTTCGTTTTAAATCGGACCAAAATGATGACATTGAATAGTATTTCACAGTTGGCACAGTTGTCCAGTTAAATGTGAAAATGAAAACAGCTTCTTGGCATTTGAGAACAACCTTATAATAAAGCTCTAGGTTCACTTCAAAAAATGTTTCGTTTATAAAAATCACTGAACTAAGCAAAACTGGCACGAGCGTATGTAAACAGCAAATCTGCAGTATTTCTCAGCTTTAGGTATTTCTATTTTACTCATCGATACTACTTTCAAGTATTTTGCACTTCGCTCGATGTCATTGCTGTGGTTAGACATTGCCCTAGTCGTGTGGATCAGCGACGGGCATTTACACTCTCGCCAACGATACTCTGGTGACTGAAGCTGTCAAATTTACGACCGCTTACAGCAGACTTACGTCTCAATCTGATACCTTCCAGATTAATCAGAGTCCCATTGCCGCCAGTGAACACTAAATCCATCTCTGTGGGCCGGTCCTGGAAGATGCCAAGTTTCCTCAGCTCCCTCTAAATCAGCTCTCTTCCAAAATAAATGTTCCTGCCCTTTGAAACTCAGACCTATCTACGCATCAGTTTTCATTTGTGCGTCTCGCTGCCTCTGAAGCCAACACAAGCTCCGCGCTGCGAAGCCCGAGGGCTGGCTGCAGTGAGCTGCTATATTGGCATTTCGTGCTGCAAATTACTGGAGTCACAACCCTTCAAATACTTGAACACGTGAGTTGAGTGCATTTCTCATACCACGTGTCCAAGTTTCTTTACAACAGTGGTCTGGAAATCTCAGAAAGTTCAAGGATTAAGACAATAAGACTGCAGTATTTTCAGCACCAATGATAAGACCAGCGAGGGGTATAAGGTAACAAATTGTGCATCCCATGTGTACATCGCTACTTTATAGAATTGCCCGTTTACTACAAAAAAATAGATTCTTTACATTTGTTAGGTACAAGCTGTATAAAATCCTTAATATGTTGTGCTAAAGCAATTCTGCTTCTTATATTGTTTCTAAGAACAAGTTTACGCCTTGCATGAAACATATTCTACGGGTACTTGGCCAGTGCTATGCTTTTTTAAAAATATGTATAACGGAAACTGAGGTACACTTTAAAATGAATGAAATTAACCATTCTTGTAAAAATGTCTATGTTCTCATATATACACACTTTATATGCAGAAAGCTTTCAAATAAACGAGGATGACATTGTGTGGGCACCCTTAGAAGTGAACCCTGTAATCCTTTTGAAGCACCAGTTGCAACTGTACAGGGCTTGCTTGCTTTCCCATTCTTGGAAAGATGTTCATTGATTTACAGGAGCCAACGGTGCTCCTCAGAAGCACTTTGAGCCTTACAGAGCCAGGGAGCCGGGGCTGGAAAGGGGATTTAATGCCCGCCAGTGCTGTAGGCTCAGACCAGCTCCCACTTCCATGGATTTGGCCCTCTGAGTAAGAGAAATTTCACCTCTTATCTGCAGGAGCACATTTCCAGCCCGTGCAGGGACACAGCTTAACCCACACACTCCGCACACAGCAACATTTTCTAAATCAGGGTATTCACCTCCGTCACTTTCAAAAAGCCTGAAAAATCAGCAACCACGTTCCCATGAGTCAGCATAGCACCTTTGGGGTTTCCTGAAAGGAAACAAAGAGTGATTTTAAAAGATGAGCCTGTAGGTAATTTCCAAAAGCTTAACAAACACCAAAGCAGGAAATGGTTAAAATCTTAAGTTCACTTTTTGAATTTTAGAACTTACGTAATTTTCGCAGTCATTCGTCTGCGGTAACATGCACAATAAACACATATTGCAATCCTCAAAATGTAATAAAATGGTACTGTAAACACGGTATAACATGAATAGTTCTATTGGAGACTCTGAACAATGGTTTCCACCAGAAATAGCTCAACTGCAAATTATGAGAGAGCTTGGATGGAGCCGCTTGATGAGCACGGCCATCAGACCTGTCTGGCTGTTCCCAGCCTTTCCAGGTACCATTTATTTCATACGGATTTTGACTAAGAATGATCCTGAATACCAACAAACCTCATTTTAAAGGCTGTTAAGCTCTTACTTAGCCAGTACACTGGCTAACCTGAACAGTGCAGAAAACAGGTAATACATGGTAAAAATTAGGCTACAAGAAGACCCAATGAGACTGCAATTAAGGGAAGTCATTAATATTGTCAGCCGCAGAGCAGAGGTGTCCTGGAGACAGGACAGGGAGCTGGCAAAACCTCAACGTATCACCCCAGCACTGGGCACTGTGCCTGCAGCGTTTCACCGGCCGCCCGCGTGGGCCGCTCCGCACCGTCGGTATTTGCTTTTTCACCCTCTTTTCTCTTCTGAGCCGAGAATCCCCCTTCGCACCGTAATACATCTTTTGCATTTCGTATCTGTTCGTACGCCAAAACGCAGGGTTTGTTAAACAGCAAACGCACAGGCTGAAACCTCTGAGCGCGCAAACCAGAGCCGAGCGCCCCACCCGAAAGGCTCTGCCTGCAGCGCTGGCGTGCAGGGCTCTGCATGTCCTCCTGCCACAGCACTGTCCCTTTTCATCACCCTCAAAGGGTTTATTTCTGAGAAGGAGGTGTAGCTCAGCTCAAATAAAGATTATGGAGCCAGCCTCTCTCCAGCGTGTTTTTAAGCAGATTGTTTTAATTCGATCACAGCACTGCAGCGCAGTTCCTGCTACGCCATGCGGAAGCAGATCGGAGGAGCTTTGCCTGCAGGTACCCCGCGTGGCCCCGGCACGGCGGGCACAGGGATGCCCCCAGGAGCTTTGCAACCCTGTTACAGGAAATGACGGGCGCAACAGCCTCGCAAAATTGTAAATCAGCCAGAATTTCATTCCAGCTTCCTCAGTTTAGGAAGGGGCAATGGTGTTTTGTCAATCAGTTTCAGCACAGGAAAATATGCTTAATCCTCTCAGTTTCAGAGCAGTTTGCAGGCTGCGTCGCTGGCAGCCCTTCGGTGCGGGCATGCACCCACGTGGCACGGCCCGGCTCAGGAGCCGCGGTGCCGAGCCCTGTGCCCTGCCGGCTTCGCTGACATCGCTTCTACCCGGCCTCTCAAATAAATAAAGGCCCAAACAAAAGCAGTAATTATTGCACGCATTTATTGCACTGCAGCAGGACATTTTGAACACAAAGTATTTTACTGAAAATCCGTATTTGGTGTTCCAAGTGCCTTTGAGTAATTGAGTCCCAAATACTTGCAGATGAACCCAGTGCACAGGAAGCTATTTTGGTCTCACTTACATTCGTCCTCCTCTGAAGCTCAGAGGTGAAGCTAGGGCTGACTGATGTCTTTGCCAACCACAACTGCTCCTGCCCTAACGTGTTGTACAGACATGCTTGCAGGCACCAGCTCAGCCAGGCAGGTTTCATTTCGAGGCGCTTATTTTCACAGCTGGGTGCACACCTGGATCCAGACCTCCAGAAAACTCCACGAACCAATGTCAGTTGTAAATACGTGCCAATGACCCTGAAATTGCTCGTGTTATTTTAGTTGTGTCTAGCCAAATACACATGCTCAGCCCCTGCAATTCTACAAGTAGCCGTACTCCAGCAGCGTTGCACAAGTTTCTCCATGTTGGCAGCCAGCAGGTTGCACAATGGTGGAGAAGACGTGCTCGGTACTGGTTTGGAAATTCAAAACTGTGCCTTCCGGCTATACCAGCGGCAGATCTGGCTCCTGCATCTTGACAGAGCTCTTCAGACTCTTTTTGGAAGATTCCTCAGGCGCTTTGAGACCTCAGACGCATTTACTTACTCCACCTCTGACTTTTTTTTCAATGCAAATTCAGTACCTCTGCTCAAATCGCAGTGACATGCCTGGAAGCAGTGTGAACATGCCTGGATGCCTGGAAGCAGTGTGAACGTCTGGCTGCTTCCCCCATGTCCTGCCCGCAGCAGGTTCAGCATCCAGGACAGGCTGTGGCGTTAACGGTGTCAAAGCAGAGCAGCAGCGTTAGAGCCAGGGTAGCCTTCCTCAGAAGAAATCCAGAACAAAGCATGCTGCCACGGGGGAGCTGCAGCTTTTTGGGCTGGGGGATTGCTGTAAATTTTGACCTTCTGTTGTTCTTCTCTTTTAAGAGTTAACCCAGCAGAACAGGTACCCCTTGCTATGAGCCCTCTCCTAGAACTACCACTTCGAGAGAAAAAGGTTGGCAGCGATACCGCTTTTCCTTTTAAAAAACTCAATGCCAGATCTGTAACACTGCTCTCAAGTTTGAATTTCCTTGGAAAGACACACCTTGTGAGTGTCCTGTTACGAAAACCGGGCAACAGCCCGGGTGTGGCAGTTTCTCCTTATCTCGGTGCCAGGCTGGTTTGACAGTTCTCATAAGCAACAGAAGAACCTTTTCCATGTCACTAAATGGGTATTTCAGGTAGCAGCTCCAGCACTAACTCGGTGGTGTGATCCATTGGCATTTTGGGATGCAAGTGCTTTCCTCCGCCCGGGAGCCGCCGGGAGTTGGGATGTGCACTGGCAGGCTGTGAGAAACCGCTGGGAAGCAATTTTTATCCAATTGGTTACAGGTGGATCCTTGAGGAAATGACAGCTTGCTTCGCTGGAGTAGCCAACATGAAAAATTGTATCCTGATGGTTTGGGGACATCTGCGTGCCTTTGGCCCATTTATGAGTACTGATAATTTCTTCATGAAACAATGGAAGTTGGTCTGGTCATCTGAGCTCAGCAACCTCAGTCTGTCCCTTCAGCCCGTGAAGGCATTTGGACATCTGATCCTATCAAAGAAAAGCACACATTAAAGTCTGCTTCTGGGGTTTTTCTTATGAACAGCTAAAATTTTTTCCAATTCTACAATTTCCCAGTTACAAACCCTATAGCAAAGAATGGTTTCACACCATACTTTAGAGCCCTTCAGAACTGAAAAAGCCCTTGAGAACATATCTGCTGGAAGAAGATTCTAAATCTGGTCATTAAAAATATCCCGACATGGGCTATACAAAAAGCCAAGCCTTTTACATCAAAACACAACCTGGAAAACAGACTGGAGTGTTGATGCGACCCCTGGAAAAGCCAGACGGTGACGTGCAAAGTCCTGCAGCAGCAGAGGATGGATGGGCTGGTGGTTCACAAAGCAGTGCTCTGTGAGAGTTTAGTTTGCAGATGATTTGCAGAATTTGAAATCTCTGGTTTGGATGGGAGAAAGCAAATGAGCTCCCTGGTGGCCCTATTTCTGTAACTTTAGTCATGTTCCTAAGAAAAGCACAAAGTCAGAAACTGGCCCATGATTGCATTTGCAAATAAAAAGAAAATCAAGAAACCCTTCTCTAGTCAGAATTTCTTATTTAGAAATAAAAATATCAACAAAAACCTGACTTGAAAAAATAATTGCTCTGCTTTTGAAAATCCACAGAAACAAATTGTGCCCCGCTGTATCTGGAGGCATGGCTCCTTTGGTTTCCTACAATTCCCATTTGTGCCTGGCCCCTCTGCACTGGCACAGACGGTGCGCACAGTGTACATGGCTGTGATGTCCGTATCCTGCGCTGGGTTCAACCTTTTCCTTTTAGGAATTCCCACTGCTGAGAGCAGAGTCGCGGGCTCCTTTCACACAGTGCGCTGCCTTCGGTACTCTGAAGCGCCCAGATCTCAAAACTAAGGATGATGCATGAAAGTCAAAAAACCAAAACCTTTTAATACATTTTGAGTTTGTACTTGGAGTTGATAAAGCAGTTGCCTACCTGATCTGCAGCACAGGTCTTCTCCAGGAGGTGGAAGATGAAGATGTCCCCTCTTGCTCAGCCTAATCTGCAGGCTTTGCACTCTGCAGGCTGAGCAGCACAAGAACTCCCTTCTTGGAGGGCAGCTTGGCGTCAAGTGGCATCTCCTCCTTGTCTAAATGAGTGGAGGCCAAATCGAGGATGCTTTGGGGTAGGCCCAAGCATTAGGCGATCCTGAGAGCACGGGTCAACCTGGAAGAGCTGCTCCAGTGTCCTGAGAGCACAGGTCAACCTGGAAAAGCTGCTCCAGCGGTCCCTGGAGCATGGTCCTTCCCTGCAGGTAAGTATAAAAGCAGTTTCCCAAGCAATCACGCCTTGTGCATCTGCGCTGTCTACCTGTAGAGCTTTTTGGTAGATGTTACAGAGGTCGAGTTCTCAAGAGTAGGAAATTCCCGCAAGCTATATGAAAACCAGGGTGTGGAGAGAGGAGAAAGCGCTGCATCTGCTAAGAACAGGCAGGAAAGTGATGCTGCTTATCCTCTCCAAGAAAAAGAGGCCAGTGGCGTGAGAGTTCCAGCAGCGTGGGCTGCCCAGGCTCGTCCCCCAGCCTGCCCCAGCACGTGGTGCCCCAGGGCCAACCCGAGGAGATGGGGCACACGCGAGCAAGCTGGGGCACACCGCAGAGGAGACAGAGGTGCTGAGGACGGTGGTGGGGCTGGGGACAGTGGTGTGCTTAGGATACGGAGAATGGAAAGCTGTGGGCCCGCATCTCTTTTTTTTTAAACGTGTGCAGAAGATAAATAGCAATCAGTCAAGCGCTTCACAACTACACTGCAAAATAGGAAGCAGGAACACGGGCAGACTTCCAGACAACGGAAAATCATACTGCCAAAGTGTATGTCAGGGAATTCAAGTGAAAAATAAATATATCATCATTTTTCATTTGCAATCTACAGAAATGTGTATACATATATATTCTCAAATATTAAAAATGCATAGAAATATCATTGCCATACCCTTATAACAGCAAGTTTGCACATATTGAGGTGGTATTAATAATTGATTTGATAATCTATTCTAACATTTCGAGATTAAAATGCTGCTTCTTTTACCTGTAGTGCCACTAGTAAAACAGACAATTGATAGATCTTCTGGTCGAGGAGGCTAGAAATACACAAGGAGAATAAGAAAATCACATCAATCAAATGCAGAAGGGTCAATGGTAGACTGTTGTCATTGTAGAAACTTAAAGATCAAACAAATTCTATTTCAGCTCTGCCATAAAAAGCTTTACTTCCCCTTGACAAATATAAAAGACCGTCATAAAAATCTTTTTATCAGGTTTCTTCAGTTGATGCAGACTCTCTTCTTCCCTTACACTTTGCTCCAGCTGCATTAAGGGCATGCTTTAGTGTAAGAAGACTTTGATGGAATATTTGTCTTGCAGTTAGTACTTTCAAAGATAATATCTATACCTGTAGGTGTGTGGGAAAACTTGAGACAATTTACTGATTTCTAGATAAATTCTGGAAATGTGTGGTTATCCACAACAGGGGACACCCTTCCGAAGCTGCTGATTGCTCCCATTTCCAGTAGTATCTCTGTATTCTAAGCACCACTGCATGTGTGGGCTATTTTGGGTCACGAATGAATAAATGTAAGTGGCTTGAAAATCAGAGCCTGCTTTTGAAAAATTTGCACAAGCGTGAGCAGCCAGTGAAAAATACCAGTGCGATTTTCCAAAAATATCCCAGAGAAATACTGCCAAGTAGTGTTTCTGAGCTATAGAAACCCCACTGGAAAGCCAAGGGTGCAAACACATTCCCCCTGTGCCACCTGGGTAAGGTAGTGGAATTTGTGTGGCTTAATAATGGCATTTAACTACTGTCCCGTCAACACGTTCAACAAGGATGAACTATCCCAGTTAAGCGTCCCGGGCGGAGGGTATGAAGCAAATACTACACATCTCCAGTGGGTGGTACGGACAGTCCCAGGGCTCCTCCACTGCCTCCCACATGGAGAGGGCCACGGGACACTGCCCCTGAACACACACAGGCTTCCTTCTGCCCAGAGCAAACCCTTCCCTCCCTTGGCAGTGAAATAAATGTAACATAGCCAGCTGCAATTCTAAGTGGGAAAAGCAGCATGCCAACACTCACCACAGGCACGTGTCGACTCTCACGGCCACAGTCCTGAAAAAGATTAAAGTAACAAAAACGATTTCCACTTTAATTCCTGTGGTGGAACCCACTTGCTAATGAACTGCAAACCGCTAAGGAGGAGTGTGAGCTAGAGCAGAAAAATTTGTGGCTAACGCTTAGGTCATCTTTTCTATCTGAAGTTTCTTGCACCAACTGCAACGCCATCCTTGGATTTCAAGTAGTGCTTGGGTTGGTTGAGCAGGATTCAGGCTCTTTCATAAAAGTGTAAGGCTGTAGGCTTCCATGTAGGAGGACAGCGTCTCGAACAGCACCCCCCCTTTCCAGGCTTAAGTAGCAGCTGATACCTTATTTGAGCTGGAGGGATTGAATTGTTGGCTCTCCTATCAGCAAGGAATAACACTAAGAGGCAACTGCGCTGCGCATCAGTATTAACAGCCGCAAGCTGCTCTTCTGTGCTCTGCAGACACTGAACCGGCCATGCAGTTCACAAGTCCCTGTATATTTTACTATCTTTTTACAGAAACTACGAAATATATTAAAAAGAGAGGGAGAGCAAACATACCTCCACCTCCTGCATGGTCTGGATGCGAACCCCACAGCGACTCCCTCTCTCCGTCAGCTCCTTCTCAAACGGGTCCATCAGGATGATAGAGCTCAGACCTGGTGTTTCCCTCCTCTCCACGTGGTCGAGGAGTATTCTGGCTTTTTCAGGTTTGTCACAAATGACTGTGGAAATGTCAGCTGGAAGAAAAGCAGCCAAACGAGTTGCTTACAGCAAATCTTTTTTAATGCAAGACTGGCTGCTGGCTCATAGCTAACTTTGTATTGGTTCTGATATTCACTTCAGGCTAACATCAGAAACCCTAGGATATAACACACATTTCTCTTATAAAATTACTGCGATTTTAGCTGACTTAAATTAATGCCGAAGCTGTAGCTGACATCTAGAATTATTCTGGGATTCAGTTCAAAATACTAAAATAGCTCACCATGTGGGCTAAAAAATCTGGGAGGCAAAATATGAAGCAGCACAGGAGTGGGTGGCCATGGAGTAATTCCCGCTGTCAGAGCAGCCCCATCCACGGCTGTGTACGACCGGGTACGTGGGAAATGAGGTAGCCCTGACCCAGCATGGGGACACATCGCTCCCCAGAAACTTCTCTAAGTGGCTTTGAGAAACTCAATGAGTAAAATCACCCGTCTTTTGGAAAGCAGAAGAAAATGAACCATTCCGAGCAACAAAACTGGTTTCTGAGAAGATTACATCCATTTTGTTTTTACCTGTGTTGACTATGTAACGAATGGCTCCAGGACCTAAGGTGTCGTAGAGGGGAACCACCACCATGGAGTAGGTGTAGCAAGCCAGCTCGGAAATGATCCACTGCAGGAGGACATCAAAGCGTGAAGGTGAGAAGGGCACCATGGGAGTAGATTTAACACACTTGAGATCAAGCTTCAAGTATAAAGCAAGCTCACAAGTCAGGAAGATTATTAATACAGCACCGAGTTGAACTTAAAATCTCACCTCTGGACGGTTTTGAGCAAAGACCCCAATGAACTGCTTTGTGGATGGCTTGCAGCCCTGCTGAAGAAGCCCTGAACCCAGAGCTTCTGCTCTTTCAGCCACCTGGAATTTGGAGAGAAAAAAACCACATAAAAAAGAGGAATACAAGCAATACCAAACTAAGCAAAGACTTAGCTTATACAGGGAGGCTCTCAAATTATTGTATTTGCTATCTAAAAGCCCAATTTTTTGTTATCGTGAGCCATTGGTTGTTGACTAGCAGTTGACCTCTGGTTGGCAATGCCCCACGGCTTTAAGCGTGTCAGTGCCGCTCTCAAGAGCAGGCTCACAGCATTGAGCTGGTCCCCGAAAGCTGACACACTTATATAACGCCGGGATGCGCCTGGCTGGGGAAACCGAGAGCCCTCGCACAGCGTGTTAGCAACCTCCCGGTCTAGCGCCTGCGTGTTACCGATGGGCGCCTTAACACCCCTTCTTCTGCCGGGCAGGGTGAGAGCCCTGGGGGAGAGGACTCTGCGGGGGGTGTCGTTTCCAGCTCACCTCCTTGTAGGACAGCCACTGGTAGGGCTGCTTGGGCTTCCTGAACCCCAGGCAGGGGCCATTTTCTGGAAGACACAAGCAGAGATGACGGAGTTACGGGGGCAGTGCCAGGAGTTAACGTGCTGCCCAGTACCGCACCGTGGGGATGCAGCAGAGCCCTCAAAGAGCAAAGACGTTGTTACTGGGGTCGGCTCTCGCTCCTGGGGCAGAGCTCACAGCAAGCCCGAGCAAATTAAACACACGAGTGCAGCTAATGGGAGACCGGCTGCTGGGATCTGCCAAACAGTCGCTTCAATCCTCCTCCCTCAGCTGCGGAGGGGACAGCAGCAGTTTGCCCCCAAACAGCCTCATTAAAAGACACTTCTCCGAAGGCAGCGTGAGCGTTAGTGTCTGATAAGGGCTTTCATCCCAAGCACCGGCTCCCACTGCCTTCGCTGCCTTTTGATTTAAACACTTCAAAGTGAAAACTGCTATTTTTAGCACAGCCTACTCTGGAGGAGGGCAAGACAATATGCAGCACTACATGACAGGAGGAATATTTGAGAAGCTTAATTAATTTGGTAACTGTACTGACCTGCACAAGATCCATCCCTCCATACACCTACTGAGTTATTTATTTACCCCTGTTCTGGGGGGTGGAATGTTTGCAATTCCACTGAGGCTCCTGGTGGTGCTGAAAATAATAATCTGACAATGAAATTGGTGTATTCAACGAGGTGGGACATCGTAAGCAGTGGGCACAGATATAGCAGGGAAGAGTAATCGTGGCTTTTTGGAGTGGGAAACGATGTCTCACAGCTGTGTGAGAGCTCTTTGATGGGACCATCCATCATGGGGTAAGGGCGATGGGCTGATACACCACACTCAGCTTTCCTAAGAGCTTTTGGCAGAGCCCCTTACCCTGCCCTGTTGCGGAATAAAAAGTAAGCTGGATGGGTTACTGATGAAAAGGCAGCAACAAGCAGAAATAAGTATCAGCATTTGCAGCAGAGGAAGAGCTCTGTTGGGTTCCACAGTTCTATGCCCGGATCAGCCCCGTTTAATGTATTCATAAATGTTCTGGAAGTGAATAATGTATGATGAGCTTTGCTGATGCTGCACAGTTCAGGACGTTATGCTGTCCGCCAGTGGCGGCAAAAAGATCTCGTGGTACCAACAGGCTGCACAGTAAAATACAATGGCATTAAGGGCAAAATAACACACGTTGCAAATAATAACCCTAATTATAACCCCCATGCTCCAAAAGCGGCACCTGCACCACCACGGGCCGTGCAGGCCGCAGCGCCCGCCCTGCCCCTCACTGGGCCTCCTCCTTCCTTGGCCTCCTCTCCTCGAACCTCCCGCTCCCCCGATCTCCCACTCTCCTGGCCTCTGCCCCTCAGGCCTCCCACTCTCTGGGCCTCCCACTCTGTTTGGGCCTCCATCTCTGGGTCTCCCTTCACTTTTTTCCCCACTCTATTGGCCTCCACTCTTTGGGCCCCCCATTCTCTGAGATGTCCACTTGCTGGGCCTCCCACACCAGTTGGGCCTCCCACCCTGCGGTCCTCTCAATCACTTTCTCCCTCCCACACCTTTTCGGCACCCCCACTTTTTGGGCCGCTACACTCATTTGACCTCCCATGCTTTTGTGCATTCCCACGCTTTTTGGGCCTTTTCACTTCTTCGGCCTCCCACCCCTTTTCATCCTCCCACAATATTTTGGCCTCATACACTCTTTCAACCTCTCATACCTTTTTGGCCTCACACTCCCTGGGCCTCCACAGTCCTTGGCCCTCCTACAAGTCTGGGGACTCTACCCTCCTTGCGCCTTTAAACTCTCAAAGGGCCTCCCACACTTTTTCAGCCTCCACACCTCTTTGACCTCTACACCTCATTGGCCTCCCACACCTTTTCGTTCTCCCACAGCTCTTCGGCATCTCTACCTCATCAGCCTCCAACACATTTTTCAGCCTCTACACCTTTTTAGCCTCCCACACCTTTATCGGCCTCTACAGATTTTCAGCCTCCCACACCTTTATCAGCCTCTACAACACATTGACCTCCCGCTCCTTTTATTTGCCTCCCACTCCTTTTATTTGCCTCCCCCTCCTCGTCAGCCTCCCCCACCTTTTCAGCCTCCCACTTGCTGGGCCTCAGCACTCGTTTGGCCTCCTACACCTTTTTGACCTCTACCGTTGTCAGGCCTTCCACACCTTTTGGGCCTCAACACTCAGGCCTCCCAGTCTTTGGCCTCAACGCTTGTGTGTCCTCCCACTCTTCTTGGTCCTCCCTTTTTGGCCTCTAAACTCTTTTGGCCTCCCACACGTAATAGTCCTCCGTAGTTCTTGTGCCTCCCACACTCTCTTAGGCTCTACGCTTTTTGGGACTCTGCACTTTTTTGGCCTCCCATACTGTTTCAGCCTCCCTCTCTCCTTCAGCAATCGTATCTCCTTCAGCTTCCCACACTCTTTTTGCTTCTGCGCTCTTTGTGCCTCCCGCACCCTTGGGGCCTCCTACACTTTTTCAGCCTCTCCACTATTTGTGCCTCCCCCATTCTTCCAGCCTCTCGCTCTCTTGACTTCCACAGTTTTGTGGCTTCCCACATTCCGATGGCCTCCCACTCCTTTTTGAGCCTCCCACTCCTTTTTGAGCCTCCCACTCCTTTTTGAGCCTCCCACACTCCTTTGGCCTTTGAGTCCAAATGGGCCTCTACATCATTTGGGCCTCCCACACTTTTATGGGCTCCCACATTCTTTCAGCCTCTACACTCTCTGAGCTTCCTAAGCCTTCGAGCCTCCCACACCGTTTGGGCCTCTACATTGTCTGGTCCTCCACCTCTCCCTGCCTCTGCTCCCAGGCCTCCTCGTCACCGCGCTCTCACCGGAGATGCTGAATCCCCTCCTGAAGACCTCGTACATGGTCCTGGCGTCATCGTAGTAGTGCGTCAGCAGCTGTGGGCTGTCCCCGATCACCGACCGGCGCGCCCCAGCCAGGCCCTGTGCGACACGATGTGACACAGCCGTCAGCACCGCCCAACGGGCGGGAGATGGGGAAACCCCGAACCATAAAGCAGCACGCTCCCCAAATGCCAGAGGAGCCTCTGCAGCCGCCACCGTGTTCCTGCCCCAAGACCCAAAGGGACGGGAGAGGTGGGATGTCCACCTCAACGCCCCCGTAACGTGGAGAACCACCTTCCCAGAGAGGTGCACTTGGCCCGGCTCGTTGCCACAGGAGATGGTTGATATTTCCCAAGGAGATTTGAGGAGGAATTATAAATCTGCAAGTAACAAAGTGGGGACGTCCTGGCGGGAGCGACTGCTCTGGGCTCCACAGGTCCCCAGGACCAGCACCACGGGCACCTTCTCGAGGACATCTAGACCAACACCAAGGCCAGGCTAAAGCAGAGGCCAGAGTCCAGACCCCAGCACGTGGGTTCAGTAGTGGCGTTGTAGGAGTGGGCAGGGGGAGGCAGGCAGGGCAAGAGTGACCGAACCGGGACTGCGCTGTGAGCCAGAAGAAGGTCTCGCTAAAGCCCTAACCACAGGGGAACGCCGTCTTGGAAAATGTTAATTCCTCCCACCCTTTTAAAAAGTTGTTGGAATTAAAGACAATAATGTTTTAAGAGGGGACATCACAAAAGGCTTTAAAAATTCTCATCACACTTCCAGATATTAATTTAAGTGGAAACAATTTCCAGAAATATTTCTGCTCTTTGAAATGGAGCAGCTTCATTAAACTTTAAAACCTTTTGCGAGCATGAAAATTAATAGCTCCTCAGCCTTTAAGCAGGGATTCGGGTCTACTTTTTCTTATCGTTACAAAGTTCGCAGCAGCAAGCTCAGTAATGGGCGCACACAAGAAGTGCCAGCTGATTTGATCTTATCAGCGGTTGCCTTTCAGTGGTTTCTCCCATGCAACGACAGCTCCTGTAATTTTTGGTCATGGATGGTTAAGTAAAGCTAAGACCAAAATGTTACTGAAAATCTAAGAGAATAAATTAATGAGCTGTATTCTACTTTTCCAGTTTCCAGAAAAAGGTGAATTAAGCAGCGAAGTGATCCCTGGCACAGCGCATTAGACGACTGATTTCAGGATGAGGTTGGGGAGCCCTCAAAACAACCGAAGCACCTCCTGGCATCCCCTGCGGTCATTTCCAGGCACGCAAACCTCGGGTGAAACCCAGCCCCTCCATCCGGCGTGCCCCTGGCCTCACCTCGACTTCCTCCGACTGCATCCGCAGGTCGCAGGGCGGCTTCACGGCTCTGGGCCGGCTGGCAAACCAGTAAGCGACGACGGCCGCGAAGGCACCGATGCCCACCAGCGCCGTGGCCGGCAGGTTGCGGAAAAACTGGCTGAGGTCATCGAACTCGGGGAGCCGCAGGCTCCGCAGGATTTCCTGAGCCTGCATCTTCTCCACGAGCGAAACAGCAAACTCTGCAAGAGCCAGAGGGATGCAGTCAGGCCACGTCGCCGGATGGGCACGGGCAGCGCAGGTCTCTGCGGCCCGGGAAGGGGAGAAGATGCTTTCCCTTGTCAGCCATTGCAAACACGCTGCTCTGCCGACCCGCAGGGCTGCCTACCAACAGCGACCTGAACTTGAGAACAGCAGCATCTATGGAAGAGATACGAGAAAGGGGGAAACATCCCTAGAAGGGCGAGCAGGAGCCGACAGCTCACTCCTAAATGACAATTGAGCACAAACGTACATTAGGCGATGCAGCTGCAGTTATCTGTAGCAGACAGATGCTGTGACGGGCTCTGGGATCCAGCTACGACTGTACCCTCAGGGCTGCCAGGAGCTCGCTCCGCCTTCCCTGAGCAGGACAGGAGCTGCGTGGTGGTCACAGCCCCTGGCAGGGACAGGCAGCACGGCAGGGTCAGGCAACACGGCACCAGCTCCGGCCACAAGCCCACGGCTCACGTGGAGCGGGGCAAAGCCAGCGTGCCTCTGCGTGCAAAACGCTGCGCAGGCACGCGCTGAAACACCACTGCCTGCCTTTGTGCCAGCTTCACATGCTCAAGTTCGAGTTCCTTATGCTTTACCTTGGGGTAAATTATAGGTGATTCAAGCCAAGGAAAGTTTCATTTCATCGCTTAAATGTTTCCTGGAAGAAAAAACAAGCAACTGCGGAGCGGGGATAAGGGAGTGCTGGGGTATCAGGCTGAGAGCACGCCACCGCAGGGTCCCCACCCTGCGGCCCCGCCAGACACAACGCCTCCGGGTGCTGCTCCACGGGGGAGATGGGTGGCTCCCGGGAGGGAGAAATGCCAGGGTATTCCCCAGCGGGCAGTCCCGCAGGGTGGGCAGTCCCGCAGGGTGCAGTCCTGGCACAAGAAGAGAAGGGCTGGAGCCTCGGCTCCTCAGACACGGTGGGGCTGCTGGGGATCCCCCTGCCCCTGCTGCCAGCCCCTGCGCTGCTCTGACGGCGCTGAAACCAAAAGCAAAGAGAAAACCTTTCCTCCTTTTCTGTAAATAGAGCTGTGCACGGAGGAGACAGGCAAGGGGACGAATTTTATGACACGGAATGGAAACACTCTGCCACCCCCAACTCGTCCCCTTCATACCTGCCGGCATCACTTTGCTGTGGGCGCAGGGAGAGCGGCTCTCTGCCGTACAGTCTGGCTTGTGCCGGACTCACGGAGTGAGAGCTACTCGCTGGGCGAGCAGAGGGGAAGCAGCTGAGCGGGCGTCTTTCCAAACGCAGCCGCTGCAGGTTGCCTTACTCTTCTCTTTTGCAGAAACAGCACTGGAGAGAGGAGCCGGGCACCCGCCTCGCTGCTCCTGGGGCGCGAGGTGAGGCTGTCCTCAGGGGACTTGTGTTTGGGTGTTGAGTACCCTAGGAGCATTTTAAATAACTTGTATTTATAGCGGCAGGCCAGTGTCAACTCCCCGCCAGGGAGTCTCCAATAACCGCCAGCCCTGCGAGGGACAAGCTGAGCAGATGCTGCAGAGGAGGGGATCCAAACAGTTAAGTTTTCCTGTTAAGCCCCACAGTGCTATTTATGACTTTACCAGCAGTCAAGATCTTAAAGAAAAAGCTTTTCTGCCGCGGGAGCCCAGGCAGCCCCTTTCCGCTCACCCTCTGGCCTCGCTCCAGCCTGCGGAGCTACCGAGTGACTAATGGGGGGGGCTTCACTCCCATGGCGGGGCCAGGACTTCCCGCACAATGGCACCACTGACCTTAACACTAACCAGCTTTTTTCCTCCTGGGAATAGTGTCTGGGTTACACCAAAGGTCCCGACTACCCTCTCGCAGCCTTTTCCCGTATTTGTGCCGAGCAAGCTCTGGGGGCCGGCGCAACCAGCCTGCAAACAGGGGGGCACCCCTCGCACAAGGCTCTGGAGGAGGTTTTGAAGTTTGCACGAGCAAAAAACCCACAGCGAACAATTAACCTCACCCACAGCAGTGACACAGAGCCCATGTTCAGGGCCATCTCCCTCCTGTGGGCTCTGGCCCAGTCATCCCTTGGGCCAGATGCTGCACCCCGGTGCCAGCCCAGCATCCCGCAGCCACCTCTGCTCCCCCGAGAGTTCCCGACTGTGCAAACCCTCTGGGACCACAACCAGCCCCTCTAAGAACGGCTGCAATGATCACAGCAAATGAAACAGCACCCAGATGATGTTACTGGGCAATACCCACCCACGGGGTAATTTTCTCCTGAGCTTTGAGCATCTTTCCAGAAATCTCCACATCCAATAAAATATTGACTATGTGGCTGCAATGATGTTAGGATGAACTGAGACGGGGTGCTGATTTCTCCCCTCAATATTTCTCCCATGTCAGGCTATGAAAAGCAGCTTGTCAAACACACTTTTACTAGCAAACTATAAAAAGTGGGAGAGCTCAGTGAGGGAGCTATTCCTTTACTGATGAATTAGCTATTTGCGCAAAAGCATTTCAGCAAGTCCCACTTAAAACTGTCTGCTCCCAGAAACACAGCCTGTCCCACCAAAGGTAGCCGCCCAATTTGCCACGGTTGCTGGTTACACTGAAATCTTGAGAACGACTCCCTCAACATCAGCCTGCGAGCGGTGTTTTGTATCCACCTGTGCAGCCAAGCTGAAAGCAGAAAGGCAGGAAGGTGCTCGTGGGAAGAGCGAAGCAGCGGCAGCGCTGCCATGGGGGGGATTCTTGGCCGCAGCCACGTGCTTCTGCCCCGCTCGGCTGCGGGTATTGCCCGGGGAGCACCAGGGCCAGGCCTTTAGGCACGTCTGTCCGGGTACAGGGCACCCATGGACATCTGGAGTTCACAGCATCATCAAAAGGATCGTGAGAGTCAGGGTTGCAATAAGAACAAGTGTTGGAAGACAGATGCTATACAATACAGGAATAAAAGTACTTCTGATATGGATAATGAAGCAAGCGTGATCACACCTTTGCTGACTTTGTGTCCCTTTGACGTGTATCAGGTGTGATTTACATCAGTACCCAGATTTTGAAAAATTTGCTCTAGGGACATCAAAAGCGCACTTTTAACCTGCCAGAAAGATACAATTCTTTAATACAGAATTAAGAATCACTTGTAATTGCTGGGAGGTATTTGGCTTGAGCAAAGTGATGGGCACGGTGCTCCTTGGGTTTGCATGGAACATATTCCCCTTATTGGGGTGGTGGCAGGGACACCGTGGACCATCGAGTGCCACGAGCAGGGTGCTGTTTGCAGCATCTGCCTCTGCAGCGAGGTAGAACGTGCTGCAGCAGCCAAAGTTACACAAGACCTACAGGGAAACTATTTAAATCGCACTCATTCCATCTGCTCCCAGGGGAAAAATCAGAACATTTATCTCAATCAAATGCTTGCGGTACATTTATTATTTCTGACCACTTGTGCCACATTCTGCTGCTTTCTCCTAAATTCCTACTTGGGCCATTATTTCTCACCGACCTGAAGTTTTTGTTGTGCAGCAGATCATACCCCTGAAACAGGTGCCCAAATCCTTCATTCATAACCACATCAGCTGGATTAAATAAATACGACTGGAAGACAGAAATTCACTTTTCCCTGCTCAAAGGAAGCTGCTGGCCCATTTCCATGGTGAACTTAAAATCCTTGCAGACTTCACGGTTGCAGGAATCTCTTAGATCCTTGCTGATTAAATAAAAAATATGTAAGTACTTCTTGTTAGTCACTCATTTTAAATACACTGCAGGGCATCTCAGAGGATGCCACAGAGATGGAGATGTCAGTAATGGCAAATAATATCAGAAAATACACTTGGAAGCAGAAATCCATTTAGTTTTCTGCCCAAATGCAGTGACGAGTGTGCTGGGATCCCTGGGAGAGAAGTAGAAGAGCTAGTGGTAAGGAGAAGGTTCACAAACTCATCTGCTTATGTTTTCCCACTTTCACTTAATAATCTAAGTTCAATGAAGACTAAACATACACGTTAAGAACAAGATCCTGTTCTGAAGAGTGAACTTACCCAGTCAAGAGACGTTCCCAGCAACCTTTGAATCCTCTTATTCAACCTGAGACCTGTAACTTCAGTCACTCACCCCCGTTTCTGACCACATTCGATTTTTGCACTACCAAGCTCATCCGACTTGCCTTTTACAACAGTTAATCTTGATTTTTGCATCCCAAAGTGATTCATGATAAGCCCGTACTTGATCTGCTCGGGGCTGCCAACCTGCCTTGGGAAGGTGGCCAGGAAAGGGGCCCAGGTGTGTTTGGGAGGAGCAGCATGGTCCAGAGAGAGGAGAAACGCCCCGGCACCCTCCTACCCCAGGGGAGGCTGTTTCTTCCTCACCTGCGGAAACAGGGCTCGGGGCTCCCCGGATCACAGCCTGCTCCGACGAGTCGAGCTGAGCGGGTGAGCGCCTCGCACTCACACAGTCTGTGAATATATTTCTCATGTGATCAGGAAAAATAAAATAAAAATTAAAAAAAAAAAAAAAAAAATAATAATAATAATAATAATAATAATGAGCCAGCATGGTTGGGCTGGGTTTTCCATCAGCAAGGCAGCGTCACCCCCCAGAGCGCGCTGTCAGCAGCCCCTGCCATCACCTCGGTCTCCGCAGGACGCTCTCCGCACCCCTTCCCCAGTGGTTTTGCCCCATTTCTGTTACCTGCGGTGAATCCACCGCCCTGCTGCGGTGCGTGCTCCCCGCGAGCAAGCGGCCCTGGGCGCAAGTGAGCGAGCAGAGCACAGCGTCCATGCGCGTGGCACGTGGAAACACCAACGTTTCCATTTATTCCAAACGGGACTTCACGTTACCACTGGATTTCTAAAGTATTCCCATGGCAGAGAAAAGAGAAACAGACATGCAAGGGGGGACAGCAGCAAGCGGTTTTGGGAAAGGAAGAAGTGCTGGTTAGTTGCGAGGAGGGAACAGCCACGGGCGAGAGCCTGGGGCTGCCCGAGTTGGCCGGCGCGGCTGAACCCCCCGCGCCCAGGGCCTGGGGTGAACAGGGCTTCTGCAGCCGGTCTGTGCGTGGCGAGCAGTGACACTGGGCTTTGAACCCCCGACCAGCCTTTGCTAACAGGCCATCACCGCGGGGACAATGCTTATTTATTTATTTTTTTACTTACAAATGGCACTATTGTGCAATTCGGTTTTGATCTTTTCCCGCTGGAAGTGATTCTGTAACTCCAGTACAGTCAATGGAGTTTTAGTGACATAAACCAGTGTGGGAACAGCCTCAAACTACTGGTGTATGCATAATGCAATTAAAATTTTACCCGTCCTGTGCAGCCGTGCAATCACATCCTTCCTACCATTACGTCAGCGCCCGGGCGCCTGCTTGGGAAGGAGAACTCCTTTTGAGATGCCTTTATCTCCTGCCCACTATGCATTCACAGCGGGGTAGGGAAGAGGCGGGTGATTCATTTTACGTTGGAAACTGGGCAAAGCATCTAATTACTATCCCTGTATTCAAGCACAAAAAAAGGCTATTTACATTTGACTCTATAGCACTAAACCAAAATCATATAAGCAGCTTTTCAGTACGTCTGAGAGAATTAACTATTTGCAGTGGGGAACTACGAAATGCAGCCAGCGGACAGCCGCTGGCTCCGAGCCGGCAGACCCACAGCCTCTCTCCGTGTGAGCTGCAGCGAGGGGAATATCCCCGTCAGCCGGCGCAGATCCGTGTCCTTGGCTACGGCACCGGCTGCTCACTCATTTCACTGAGGAAACAGAATTTACAGGACCTAAAACATCTCAATCCAAGCTGCTTCCCTGAAACAGGGTCGGTGACAGAAGATTTGCACGAGGAAGCACCCGGCAAAGTTTGGACCATTCTCCCTTACCTTCCCCTGCAGAAGAAAAACACGCTCGCAGTGCTCTGTACACAAGGTTCAGGCGACTCTGAGATGAGGATTCAAATCGTCTTGTGACTATGTCACTACGTGAGAGTCTCCATTTACAGAGGGTAAGGGAGCATCAGAATTCCCAGGGACACATAAAACCGGCAGGTATTAGTCAGACTGCACCACAGGAACCCATTTGCTAATTTAAATGAAAGCCATTGCAACGATTAATGTGTTTCTGCAAACACGTGCGCAGAGGCAGCTGTAACCATGCAGGCAGAGGGCATTTGGGGATTTTGTGTATTGCCTGCAGAGTAAAATTCCTTTTCCCCCCCCCCTTTTTCCAAGCTTCATGCAAGCACGCAGTGGGACAGCAATCCCCGGAGGAGCCACTGTCATTAAATGCGGCTCAGGTACCACTGACTTTCTCTAGCTTGGCCAGGGCAGCGGCTCTTGGGAGACAACAGGCTATGAATTCCTAATCACTGCTGTAATTAAAACCAGAGACGATGCCAAGCCAGCCTCTGCCATGCACCTCCGCAAATTTTGCTTGAATGGGCACAGAAGAGGAGTTGGATGAACCTTCAGTTCCCAGCCTAAGGCCCGTCGGGGTGAGCCGAGGAGGGAGGACACCGGCCGTTCTGCAGCAGGCCGGTCTCACATAGACAGACGCAAAAGATTTTACGAGAACAAATGATCTAATGAGATCTCCAGCTACAAAAACCGAAGTCCAGCCTTTGTTGTGGTTCAGCCACAAATGCTATACCCCATTTATTCAGAACCTGCAAATTTTTTCTCATTTGTTTTAATTAAAGAGGAGAAAAACTGGGAAGCTCAGGGCGCTTGGCCACCTTTCTATTTTCAGCTAGTTTGAGATTAGGTCAATTTTATTCTCTGTTTTAATAGTTTTACACCATAGTGTTTATGGAAATGGTAATGCCATACTCTATAGCAGGCACAGAGCCAGCTGAACAGTGTTAATCACAGAGAGGAAATGCCATTATACACTTATTGATCATTACAGATAACTACTGAAAATCTTCCAGAAGAATTGCACTGCTGTGAGACAGGAAGCCAGGCAACCTGCGAGGCTTACAAACTGCTTGAGAAAGAGTAAAGGAGGTGATAAACATAAAGGGGAAAATATGAGCACCAAAAGAATCTGAAACCATGAAAGAATCAATGTGCAGAAACCCAGTAAACAGCCCCAAAACGAAGCAGAGGACAAGCGATACTTGGTGCACATACTTTTGCAGGACTCCTGTCTGCTTCTGTCGCACAGGTGTAATTGTGGTACAAACTCACCGCCACAACAGCAACCAGAAATACATCATTGCTCAGCCTGCATCCCTCTGCCAGCAGCTTGGGCAGCAGTGAGCCCGCGGCCCTGACCCATCTCGCACTTACTTAGATGTGCATACAGGGACCCTCTGTGTCCTGCAAGGATTAATCAGCTGTAACTACTTGGGATTCAGCAATTATTGGGATTATCGGCCAAGCTGAAAGTAACACTATTTAAAACTTGCTTAAACTTTACCTGCTTTTGCTCCTCTAAAGGGACATGTTTCACTATAGCCCTCTTCCCCATTTAATGTCTCCCACCTTCAGTCAGATCACACTGAAGTGAACTCCCACGGCTTCCATGTGATGATCTCCTTCTATGACAAAGTGACCTGCTTAGCGGACGAGGGAAAGGCTGTAGATGTTGTCTACCGAGATTTTAGCAAAGCCTTTGACACCATTTCCGACAGCATTCTCCTGGAGAAACTGACTGCTCGTGGCTTGGACGGGCGCACCCTTCGCTGGGTAAAAACTGGCTGGCTGGCCGGGCCCAAAGGGTTGTGGTGAATGGGGTTAAATCCAGTTGGCCGCCGGTCCCAAGTGGTGTTCCCCAGGGCTCGGTACTGGGGCCAGTCTTGTTTAATAGCTTTATCACGATCTGGACGAGGGGATCGCGTGCACCCTCACTAAGTGTGCAGATGACACCAAGTTGGGTGGGAGTGTTGATCTGCTCGAGGGTAGGAAGGCTCCTCACAGGGATCTGGACAGGCTGGATCGATGGGCTGAGGCCAATTGTATGAGGTTCAACAAGGCCAAGGGCCGGGTCCTGCACTTGGGTCACAACAACCCCCTGCAACGCTCCAGACTTGGGGACGAGTGGCTGGAAAGCTGCCCGGAGGAAAAGGACCTGGGGGTGCTGGTCGACAGGGGCTGAATGTGAGCCAGCAGTGTGCCCAGGTGGCCACGAAGGCCAACGCCATCCTGGCCTGTACCAGAAATGGTGTGGCCAGCGGGAGCAGGGAGGGGATCGTGCCCCTGTACTCGGCGCTGGTGAGGCCGCACCTCGAATGCTGTGTTCAGTTTTGGGCCCCTCACTCCAAGAAGGACATTGAGGTGCTGGAGCGTGTCCAGAGAAGGGCGACGGAGCTGGTGAGGGGTCTGGAGCACAAGTCTGATGAGGAGCGGCTGAGGGAGCTGGGGTTGTTCCGTCTGGAGAAGAGGAGGCTGAGGGGAGACCTCATCGCTCTCTACAACTGCCTGAAAGGGGGTTGTGGGGAGGTGGGTGTTGGTCTCTTCTCCCAAGTGACAAGTGACAGGACAAGAGGAAACGGCCTCAAGTTGTGCCAGGGGAGGTTCAGGCTGGATATGAGGAAAAATGTCTTTCCTGAGAGAGCGGTGAAGCACTGGCAGAGGCTGCCCAGGGAGGTGGTGGAGTCACCATCCCTGGAGGTATTTAAAAGCCGTGCAGATGAGGCGCTTGGGGACATGGTTTAGTGGTGGACGTGGCAGGGTTAGGTTTACGGTTGGACTTGATGATCTTAAAGGTCTTTTCCAACCGATTCTGATTCTATGATCACTGCTTTAATTTTTGGGACACTATATTTTCATCCAAACTGTGGTTTCCATTTAAAAAAAAAATGCCCCCTCCCCACCAAAACCAGACCAAAACAAACTCTTGCAGGTGCTTAATTTTACCCACTGTGAATGAAATAATTGACTCCCAAGTGCAACAATATATAAACCACAATTACTGTGTTTTACTTAGATTATGCAATTCTTTGCAGGGCCAAATCATAATTGTATATTTAATTTAAGAATCAAAGCAAAAGCATTAGTCCTCATTGACCATGGTTCTGCTATAACGCAGTGAGTCATAATTGGGAAGAGGAAAAAAAAGAAAGAAAAAGAAACCAGTCTAGAGATAAAATTGCTTTTTTTTGGATTATTATGTCGGGACTCAGACAGCATAGGAAGGTGTGAGAGGCGACGGATGCAGAATACAGATCTGCTCTTGGGCATCTATTTGCATGGATAGCGAACAAGGGAGGGGAGGCACACAAGGCCTGTGAGGCTGTGGCATCTCTCCAGGGAGCAGACACTGGAGAAGCACCCAGTGAGCAAGAAATGTAATAACAGCAGGTTATACTTTTTCTATTATGTTTTTACTAATGAAAAACGTCCTTTTCCCTTTCCTTTGGGAATCAGACCCGTCCAATCTGTTACGCTGGCCGTTTGCCAACAAGACTATTAAAGAACAAGGTTTCAATGGTACGTAAGCCTCTTTAGCTCAAGTTGCTTTCATGCCGGCGGAGCCGTCCGGGGGCTCAGTGCACCCCAAACTGGGTGTCTGGGGCGTGGGAAGCAGACACGGGGCTGTGGCAAGGCCATTGGGGACAGTCCCCGTGCCACTGCCTCCCCACTCACCCCCCCAGTGCTGTCACTCCCCGGTCAGCAAGGCACAGTTATCTGCCATGGAAAAAGGCTTTAGAGGCAGGTCAAGACTCTTTGATCTGCCGGAGAGGAATAAGGCAAATAAACTTCCCAGGGAGGAAGCTGGCAATGCTTTCACATGACCTCTGGTTACTGCGTGGAGCAGGGAGAGGGCAGGGATGAATGAGAGGGACGGGTTCAGCACGTGGTTGGGGCTGTGGTATAAACTTGGCCCAGTGATATAAGCTGGATTTTTTTTTAGGAGAGGCAGGCAGTTTCACTCCGGGTGCAGAAAAATTGCCTCAGAGATAAGGCTGCCAAAGGATTGAGTACCATTACATATACATATGCATACAATTATATATCTGCATATGTGGGTGTATATGCTTGTTGTGTACGTGTACATATATATAAAATATATGTGTATATATAAAAAAATAAAATTTCCCCCTGCTCTGGGTGACTGACTGATGATTAACACCTGTGCCACGAGATTATTGCAGCAACATCTCCCGCTCCTGAAAAAACTCCTCCTCACCAAGTCTCTGGTGTGTGAACAGCACGGGCTCCTCCGACCACGGCACCACGCTCGGCGGTGGCTCCCGGGGCCCGAGCGGGTGCAGAGCCCAGTGCTGGGCGCAGGGGCCCCGCTGACCCCCCAGCCTCCTCGCCACCCCAACGCCAAAGGCAGGGCGCAGACAAAGGGTGGGAATCTCCAAGCAACCCGGAGGAGCGGCACTGGCCTCCAGCTCCCAGCACTGCCGAGAAATGCATTTGCAAGGAAACGCATTTGCAAGACACAAGATCTTTGCAAGCATCCACTAAAAAGGGAAAAATGCTAACAAGGACCTCAATGTCCTGAAAGTCCAATTTTACAGAAAGAGCACGGTAATCGCACATAAACAGAGGTATTTAAAGCATCTAAAATATCCACGGCATACCAGTCCCTTGCCAAGAGAAATTATTCAATAAATAATTCAGTGACTGCGTGAGATCTTACTTTATACACTTGTAATGTTTCAGAGAGCAAAATCTACCACCCGGCTGGCTGGAGACGCCCCGTGCTCAGAGCCACGCAGCCAGCTCATCCTCATCCCTCTGCGTCGGGTCCATCTATTCAGCCGCTGATGCCAAACCCCCCCAGAAAGCTTCGTCCTCCAGTCCCACACCTCCTCGCCGTGCTCAGGCATAGCTCCCAGATGGGAACCAACTTAAAAATACCTTTGGCAGCCCCGAGCAGATTGGCACAACAGTACTCTGAAGCCACCGTGACTCATGCGGACAGGAAAGCTGAGACTGGGATCCTGGTCCAACTCTGCCACTCATCTGGATAACGAAGCATTAGGAAGCCTGTGCAAGTATTTTAAGTTTCCTACCAGAAGGGAGAAACTCAATGGATCAGAGCTCTGTTGTCTCTGAAGTCTATCAACCGCCTAAGGCACAGTGATGAAAAAAGCTCCTCTAACTGCTGAAATGGCCTTAAAATGTTACCCAGCGCTCACACGTGATGAGCCAGAGTCACAAGGTTTCATTGACCTGGCTAAAAGCCTCAGCCTGTGGTTGCAGAGGATGAAGTTCAGATGGCAAAATCCACCTGGGATATTTTTGCACCCGCTGTCCTCCCCATCACGTCCCTCTCGTGCCAGCGTGGCTGCTGCGTGCTTGCCCAAAGCAGGCTCAGGTGATTCCTCCAAGCTAAAACGTAACCCAGCCAGAAGAAAAAGCAAACCCCCAAAGCTGGGGGGTTTTCTGGCTCTTTGGTCTTTTGCCTGCACCTCTCCCAGGACCGCTCACACAGCTGTGCCAAAACCAGCTCGGGGCTGCAACGTTTCATCTGGGAAACCAGAGATCCTTCCCTGCCCGCATCCTCGCAGGCAGCATCGCCCCTGGGAGCAACCCACCGAGGTGACTAAAGCAGGAGAGAATTTGCCCCTCAGCCTTATGGAAAAGTTTACATGCGCGGTGAATGCGCATGTTTGCCGGGGCTCATGTTCAAGCGCTGTGCCCTGCAGGCATCGTTAAAGTGGGGCTGTTTTCTGTCCTGGCATTGCAGCACGGTGCTGCTCTTGCCAGGGCTGGGGTTCCGTTCTGGGAGCTGCCTCCAGAGCATCCGCAAAGCTCCCCCACTTCCCAGAGGTACCCTTGATCGTTTGTAAATCTCAGTTCTTGCGAAGAAGGGGCTTTGACGGGGATTTTTGTGGGGTTCTTTTGTTGTGGGTTTTTTTTTTTTTGAGTGATGGTTGATTGTCCCACATGCTACATGGTTCTTGAATGCCATGTGACAGGCAGCAAACAAACAGCTTAAATAATTGCATAAAAATAGTTATCTGGGGCAGAGTACAAAGAGAAGCACTGAATGGAGAGGGAAAAGGCAGCTGCACCCATGACAGCTGGTTTTGCAGAACGGAAAGGCGAAGGCGCTCTGCGAAGAGCTTCATGGTTTGTTGCCAGGCAAAGTTTTGACGTTTGCCTTTGAACATTGATTGGATTTAAACAAACCTCAGTACTGTCCAGCTAAGAACCCCAGTAACCCGAAGGTGTTGCAGCAGTGTCGGCGCTGGTCGATGCGGAGGCGCAGGGACCACCAGCCAGACGTGGTGGGGGAAGGAAAGGGGGGGCCAACCGCAGCACCCAGCGGGCTGGGGAAGTTCAGCTCCAGACCTTGCTAATTCCCACTTCATTGTTCTAGTTTCTTTTCTTTCCCTGCCTTTCTTCTACGAGAAGCACACCTTCCATTGCTCAGCAGAGCCTGCAGTTTGCAATAGTGCTATCTGCCTCAGCCCCCACTGCACCGGCACTCCCAGCCCCAACCACAGGCTACCCAGAGCCCTTGGGGATCCCTTTTTGTACCCCTGCAGACTACACACTGCCCTTCAACACACCCAGGTGAGATGTAACCCCCTCGGCAGCTCGCTGCAGGGCTCATTTTCAGCCACCCCACCTGAACACACCAGAGCCAGGCCCTCTGTGGCCATCTTAGTCTGCAAAGGCCCTAGCCCAGGGCTGGGTGGAGGAAAGGAGATCTGGGGTGAAATTTTCCACTCTCACCTATGCAGGTAGGTACAGGAGCATGCATTGCCCTGGCTGCTGTGGGCTGGCTCCACTCTGTCCCCACAGCGGGTCACCGCCAGGCAAGGACAGGCAGGCAGCCAAGTCCCTACGCTGCCGGTTCCCAGCCCGGCTCAGTCCTCCATGACTGTTCACATCCAGCCCTTGGCCACATCCACATGGTCAGTATGTGCAAGACCGGTCGCAGTGACACGGGGCAGGGGACACCAGAAGGCAGGAGCTGGCTCTGGCTACTCTCACGCTTCATGCACACAGAATCACTACGGTTGGAAAAGACCTGTAAGATCACCAAGTCCAACCACCACCCCAACCCCACCATGCCCACTAAACCATGTCCCACAGTGCCACGGCCACACGGTCCTTGAACCCCTCCAGGGATGGTGACTCCACCACCTCCCTGGGCAGCCTCTGCCAGTGCTTCACCGCTCTCTCAGCAAAGACCTTTTTCCTCATATCCAGCCTGAACCTCCCCTGGCACAACTTGAGGCCATTTCCTCTTGTCCTGTCGCTTGTCACTTGGGAGAAGAGACCAACACCCACCTCACCACAACCCCCTTTCAGGCAGTTGTAGAGAGCGATGAGGTCTCCCCTCACCTCCTCTTCTCCAGACGGAACAACCCCAGCTCCCTCAGCCGCTCCTCATCAGACTTGTGCTCCAGACCCCTCACCAGCTCCATCGCCCTTCTCTGGACACGCTACACCAGGTTTGATTTCTGCTTGCACAGTGGGATGGGGTGACCCAAACCCACACCACTGCTGGATGGGACCATGGGGCTCCCTCCCGCCAGTGCTCCCCTCTGCCTTACGCCCACCCTGGGGGACATGGCTGCTGGCTGGAGCAGGCAACTGAGCTGGCACAAAACTAACTGTCCTGCAGACGTAACAGAAAAAATGGTTCGTTTCCAACCAAATCCCCACCTGGGGTGATAATATGGCATCATAAGCACCGGTACCATGACAGAGCCGGAATCGTGCACGCAGGGAGGGCAGCTGGAGACCTTGGCGGCAGCATGGCTCAGGGTGGCTTCGTTTAATGGTAGAACTGCAGCACGTGGTCGCAGGGACTGGTCAGAGGGGCCACCCTGCGCTTCACCTGGCCCTGGCCGGCAGGAGCAGGGCAGGTCCCCGACCCACCGCACACCCACCTCCCGCCCTGCCAGCAGCAGACTGCGGCTGAGCCCACACAGGCTGTGATGCCCCACTACGTCCCAGGCCATGGCTGGATGGCGTAGCGAGTCCTGCCAGTGCAGGGAGCCCTCCTGCCTGCCCGGTGTCATTCCCACTCCCACCCTGCCTTTTCCAGGCACCAGCACAAATATTTGTGCAGCGGCCCAGGGAATGGTGCAGGGGGATGGATCCAGCTGCAAACCTTTTTGGGGTTGGTGCTGCTGTTTCTTTTGGCAGCAGTACCAGAATAAAGTGGTTTCTGAATAACACTCTGAGCATCCTGCACGGCCACTGCTTTATATTCAGGCAAGAATGGCCGCCCTGGGAATGCATCACCCAAAGCAACATAGAAACCTAAACAAGCTTATAACAAAAGACTTTCCATAAGGCCTAAGAGAGGACACGATGGCACGCTCAGAGCTAGTCCTGCAGAGGGTAGGAAAGAACAGGAACATTTTGTACACCACTTCCCAGCCATGCGTTAGCCTGCATTGTTTTGCCGACAGCTTGGACTGGACTGAAACTCTTCCTTGGTCAAATTTCAATTTCATGTTGCCTTCTGGAATATCAACAATTATGTAGAAAGTGTTTGCAGCAGAGCTAAGCAGGCCAGACTGGACACATTGCCTCCAGCCCTGAAGGCCCTGGAAACTGGACCTATTGCTGTCGGCAGCGTGCTGCCCACACAGCACCGCACCGCAGATTTTCATCTGCGGCTACAGAAGGCGTAGACTGAGGCTGAGACCTGCTAGCTTGTACCGTGTAACAGCTGAGCACTGTCTTTATTGTAAGGAGCAATTCTCTTTATGCCAATATTACAGCTTGAAGAGCTCCAAAACTTGCTGACCTGCTACCTCGGTAAAAGAGAGCCATATGAACAATGAGCAGACCAAAAGGCCCTCTGCCAGTTGCGTGTCAAACATGTGTCCATGAAGACAGTGTTATGACTGTCACGCTGGAATCTGAAACTAGAAAGTGACATTGAAAATAGGAGCTTAAAAAAAAATTAACAGTCATGTCTTGATTAACTATAATAAATACAGTTGTACCCCTCACTTACAGTAAGCTGCCTATAATCAGACCAGGTTAATTACCAGTCAAGTGCCCTGCAAGTTGTAGTGCTTTTCTGAAGGATCCTGTCCACACCGATGGGAAGGAGTGAGGGGACCCTGAAGGTGTACGTACACCCTGAGAGAGCAGGGTTTTATCCAGACCCTGTGCACATATAATGTGGCTGCCTGAATCAAGCCCAGGCTTTATCCCAAACCAAACTAGCAGCCAAAGGTGGTGGCTTTGAAAGTTGCTCAAGGCTTATTTGGCAAACTTGCAGTGCAATAAGGGGCAAGAAAATAAGGGTTAAGAAAGAGGCAGGTCGTGTGCTAGAAGACCCGAAGGGAAGCAACTCCCTCCTCCTGCTGCAGGTTGAGGAAGGCGTTGGGTCGGGCGGCGGGACGGCTGGTTCAGGCAGGAGAAGCGCGGTGTGGCAGCCTCACCCGTTGCACAGGCCTGCCAGCTCCCGCCATGCCCTCCGCCTGCCTGGGCCCCGCGCCAGCGGCCTGCGCTCAGCACCGAAACACGGTGCCCGCAAACAGCCAGAGATTCTCAAGATAGTCTCTGCATATTTTCTGTGCGCGAGAATATCACTGTGCTTTTAAAGGAGCATGACTTCACGTTTCTCTTTTGCGTGTGAAGCCAGTAAAAACAGACTGATAACCGCAGAAACGGTCACATTAGGGACCGCTCTCAGTGCGCTGGTAAGCAGCGAATAACCCCGTTTGGTTGGTGCAGAAGATTTTCCAAGGAGGCCCCACGGCTGCGCGCAGCCACCTTGGCAGTTGTACTGGGTGGCCATGCCTGACCCGCCACGCTGTGCACCTCCAGGACCCAGCGGGGACCCTCCAGGAGCCTCGCTGAAACCCCTGCAAGCACCCTCTTCGCATCCCCAACCCAACCTGTCCCCATCACACCAAAGGACGGACATGCCAGGGACAAGCACAGGCTAATGCAACACGGCAAGCGAGAAACCGCTCTCGATGTCCAGAGCGGGTATTTCATGCCTACAGAGAAGGTTTCCACGTTCTGTGCCTAACACCAGGATACACCCCACCAGCATTTGCACCCCGCGCGCCAGCGGGCTCTTCCCACGTGGATAGGGCACGCACGCGGTTACGTGCTTTAAGGCAGTGTGAATCCACAGCATTTGGTTAGGAACCAGACCACAGAGTACATTTAAAACTTGTAGCCTGCCACTGCTGCGTAGTTTTGGCAAAGCCACGTGTCAGTCACCAGCATCCGGAGATCCCCCAGACGGCATCACCCTTCACAAAGAGCCGACTGTGAAGTCCGGGTGCTTAACGCACATATAGAGAAAGCCTAGAAATCCACAGGGTGTCAACCGCCATCAAAGGAGTTTGCTGGTTTCTGCAGAGCTCCTGCTATCAGAAATAAGACCTGATGCTTGGGGCCAGGAGTTTTGGGGCAGGAAGCCCAGACTGGCAGCCCCCAGCCCAGCCTCCACCTGCGCACCCGAGCGCCCTTGTCCGCGCACGTGCCCGGGGTGCAGGCGGAGCTGCCGCCGCCGCTGAGCGCACAGAGGTGCCGGGGGTCCCCGGGCTGGAAGCAGCAGCAGCCACCGCCGTTCCTGCGGCCGGAGCCCCCCAGCCCACGCAGGACCCGCCGCCGGCAGCGCTGGGAGCTCCAGCCAGGACCGGGCTGCAGCTTTTCCCCCCGTCAGGCAGCTAGAAACATCTGAAACACCAGGAAACTGCGGAAGCCACAACCCCTCTCTGGAGCTGGCGTTTCACCCCCGTCCTGCCAGCCACGCCGGCGGGCTCTCCCCGTGCTGCAACACCGAGAAACGCAGCCAGGACCACCTTTCCCGCAGCAGCAGCGCCCATGGGTCGCTCTCAGCACCCTCCCGCACCCCTGGTTTTTTGCGGTGTTGTTTCGCTCGGCGTCCCGGAGCCCAACTGCCCAAGAGCCTGCGGCCGCCCCGGGGCTGGGCGAAGCGCTGTGGGGTCCAGCCGAGGGCCACCCGGGCTCCTCACCGAGATTTCAATAATAACAATAGCAACAAAAATAGCCAGGGCCTTACCAGCTCCAGGGAAAGCCTCCTCTCCCCCTGCAGGCATCAGCTCATGGCTGGCTCTCTCCCCGAGCTGGCGTTCGTGTGCTCGTTGAAGAACTGCTGACTCCAGGACGTCCCACCCCCTTCCCATCTGCAAACTGCTGAAGAGAAGTTAAGCTTGGCTAATATCGGCTTAGGCGGCATTAGCGCAGCAGCGGCAGTGCCCCGCTGTAACCCTTGAGGCACTGGGGCCGGCGGGTCCCGGCGGTGGGAGCCTCGGTCCAGCTTCCCGCAGACGGGCACAACTCGCCCCTCCTGCTACTGAATTTTGCGTGGGTTTGACCCATCTCTGTCGTACTGGGAGCTTTAGGCTCCTAACAGGCCCGAGGCAAGGCGGTGGGATGTAAAACTGCAAAGCCTTCCCGCAAGTGCTCGGTTTAAAATGAAAGACAGCTTTTTTTTTTCTCTCCTTTGGCAAAAGTCATCATAAACTGAAGTTTCTGACGCTGAGAAAGTCTGCATTGCCGGTCCTAGTCTGCTAAATTAGAAACGTCATCGCTTCAGTAGAATACGTAATCAATAAAATGGTAAGAGAATAACTATTGGCAACATCATCCTTGCATCATTACATACATTAAAAGCAAAGAAAAAAAACCTGGCATTAGAGCCCAAACCAGTTTTTGTTAACTTTGTTAACTTTGTTAACAAACCAAAAACTTTGCAATTCCTTTGTGGTGGTAAAATTATTAATATTTAAGGTTTGAGAGGCTTGGCTAAGACATTTCTCCTCACTAAAAGAACATTCCTTCCAGCTGAAGGCTAAGTCTCCAATTGCTTCCAGCTCCCCGCTTCCGAGCAGAGGTAACACCCGTGGGGGGTGTTACCCCCGAGCCCCCCCAGCAGCCTCGCCCCATATTGCCACCTTATTGCTGGTCAGTATCTTCTCAGACTCGTGGCGGTTAGCAAGGCACTTGAGGAGTCCATCCCTCCCAGGGAGGGGTACCTGCTTTGCTAACACCGCAATTACTGGTTTCCTCACCTCTTTCTTTTTTTCTGGAACAGTATATAGGGTCTCCTATATACTCCGCTAGCAATATTATGCACTGGGACCCCCCCAGATTCTCTGATGCATTATACTGCCTCTATAGAGAATATTCCAAGACCATTCAACACTCATGAATGAAGAGGGACAGATATTTAATGAGATTTCAGGCAAGCTTGTCAAACATCACTCGTTTGGCTCAGATGTGGGTATTCTGCAATCAGGCTTAATTCATCAATTTGCCGAGGTAGGGCAGGGAGTACTGGCCTAAATGGTCTGCAGGTGTACATCAGCATCACGGTGATGGGTTAATGGGACCTCAGCAATATTCACCAGCTCCGATCCTTCCCTATTCCTTGTGAGCCAAGGCTTGACAGAAACTTTGTAGTCAGGAAAATATTTCAGGTGTGTGAGCAGCCCAGCCCTGGCTGGGCACTTGGGTGCCTGTAGCTCATGGATACAACACAGTTGTCTTTGTGATGGAGTACTCCAGAGGGGATGTGGGAATACTGATTTTAAGTAAATATTGGATTAAAAACAAGTCATTGTGCTGCATTTATTTAGAAGTCTTCATTCCAGTACCTGTTGGTAAGGGGTGCTCTTGCCTACCTCCGTGGAGATGACAGTGGGCGATAGACCCTCAGCATAGGTGGAGGGCTTCAGTGAAACCAGTGTTTCAGGATGGCTTCTGACCCTTCTAACTCCCTGTAAATACCCTGAGCAGTTACTCCCTTTCTCTTGTCTTGCTTTCATTGCACATACATACAGCATAAGGATTCACTTGCTGGAACAACCATAGGAGAAACATGAGACAGAACAAAGAGAGAAAACTGGATTTAGGCTTCCTACCCTAAGGGAAGATGGACGTAAGCACACGCTAAGTAATATACAGAATAAAAGCTTCCCCAATGCCCCGGCATTTTCTGCCAGGTGATTTGCAGGGTAGAGTAATCAGGAGAGCGTTTTATGGGAAGGCAACCTCCTTTTTTGGACACATAGCTGAGGGAAAGCATGCAGTTCACCATAAACAGGGTTTTGCTCTAAGAGCCTTTGGCACTGGAACTCTGAGGACAGTTCAAGCACGTGTAAGATCCTCCTGCAGATGTGTTAGCTGTGCTCTGCGGAGCACGAGGCTGAGGGCTGTCGGCGCTGAGCCTGGAGGTGCTGAGCACCCAGGACCCGGCCAAGGCAAGAGGAGCCACAAAGCCCTTTGTGCTTCAGACCAGGACTCAAGTGGCTTCTGCGTTTGTAGAAAGCTGCCCCAAACTGACCCTCACCTTGCGAGTGAAGTAGCAGGGATGTTTATACTCTACAAGTACACAGGAAATAAGACTTCACCTTTTGTGTGGATTACTGCTCAGTCTAAAGCCCAGTGAGATCCAACTACAGTAAAATCAATGGAAAGACTTCAAAGGACTTTTATGGGATTTGGCTGAGACCCCGCCTGTCCAGGGAAAAAAAAATTAGTAAGTCACAGTGCTTTTAATGCTCGCAGTCAAACACAACGTGAAAGAAGAGTGCTGTAAGAGAGTAACCTATTCAATTTCTCTATGCATTTATGCTTTATCAAAATTAATGAGAAACACAGATTAAGACTGAATTTTAAACAGTGATGCTTATGGCCAGGAGGATGCAGAGCCATTGGAGCAGCTAACCGAGGCTGTACCACCGGGAAACCACACCAGGCTCAGAGCTGGCCCGTGAGCTCCTGGGCTTTCAGCGCTCTACTGCCTGGAGTCCCACACGGCACTTCAAAATTCTGAGGGTTACTCAATAAAAACTGCTGCTTCGTCTTTCAGGACGTTCCGATAACCCAGGGCAATAGCTTCAGCTACAGGACAGAAATCTGGCAACGGTAGCTCTACGTTCCTTAAGACCCACCCATGGAAAATCCTGCCGTGACTAGAAATAGAAAACAGCCACTAATTAAAATAATGAAAGTCATGTAAAAGGTGGGGGAACTTTACTCCCTTGTGTTTCTTTTTAGCAGTCTCTTTTTTCTTTCTATGTCTTTTGGTCAGATATTTTGTTTGTACTGATTATACAGCATATATTTTTGTTCCCTTGCAAAGAGCAGCAGGAAGGAAGCATATTGAATGAGTAGACGATTAATTCAATAATTAGGAACACTAGTATGAGGCTACCAGGCAAGTGTTTCTGCCTCCTCCGCCTCTAGCACTCCATTTCCTTACACCACAAGGGATGGCAGGGGAACAACAATAAACCCGCGATGATGATTTTATTGCTTATGCATCTCTTCCCAGCTGTCATCCTCAAAAAGGTTTACAGGCACCCAGAAACACAGTCTGCGTTTTGCAGCTGAGCACGGTGGGTGCGGCACACAGCGAAGTGCGGGGGCCGTATCCTGCCCCGGTCCAAGGGGCTCCCTTCCGCATCCTGGCACTTGCCAGCCACAGACCCCAACCACAGCCCGCACCCAGCTCCAGCACCCCCGGCAGCGAGGGCCTGGCACCGCGCCGGAAAATGAGGGAGAAAGGGGGATTGGCATCATCGCAGGGAAGGCTTTTGGGAAATCTGTGGTTGGGCTGTGATTTGAGATGGCCTTAAATATTCAGAGTTAAATACGTCACCGAAACTTTCTTTTCTTCTGACAGTAATAACACAAGGTTACATTGTTTGAATGTTTTCAAACACTTGGTTTATGTTGCAGGATCTTTTTCGTTGCTTTAGTTTGTTGGTGGTTTTGGTTTTTTTTTTATTTTGTTCATTTAAGCAGCAATTAGATTATCTGTATTTTTGTTTCTCATCAGTTCCACTGTCTGGTTTTGTGCCTGCAGCGCGCTGTACGTTTCTGCGCCGGGCACTACTGCAACTTCCTTTTGCTCTCCTATTTTCACAGATATTTTCAAGTCCTCGTGAAGGCCTTTCTGCCCGTGCAAAATTCTACAAACTCTCCCCAAGTCTGTCTACGGCTGCATGTTTGTTTTCAGCTCTGGGGTATGCGGCACCTTTCCGCTGCCTCCTTGCTGTCAGGCTCTTCACAGAATCACAGAATCACTACGGTTGGAAAAGACCTGTAAGATCACCAAGTCCAACCACCACCCCAACCCCACCATGCCCACTAAACCATGTCCCACAGTGCCACGGCCACACGGTCCTTGAACCCCTCCAGGGATGGTGACTCCACCACCTCCCTGGGCAGCCTCTGCCACTGCTTCACCGCTCTCTCCGTGAAGACGTTTTTCCTAATATCCTCTTCCCCAGCTCCAGCCCCCTTCCCTGCTGCAAAAGCAGCCTTTAAATCCCCCTTTCTGGATATTTTCAGAGGTGGCTCTCCAAGACACTGGTTTTGAAGAGTTAAGGGGGGGAGAGGCCCTCAGACAGCCCATTCTTCAGCTGCAGTGACCCAGAGCTTTTCCCTTTTCAGGGAGTGAATAGAGGAGATGCAAATGCCTTTTCCGAAAGGAAGCCCAGCCGGGGGGGGGGCTGTTGGCAGGGCAGAGCATCACACCACCCCCAGCAGCCTCTCAGCTGGGGCGGGGGGGGGCACAGAACCCCCCTGGTCAGGCAGAATGAGACCAGGGCTGGGGCATTGCGGGGGCAGTGGGAGGGGGGCAGTGGGGGGGGCTCCCCACCCGCCCCACAGCCCCGGCGAGTACCTTGGGGGGTGCCCGGGGACCCGCGGTGGGCAGGGCGCTGGGGGACCCCGTCTCTTCTTGAAGGTTCGAGGGTCAGTGGGGTGAGCATTCACAAGCAGGCTGCCCGCAAGCTGGAGGGCTCGAAGGAGTTATTTGAACATTTGGTGGGAGAAAAAATAATTCTGAATTAGGTTATCCGGAAGCACGGAGAATGGTTTTACCTAAAACTGAACTGTAGCGGAGGTACGAAGTAAAAGACATTTAACATTTCAAGAGGGGTTCTGATATATCTGTCTTTCTTCTCCAACATTGGAAACAATCTTGAAACAAGCTCTAAATAATGTTCTTTCCACTCTTTATACCTAAATACTGTTCTCAGCAGAAACCTGCAGGAAAGACATTCAGATCTGCATCACTCGCATCATTTGTCATTTCAGTGCAAGTTTGGCTTAGATCACTTCCAACTCATTTAAAGCAACAGCAGAATGATTTATGCTTTTTTCTAGACACTTTTTTTTAAAAAAAGTTAAATTAAATCAGCTTGGCAATCTCAGTGCTGATTCCTGTGCTGACCAGCTCATACTTGCCCTTGGAGGGAAAAAAATTGAATCCGAGTTCAGCAAACACCTGAGTGCTTTCCCCGGCTCTCAGCTGGTGCCGTCCAGCAGTGCCTGGGACACCCCGGCGATGGCAGCAATGCTGGTACTGCTCGTTGAGCTGATTTCAGGGAGTTGGTAGCCCTGGGAAAGGAGCTGCTTGTTGCTCTGGAGGCGGAGGGGAGCGTGGCTCTGACCCTCGCCACGCCAGACACTTGCAGGTCCATCCCAGAGAAGGCTGTTCCTGAGCCTCCGTCTCTGCCCAGGCACCATCACCAGCCCAGGTGGGTCAGCGCAGCCCGGGGGCTGCTCTAGCTTGTGCTCAACTTCTTCATAGAATCACAGAATCACTAAGGTTGGAAAAGACCTGTAAGATCACCAAGTCCAGCCATCACCCCAACCCCACCATGCCCACTAAACCATGTCCCGCAGTGCCACGTCCACACGGTCCTTGAACCCCTCCAGCGATGGTGACTCCACCACCTCCCTGGGCAGCCTCTGCCAGTGCTTCACCGCTCTCTCAGCAAAGACATTTTTCCTCATATCCAGCCTGAACCTCCCCTGGCGCAACTTGAGGCCATTTTTTCTTGTCCTGTCACTTGTCACTTGGGAGAAGAGACCAACACCCACCTCACCACAACCCCCTTTCAGGTAGTTGTAGAGAGCAATTGTCTTGACAGCTGGTGGGAGAAGGAAAGGTCATTTTAGGCCCTTTTCTTCTCGGTCATGAAGAAATGCGGCGGCTTGGCTTGCCTAGCCCAGGAAAGGAAGACTGCCCACCTTTCCATCCAAGCGGCGGCCCAAAGAGAGCCATGGTGCTCTCCGCACCCAGCCATGCACTGCCTGTGCTCTCCACAGCAGGAGAACCCCATCCTTTCCAAAGGCAAAAGCTGCTGGGCTGAGGAGGGGACCCAGTCCCAGGAGCAGGCAGGACAGGGACAGAAAGCTGCCACGTGAGCGACTGTTTCAGAGAGGAGGCTGGGCTGTGGGTCAAGAAGGAAACACCATGGGAAAACAAATGGCTTGGCTGAGACATCCAAACAAGCAGGATCTAGGTTAGTCATAAGCAAATCTGAGCTGAAACTTGGAGGATCTTGGAGCAAATGTTTCTAGAACAACTTTGCAAAATGAAAGGGTGTTGACGGCAGGGAGGGTCATGCATCTGCTGAAGGGCCAGCCGAGGTGGCACCCCACATCAGGTCCCTGCCACCCCAGCACTTGGCGCTTCTGGACCTGAAGATGCAACTCAGAAATTAAGGCTTTGCGGTGACTGTGACCGGGCTGATAGCCTTGAAGGCGACCATCCTTCATCTGTGGTCAAAGCACAACCCCAGGTGTCCAGATGGAGCATCCAGATGTCCGTTCCCTGGCACGGGATGGGTGCTCCCCTCCTTCCTACCGTCACCAAACCCTCAGCAGCGAGAGTGGTGAAGGCTGTCTTGGAGTTTGGCCGCTAGAAGATGGGCTTATACAGGTAACCGCCCCCACCACAGGCAAGAGCGGCTAAAAGACCCTTCTCTGGGGCTGTTATTTTTCTGAATCACCCGGCATCTGACCGCTCATGCAGCATTCCCATCGGACAGGAATCGCTGCTCCCTGTGCCGAGTGACACTGTTGACTTCAGTGAACAAAGCCACCTAACAAAACCCAGGTGTCTCTGGAGCCCGTTGGCCTCACCGAGGCCAACCCATCCGACACTGATTTTGCAGCGATGAAGTGGAAACTGTTCACTGTAGTTTCAATGTGGTGTTTCTGAGATTGTATCTACACCACAGCAGCCACATCGCTGAGCAAATGGAAATGTGAGCTGCAGTCTTGCAACACCATAGCGCACAGGTCTAAATATAAAGACTTTTCCTCCCTTAATTGGGGGTTTCCTAACGAGATGGCGATTTCCACTCAATGATACTTTTTTTTTTTTTGATAAGTGACACTTTCTTCCTGTGGCGCAAAAGAAAATTACTTGGACAAGGTGGTTGGATTTATCTTCTTTCCACATTTTTGAGAGTGGTGTACCACACAGCACGGAAGACAGAAAAGCACCTTGTGTAGCTAACAGGGGAGCTCCTGGGAGAGCAAGCGCAATACTTGGGTTTTGTGGGACAACCACTGCAGGGTCTTGCCAAAGCCCGACGTGAACTTGGCCCGCACCAAGCAGGGGCTGCATTTTTAGCCATACTTTTCCAAAGCATCTGCTACACGTTGTAGCTACGTCGCTGCCTGTAAAAGCCCAAGCAGTGAGTGAAGAGTGGGCGATGTGCGGCTGCAGCAGGGAGCATGGGGACCAGCTCCGGGGCCCTGCGGGATGGCCTGGGGGCTGAACTACCCCTGCAGCTTTGCAACTCTTTCCTGGCTAAAAATCCCCACTCATCTCAGTGTCTTGCCCTTTCTCATCACCAGCCACCAAGTTTTCCATAGAGCAGTCTTCAGTACAAAGGTAAAATATTTATAGTTTTATCTATACACAGAGCATAAGGAAGAAGCAGAATCGGGCAAAGCCTTCCTCCTCTGGTCCCGTCCCTTCCCTCCCTTGGCCTCGCCTGCCTCCCCACCAGCCGCAGGTCACCTTGAAGGCTCCGTGACAATGTTTACGGTGGAAGGAGGATTTGACACAGTAAATGACTTGTCATCAATAAGCGCTGATAGCACACTATGGCAATCAATCTGAGCCCGGCTAAACATTTACCCGTATCACACTGTACAGTATCAACGTTAAGATCCTCAGAGTGTCCAAAAAAGGATTTGCAAGGACTCTGAATCAGCGTGTCTGGGAAGAAAAGCCCCTGGAGAGCCAGGCACAGCTCACAGCAAACTACAGGAATGTGCAGAAAGGAGCGCGAGGGCTCGCACTGGGGTTGTGTGGATTTTACAGATATATTTAAAGCTTGTTTATCCATATTTTAAAGCCACATGCTCTCTGGCACACCTTACTCCACTGCGTTTGACTAGTTGCCAGGGTAAGAGGGCACCTGGGTTCACGAGCACTGCAAGCCCTCCTGTTCAGAGGGGGAGGAGGAGAGAGGCCGAAGCAGTTCGGACACTGGTACCTTCTCCAGAGGGGATAGGGCTGGAGAGCTGCAGGAACGGAGCGCTGCCCGTGCTCCTGACACCCGCAGCCCTGCAGGGACGGCGGCAGGGACAGATGGGAGCCCGGTGCCAAGGACCCGCAGGGCTTTGGCTTCGCACGGTAGCACAAGAGCCATAAATAGCAGTGATGGAAGAAACTCATTACTTGTATTGATCCATCACCAAAGAACACATGCAGAGCACGTAAAAATAAAAAAAATGTATTAATAGATGTTCTTCTTTCATCTTCATTTCTGATCAGAAAGAGGGTGATTGAGTCAATCGTTTTGTTTGGGTTTCTTCATTTCTGTGAAGAAATAATCTAGCAAAGCCAAGAAAAAAGCCACAGGAAAAGAGCCACCCTGGATGCCTGCGCATCTCTGGAGAGGTAAATGCCTGTGTCACGTTACCTACCATCACTTCTTCCATCTCACACAGACTTGCCTCTTGTTAGCTACAAGTTATTCAGGTGCTGGTTGCAACTGTGCAGTGGTAAAGAAGGAAGATGCTGGTATTTCTCTCAAAGAGCTCTCAGAAATGCAATAACGAGGAAAGGTTTAAACCCGGTGTGGAGCTCTGCAGCGTTTCGTGACGTCAAAACAATGGCAGTTACAGTCTTACTGAGGTAACGTCGTATTTCTTTGTTCCTGGCTTGCTCCCAAGTCAGCTTTCCTATTTCTGTGGGTATTTGGTTAATTCAGTTTACCATCTGTCTTCAAAGCTTTTCTCCTCTTTTCATTACTTGAATATATTTGTAATATCCATAGTAGCATAGAGACAAGAATCAAATCAATGTCTAGATTAGTCCAGAGCAGCAGAGAAAAATTGCTTTGTGCTGTCTTTCCCTGCAAGCAAGCAGGGAAATCCAAATACATTTACTCTTTCCTTTTGATGGTATCTAGCAACTGTTCAAATGGAGCAGTAATAGAGGGATGGAGAATAAAAGCAACTAAATATACCTCATCAAACAACACAGGCGTTGCCGCTCGTGCAGCAGCCAGCACTCCATGAGCTGGGCTGAGCAGCCTTGGGCACCTGCTCCGTTTCATACACAAAGCACAGCAGGAAATACTTCTTATCCAGAGACCTGAATTTCAGGGCATCAGCAAGGACTCCTGCGCCACAGCACGAGAGCAGGGTTCAGAAGTGGGACTGGAGAAGTCTACTGCAACACCAGATGCACCTCCTGCTTCCTTTGCAACCACGCACTGAGAAATACCTGGAGATGCGCTGGTGCCGGCGGGGAGGAAGGGGCACCGCGATGGCAGATTCCCTTCTTGTGCCTCCGCAGATGGGTGCGGGCACCCGCCGGGGCCTCCAGCAGCTGCCAGCAGTCAGGAGAGCAAACCCTCCTCTTCCTCGCTGGAAGATAGGGCTGGCAGGGGGGCGAGCGGCTCGGGGTTGCAGTCACATGAAATGAGGGGGGAAGAGAAGAGCAGAGGAGTCTCTGGGATTTCCTACTGGTACTCAAGGGGAGGGGAGCAAGGGGTAAACTGTAACCTCGTACTGCTTCAACCAAACCAACCCAATGTGCAAACCCCCGGGAGGATTTGTTGTTGGGTTTGTTTTATTTTACTGCCTCCATCAGACTATCCAATTCTGCACATCAGGAAATAATTAGCTTTGTCTTTCTCTGGCTTCTACCTTTATTTCATTGAGGTGAACGTTAGGGACCTGTTCTCAACTAGTCAAAACCCTTGTCATGATGCCAGAAATTCATTTAAAATAAACAAGAGTGCTGCACTGAGCTGTAGTGGCCAAGGAGCCCCTCGTTGAGTAAATCAGCACAGCCACAGTGATTGCCTTGCAGCATGGAGCAGTGTCTGATGGGCTGGGGCCACAGAAAACCGAGACCACGCATGAGAGCAGCAACCGCAGGCACACGGCTGAGCGAGTGCCGCGCTGCCAGGTCAGGCAGGGCCCTCGCCTCTCCAGCGGGACCCATCTCCCATGGATGACCTGTCTTGATGTACATCTCGGCTGAGAGCGCCCCTGCAAATGGCAATAACAGCACATCTGTCTTCCGAGAGCTCCTATTCTGTAGATCAAAGTGTTAGGCTAAAGTCATGTCCACCCTAAAATAAAACGAGCATGGCATTAAGCGAGGCCACGAGTCAGAGCCACACCTGAACGGACACACGTTTTGGGATAGCTGGACGTGCCAGGGAGATGCATTTGGACGCAGCAGAGTAAACACTGAGATGGGAGGCAGAGGGATCAATACCGCAGGGTGGACGTGGAGGCCTGAGAGCAGGAGCTCGCCCAGGAGACCGGTTCCCAGCAGGCCCAGTTCTCCTCCCGTTGTCATAACCAAGCCTGGTGCATCCAGCACGTAGCTCAGAGCAGCCCCTGGCGCCTTGGGGCCCAAAACACTGTAACAAACACTTGCCTGCAGCCTCTGAGCCAAGTGCTGCTTTCTGATTCACCCATGTAATTCCCCCTGGGCCACATTTGCACTGCATGAGTTTTGCTACAGTTCAAAAGCAGCTGATTCAAGCTGCTGATATAAGCAGCCGTAAGCCCACTGATTTTAATGGGAGCCACGAGGATATTTTCAGAGACAAAATTCAGGCCAGTGATGCTAGGTTCCCCTTTTTTTCAGTGTGAAACTTCCCTTTTCATAATCAAAAATAGCAAGTAGATATGAACATAAATAATTATGCTATGTTTTCCGTTCTTGGCACTCCCCCCAGAATATTTACCTAATGATGCAAAGATGTTGTTTTTAAAATCATTTTTCCCCTTTGTGCTTCTTCCGCTTGGAAGTCTGCCTGCCTCGAGGAAAGCTGCTTGATAGATAAAGGGGGAAACAGCACCGACACCGAACGTTGCTTTTCCTTAGAAAGATGCTTCACACAGAGTCAAAGGACTCGATTTTGAAGCAGTGCAGCAGATTGTAAGGTATTTAAAGGTTCGGCTGAACCAGAGACCCTCCTATTTCAGCCTTGCAATAATTTGCCAGCCCAGACGCGCTTTGAAGCGTTCCCGCCTGCCCACAGAACAATGGGATTCACCGGCCCCTCTCCCACAAGCGCACGCAGGTCCCAGCGCCCTGCCCTGTGTCGCTACCGGCCGAGCGCCCCGAATTGGCCAAAGACGAACCAACTGAGTAAACCGGCGAAGGCGATTCGGGAGAAATGATGTAACGCGTTTCCAGCCGCGCTGCGGTGCGGTGCGGTGCGGGTCCCCAGCCCCGCGCCTGCGGCAGAGCAGCCCCTTTCCACCCCTGCTGCGAAGGGGGATGCCGTCTCCCTTCAGAGCGCTCGAAATACCCTCTGCCCCGGCGCGGGGGGAGCCGCAGAGCGGGCCCAGAGCCCCTTCCCGCGGGGGAGCGGGCCGGCACCGCCCCGCCGCCGGCGCGGAGCGAGTCCCCCGCACGCCGCGGGGAAAAGGAGCCGGGAGCGGGGTGGGGAGGGGGCCAGCCCCGAGCGGCGGGGCGGGGTGGGGAGGGGGCCAGCCCCGAGCGGCGGGGCGGGGTGGGGAGGGGGCCAGCCCCGAGCGGCGGGGCGGGGCGGGGAGCACTCACCCAGCAGCAGGCAGCCGGAGCCCGCCGAGCCCAGGAGCGGGGCGAGCATCCCTGCGGCGCGGCCCGCTCCCTGCAGCCGCGCACTGCGGCGCGCTCGCTGCGCCCCGGCCCGCCGCGCCCCCGGCACAGGGCGGTATTTTTAGCAACCCTCCTCCTCCTCCTCTCCCCATCCTGCCGAGCCCTCCAGCTCCCTCTTAAAAGGGGCGATGCTGCTGGCCGGCGAGCCAGAGCATCCCTTCCCCCTCGCACGGCCAGGAGGAGGAGGAGGAGGAGGAGGAGGAAGGGGAGACACTCCGCTC
The DNA here is from genome assembly GCF_030936135.1 of Gavia stellata. Classification (NCBI taxonomy): domain Eukaryota; kingdom Metazoa; phylum Chordata; class Aves; order Gaviiformes; family Gaviidae; genus Gavia; species Gavia stellata. The sequence continues at coordinate 2,440,348 of NC_082609.1, read as the reverse complement.
CGTAATGGCTGTTATTTTCGCCTTTGGCCGATGAAATTGCCGCTGGACGGTGACCCGCACAGGAGCGGGCCTAAAAACCCTGACCGTCAGAGCTGCCACAACACCTACAGCTCCATCAGCAGTGCCTGCGAGAGCGATGGGCATTGCTTCTGCGTATTTTAATACCCTAAAACACGGCTAATGGCCACTTAGAAAAAGGAGACAAACTGGGTGCCTGATACTAGATACATGGGGGGAAGAGCAGGTTTGTGTTCTTAGCCATTCCATCTTCCCCAGAGCAAGCCGGTTGCAGAAAAATTAATCTCCAAGCTCCATGGTACAAGAAGGGCTTTGCAGAAAGAGGCTTTAAAAGGGCTGCACCAGCGGTGAGACCACATCTTACATCCCTCTGGCAAGCCCAGCGCCAGTGGGGTAAAGAGGACAGGAGCTGCAAGGGGCAGAAGTCGCACTGTGTCTCTTTTTCCAGCCTTTTGAAGGACTAGGGTGGCAGATCTGCAAAGCAGGCAGAGCTGCTTGCCCAAAGCTGCAAGTTGCAGCTGGTTACCTCTTCGTGAGCACAGACCATGATACACCAAAAAAATTCCCTGCCTGAACCAGGAATTAGCACTAGTTCAGGTATGATTGCAGCTGTCCAGGGCATGCATTTCCTTTGAAGATAAAGGCTTTTGGTTTTCTTAAAATGAGAATAAAGTTGGCGTAAATGAAGAATTTCCATTTCATGGCAAACAATTTTCCACAATGTGGTTTCCTTCTGATTCACCATGAAAAGGACTTTAAAAAAATTTCCTGCACATAGAGGACCAGCAGCTGACTAAAATTGATGCCACTTGTGTTAGTGTCACCGCTGCCCACTCCTGAGAGGTGTTAGAAAATTGCCACATCCATTTTACTCAAGGGCTGTTGGGCTTCCAAGATCCATGGTCTCAAAGCAGAAGACCATCATCAAGTGTGCTAACAAGTGAGCTGGGAACTGAAGACAACTGTATCTGGTTCCTCAGATTACAGTTCTCACAGTAGATGCCTCTACAGCAATTGCAACTTCAGCTACACCTGGTGTCATAAAATCAAACAGCTATAAAATAGGGCATGGCAAAAATCACCTCTGCTGCGACCTATTTTACTTAAGAGATTACAGATTAAATACTGCACAATCTATTTTACTTAACAGCTTTTATCTAGCCTATTCCTACAACCCTCTCTTTTTTTGATAAGAACCATTTCCACCCCACTTTTTACCTTCCTCCCTGCAGTGTGGTGGAAGGCTGTTAGCATGTCTCGTCTTCTGCGGGCTACCCAGATCCTGCAGTCCCTGTGTCTAAGCAAGCCCAGACTTCTCCCTCAACCACCAGTGTCATTTGTTGAGCTTCTGGGCTCCTGAAAACCTTTATTGGCTAGAAATGACAATACTGAAGCTCATTGATAGGACAAATTAAGCTGTCCTAGTGATATGGGATCTCTTGGTCTTTCAGTAGCTGGACCTTTTTAAATAATACTTCCTTAGGGAAGCTGAGGGATCAGCCTGGTTGAAGTGCACCAGCTCCCAGAACTCCGCTAAATAGGTTTACAGCAAACAAACTTGCACATACAGTTGCACAATGAGTCCTGAAAACACCTTTCCTCCATCTAACATAGGAGGAGTGAAGACCATTAACACAACAAATACCACTAGGACCTCCATGCCCTTGCTTTGGGGAGCTGCAAGGTGTCTGCCTATGCTCTGCAAAGAAGAGCTTTCCTGACCTCATCATCTCCTGCAGCAGCTCCTCCAAGCTCTACGCAGATTAAAAAAGACAAGTGACTTCCTGTGTTTCACCACAAGCTTCCTGCCTCTCTGTAAAGTTCTCATGAACCTTTTTCTAATTCTTGCCTTTTAAACCTTTGATAGCTTTCTGCTCCGCTGTACACTAGAGCCTGAGGCGAACTTGGCCCAATCGGTTATCAAAAGGCCCGGCTACTCCATTTTCTGAAGTTGTTCACATCTCAACAGCAGCCAGCTTAAGTATTCTCACTGAGAACATCATCTGGGATGATAGCAATGGAGATTTTGTCCTTGGAGGCGTCACAGTGACAGACACCTGTCATAATGATGCTGCATTTTCCACAGTAAGAAACCACCCAGAATCTTATGAGTCACAGAAGTGCCCCAAATTGCTACTGCACCACAGAGCTGTCTCTCCTGCAGAGGACGTACCTTCACCCATCAAGAAATTTAAGCCACAGGCCAACAGCTATCTTCCTAACAGCCAGAGCAGAGGACATCATCAGAAAAGACTGGCCAAGGAACCCTCTCTAAACTATGTTAAGTTTTCCAATTCACCCCAAAACCTGTTACTGCCAGAAGAACCCTCCACTCTGTGTTACTTCACAGGCTGGGCTGGGTTATAGAGAATATGTGCTATACCACAGCCCTGTGACTAAACATATCCAAAGTAACTCCTACTTGTTCTCACAATTTGGTGCAATATTAGTCTAGCAGAGAAGAAATATCAGTTTCTTATTCATTGTTTGAATACTTTTATGCTCTCTACAACTGCCTGAAAGGGGGTTGTGGTGAGGTGGGTGTTGGTCTCTTCTCCCAAGTGACAAGCGACAGGACAAGAAAAAATGGCCTCAAGTTGCGCCAGGGGAGGTTCAGGCTGGATATGAGGAAAAATGTCTTTCCTGAGAGAGCGGTGAAGCACTGGCAGAGGCTGCCCAGGGAGGTGGTGGAGTCACCATCCCTGGAGGTGTTCAAGGACCATGTAGCCGTGGCACTGCGGGACATGGTTTAGTGGGCATGGTGGGGTTGGGGTGGTGGTTGGACTTGGTGGTCTTACAGGTCTTTTCCAACCTTAGTGATTCTGTGAATAGTCCAATGTAATCTGTTTGCCCCAAGTAACACTAATATAAAAAACCTTAGAATGTTTTCTATTCTGTTAAATCTTTTAAGAAGACAGAGTCATAGAACCCTTTAGATTGGAAAAGACCTTTAAGATGGAGTCCAACCATTAACCTAGCACTGCCAAGCCCACCACTAAACCATGTTCCTAAACACCTCATCCACGCGTCTTTTAAATAACCTCCAGGGAAGGTGACTCAACCACCTCCCTGCGCAGCCTGTTCCAATGCTTGATAACACTTTTGGTGAAGAAATTTTTCCTAATAGCCAATATAAACCATAATATATTTCAAGCTGCAACCTGTCTGGTTTTTATTTCAGGTTTTCAGTCTCCCCTCATTCCCAACCAGCTGGTAAATAGTTACTATGGCAGCACTTAATGCAGAGTGACTCAGCACTCCCCCACATTTCAGTAGCGGCTCTGTCTGCCCTTCTGGTTTCTTACGAAGATAACCTCACCCTCTCTTTATCATTTCATTGCAGAATTATGATTTTTAAAAGATCATTATTCCCTTGTGTAATGCAGCTTTTATTGAGGGAATCAATGCAAGAATCTGCTAAGTAAAGATCATACCTATTCAGGATGCTATTTCAGCTTTCCTTTTGTGTTGGCCACAAAGATGTTTGAACTGTTTCCATCATCTTTCAGTGTTTCTTCAGAGCTTTATATTACCCCATTGCCAAGTGAGCTAGTCTAATATCAAACCACAGCATGCCCAGCTCCAAAATGTCCCAGTCCAGTTGATTGTGAGCAGAAACCCCCCTTCCCTTCATTATTGTTCAAAGTGCCTTGCTTTCTGTTCCTGGGCAGAAACTGTTTTTGTTGGGTTTTTTTTTTTAAGTTTACCTTGCTTTGATTTGGATTTTCTCCTTAATCCTTTCTTTGGTCTTCAGAGGTGAACTGGTCAACTAGTTCTCATTATTACTAGCAGCCCTACTGTTTGTGTGCAAAGAGAAGCCACATACCTTTTTATCTGTACCTTAAAGCCAATTGTGGAGAACAGGAATCCACCACAGTCATCTAATTTGCCATGTCTGAAAGCATGAGAAGGTTTTGGTGAGTCATCAGTTTAGAAAGAATTAATTTTGATAACATTGAAACCTGCAAAGTCTGTGGCTTTACATCTCATGGTTGGATTGCCCCAGGGCTAGAAGGGTGTGAACTCACTCATCATGTTTTTTTCTGCAGTTGAGGTATTGTTTTACCTTCTTCCAGCACATCACAATACAGGTGAGTCTAAACTGGCTGGCTGGGGATCTCCTCTGAGTTTATTTCTTAACTTTCACTTTCTAAAATTGTAGCCAACAGGCTTATGAGAAACAATATGTCAAATATCTGTAGAAAGGGTTAAGGTACTTTCCCAGCACAATCGATGGACGTTAAGATAGTCTTTTTTAGACCCACAATGCAAAAATCCACCTGAGGAAGAATCATACATTTTTCTGTAAAGCTCCCCAGGTGCCTTCCCCTTTTCTCTCAACTAGCCCCCAGCACTCACAATCCTGATGTCACACGAGAAGCGTGAAGGCCCTTCCTCTGCGTTAGCACCTTCTCTCGGAGGGTTCCGAAGAGAGAACGAAGGGGGCGATCGCGGCCGGAGCCAGGGCCCGCCCGAGGCCCCGCGGGCGCGGAGTGGCGCCTCCAGCACCACGGACAGCGGCGGTCCCGCCCCCGGTGGGGTTATTAATTAAGAACCCATTCTTCGCCCCATTAAATCACTGACACTAGTGATGACTTGCCAATATCAGAGGTAGCAACATTGATTAACACATTACCCTCGAAGTTGCACTTGTTTCTTCCCCATCTTCCGCTTCTCCATCAGCCTCTCCTTTAGCTGGTTTGTTTTTCCCACCTGTGGAAGAGAAGATAATTAGGTCCCTGCTGTGCTTCCCAATGGTCATCTCACACAGATGAATGTGGCCTTCTGACTGCAGGCTGGAGGGTAGCACGTGTGTTCAGGATGAGCAGAGGATATATTTACCAGAGGGACAGCACACCCGAATCAGGATGAAGTGATAGGACTGACATTACAATAAATCTATTTTGCATTTTATAGCAAAGAGAACAGTACAAATTGCTCCTGAAATACAAACATGCTGTCTAGTGCCAACTCTCCTTACCTGCCTGACCTTCAAGATTTAGAGAAAGATATTTTGGTTAAATTAAGGGACAAGGTCAACCCTTTGAAGGCAAAGGTAAATCTTCCCTCAAGTCAATAGAAATAGTTACTTCCTCTGACCACTGCATAGGTGCCTAAAGCATTCACAGCTTTTGTATTATTCGTATTAGCTTGCAGAGCATTTTGATTTGCTAATAGCTCTCATCTAAACTATGTTTCTGTCAGCATGTATCTTACCTTACTGGCAAGCGTAGAGTTACAGTCAGAGCACAGTGAGGGCTGACTGCTCCCTAAGATAAGGGAAGCCAGGAGCCAAGCACAATAACACATCTGACCTCACCAGCCAGGGTGCACGCCCATCGTACCAAAGCACAGCAAGCAGGACAGGCCCCAGGGTGGCAACCAGGGGTCAACCAAGAGCCCAGACCACCAGGTAACTGTGTGGTGACGAGGGAGGTCCAAGGTCAGGAAGTCAATCCACAGACTGGGGTCCAAATCAGCAGGTCCCATGGCCAAGCACAGACATGTCTATGACTGAGCTGGAGACCAGCATTCCTGCAAAACAGTAATCAGCCCTGGGACTGAGCTTAAATAGGCTCCTGGATCCATAGGCAGGGTGTGGGCAGGAGCCCAGGTGAAGCTGGTTGGGATCATCATAGCCTGTTAGTGTCCTCAGGACTCCGACAATTAAAAGCTTTCTGCAGCAAGAGCTGTCTCTTAATGTTTGACTCTAGGTACTTGGCATAAGGAGGGTCCCACAGGATGCTGTAATAGCACTAATTAACTGTCTTTTATCTGTTAAACTTGCACAGTGAAGACATTTCATTTGGTAAATGTATATATATATACACACAAAAATTATAATTCTTGGACTCTGAAGCAATTTACCAAGTGCAATTTTTTAATATGTCTCATTAATTTCATCATATTTAATCTATACATGGCTGTTAGCTGAGATGAATGACCTGTGTGCCAAGAATCTTCCCAGCTATAAGGAAAAGGCTGGAGACAAAACCTCTGCTTAACTATTCACAGGAAAAATCAGCTGATTGCCTATGCAAACTAGGAAAAATAAAATATTTCATTTTGAGAGTACAAAAATACCAGCAGGCATTAGATTAGAAATGGTATAATGCCCTACTTTATTCATTTGGCTTCTGTTAGCATCCATTCATCATCATGAACTCTCTGAACTACTTCTGGCCGGGTTACGCAGGGAGATCGCGGGTGCCACTGCCGCTCTGCTGCTGCCTCAGTCATGTGCTCCAGCTGCAAAAACGAAGCAAAAACTTACAAGAGCTTTTTGAGAACAAACAAAATCCCAGTCCTGCTCTTCCTACATTACAGTAAGAAATGAGAAAACAAGTAGTTCTATTATGATTGTTATGGAACAAATTAAGATATCCAAGTTGGACAGAACTCGTTTCATCTTGTAACCCTTCCTGCCAGCTATGCTGAAATTGCATAAGGCAAACAAGAGTTATTCAGCTTAACCTCTTCTGGCTTAGAAGACATACTTATAGCTTGAATCTAAATGACTTCTGTCAAGAAACAGGAGCAAACTCCGACCACACTGTGGTCAGTAAGGGTTAATTCTGTTGAAGGAAATTATGTTACATCTCCATCAGACTGGGAGTAAAGCATCAATCCCTTTATATAAATGCAAATATACACTGTAATGACCTTTGCACTTTCATTAGACAAAAGCTTTTCTCTTTGGATTTGGATAATGGAGAAATACAGATATTGTGATTCAGCTTGTGGCGAATGAGCCACGCCGCTAAAGTAAGTAAGTGACAAAGCCAATACCTTAGCACATATGGAAATGCCATCTCTTCACAGTATTTTGATGGGAATTCCTCGACCTTAAGTGGAGTTTTAAAGGATAACTTATATATATTAAATAATTTTGACACAGATTTTGGGTGGAGGATTCACCAGAGTGTAATTGTTTTATACTAACTGTTAAACTACCTGGTTTTCACCTTCCCTTCTTCCCCAGCCCATGGGTGACTGTCAGGACGTGGGTGGCTGGGAGGCTGATGCAGACCTGTTAACGGCAGTATTGCAGCGAGGCTGTGCAGTGACTGTAAAGCAACGGACTGTTCACGCCAGTGATTCAGTGAAGCGTCGATCCTATTATTTAAAAAGCAACCAGGCTCCTTTCAAGCTGTAAATGCTGCCCAGAGAAATAAAACACTCTGCTTCCCCAACCTAGGCGAGGAGAGGGACGCCCTCACGGCCGAATTTTGCCATTGATCAAGGATGTGACCTGGTCAACAGCAGCAGACCTGCAGAGCAGGGCAATGAGCTCTCTGCTTGGTTTTCTCTGTAGCAATCCCTTTTGCCCCTCTGGTTTTGAGGAAGCTGCCATCTGCTGTCAGAAGCTCATGCAGAACAGACACACGGCGCTGGGGACAGAGCCAACGCCAGGAAAAGCAACAGAAGTCAAAGAGCTGCGAAAAAACCCGTTAAGAGCAGAGGCTGAAATGCCTTTTATGACTTCTTATTACTATCTATCTCACACATTTATTCATGATTTTATACTCTTAGCTTGTACTGAAATGGAGCACCTTTGAAACAAACACTTGCGTTGCAGACAACGAGCTATTTAAGCCCGTCTATCACGGCTTTTGGTGTAATTTGCCTTCTTGCCATGTTCAACTGCCAGATGCCTATTTGTGTTGGTTTAATTAAAAGATAGAATGGATAGGTCATGTAATTTTTATAATAGCAAGGTTAAAAATTCAGAAAGCTGTTCAAACGGAAAGATAAAAGAGGTATGAATATCGGAGCTGACCCTGAACATGGCAGGCACTTTAGAAGTACTGTAGGAGCATCAGCGCGGGGTCCATTTGTGCCACATGGAAAGATCACTGTTTACCAAGGTAACAGCAAAAGTGGCTGTGAAATAGTAAATCTTTCATTAATATTTTGAATCAAAGAATATATCTCGCAAGGGAATAAAGTATGCTCTATGATCTAATAAAGTGGATGTAGTAGAAATGAACCCTAGTCTGAATGAATGGATGCAGAATGGAATGTGCAAAAAGGGGACATAAATAAAATCAAAGCCATAAGGGGTTTGGATCACTTCAGTCAAAGGGAAAATGCTGTTGCATGAAACAATTAATTTAGAGGGATTACTCACAAGAGCCTGTGTCATCAGCAGCGTTTAAAGCCAGAATTAACAGTACAAAAGACATGTATTGCTTAATGTCCTCTGGAAAAGGAGGTGGATGTAATGTGAGAAAGCATGGAGTGATGCCCAGTACTCTCTGAAGCTGAGTATGAGGCAACCTAGTAGGATCTCGCAATGATGAGTGACTGGGCAAGAAAACAGCACACAAATATCAGTGTTGGTAAGCACAGATATGCACATGGGAAACATAACATCACTCAAAATAGCAGAGGGCTCTACATGAGTCTTACTCAGCCCAGGCTGACTGCGGACCATCCTCAACAGCATCAGCTCAGCTGTGGGAAAGGCTAATAAAATATTCTAAATTGTTTGGGAGTGAGTGGAGTATAAAACAGAAAAAAGGTATTGTGTGTGGTAGATGTATCTTAAATACTGTTTGTGGGTCTGATAGCTCCATCTCTGAAAGGCCACCGCAGAGTACAAGGGGGTGCAGGGGAGATGGGGGGCACAGAGGAGCTTTCTGGGCAGGGGACACTAGGGAGAGGAGTGGCAGAAAGGGAGACCCTGGGTTTTGCAATCGGGGGCAAGAAGAAGGTGAGTTGCAAGTGGTAATTCATTACTTCTCAAAATAGAAAAAACAGAAAAGCATTCAATGAAATTGTCAGGCAGCAGCTTGGAAAAAAAAAGAAATAAAAAAAGAAAAAAAGAAGTACATTCTTACTTAAAACTTAGTTAAACCACAAGGTTAATTGCTGTGGAGTATAATGGAAAGAAAATCTGTATGTAAGTTCAAAAAAAAGTTACACAAATTCACAGATCGTAACACTGTTTGTAGCATTGAATTCAATAACGGGGCTCATTTGTCTCAGAGATTTCCTACATTGCCAAGGGCCAGGTGTCAGGAAGACATCGTAGGGAAAGACCTTTCTATACAGCCTGTGTCTTGAATGATTTCACAGAATCACACAGAATCACAGAATCACTAAAGTTGGAAAAGACCTGTAAGATCATGAAGTCCAACCACCACCCCAACCCCATCATGACCACTAAACCATGTCCCGCAGTGCGACGTCCACACGGTCCTTGAACACCTCCAGGGATGGTGACTCCACCACCTCCCTGGGCAGCCTCTGCCAGTGCTTCACCGCTCTCTCGGTGAAGAAATTTTTCCTAATATCCAGCCTAAACCTCCCCTGGCGCAACCTGAGGCCGTTTCCTCTTGTCCTGTCGCTTGTCACTTGGGAGAAGAGACCAACACCCACCTCCCCACAACCCCCTTTCAGGCAGTTGTAGAGAGCTGCTCCTAGGACACTGGGCAATGACAGACCAGCACATCAAATCTTGCATTCTTCAGTAGCGTTAGTGTGTTCTAATGTAAAAAGCTCAAAAAGCTGTGAGCCATCGCGTACTCATTAATTACTTTTAGGCATTCACATTGATGTATATGCAAGAAGCTAATATGTTCACTAAATACAACACAAAAAGAATTGACTTCATTAATGACATTAGGAATATTTGTGCTGACCTAAACTTTTATGCCCAACAGGAGAGACGGTAACTCAGCCCAAGTGACTGCTGTGATGGCAACTGAAACAAGGGATGGTGCTGCCAAACAACGAGGTTACAACCAGCCAGAAAATCACACCAGGCTGGAAGCCGGTAAGACGGAGCCGCTAGCCCGTCCTTAAATAATTTTAAAATTAAACAGCTGTTTTGCGGAGGGAAAAATCTATGCTCACATTTTCACAACCTGTCTTTCCACCGGCAAATCTGTAATCGCAAATACAGCGATGTTCTCGGTGAAAGGGAAGTTGCAGGCACTCAAATGTTTCTTGTGCAGTTTTAGTACAAAGGGTGATTTTTCAGAAACTGTCCTGGGTTATACAACCCAAACTGGAGACTCTGACAGAGCGGTGGTAATTGTTTCTGCAAACAGTGGGCTCAGAGGGCTGAACCATCAGCAGACTTTGACATCTAAGGAGACACTGAAGTGACTGTGGAGTTGTGAGAAACTTCAAAATTATGCTCGTATATCCTCCTATTTCTTCGTCTTCAGCAGTTACCTAAGTTATTCCATGGGATGGTGCTTATTCATGCAAGTTTTGGTGACAATTTTCTTAAAAGAGGAATTAGCAATACAGCTTCAGGCTGACTTAAGCGGAGTTTGAAATAACGGCTGTGGGACCAAAAGGAGGAAGTTGGTTAGTGAAATGAAAAATGGATAAAGTTAGCAGGAAAAAACATGAATTATTTTTGTATACTTTCTATGAGAGAAAAGCAGAAATGCAAACAGGTAAATTCTGGCTTTAGTTCTTTCCCCTGTGTGGTACTGAGAGTTTCAGGCAGTATTTCTGTTTTCATGTGTCTATTCGAATACATGCCAATATTGCCATGTAGCTTTTGACACGTTTTTTTCAGCCATTCCTAGTCAAGAAGCCGAAACACGCGCCCACTGAGCAGCTGATTTGGTGGTTGAACACAAGTGAAATGTTGCAGTGCTGAGGACCGATGATACAGGTGTAGAAATCAGAAGGTCTAAGAAATCCATAGAAGGCTTTGAGTTTCCATTTACATCTGTGTTTTGAAAACACCCCTTGAATGCTGAAGCAGTTGCCTTTAAGCACACAAGAGACCTCAAGCTCTTCTCCTAAGCCAGGACAAGCCGTTCCCCCGAGAGCAATGCTTCCCTCCCCTTGCAGCGGAGGAGAGCGGGAGCAGCTGGAGCTGCCAGCCAGCAGCGCTGAAGCAGAAAGGATGTTGTGCTGCCCATGACACTTCTGGCTAACGGTGATAACAGCACTGTCTGCTGGTTGCTTTAAACTAACACGCTTACGCCCAGAACCTACTTCTGTCTTGCCGAGGGTGGAAAGTATTGAAATGCAGTAGGTTATTAGACGACCAAATGAGAGCAAGAAAATTATTTCTCAGCACTCAGGTGGGGAAAACCAGACTGAAATCCTCACAGCAATGTGAAATCTCCCCCTTTTTTTCCTCCGCTGAATAACCTGACTCTCGTATATATTTAATTTCTCAGCCCTGTGCTGTTGCTGTCAGTCTGCTTGCAGCCGTGGGGATGCTGCCGTGCACCCGGGGCGCACACTGATGGACGCGGGCTGCGTACCGCCGTCCCCATAGCTCTGTGGGGAAGGCGGTCTAGGAGGCACAGAGAAAAAATTGTCCTGGTTGTTTGAAATGGGTGCGGGATAAACAGTCTCTTTTTTTGGTGTTTAAAAATAGCATAGCCATTCTAAACATTGATGTTGCTCTCAGCTGATTTGGAAACGTCAGAAACTTCCAAAGGATGTGATTAAACTTCCAGGCGGGGTCTCTTGCAGCTTCTGAGGAACTGCAGAGTGCTCTGAGATGCTTTGCTCTGCAAACGTCATCCAGGGCTCTTTAACCTCTGACTCTCGGCATTTTTGTCATTAGGACATTGCTGATCGTGGAAACCCTTCTCCCTGAGAAAGTCCTGCTGCAGCCATGCAGAAGCTGGAGCACGGCCGCTCACTGCCTTGCTCCCGATGGGAAGATGAAACGTGTCCCGAGGGGTAGGGTTAGGTTTTGCCATCTCGCAGGATCTTCTGTTTTCAGTTTCACCCATGGGTTTGGCCAACTGCAAAACAAAACAGAGGTGGAACAGTGGTGATTTCTCCAATATTGCTGACGCTGCTTTTCACGCTGCTGAAACAGAAAAATGTAATTTCTTTTACCTACCAGTGAGGAAAATGAAGATGTTAAAGCAAAAGGGACATTCATCACATACTGACAGCGCACGAAGCTGGAATTGATGGCTAAATGCCCGTAACTTGAATAAACCCAGGGAAAAACAGGTTGGAAGATCTTTGTCCTTCTCTGAAGACTGCCTGTAAGTGAGAAGACTACCTATAAGAGAGTTATTTTGATTTTGCTAGGGATTTCCATGAAAAAGATGGATAAAGAGTAAGTCTAGCTTGTGATACTAAAAATGGCCAAAAGCAGGGAGGGATGGGGAGCCGACATGAAGGCAGTGCTGCCGGGGCTCATCAGGTGCTGGGTGCTCCGGGGTGCATCACCGGCTCCCACACAGCCGCAGGTATTTTTTCCATCGTGCTGAATCCCACTGGTTTTACCAAGTGGGATGTGGTGCTCTCTCATAAGGTGCTTCCGGACAACGCACCTTTTCTCTTTCATTGGGGAGCCTCACGCACTGTCTGTCATTTTCTTTTGCCAACAGACTTGTCAATGTTTAATAACCAGGTCAAAATTTTCCATGCCAACAGGGAGCTTATCTTGAAGATGTCAGTTCAGTAGTCTCTAAAAATAGGACTAAGTAAAAAAAGTTGCCTAGTAAAACTGAAAACATAAAAGTGACCTTTTGTATGCAATCTCTATGGCCTTATATAGTGCAGTTCATTGAGTTTCTAACCATGCTGGTGTCACTGTGACTTCACAAGGTACCTTGCCTGGGATTTTGGTTTTCATTTTACTTGATTAAAAAACACCTCAAAATTAGGTAGGAAAAAACTGCCTGAAAGGATTATTATGGTTGCAAAGCAACCACTTAAAAGTTAGAAAATGCTAAAAGAAGGCAACTGCTGCAGTCCAAGAAAGGTCCACCCTGAGCAAAGTAGGGGCTGAACAAATTTTTCATAGGGAAAAATATACAAAATATAACTAAAGAAAGTTTGAAAGCACAATGTAAGGAGACCAATTTATGGCCACATAAGCAAACTTCAGTTTAGGATTTCCTCACTTAGGAATCATAGAATCATTTAGGTTGGAAAAGACCCCTAAGAGAAGCTTCTGAGTGTTCAACTTTGGTCTTAGTAGCAATAAGGTATAAAAAGTGGTAAAAGGATTCATTACAGAGACAACAGAAGAAGAAGAGGTCAGATTTGTGAAATCTGTTATGAGGTCACTTGTACCCCAGACTGCTACAAACCTGTAAAAATGCCCAGGTAAAACCCTTGGCTACAAGGACCCCACCAGCACCTGCAGCTTTGAGCTGATAGTTCCTTTCTTGGAGTCTGAAGGTTTGTTTCATGAAAGATATTCATATATAAATCCACAAGTACTTGTAAAACTAAATTTCCATTCTCTCTGCAGTTACAGTGCATAGGCGGCATCCTTCCCCCGAAACAGAAACCACCAGCTGCTGCGTGATGTCTACTCAGCATCATGAGCTCGCCGCCGCCGGGAATGAGGCGTTTCCAGTCCCTTCCCACCGCCGCCTGTGTCCCAGCAGGCCTCACGCTGCCTTCCGAATCACAATGGATTTGGAAGAAAAAAGGCCGATTTCTACACTCATCTTTGACAGTGGTCTGACGCTCTTCAGACTGTCAGCAATAGTTTGAATTCTGTTTTGCAGTTATTATGTAAAATATCTCCACCTACTTGCTGTACTTAAATCGTTCTTGTTGGCCAGGTCTAGTTCATGGACCTTCCCTGATTTGTGCTCGTGGACTGATCGTGATTATGGGCTCATTTTCCCCCTCCAGTGCTATTGGTGATGTCTCTCCTTCACGTAATGCCAACGCAGCCATCTCAAGCTCATGTCATGAAAGTATTTATAAACATAAGCCCTCACTGTACTTCCCTTTCCTTATACAGCCTCTACCAAATGCACCAAATTTATCATAAGTTTGAAAATAGGAAAAAAGAAAAGCGGAGATAATAAATGAGTTCTTCTAGTCACTGCACAGATTATCACAAAATAGCTTGAGGTACTTCTGGGCCACGTGGGAGCAAATCACACAAGAAGAAAGCGTGCCTGTCCTGGGCTCAACTCCAGAGCAATGGGATCCCAACGGGATGTGAGGTTATGTGCATGGGAGGACAGACCTCAGGCTCTGCCGGGTGGTGGGAAGACCCAGACTGACCCATGCAACACACCTGATCTTATGGCTTGTATTTTTACTGGCTGAATAAACTTGCCTAAACTTGTCTAAATGCAGTTGCTGATCAGATGGCAAGCACAGGTGAAGCCCAGCAGAAGACTCGATCTTTACATTTTCACGTCAGGCCAACAAAACCCATGATGTCACGTCTGCTTAAACCTGGAAACCTTCACACAACTTTTGCAGAGGTCCGTTTCACAGAGCGAGGAATTTGGGTGCGCACCGGAGTCAGTGGTTAAAGCACTCATCAAACCGTTGCATTTTCAATGTCTTGATTAGACCTCGCAAAGGATTTACTGAGAGTACAGGAAAGCACTTGCTATCTATACTTGTGGTTTTTATGATAAAGCATCTGTAAAGCTTCCGTAGGAGGCTGGAAATAAAACCTGTGCAAGAGGAATTAACTTTCTGACACGAATATTTCTGTTACTCTTTTATTCCCTCAGGAGTTTCACTAATTAAACATAATTAATAGGATTATTTAATCAAGATCACCCAACAGTAGTTGATCGTTCCAGGAGAAAACATTATTTGTTTGTAAACATATACACATTTCAAATAAGTCATTGGAAGAAGAGTAAAGAAGTTGAGATTACTGAGCATGGAAGAAATTCACCCTTTTGCAGAAGCTCACTCCAGAGAGCGGGCATCCCAAAAATCAATTAAATCTTCAGCTCAGCGTAATGGGAAGCTGAGTATGAGAGTAATTCAATGTCTTGCAGCACAACAGCAGACTGTTGATTCACCTGTGTTTTGCCATCAAGTTTCCAGTCACCCCATCACTACAGAAGAAATCAACCACTTTCCTACATGACTGCGTGTAGCGAACAGCGATGAGAGCTGTGGAGGAGGGCTCCTGGCAACCTGGCTTATGCACTGAAACATCGGGATCTTTTCAGTATTTGCTGTACTAACAGCACAAGGTTAATACACTATGCGACCTACAGAGAAAGGAATTTCATCTCATTAACATGAGATTCTCTATTTGGCCTCCGGCCTCCCACCCCTTTCTGGCCTCCCACCCCTTTCTGACCTCCACTTTTTCAGGCCTCTACTTGCCCTCCAGTCTCTCACCATACTTCAGCCTCCCACCCCTTTTCAGCCTCCACTTTTCCTGGCCTCTACTTGCCCTCCCGTCTGCCACCGCTTTTTAACCTCCCACCCATTTTCAGCCTCCACTTTTTTCTAGCCTCTACTTACACTCCAGCCTTGCACTACTTTTCAGCCTCCCACTACTTTTCAGCCTTCAATTTTTTTCTGGACTCTACTTGCCCTCAGGCCTCCCACCCCTTTTTGGGCTCCCACGCCTTTTCAGGCTCCCACCCATTTTCGGCCTGCCACCCCTTTTCAGCCTCTACTTTTTTGGCCTCTATTTCCCCTCTGGCGTCCCACCACTTTTAGAGCCTCCCATCCATTTTTGGCCTTCACTTTTTTCTGGCCTCTACTTGCCCTCCAGCCTCCCACCCCTTTTCAGCCTCCCACCCCTTTTTGGCTTTCACTTTTTTCTGACATCTATTTGCCCTCTGGCTTTCCACCCCTTTTTGGCCTCCGCTTTTTCTGACCTCTCCTTCCCCTCCAGCCTCCTACTACTTTTCAGCCTCTATTTGGTGTCAGAATAGAGGGCATCCTTCCTTCCCCCGTGTATTCCGGCACTGCTCTGCATGACCGAAGAGCCTCTCTGACTTTGCACATCTCCACGCGCCTCTGACTGAGTGTACAGAAAAAGCACATGGGCTGATGTCATTGCCACCGATGACTACGCATAAATCTTCCTCTACACCACTCACCAATGTAGGTCAATACCAACAACTTGCCACCGGCACGCTATGTCCTAGAAAGGGCTTTTGCAGGTTTCTTAGAACAGACTTGTACGTTATTTTGTAAGGAATCTGTAGTCTCACACGTTGCGAAAGTTGGCCCAGCGGTTGGATGCTCACGGTTTTACAAAACGCTATTGCCATTTGACGTTTAAGGCTCTGGGGAGATTTTCTCTCTACAACTGCCTGAAAGGGGGTTGTGGGGAGGTGAGTGTTGGTCTCTTCTCCCAAGTGACAAGTGATAGGACAAGAGGAAATGGCCTCAAGTTGTGCCAGGGGAGGTTCAGGCTGGATATGAGGAAAAATGTCTTTGCTGAGAGAGTGGTGAAGCACTGGCAGAGGCTGCCCAGGGAGGTGGTGGAGTCACCATCCCTGGAGGGGTTCAAGGAACGTGTGGCCATGGCACTGCGGGACATGGTTTAGTGGTCATGGTGGGGTTGGGGTGGTGGTTGGACTTGATGATCTTACAGGTCTTTTCCAACCTTAGTGATTCTGTGATTCTATGATTCTTTAACTACAGACATGAAACATCGGATGGGCCAGACTCTGCGATGTATCTGTAGAGGATAACCTATATGCTGACTGTGTACCCTTTGTGACTGGGTTATCTTTTTGAGGCTCTTCCTTTGCCACCAACACACAGCTGTTATTACTCATCTATTGCAGAAATTTGGAGCAAAGATTCTGTAAAGCCGGATGTAGGTAGGAGAACTGGTCAACAAAACACACTCCTCGTCTTCAGGAAAAAAAGCATGAAATAATATTTAAGATAGCCATAGCAGAGTCTGCAGGACATGATGCAATTAATTTTCAGGCTGCTGAGGCTCTCTGCAGCATGACCATGGATGACTGCCAACAGTCCTGGAAAACCCGGAGGACTGTGGGAATTTCTGGGAGTGGAGAAAGGTAAACACAGCCTGGGGCCAGGAGAAAGCTGAGGCGCTTATAGAGCAACCGGCTCCGCTTGAGCTGCGGGAGGATCTGGGAACCAATTCTCTACCAGTCTCTTTTACTCCAAAAGGAAGTGATTAACGAGTTTTAAAATAGCCAGTATGGATTTTGGGGTGGCACAATCTGTTCTTCACCATTAAACTCTTCTTTGACAGACTGACTGCCCTCGCGGGCGAGGGGGAAGGTGTTGCTGGGCTCCTGACATGCCAGGCTGAAGACTGAAAGGTTGAAATGTCTGAAGACATTTTCTTCAGAGGATTAAATGTCTCGTCATTGCGGACGGTTTCCTATCAAACGGAGGGAATGCACTGTGGGCTTCACAGGCAGGTTTCCTGGCCCAGGTGTTACAAAAAAAAAGTAATAATGAACTGTATGAGTCATAAAACAGGGACAATCCTTATCAGATTTGAGTGTGATGTGCTCTTGGGAAGACAAGGCATAAAGTGTGACGCTTAGGGAGGCAAATGGCCAAAACACAGACGCAGAACAGCCAAGCAGCACCGAAGGATCACAAACATTAGCAATGTTTGCCTGGTGCAGATTTTTTTCTTTTTTTTTTCTTTTTTTCTTTTTTTTTTTTTCCCCCCTGCTTCACATTTTATAAATGTGCAGACTCCCTTTGGGACATACCAGCAGGCTGCCGAAATGTAAGACATGACAGATACTTACTCTGTCTTGCACATCCCTGGAAACATAAGTAAGCATCTCACTCCTGCAATGCAAAAGCCTTTCCCCGATGAAGCACTTCCTCAGAGCGATGATGCTGACACCAGACGGCGACATTCTTTTTCCATAACCTCCTCAGCGCAGCTATTTGCTTACTCTAACAATCTAGACTGAGGCCAATAAAGTAATCATAAAAGTCATAGTCCTGGCATTTATCTCAGATTATCATCCCCAAGTTTAACACCGGCTTATGTTTTTTCTGGCAAGTGTCTTGATTGCAGGACGGCATGAGCAGCTGCTCTACGCTGGCATGTTGTAAATCACTTGCTGTGTTTGAAGTATTTCTACTAATATGTTTTACACCTGGTGGTTTTCCTCCTGGAGCACTCATCGTTCTCTGCACAGTCTCTCCCTCCTGCCTAAGTTTCAGCCGGTCTTCAGCCCTCGCCTGCACACCGGGTCCCCTGCCTTGGCGTGAAAGTACATCCAGAATGCTAAAAAATTCATCCTGAAATAAGCATGACCCTGACAGCTGCACAAAAAATTTTGGGAATTACCAGAGAAGTGTCATAGATTATTGCAGGAATGTGGAAGGATTTATTAAGCATGGCCGAAATATTAGTGAAATGATGAGGAAACTATAGCTCATTGCTGGAAACTACCCCTTAGATGAAACATATCGATATGGGGGAACACAGAGGTGGTTGGAAGAAAGTCTACTGATGATGTGATTTGATAATATGTTAACTTAAGAGATCTGTTTTCTCCTTTCCCCTCTAATTTACATGTTTTAAAGACTGTGCAAACTCATGGTGTCCTCTACAAAGTGCTTTTGACAGTGCCATCTCTTTCACATCACAACAGGAGAAAAGCAGATTGTTATAGTAGGGCCGACATTTCAGCAGATAAATGTATTCAGTTAATTTAACAAAATGCATCCCAGAGATGGAAAAATGCAAAACTATGTCTGACTTGAACATATTCGATAGCACAGGAGCTAAACCCAAAGGGAGCATCCAGCTCCCTGACATGTAGGTTAATAAAGCACCTGCACGTTGGCTAAAGGCGTGCTGCCCTCTGCGAAGATCCCCTTGACTATGGTCCAGCCAGGATGACACCACAGCCTGCTCAAGAGGCAACCTGATTTTAAAACCTTTTTCAGTTTCCAGAGGGCAATGACAAACAAACAAAGAGCAAAACAGGTCATGTCAAACATAATGTTTGGAAAAAATAGTTTGCTCTTTGGACTTCTACTTTGGTTAGTAGGAAAAAAATAATTGAATTTTTTGCCCAAGACTACACCATGTTTTCATAAGCAAACTAGGGGAAAATAACTGAAGTTACTGTATTAAGTATATCACTGCTCAAAAGAGCAGGTAAGCAACAACTCACCATCAGCTTGCAAGGTTGCACCTAGCCCCGGCTGTAAGGATCTGATCTGGGTCTGGCATTAGTCAGGATTTTCGTTAGCAATATTGGATTAAAGAGCAAAGTATACCCTAACAAAATTTCTGGATGACAGAGTGCGTACTGCTACTGCTTGCTCTGGGAGCAGGCTAGGCATGGGGAAAATACTGAGTCGAGTATTCCTTTGCCTTCCCAGGAGATGGCTATGACCACATCCAGCACCCGGACGTGCGTTCTCAATAGCCCAGGAGTTAATAAATATCCTGCTAACACTCTGATACAGAAATTACATTCACAGACTTTAAATAAAACATGGAAAACCACTACTTGTTTTCCATCTTCTCTTGTAGTCCAAGACCAAATCAGTGCAAGATGCCACAGCCGTCCTGTCCCGGGTAAAGCTGATCTAACACCTCTTTGCCAGGACTCCAGCACCCACGGCTGATCTTCCTCTAATGCCAACCTAGGGACAGCTCTTCTTACAAAATCTGGAGGTTTTAGATTCACAGCCCAGCAGGCTTTTGAATAATTCTTTACCAAATTTCCCCACTTGATATTCATAATTATCTTGTCCTGTGCATTGGCAGCTCTACCTATGTTAAATGAAATTTGACTGCAAACTTTGTCGCTTGCTATTCAAGTTTTGGTTTTCTCCTCCGACAGCTGGGAAACCTACCCTGAGGCTACGGTGCCTTTCCCAAGAGCCCCAACACCTTGGCACCTCTGGCCTGACTCAGTCAAGTTGCAATGTATTTCCTGAATTTAGCCACAGAATTCCCTGGAGAAACTGTACAGAATACCTAGGGTAGTTTTAACATCAATCTTAAAAAGATGCAAGTATTACAGTGTTGAGCACTGTAACCCTAGTTTTCTGGGGCAGTCTGTACATTTTCTTTACCTTCAAATTTTTGCAAGTGCTGAAGAATTAATGTAAGCCAAGAATTAATTCTCCAGCACCTACATTTGTGTGTACATTTGTCTATATATGTCTATGTATACTGTATGAATACATCCTCTAATAGCTTCAGACATGGATAGAGAGATCTGTCTACACTTCAGTCGCACTAAAGCGTTGTGTAGCTCATCCTGGAAGCACATACTGCAATGGGGTTCATGTATAGAGTCCATAAAATTGCTCTTGATGTAGAAAGTATGTAGACTCTTACTCATTTGAATAACCAGCAGATTCCATTCTTCAGGTAAATCTTTCCCGCCTCCCTTTTAGCAAGAGCATGTTTGTGGTGAGATATTAATCATTTCCTCCTGCACTGTGTATATAAGAGGAACCCAAGGCAGAGCCACGCATAGTTCACCCAGCTGAAGCACAGAACTGACTTTGCAATGCTGGTCCAGGTCGTGGCTCTGCTGAGTCTCGGGGTGCTCTGCAGCTCAGCACCAATGCAGGCAACCAGACCCACCATCGCCGGGAGACACACAACGCAGGACTCCAGGAATTTCGTAGGATTCATCATTGAAGAAGTCCTCCAAGACATGCAGAAACTAAATTTAAGTGCAGTAAGTTCCTTTATTTTCAATGGCTTTCACCTGGCTGCTCTTTCTATCCCAAGTTTTGGTTTGAAGTCGCTAACTTCTTTTTCTCTTGGGCAGGTTCCCAGTGTTGTAGCTGTGAACGCTACGGTAAGAAACTGCATACTTTTCTTCTATTTAAAATTATTGTCTCAAACCCCCAAATTTCTTTTATACTTCAGAACTTTGATAGCACTATGACAGCTCTAGAAACCCAGGGAAATGCAAAGTTATTGCAAGAACCTACAGAAAGCTGCTGCCAATGCTAATATCCTTCAGATGGCTCTCTCAGGAGATATAGGTCTTACATGTCCACCGGTATCTTCTCGATAGCCTCAAAAATTCACTCTGAACCCTTAGTTTCAGAACAGCCTGAAATTACTATTTGGTCTATATCCCATACAGAGCCATTAATTTCACTGAGCTGTATTTTCCTGAAATCCAGTGAAAAAAAAATGAGCTTTTTATGGAGGAGATGAGCAGTACAAGTGAGAAGTAGGAGTCCATCTATTCAAAGTGAACGAGAGACAAACAGCATCAGCCCCTCTTACAGTCAGGCAGAAAGGTTAAAAATTCACACCAGCAGCAATAATTATTTGTATTTCATTAAGACAATTCTAATCTCATTTCAACAGAGACACAATAGCAAGAAATGAAGCCCTAATGCAGAGGTGGCCTTCCTTTCCCTTGAGGAACAAATACCTCTGGTGTTGGACACCTCTAAATTTTACATGTCCAGTTTCTAGTGGCACTTGCAACTTCCACCGAAGCCGAGGTTTTTTTGTCCCTGGCCTGGTTTGAAATGAAAATTATAGATTGTACCATGGTTTCCTAAACTTGCTGTCCGGTAAATTGCTAAATGCAGAATCGGGGGTCGTGTCTGAAAATGCAGCTCTTAATTCCTGTAGGTTATTATTTTTCATGAGTATCTAAATTCCGGGATACCATGTGTTATTTATGTGATACCAACATATCACACAACTGTTGAAATAACTATTGGTTGTCCTCGCAGGTGGAAAGATGCATGCACAGCCACCTGAAAACCTTCGCTGGCACCTTGGCAGATCTCGACAAGCCGAGCAAATTCATTGCCAGAAAACTGACCATCGTTAATGCCTACGAAAACATCCTCCCCAAAGTAAGTTTGACTTTGCGGTATTCGATAGCACGATACTCAGCAAAGGCTTTTCAGTAACAGGACATGGCAGCTGGGACGGGAACTGGTTTGGCTGCAGCGGGCGCTAGAAATCTCTTCTGAAAATTAATATCATTAAGAAGGCTTCCTTGAAGCACTCTCCCTTAAGGAGCCATGTGCTGCCACCTTTCCCCACGGTAATCTCAATTGCAAGAAAGATAATAATATGAAAACCAACTGGATCTGAGCAGAAGCTGTGGCGGCAGCAGGTCCCAGGGCATCCTCCGCGTGCTGCCGGGCTGACCAGCTATCATCCGCACATCGTCACGCTGCTCGGCATTCCCAGAGGGCAGTTCACCCAGCTCTCCAAAACACACCGCGGGATATTATGGCCCACGTTGCTAGTATTCTTCAGAAAATGGATGAATCGAATAACATAGACTTAAATATGATAGTCAAGTTACATGGCTGAATTATGTTCTCTCTGTTTTTTTAAGGATCTTGATAAGGAATGTAAGACTGTACAAGTAACGAGTGATGTGTTCCTGGAGACATTCAACAGTTTCTTGAGACTGCTTTATGAGAAAATTCAAAATGCTTAAACAGAACAACTACACCAAACCCAAGATGAAATGAAGAGCCTGAACTCTGCTCCAACCAAAATGTGATTCCATTACTAACTTACTCTCAGGACTATGGCCATAGAATATTTATAGAGAGAGATATATGGTGTGTGTATATATATATGTTTTTTAAACATATTTATGTGTATAAAAAGTGACGTTACGACAGCAGCCATGTTCTCTATAATGAATGAAACATGCTGCTCCGTTAAAAGTCAAGTATTTAAAACAATATTTAAATATTTTATATAGTCTTAATATTTTAACTTATGTCATACTGACTCATAAAGAAAGAGTAATTTTATTTATTTATTTATTCTATTTATTTAATTTGTTTATACACACTTTGAGATAATTATTGTGATGACGCTGTATTTAAGTATTTACTTTAGGAAACTGCTGTTTAAGGGTGTGTGAGGAGGAGCTCTGTGGATCTTGGATTTGCAGTCACACTATTTCTCTAGCACACTATCCCAAGCTGCAGCCCCAGGGCTCGGCGCTGCATCGCCCGAGTGCTCTCAAAGCCGGGGCAAAGCCACCCTGCGAGATGGGGACGGGGGCCATCGGTGCCACCCAGCACCTTCGCCTCCCTCTCAGCCCCAGCACCAGCGCCGGGGCTGGAGAAGATTCACTTCAGTTGTGAGCTCCCATCTCTGCTCGCTCCCTGGGTGTTTGGATCCAGCGGATCACTTCAACCACTACATGTTTTATTATTGACTAAGCAGAGCCATGTCACCAAGGTCCAGCCAAATTCTGGATAATACGAACGCAAACAGGGCTCTGAAGGTCTTGTTTGCTTTTTCTCAAAGTTTTTTTGTCTGATATGAGGTGTTTCCCACATCTCATGTGAGCTGAATTTTACTGAGCTGAATCAGGCAATACTTGTTTTTCAAATTGTTTAAGTATCCATAGCTATGGGAGGTACTCGGAAAGTGCGTACCTTTCTAAATGTATCATCAGTTTAGATTCTGAAAGTTAATATTTAATAAAATAATATTCAAGAGGAATGTTACTGCTTGGGCTGGTTTGTAAGGACGCATGCCAGGTGTCGCCTATACTGACGTATCCATTACTAAATGTTTGTAACCTTCCATGGACGGAAATGGATCTTTACAAAAATAAACACATTTTCTTCCAGAATTAAGTGACCTTTATTTGTGAAGGGTTTCAGAGCTGTTCAGGGGAGCTGAGAACAATTTCCAGGTGGGACGGATACATGGATGCTGCTGGGGATGGGGGAGATGCACCCTGCTCAGGGTGAGCACCCCATGTCTGCCCTCACCGACCCAGGCACCTTCCCGAGGACCCGCAGACCTCGTGCTCCAGCCTGGCCCTGAGCTCAGCTTTACTGAGTCGCACTGCGCTTAAGCTTTTAAGACGAGCTGTCCTCTCGCCTGCTGGGGTGACTCATTCCTGGCGGCACCGTGTCCCTGCCGCGTTCGCAGCGCAGCAAAAGCAGAAGAGCTTTCACTTGCCGCAGCTGAGAAGCCTCCCCTTGCCTTCCCCGGCGCGGGAAGCTCCCAGCGTGGAAAACTTGAGAAGCATCCGTGTTTTTCGAGAGGATGGGGACGGAGAGGACAGCCCAGCTGGGGCAGGAATGAGCACCCAAAGAGCCAGAGACACGCAGCCACTGTGGCAGCACCGATGGAGCACACCCCATTTTTCACAGACACATACTTCCAACAGCGAAACCAAAACCAGCGGTCCTTTGCATTCAGACAGCATCCCCCCCCCGTGCAAGCGGAGCATGGGCCAGAGCCCAGCCGGGTCGGACAGATGGACTTCATCCCCCGCTGCAGGAGGAGTGGCCCCGAAAGCCCGGGCAGTGGGGACGCAGCCGGCAGCCCTGGAAGGGGCGAGTGCCCCGACCATCCCTGGGTACCACCAACCGCCCAGGCTCTGCGGGCAAGGTCAGCAGTGCATCGGTTTATGTTGGATTCTCATAGGAAACCTGTAAAAAAAACCAAACTGCGAATCTGTTCACTCAAATCAGAGAAATGGAGAGCGAATGCCCAGATGCACGTTAAACAGAGCCAAGAAAATCTCTGGTCCTGAGCACAGTCTCATTCAGCGCTGCAGTAGTTCAGGCAATAATAAGAACCACTCTGAAGCGACTCTTGCTGCCATCGAATTTCAAAGTTTTTATTAGCAATGAGGTGTTTAATTTTTCACATACATTATTTTAAATTACATTTAAATATTTCACATTAAAGTTTAAACTCCCCCTTCAGATAAATGGGAAGCCATGGAATCACAGGTATATGAAAAAGAGAAGAATGTCAGGGTTTTAAGTAGAAAACATTAATCAGGCTCAGCATTCTTGGCACGGCAGTCCAGGAAACTCTGACAAACAGACAAGGGGGAAAAGTGAAGTGTTAATAACTCAAAGTCAACACTGGGCTGGCTGTAGGCAAATGCAGCCAGAGCTGTTGCCCAGGGCAGCAGACTGCTGGGGGAAGCAAAATAGTGGCAGCCCGGCAGCTCTGGTGCCTTGCGGGGTGCAGCAGCGGGGTGCAGGCAGCGGGGTCCCAGATCCGAATGGAGCCTCCCAGCCCCGGTGCCGGCAGCACCCTGCAACACTCCCTGGCATGGCACAGCCCTTCCTTCACGCTGCCCTGACCGGGCAAGGGGAAAAGTCCATTTTGCTGAGGTTTCCAAGAGCCCTACCATCATCTCTGATTCCACATGGGTTCCTAAATAATCTGAATACCATTAAGCCGATCAGAAAACTGCAGTGCAAATAGGAGTGAAGAGAATGCCTGGTTTCAAGCAGGCGGTAGAGTCTTATCACAGGCAGGACAGCACTGGTGTGCCAAGCACAGTTGCCTGAGCATGATAACCACGACCGCTTCATCACTGCTTTAATAGTGCTGATAAGAATCTTGCGTCATCATAACACAATAAAACACACATGCCTTAAAATCTTAGTCAAGCCGTGTCTTTGACTTTCGAGGGCTGCTGCAGACTTGTTTGCATAGGAAGTAGATTTTTTATTAAAAAATGATTGTTGTGTTTCTTACATCACTGGCAGGAAAAGCAAGAGCCCCAGGCAGCTCCGCCAGCCTCAGGTGGGGATGAGACCTGCGAGACTGTGGCACAGCGGGGGAAGGTCTGTTTTAGAGGCGTGTTCTACTTTTAGAAGTGGTAGGTGTGAGTTATATTTAGCACTCCCCATTTGATAAGCAAGAAATTATTCTCAGTAAAACCCGTCTCCCCACCATGGTGGCAGGAAAGCAGATCCCGCAGCCTGCCCAAACTCTTCGAGGTGCGTACCCCATGCCGAGACCTGCCTGTGCCTGTGGGCTCCTTGATGAGCCCTCCAAGGGTGGGAGAAGCCCATCCACCCCATGTAGGACCAGCCACAGTCTTCTGGCTGCCCTTAATGGTGGCAGTCGCCCTGTGCTGGCACCACGTGCAGGGCTGGGGGAAGGTTTGCCGAGACGCATTGGGCTCTGGGAACACGTGGGTCACACAACACACCCCATTCTTGCACAGACACCGGCACCTGGAGGCCAAGTTTTGCAGCTCGGTCCAGGAATGTGTCTCCTAGAGCCCCACTTTCCAGGCTGTGGATGGCTCTGGAAGAGCTCCTCCTGCACGGGAGCACGTGGTGGGGCAGACATGAGGGAGCCAGATCGCCCAGCATCGCCTGGAGAAGGGCTGCCCCAGCCCGCAGGCGAGCTCCCTGCCAGAGGCTCCCCCTCATTTATGCCGAGGCAGAGCTGACAGAAAGCAGCGTGGACACAGAAACGCTCCTCCCGTGCTCCATCCTTCCCCTCCTGTTTGAGCATCACTTCTGTTGCCATTATTTCTTAGCCCTAAGGATGAGAGGGATGGAGATCAGCCGTGGCATCACCCTCCCGATCAGCCGTGCACAGGGGACGGTGATGTCGTCATGGCCAGATGAAGGCAGCCTCAACTCCATCAAGATGCTATCAGCAGCTAAATCTGAGTTAATACTCTAGAAGGGTAATTCCCCTGTTTTCTTTTTTGAAATATTTGATTACTCATTTTCTGTTGTTATTTTATTTCCTTTTTCATCTTTGGTTCTCATTAGTCACTTGTCAGGATTCACAAACTGTTTCTATTTTCTGCAGAACACGATCCCACTTTTACAGGGCTTGGATCACATTTTTTTTTTCTCATTCATATGCGGTGCCTTTGCAGTTGAAAAATTAAGTGTCCCTTTCTGGCCACCTCCTCTCTGGAGCCAAATTTCAGCTGGTCAGTGGTTGGGGTTTGAAAACTCCCATTACAGGTTGTTTGGATTGATCATCTGTGTTTCTGTCAGACTCACTCGGTTTCAGACGGGTGACTGAGAAGGCAATGAATCACTACTAAATATTGCCAGCCTTCTTTGGATGCTTACCAACAACTGCCAAAGCCACTGCACACATGTGATAGGCACCAGCTTAAAGATGTGAGAGGTGCAGGGCCGTGGCTGCTCCCAGGGTGCACACAGGGTCCTTGGGGGGCTTGGATGGGATTTACACCATAAACTCAAGGCCAGAGATGTCTTGCACGTAGTCTCCATAGATGGCAACACATAAGAAATGGTAGACATAATTTCTTCCAAAAAATAGGGAAGACTACTTTCTTTTCTCTGCTGTTAGGGCTGGAGGGTGAAGTGTGCGTGCAATAATGTATGTTAGCCCATGTGCACCGACCCACCATCACCGGGGCTCGAGAAGAGTGGAGGCTGCCTGTGAAACCTCTTCTGACAAAACAGGCATCCCATTTCTTAGAATTTAACACCAAAATCCAGAACTTATCTCATCTCTAATTTTGCCTGAAAGGTATGGAATTTGTTGTGGATCTCCAGGACAACATCCGTCTGAGCGAGCAGGGAGATTTTCCTTGCTCTCCCAAAGCTGGGTACCTACAAAAAGGTCTATGAGTCCTAAAGCATCCAGACCCTGCTAACCCCCATCAGATAGAGAGACCCTGGCAGAGCCTCAAAAGACAAAGATTGCAATGGAGGGTAGGGAGTCAGGAGGTTGAGATGTGGAGAATGAGTTGGCTTTGGACTCATTTCTGATTTCATTAGCCTGTACAGTTCTCTCCCAGTGCTGCAAAGGAAGGGCATGCCTCTGTGACTCACAGGCTTTTTTTTTTTTCTTTAGTAGCTACAGAAGAAGTCGTACAAACCATGGGGAACGCCTTTTCATTAAATAAAAAGTCTTCCTGTGCCCAGAGCCTATTTCAAAACGCGCAGCCTCTGCTCTTCAATTAGCCTGACTTGGACCCACGGTCCAAGGGCCACTTTCCAAAGATGACAGCCCACTGTCCAGACGGCTGGCCACGGACCAGCGACCACAGCCAGAGCACGAAACGCAAAAGGAATGTCCCTGGGCTGGGGAGCGGAGCTGCACATCTGCTGCAGATGCCCCGACCGAGCCCAGTCACCAGCGACAACGATTTCAGTTTCTACTATTTCTGAACAGCGTTTAGAATTACCCTGCACCCCATAGAGAAGCATGGTTTCCTTCCTTCTGCGGAGGCAGACCACAGAGATACAATACTGTTTAACTCCTTCCAGCACCGAGACACGACGGTATCGATGCTGCTGTGCAAAGAACGTTGTGAAGCATTTCAGCCTCCCCTGTTCAAGATTAGGTCAAACTGGAAGAGACAGAGAGAAGGGCCAAGGAGGGGAAGAAGGAGCCCATCGCCTCTGAGGAGCCTGATGGTTTGGTCTGGTCAGAGGTGTACGAGTGCAACTGCCAGCTGGAAATGTGGCAGGGGCAGATATTTGGGGAGAAATAGAAACCTTTCAAGGTTGCATAAGGATGCATAGACACGAACTTGACGCAAGTGTGAAGAGGCTATTCAGAGGAGCAGAAGGGGGTGATGATCAATCTTCTCATAGAGGAATGAGAGTAAGAAGATAACTTTAAAATGGAGTGTCATAAATTAGTAAAGCTACTTCCAAAAATGTCTGCTTTCCCCCTAATATGACAGGAAGCCTCACAAGAGATGCTCCAGCTGGCTGAACTTCCATTCAAGTGGTTTATATGTGGTGATGGTCATATACTGATCACCTATGTGGTGGTGATCCAGAAGTTCTCCGGCAAATCCTTCACAGGGAGTGAATTTTGCTCAGAAGGAACGGTCTCTCTACCATCGCTATCCTGAGACTTCTCACCAGGATTTCTACTCTAGTTCTGCAGAGCACAGCTCATAAAAATGAAGCCCATCATCTCTCCAGGCTTAGAAAAGAGTACATTTCTGTTAGTTTTCAGTTAATTTCCTGTTATCTTTTCAGTCTCTCTGTTAATTTTCTGTTAAGGTTTCCGTTAATTCCTAATGGACTAGGCCATTTTCTGCTCATTAATTTAATTCTGTTTCTGACTAGGATATGGGTGTTTCAGCTGGCTCTGCCTAGGAGTGAAATCATATCAGCGATTTACATCTCATTAGTGCAAATCCTCCTCGGATTTTTTGGTGGAGGTGGAGTTGGACGGAGGTGCTGCTGCACGAGCCCTTGCTGGAAACTCCCACCTGCCATCTCAGCATCCCGCAGAAGCTATCCCCTAAGCACGGAACAGGAAAGAAAGGTCAGCGCTGATCCTGCCATGAGAGGAGCAGAGTGGTCATGGCGGTTTCATTTCTGAGTGAATATTTACAAATGAGTCAGTGATGAGAGACCAACTATCAGTGTATGTACGCGAGTGTACCGCAAGTTCCATCTTCCTTTCTGATTCTATCAGCTCTTTTTTTCCACCCTGGCTGCAATCTAAGAATGTTTTTGCATGTCATTAGTGGCTAAAAAAAAATAAAGAGAACAAGGTGGAGTCCCAGCTTCACAGTTCTGGTTTTTCCAGCACCAAAAGCCCATCCTGCCCACACCTTCCCCTTCCACCCTCTCTGCAGGGACTCTCAATTCTTTAGCCAGTTTTGAGATAAAAGCAAAATCCTTGATGCTCACTGATGAGTTTAGCTGCAGCCCTAATTCCTACTGCCTCTTCCAGGGGAAGAAATTCTTCCCTGTGATTTGAACCTGGCTACAATACGTGGTACCAGAATGTACACTCATCCATGCAATACATACAATCCATCGCTTCCCTTTAAATGATACTGTATTCCATTTTATCTCGAGCAGCCACAGCGGTGCCAGGGATGTGCAAAGTCCTGAACCACCCATTCACTATGAAGGCAGCAGAGACCGGGGCGAGCATCTGAGTCTCAGGTGCAATTCTGCTTCCCAGGATGTGTAATGCAAGGTATCACTGGAAAGGTCCACACTATTCCTGAACTCATTAAAATCAGAAGAACAGAGTTTTCTTAAAAGAGACCAGCTATGCACCATGGTGACTGGTATTCACAACTGTTCACTTGCCATCTGGCTGAACCGATGCAAATGCCTTGATGGCACAAGGCAAAGATGGCATTCCTCTGGATGCTGCCCCACCAAGGTAACACAGTGGTTTAACCTGAGCTCTGGAGTAAAACTAATCTGCCGATCACAGGGAAACATTGGGAATGTCAGGGTGACTCCAGCAAGGCAGGAGAACTACCCCGGTTCCTGCACCAGCAGAGTTGGGGCACACACGCAAGGGAGCACGGTCTGCTAAGCACCCGGCTTCTGCTTCCAGGGCGGTTCATCCAGCTCACACCGTAAAGGCTCCTAAACGCTGAGCTGCGGGGGACAGCGGGGAAGATGCCTTGCTCACCAAACAATTAGCAAAGGGAAAGCAAAGAACTGAACAAGAGGTTCCTCAGGGGAGGGAGGTGCCCGGCAGCATCTCCAAGACCTGGTTTGTAGCTAACACAGCGGTGGCTTCTGATGGAATTAATATCATGCAGGGAAAGCACTGGAGTTATAATACGTGTTCTGTGAAACATCAGCACAGGGACAAGTAGGAAAATGCAACATGAGCGTAGGAAAAGCAGCCTCTGGGCTTTCATCACCCTGGATGGCACACGTGTGTGTGGCTCACCTGCCTTCGCCTTAGGGGAGAAGGAGCACCTCAGCCAAAACAGTCACTACAGCTATGTACCACTTGATTTTTTTTAAGGGTAGGAAAACCTCATGCACATTCAAGAATGTTAATTAGATGGTAAAACTCCTGTAGTATTGAAATAGCAAAATTTAAATCACACTAAAAACACGTAAACAAAAAATTCTGAATTTTTGGATGGTGAAGAAGCAACGTCCTGCAGATGTAATCCTGGCACGGTTTTCGTTCCTCCTGGTGCGAGCGCAAAGGAGCTGTGCAGCAGGGCCAGAGGCCAAGGGCAGCCCCCCTCTCCTCCCCAGCAGGCTCTGTGGGGCCGGGGGGCAGGAGAGGGCTCTGCACGCCCGGGACCCACCACGGCCACCCCAGAGCCCACCCTGAGCTTGGGGAGCAATTCTGCCAGAATCATCGTCAATGGGATGCACCCCCATCACCCAAACTTCCTGCAGATGAAGTATATGGAGATAACAGCCAAATGGTTTCAACCTCCTCAGGAGAGTGTGGAAACTGGGCAAATGCTCCTTAAACAGCAGCGAAGGAGCAGCTTTTCTTCCCCCGCTGAGACGCTGAGCTGCCCCAGCACCCCTTGGCTGGTCCCTCTCCCCGGCGCGCCGCCGCGCTCACCTGGGCACCGCAAGGTCTCAGGAGGGCTCTCAAATTTGTCATCTATATGTGAGCACGGTACCATTGAGTTATTCATGGAGTTCCTTATGACAACCACACAGAACAAGGCAGGAGCATTGATTAGTAAAGATGAGAGTATTATTTAGTGTAATTGTAATATTAAGTAGGATAAATGTGAATGTAAAGATCTGAGAGACATTTAGGTAGCCCTGGTTTATCTTGCACCAATCCTTAGACAATATCAGTTCATAAAAATGCTTCAGCATCTAAAATCAGAATGGGCTCAAACATCAGAATTACGTAGCTCCTACTGAACTTATCGGGGAACCCTTATTTTAGAAACATGTAGTTTCCTCAATCAGATAAGAAACTAACAGCTTCCATTCTACAGGTGACTACTCGCCTTCAGTTTAGGCATATTTGTGGTGAGGTATTAATCATTTCCTTGCAACAGAGCATGTATAAGAGGAGGCTGGGAGCCAGCCGTACCCAGTCCAAGTTGGGGAGGGCAGCGGCTTCACCACAATGCTGTGCCTGCTTGGGGTTTTGCTGTCCTGCGGAGCGCTGTGCCTCGCGTCCCCCGTGCCGCCCACCGCAGGAACGGGCTGCGTTCCCAGCTCCCTCATCCGAGAAACCCGCGAAGACGTTCAGACACTGAAGTCTAAGGTTGGTCCATTTTCTTTGTGCCCCACATCTGACTTTTCGCGCTAGTGGAGAACCTGCTAACGTGTTTTTTATCAATCTCTTTCAGGGCAGCAGCAAAATCTCGCCTCTGGTAAGATCACTTGCTGGCTTACGTTGCAATGTTGCTTGCTTGTGGTGTGGCTAGTGTGCTTTTTGAGACGGAAGGGGAAAGCAGCTATTGTCAAAGCCCATTCAGGACGTCTGCAAGCTCTTACACTCTTAAGATAGGTCTTGGGTGACAACCAAGTCATCCATGGGCTTTGAGGGAGCGCTGTGCTGGAGGGAGCGGAGCTTGTGTGTGCTGAGAGGTGTTGTGCAGGGCTCGGCTCCCCCGCGATGAATCCTCCTCCATCCATAGTTATCAATGCAAAGTTATCTCCGTGAAAAAACAGTGCTCGAGACTACTGCCTTCAGTATGGCAGTGCATAAAAGCTTGCTTCCAGCCAGCGCTGGTTATCTTTCTTTGCACGGGGTAGATAGTCAGAACTGACTGTTTTCTGAAGTCAGGTGGAGGCAAGAGCCCTCCTGCCATTGGAAAGCGGGGGGACAGGCTGTCCCCCTGCCTTCCCTGGAAAGAAATACCCGCGTTGTTAGAGACCAACGCCAGCAATGGCATCGGCAGTGCGCTTCACGGGGGAAGCTCAGGAGAGGCAAAGAGCAGGTAGCAGGGTTGGAGGTTGGAGGTGTTCCTCAGCATCACTGCCTTCCTCTGCCTGAGTGCTGTTAAGGGGGCAATTAAAAAGCAAAAGGTGCCTGATCCTGCCCGGTTTCACCTCCACGGTCTCGCTCTGTAGATTTTGAAGGTAACGTCAGCCTTCAGTAGGAGGAAAGCACTGGCTTGCAGAGGTGGTTCCCTACTCTAAAGTGTCCAAAGTTACTATAAAATGTTGGCCTCAAATAATTGCGCAACGTTATTTCTTGTAGTAGGCATTTTAATTGCATTGACGTGATACAACCCGTGCCAGCAATACAGCACAGAAAAGACAGAAATGATTAAACTCTGTTATTCCAGAGCAACACGATGGAGGAGGGAGGGAACATAACCACCATTCTGGAAGGATTTATTGAAGCCCTAAAAAGCAGCAACGAGACGTCAAAGGAGACACATCTAGTAGCCCAGAAGCTGCAGAAAATCCAGGATGCTGGGAAGTCATGCCTCGGGTGGATGGTACGTCTAGCTTGGATTTTCTGCTTGCTATTTTATGTTGTTTAGCTGACTATAAAAGACACTGTGGGGTTTGTGCTGATTGCACTGAGAACAAGTGCCTGACTAAAGCAGGCAGCTGCCTCCCGGTCGGGTGCCTGATGGGAGCGGTTTCCAGCCAGCAGCTGTCACTTGGCCATGGCCCTGGTGCCTCCTCCGCTCCGCTCTGCTCACCTCTTCCCCATGTCTCCTTGCTAAGAGAAAGTCCATCATTTGGCAGAGGTGCCCCGGTGCAGATGGGGACGGGACGGGAGCCCCCGGCTGCTGCCCCAGCCCCAGGGGCAGAGGCTGCTCTCGCTGTGGGACGGCTGCGCTAGATGCAACTTGGTGTCCTGCACCATTATCTTCCTCAGAGCCTTTGTGGTCTTAAAATTAATTATTGAGAAAAAAACTACAATCAGGGAATAGAATGCGACTTATGTGTCCAGATTCTGTCCTTTTAACTCTTCTCCTTTCTGTCTGTCCCTAACGAACAGGACCTGGGGCCAGAGGGAAATGATTTTTTCAGTGATTTGGACTACTTATTGAGGTACCTGAATCACAATGCCACTTCGAAGGAAAGCGCATAGTCTTCACGGAAGTTTGAAGCACCCCTGGGCCAGCCTGCTGGGAGACTCAAGTTTTGCATATCCTCATTTGCGCATCCTTACACCAATGAGCAAGGCTATTGGGAGCTATTATTTATTCATATATCTATTCATATTTATTTATTCTATTTATTTGTAGAAACCTCAAGTTATTTATTTTTACAATGAAGAAATGCAATAATTATTTACTTTAGGAAACTGCTGTTTAAGAGTGGGTGAGGAGGAGCTCTGTGGATCTTGGATTTGCAGTCACACTATTTCTCTAGCACACTATCCCAAGCTGCAGCCCCAGGGCTCGGCGCTGCATTGCCCGAGTGCTCTCAAAGCCGGGGTGAAGTCACCCTGTGAGATGGGGCTGGGGGCCATCGGTGCCAGGCTGGAGATGCTGCCCAGCACCTTCACCTCCTTCTCAGCCCCCAGGACCAGTCCCAGAGCTGGGATGCAGCCCGCGGCACGGCCAGACGGCTGCTGGCCTCGGCTCCCCTGAGCCACCACCAAACACGACCAACGGCGGCCCTCAAAGACGTCAAACCTTGGCAAACCCTTGCAAAGACCACTTGCAAACTTAAGGCATAGCTCATACCCACTTACAGCATGTGAATGTAAAAATGACTTTCACTGAGTCTTACGAGTGCCCCATAGGGATAAACAGCCTGCATCAAAACCGATGACTAAGAGCCTGGTACATACCATACTCCTTTTATTTTCAACCACATGAAGTCTTCATAGAAGATGCTTTAATGCTGTCGCACTCTGGCAATTTCAGCATTTTGTTCCTGCAGCTGAAGTTTCCAGATGCCTTCAGAATGGTTTCACATCTCTTTAGGAGGTTAGGGGCATTTTCAGAGGAGAGTCTTGTAAAAAGATGCCACTGTTACTTTTTAAATTATGTGTAAGCACTTATATTAACCGAGGAATATTACTGTGCTATGAACGCAGTGACAATCATTTTAAAATGTAAAAAACGTGAAGTGCAAATTGTGGAAACATGACTGTTCTTTTCACAGCTGTGTGCTGCCGACACATCGCGTATGCATTTTTTACAGTTAAATATTTGGGAAATCTGTATGCAGAACTCTATGAAATGTAACCAACTCTAACAGAATCTATGCAAAATAAATCTCTTGCACAAAGGTATAGCTCTTATAGTTTTTTATTTTGTGATGTTTTATGGTGATTTAAGGAATATTCCATCTAAAAAAAGTTCAACTGATTAAATCAGGGTCTTCTAGTGGTGAGTTTTTGACAGTTTCAGGGGACTTTCTACTCAGAAATACGTAAGTTGATTATATACTTTATAGATGATTGATACCTCTGTGTAGAGGATGACCATGAGGTCCAGAACCACCTAAGACCACTTGTGTTTTCAAATTTGGGTAAAAGTAGCACTTAAATAGCACGTCAGGTTTTTGTTTCTTTCTTTGCTCTCACTTCATGGCAGACGTCTCACTGCAGCATCTCCCCTTTCCCACCTGGTTGCATATTCTAATTTCAGGAAGATTCACCCCTACAGAAGAAAGCAAACGTTTAGCAATCAGCCAAAAAGTCCTATCTGGGGCCGGGTGGGGGGAGCAGCGCTATCCCGCAGCTGCGCCTGCGTCCCCGTGGACCATCGGGGTTGTTGGGCACACACCTTCCCCTCCAAGGGGATTCTCCCACCGGAATTTGACCTTCAGAAAGCAAACCTAGCCCAGCCCATCGTCTTTATCTACTTTTACAGGCATCACTGAGCACCTGGAAAAAATCTCCCTAAACACAATGATTCATGGAGCATTTAGCAGAGAGCAGTGTTTGTGCAAGCCACGGTGTGCATGTGGGATCCCCCGAACGCCACAGTGCCTTGCCGGAAAGGGCAGGTTGAAGAGGCAGGGAAATCCATGCTGAGATATACAGGGATTCCTTAAGGCAAGTAACATGTTTGAAGAATTAGCTAATGTTTTTAATAACAGCTGAAGAGGAGTTTCTTGAGGGCGGGGGAAGGCAGACACAGTAGTCATGGTATGAACAGGGAGGAAAAAAACCAAGGGTAGGTTCAGTCGTCATCACCCTGCCTCCCCAAAATAGTCAAGCATAAAGCATTAGCCGATACCTACAAAAATACAGAGAAAAGGAGGTTCAACATTTTTAGTGGCGTTAGGTGAAAGCAGCTCACCCTGTGAGCGGGTGAGAGGGCAGGAGGAGGGTGACACCGGGTATATCTGCGCTTTGGGACGGTGCCCGCGTTGCCCATTCGGACAGCCTCGTGAGAGACCTGAGGGCATGTTCTAGTCCCATCTCCACAAGACTGGCATACAGCCTGCTGAAAAGCCGGTCTTAAAGGGTGGTTGTTGACCTCCAGCTCAAAGGCTGAAAGCTCTTTGGAGAGCCAGGTCACAACCCAACATACTGCACCCAAAGCCGCTCTCCTGTTTGGAATTGGGTGCAAAAGAGAGGAGCAGTTACAACCTTCCAAGGAGGAAAGGGGCCACGACCCTGTGGGATGCGAGGGGGAAGCATGACAAAAGGCTCGGTTTGCTTCCGAAGCAAGTTTTACATTCGTTAGCACACACCTTCTCAGAGGGAGATAGAGCAGTGGGCCAGGACTACTGGAGATGCTGCAGACCATTGCTCATGGTGGGGAAGGAAGGTTGGAAAATGGTTCCCTTAGAGCAGGCTGAACCTGCCATCATCGCTGCCGGGTGCTTGGGGAATGGCAGATACCCTTATCCCCAGACACTACCTTCCCTATCGCTTGTAAAAATGCAAATATAAATTAAAATGCTATCACTATAAACCAGGTCATCTCACCCAGGCAACTCCTCCGGCTCTTAGGCTGGGGTAAATCACAGAGCAGGCAGCTCACCTTGCTCCAGTTACTGCAGGCGCTCAGGACGTGCTGAGGTTTGGCAAGCGTTTCTTCTCGGAAAACGAGAAAATAAAGATGTGTCTGCAGCTAGCAGTGGCTGTTCTCTAGGTGGCAGCCCTTGCCTGCGCACGGCCTCAACGCCACCCGGCACGAGCCGGAGGAGGAGGGCTGCCAGTTTGTTACTCACTCAGGCTTTTAATCTTTTCTCAGTATTACTCCAAAGAGCTCAGAAGTGTCACAGAAAGGTGAAGGAAGATTTCAGACTAGCCGTTTTCTGAACGAGCCTGAAAAAGGGCTTGTGTGCCCCAAGGTCACCTGCAGTGCCCCAGCTAGACCAACGGATAAAGGCATCCCCTCTTTGTACAAACTCCCAGTCTTTAACGTTCATTATTTTTCACTATTTTAGAGAATTTTGTGTGTTTGCTTGCTTATCCTGGCTTCTCAGAACTCCTTCTGCCAACACCCTTGGAAAGCCTTCAGCTGGGTACAAACGCGAGCGGTCCTGTTTATAATATCTTTGTTATAAAACACCTTTTTGTTACCAAAAGGCTACAGATCAAAAGGGTTTAATACAGTACAGCAGCTTCTTGCTTCTCATTACAGAAAAAGTTAAAAGCAAAACATCGTGCCTGCAACCGCATCAGGCCTAAAGCCCCTAAGAAGATGCTGGCTGTGAGCAGGAGGAGTCAGTGCACGGGCGCAAGGACTCGGTACCTACATCCGGCCCCAGCAGCATCGCTGACAGATGCAGCCTGTGCACGGCACAGGGAACTGCCCTCTTTAAGCTTCAGCCTGTCGATAACATCTTGCTACTTCTCTCCAGCAGTTTTCAAGCTATTTGACCCTAAGCCAGGGTATGTTTTCCAGGTGGGTGGGTATTAAAAGGAGTAACGTTGTTCCAAATGGTGTCTGGTGTAAAAATCATGCACTAAATGGATTTACAAAATCACAAAATCACAGAATCACTGAGGTTGGAAAAGACCTTTAAGACCATCAAGTCCAACCATCAACCCAACCCCACCATGCCCATTTAGTAGGTGTCAGTATTTGCCTAATGGCTTAGATGAACGTACAGCCTACACAGTGGTTTGCATCTGGTGGATGTGGTTATTAAATCCTCGTACAGAATAAGATGGTGGTTCAGCCTGCTGTCAGCAGCTTCCCCTGGGGCAAATGATCCAGACAGAAGTGGGAGATGGTAAAGGAGGCAGGCTGTCCTGCCCTCTCCTCTCCCACCTCCAGAGATGGGGATAGAACAGACTCCCTGGCGTTACCAAGAGATATTGACGTTTACATAGGAGAAAGTACAGAGGTATCTTTGTCACATTTTTACGTCTTTCGGTGTGCTAGTTTAGCACATTTAAACATTCATTTTGGTGACTCATTTTAATCAACTCTGCCTCAGGTTGTTGGTGGAAAAGAGCTTGCAGATGCCGAATGCTACTTGGTCTCCTAACAGCTTGGTTGGGAAATGCGGGGGCCTGGACACCAGAGAACCACAAGCAGTTTGATACTAAAATTTTGCCCTTTGAGAGAATGATTCAGGCCTTTCATCAGAGAGGTGAACCGAAGCAGGGCTGGAAAGTGCAGCCATGACAATCATTTCCCATGTGGTTGTTGCTACAAGAATCTTTCACGTAGCACTGGCAAAGGTAAATACCTGCTCTGCAGGCTGGAGAAGTTAAGTGAGCAGTGAATAACATGGCCATGGTTAACATGCAGACTTGTATTTTCTAGTGGGGACAACCCAAAACGTATCTAGACAAGGAACTTAAAACATCATCCACTCTCAGATTTTCATATCACATTTAGAAGACTATCCAAAGTGAAATGTATCCCTGACTCAACCGCACAGATTTCCCTAATCAAATCTGGTAAAACCCATCTGCCACTTCTGCACTTCATCAGGCATTTTCTGTGAAGTACCCTGTCTAAAAATCAGACATAGATTTGGAATAGAAACTGGACCATATGGGAAATATTTAGGCCAGACCCTCAGCTGGCATAGGTGGATAGGGATATTTGCAAAGCTCTGTGCTGATGTGCTCCAGCTGAGAGGCTGGCTCTTCGCTGACCCTTTCCAAAGAGCACTTGCCAGGCGTATTGCTTCTGGCGCTACGAAAGGACTTCCTTACAGCTCTCTGCTGGAGTCAGGGCTCTCATCGAGCAAAGAGCAAGGTGGGGCAGCACAGGCGTTCCCGGGGCAGGTTACAAACCCTCCCACGACGCTGCCGAGTGCGGTTGGCATTAACGCTGACGATTAGTGATTTCCCTTTTGTTGGTGGCCAGAAATAATTCCTCACTGTGAGCTCCCTTGATGACACTTCTTTTGTTAACTATAATATTAATTGCCACCTATCATGGAACAAATTAGACTTTTTTTTTCTTTAGAGCTGCATTATCTTAGAATTATCTAAGCCCTGGCTCCACAATCGCTCTGGCAATTTCGCTCTTCAAATACAGAGTTATCTAGAAGGGAACTCCCTTGTGTGTTTACTCTGCTCTTAGCTGATTGCCTTGAGGAGAGCCTCAGTCCTCCAAAAGCCGGGGAAAACCTGGCTCCCCCCCCCGCGGGCACGCCAGCATCCCACCCTACAGCACCCCAGCCCACACTGCTGTACAACGCTCCGCTGTCCTCCCAGCCCCTCTCCCCACTCACTTACATGTTCCCACATGCATACAACACAAAGCACCTAATTACCTTTGTGAAGTGCTACATAAGGCCCCAAGTACCATTAACGAAGCCACAAACATTTCCCACCCACCCCCCCCCAGAACAAGAAGCTGCAGCTGACAGTCGAGATTGAAGGTTTGCACAGCACTGTCATAAAAATTAATTACGTCAGGGTAAGATCCAGCCCTCACATTTACTAATTACGATGACAAACAGCCTTTTGTTCTCTTTTCAGGTCAAAGAAAAGATATTTGCCATAGAAAAGTAGTCAGTTTTGCAAGACTGCTGTGCCTGTCTGTGCACTGCTCTGCTCCCACGCGCCTGCCCAAGTCACGCTGTAGAGATGTGGATGATTGATTAGGTCCTATGGGCTCCGTCTTCAGCTGACATTAGCTTCAGAGGCACTGATATCTTCAAACTGCAATAATTTACAGCAATATAGGTTGTAGTCTCATCTGACGGGAAGAAGAAGCTTCATGGCTGTGTTACTACAAGTAGAATAATTTCCTCAGATATTAAGATGTTCTTCTTTTACAAGATCTCCCACATCATTAGTACCCTTGCACATTGCTCTTGCTTGCACTGAAGCGTTGCTCTGGAGTTAGAGGCTTTAGGAAGTTTACCAGAACATTAATCATAAATGTTTCTCAAATCAGATATGCCGCTAATTCGACTGCTCAAGTTCTTGTTGCTTTCCTATTTTAATGATTTATGAGTGAGATAAGATGCTAATCACATCCTGCACTTACTTAGCTTCTCTATATAAGCAAGCTTAGTATCTGCCAAGAGAGACGAGCTCAAATTCAAAGCCCGTTTCAGATAAAAAGGGTCGAGCTCCCAAATATAACACCTTTAAAATGTATCTTCACTTGTTCTTGTTACTGTTTAGCTCTGGGGCGTCCAGTTACTTTCTTCCTCTGAAGGAAACGCTGCAACTGCAGAACAAGACTGAATATTCAATAATCGATGAAATGCTTTGCCTGCTTGAAGCTGAAAAAGAGCCCATAAACGTAAATAATTTTCCACTTCCTCTGCCCCAGATTTGCTTTCTGAGATGATGTCCAATTTATAACTAACGGATTTCTATCGTTTCCAGGCGCAGTTCTTGAAACCGCTTCACATAAAGGTAAGAAGCTGTTGTTTCTTATTCTATTATTATCAGTCAGTCTCCAAAGGGAACTTAAAGTGTAACCTCTGGTATGGCAGGTCTGAGGACACTTAAAGGCAAGATGTAAAATGCCAGCTGAAGAAAGATAAAAGTATGCCCTACCTCCATTTTTATTGGTTCTTTTTGATGCATTTCTGGAGAAATTTCTGTTAGCGATGGTAAAGCCTGCTCTCCAAATCATGGCAATATAAGGAAAAATGGTTAAAGCAGCTCTCTGTAAGCGTCCTACGTCTAAGGCAAAGACAAAAAAAAAATCACTCTCCTATTTAGATGGAATTGAATCAAATTCCCAGTGTTGTCACATTCACCATTGACAGAAACTGGACTATTTTTATTGTCAAGTTTCCAGTTACAACAGTGAGGAAGACTGTCCTTATAGTATGACTTCTTAAAAGAAGGTATAAAAAGGAAATCAGATAAAAGAAGTTAAGATTTCCAGACAAAAATAACAGTTGGCATATTCAATATGATTTATCAACAGTTCTTTTAAGAAAGAAAAGCTTTCTGCTTGTAAACTAGAATACTATTTACTTTCCCTTTTTCTCCTAGAACCAAAGATGTGCACATAAAAACACCGAAAAATTTATTGACGAACTAAAAAAGATACCCACATGTAACTGTATGAAGAAAGTTGAAAAAGAGATGAAAAGGCTAGAAGAAAAATGTTCCATCTTGAGGGTAAGCTTTTGCTATTTATTTCATTTGAGTTTCAGATATTTGCTTGTAGTTGCCCATTTATCCAGGTTTTTTACAGCGGGTGGTTTTGTTCGAATGCTTGGTAGCTCACCCAGACCCACGGCGAGCAACCCAGCAGCCGGAAAGCCACAGCCCCTTCTCCAGCCGGGCCACGCCGCTGCAGCTACTGGTCAATGCCTTCACCTTCGTTTC
The DNA here is from genome assembly GCF_030936135.1 of Gavia stellata. NCBI lineage: Eukaryota > Metazoa > Chordata > Aves > Gaviiformes > Gaviidae > Gavia > Gavia stellata. The sequence continues at coordinate 2,399,574 of NC_082609.1, read as the reverse complement.
TGCGTAGGATGGAGGATAAGGCATGGATCCTTAACTGAATCCATAGATATGCTGAAAAAATATCAGCAGCCGTCCTTATGATTTAAAGGCTTCCCTGAAAGTTAATTTCCCCAAAGGAATTAACATCAGTGGAAGTTGTTCAGTAAGACTTCACCCATCACTTAACTTCTTGCTCACTTTTTGGTAAATTCTAATTCCAAGTTTTGAGATTTGTTAGCAAAGAAATTGTTCCTCCTTTTTCATTTTGGACCAGCTGCAGCCTCAAGGAAGGATCTCACGGTTTGCCTATCACGCACAAATTCATTCTTATACAGACTATATTAATAAAGCTCATTTAGACCTGCAGTAATGAAGATTATTTATTAGGTGCAATTAATAATGACCTGTACAGCTTGTCCTTCAGGAATAACCAGGCAATTTATAGCAGAAAAGATACAGAAGAGGAACACTACAGAGAAAGGAATCTGCCTTTTAAATACAGAAGAGAGAAAGACAGAGAAAATAAGGGAATAGAGAACAGGGATTGCATGGGTTCTGCCAGTGGCTGTACTTGCAGCAATGACTGTGCTTAGACATTTCCCTGGAACAGAGAAGCAGGCTGTAGGAAGAAAACCAGATTTGCATCAATTTGCCAATTACTGCAGGTTGCAGAAAAGACCACGTCTAAACCCACCACCTCACCAGACGCACGCTGAGCTCCACACTGCCGCAACTGGATCCTCTTCCGCTCAGTGCTAAGAACGAGCGTGGTGCGACTGTTGCTGGGATCCTGCCGTGCGTCCCGCGCTCCCTCCCTCTCCCCGGGATTCGGATATTCTGAGAGAAACGTTTTGACGTGACCTCCCTTCTTCTGGTTTGGGAGATAGCTCCCCCACTCCAAAAACAACCCATAAAAATCTGCAGTACCATGAACGTCAAAGACAAATAGCAAGGTGTTATTTGACTAATGATTTGTAAGAATTGCGTGAGATGGTTTGGGGCTGGTGAAGGGCAGCTAGCCGGCCTCATCCTCCATCCCGGTGAGCTGAGGCAGGATGTGCAGCATTTGGGTGGAATTCCTCCGTAACTCGTGCATCAGTATCTACTCTTTTCCCTTAGGAACCTTCATACAATGACACGAAATGCTCAGAGATGGCAGAAACAAACTTCTCACAATTTAAAGAGAGTCTGGAAGAATTCTTGAAATGGGTCAACGAGAAGCAGCACTGCAACATCACCATAAGTGAGTCGGGCTTGTCTCCGCATGGCAAATGCAGCTGCCCTGACGCATGGAAATACCGCAGAGGTTTGCTCTAGGGAAGAGCCGCCCGGGCAGCGAGGAGGCTGGGTGGGAAGGGAGGGAAGAAATGGCTGTTACAAATCAGAATCTTTGCTAAGTCTTAATGCAAGTAGGTGAATTAAAACTGTAAACAGCAATTAAAACTGTATGCAGCAATTAAAACTTTGTATAACAAGCACGGCCAAGTATTGTCATCTGTATCATGCACAGTTATCAAATGCAAAACACTGTTATGTCACCAGAGATATGAAGTAAGGCTTGAAGTTTGTGGGTTTTTTGCACAAAGGCACAGAAAACCCAACCCTGACCCACAGACCATGAGACCGTTCAAATGCTTGGGGACTGGGGCCAGGAAAGGATTCCCACAGGCGGGTGCTGCCGGGTGGCTCGAGGGTCGGGATGTTCAGCAGGGATTTATGGAACCCAGCACAACCCCGCAGAGCAACCCCTGGGGAGGGAAGAGACAGGACACCCACCGCTCACACCGTCTGCTTTAACCCGCCCAGCACTAAAATCATTGCTTTTAGTTTCTACTGGTTTGTGATGAGCTTTAACGTGCATCTGACCAAATAAACCTTGAGGTTTCATGTGCCTGCCACTTTGGTCGCCGTATCTTCTCCCAGCATAATGAAGAGCTTTTGCTTTGAATTTTTCAGGTTTTTTCAGTATACAGCTTTTGCTTTGAATTTTTCACGTTTTTTCAGTATACAGCATTTATACAGTTTATGACTAGATCCAAACTGGTGCTGAATCACATGCTTTAAAAAAGATACAGAGCATAATATTCCTTGCATGAGACCTTGCATAGCTCTGCATAAATCAGTACAAGCCGGGTGCCAGACGCTGTTTTTCTGATATATATTTGTATCCCTGCAAAACAGTCAAGTCTTAGGCAGAGATATAAAAGGGAAGAAGTTTTTAAGAAATGCAAACTAGTGGTTAAGAGCAATTCTGGTCATGGATGATGGGTCTCCCAAGGGTTGCTTGCCTGATGCCTGTTTCCATGCGGAGAGGCAGCAGTGATACAGCAGGATTTGCAGGCACCATGGATTTCAAGGAGTTTGTCGTCAAGACTTAGAGAAGATGGGGGAACCCAGACTGCTGACTTCTCTAAATACAGATAGAAATACAGTTTGCCATAAAAGTGAGCCAAAAGACAATTGGCATGTACCATAACGAATCCAGCTGCTATCAGTTAAAAATCCGTAGTTCTTCTAAGCCCAGGAAAAGGCTGACAGGAATTTGAAACTACTGTGCTAAAACATGACGGAGTCTTCAAACGGTCTTCTAACTCAGAAATAGCGCAGATGATAACCTGTTTGCAGGATATATCTTATCTTGGTGCTTAGACCTTTGCTGCCGCTGAACACACTTCACCACTCTCGTACGCACAGACCACCTAACATCTATGGATTTCGGACAAGGATTTGTGTTGAAGTCACTAACGGTCCTGGAAATGACTTGTCATGAAGGTAGGATTTATCACACATGTAAAACCAGCTATAATTCGTATACACACACAAACCAGAAGGTTTGCACCGTTTCCCATAATGCCTTAATCACTAATCAATATCCAGTCTGGAGCGGGATGTCAGAACTGATTTTTGCACTTACTAAAAGGTGGTAAGAGGGAGAACGAGACACAGCTTTTAGAAGTCACGTGGAGAAAAAAACTGTCCTATTGTCATGCTTCAGTCCAAACGTAAGTGGTTTTCCAGCATGCTCAGAAGGCCCCGAACCATCAGGCATCTCCAGGTTAAAAGAGCAGCAGAGATGGGTGGTACGAGGTCTCGGTTTAGCTATCTGCATCTTTCGGCATCCCGTGCAAGATGAGCGCTTTGGAAACACCCACGTCGCAGTGATCTTTGAAAAGTGAAATGAAATGGTAGATTGACGAAGCTCAAAGCCCATGAAAACATTTGAAGTACCAACATGATTTGAATTGCAGCAGAGTTCTGAAGTGCCATATTCGATCAAGCAAGTAAAGGATGAGGTTTTGTGGCTGTGCATGAAAGGATGGGACCTACACAAAGAAACAAACCTGCTGAATTACTGTACTTGCATTATTCACAGCACATACAGTAAATGCAACCAGCTACTAACCTTCCACTCGGAGCAGCTGCTGAGTAATACCTGAATTTGCTCATATACTCCGCTCCACCTCACCTTCCAGAAGACTTTAAAAAGCATCAGGCTTAAACCAAACCGCTTTTAAACTGGATAGCTTCCAATGTTTTTTGTCCTTGAAGCCACTGTTTAATGTTACTTCACAAACCCTAGAGAGGAAGAAAAGTGCTCCTGTCCAGCCCTATGAGAAAAAAGAGATCACACCACAAAATTTTCTGGAGCTGGCCTGTTCAAACACACACCTTAAGGACTGATCCATATCCGCGGAATCTCACAAAACCAGAGAAACTACACCAGCCAGCTTGTGAACCGGGGTGGTTGGCAGAAGAGTAGTGTTATCATCAGAAAGACGTTTGTTCTGCAGGAGTCCACGAGTTTAAGGACTTCTTAGCGGAGAATGTCTTTTTATTACGTCCTGTGGTCAGGTTTGCAAACATACATTTGGGTTTTTCTGCTGAGCACCCAGCCTGCACCAGCACCTCCTGCAACGTATTCACTTTAATGTAGTTCAATTTAACTTTTAAAATTCTGAATATGATGCTTGGGCTTACCTTGGAAACCATGGTATCCCATTGAGTTGACCAGAAAGTCCTGTAGCTCCCCCAGCATGATTCATATTTGGTTTTTTTAAAGTTCATGGAGAGGGGAAAAAAAACCCCAACCACCTACTCTTACTCCGACTATACCCACTCGTAACTCTAGGTCATTACCCCTGTACAGATATTCACTTTTCAATACCTCTTCCTGCAGCCCTTGCATCAAGCAAATGCAGAAAAGGAATCCAACTCAGAATTAAATCTTGACCATTCAAATGAGGTAGGTAGTTGCATTTCCCTCACCAACTTTATGAATGCATTTATTCTGAATTTACAGCATTTCCCATACATGTTTGCTGCACACACACATTTCCATTTCACATCACCAGGTAGGGCCAGGCCACCTCTGCCAGCGCTGGCACGACCTAAGACAATTCCAGATCATGATAGTTAACGTTTGTGTACCCAGTCGTCTTCCCCCCGATCTCAAATTATTTCTGTAATGAAAAATACTATTTCTTTCTGAAAACTGGGCCTTGGTTTTGCTCATAGACCACCATGGCTACAATGCATAGAAAAGCTCCGTCGCTCTGGGCAGGGAAAATTAAATCCCAGCTCATTACACAAGGCTTATGGATAAAACACTCAATAACAACCTCAACTTGCAAACTAATAAGATACTTGTCAGAATTGCAAAGGAGAAATGTAAGGTGATCTCACCGCTTACTTGCAAACAGTTTCTTGTTCTGTTTCATCACCACCTTCTTTCCAGAGGTTTCCAGATCACGGGCGAGAAGTTTCCGATATTCAAACGGAAGCCCCGCTGATATTCCCCATCACCCCCCGTTTGACACGCTGTGGATACAGAGGTTTGGGATCCCGGGGGAGCAGGACATAACGTCACGCACCCGCCGGCTCCAACACGCTCATCGGGTGTCTGCGGACAGCGGGACGTTCACCCGGCGGCTCCCTCCCTGTCCACACACAGCCAGCTCCCGCCTTGCGTTACCAACCCTTACAAGCATGAGCAACAGCAGGTAAACCAAGAGCGAGATATCATATTCAGAAAACATCGCAGGAGGTTTTAACTGGAAACAAGGGGCATCGCAAGTCTCTGTTCTGATAGAAGAATCAGAATTTGGGTGCAAATTATAAATCACTCTTCAGTTCCTGCACTTCCAATGCTTGCTGGATGAACATCACAGAACATGGCAATCAGCAGGGCAATTGGGCCTTCCTTTATGTTCAGCTTTCTCACGTCTCCTCAAAAAATCAGGTAAATGATAACCAATAAGACTTTCACCGAGCCTGCCCATAGTTTGCCCCAGTTAAACCGCACGGCTCGCGTGTGGGGTAACAGAAAGGTTTGCAACAGGTTCACTGCGCCCGGCGGTGGGGCCGAGATGGCCAAGCCCTGCAAGCCTCACATCATCCACAAACTCCTCAAGAGCAAAGCCATACTCACACTTCCATAGGGTGAAACAACCAAGCAAAGCTTAGCGAACAAGCCAAATATTAATACCGCCCCAGCGCCCCGGCGTCTTGTAAGATGTCAGAGTATTTGTCATGATAAAACAACCAAAGCTGGGCAAAGTTTTTGAAAATAAAGACTCTGACACAGGTTATACTTAATGTCAATGCTTCTATGGAAAAAGGAAGAGGCATAATTTAGGATGATTACTGATACCATTCAGCAACCTGAAACGGCTTGTCGAAGCCCTCCTGCTCTCAGCTGTGTTGGAGAGGAGACTCACACAAGTCTAGCCCACAGGATTTGACCCAAAGGGAACAGCCAGATAAGCTCAGCATGTGAATTATTTCTTCCCACGACTTTATCAAAGAGTGGGGAAATACAGCTGGCACTGAGGTTACAGTACCTGTTTATCATAGCTGAAATATTTTAAGCTTTTTGGTTTTTTAAAGATACAGAGAGCTGTTAGCCACATCCTTCAGTCACGAATGCCGTGAGCTGCAGTGGGCAAAGAATATATTCTTATTAAAAGAAGCCACACCATTCTCTAATAATAATAGTACTAACTATGGCGCAGAATGGAAAAATAATTTCAAAATACCATACTAAAAAAAAGTCAGTGGAAGAAATGGCGAGTATTAAATCATTTGTTTGAGCTAACGGCCCATCAGTAATCCATAGACTAGAAGTACGGTTACCATTGTAACCTTATGTAAAAGGTATAAAAGAATTTATTTCTCAAAGACTTGAGATCTACAGAAACCCAACCTAATTCTGGTCAGAAAGAATCCTGAACCAACCCCAATTCTGTATATCCAACTTCCTAAGTTATGTGAATCTTCATCCAGACTTTGAAGCTTTTTAAGTACAACGCTCTGAGTATTCTCAAAGGCAATGCAAAAAAAAAAAAGAAATCTGGATCTAATATTCTTGGCAGCAGCACAATCTTCATTCTAACAACTTCCATAAGTACTGGGCTCTCATGTCTTGAACATATTTTATCTGTGATACACTTCACGTGCAAGGTTTTTTAATTTTTATTACTTGCAATTAAACATTCCTACTCCATCCTCATGACAGGGTCTGAACTTTCCGTGCAGGACAGAACTCAGTAGGGACCTCCTGGACTGAATGCAGTTTTAACCACCTGCCACCAGCAAACAAATAAAACAGAAAAAATGGGAAAGTCCTGTCCCTGCCTCCCTCCCCTCCGCTATCTGTAAAAGCATCATCTGCGCTATCTCTCTGACCTAGCCCCGTCCCAGATAAGCAGGAGGCCCAGCCTACCGAACTCGCTGCTAAGTCAACACTAACCCACACCTTTGGACGCAGGGAACTTGCATCCGCTCTCCATAAATCCAGACACGTTTTCCTTGAAAAGCCACAGTCCCCCCCAAACCTGCTTGCAATTCCAAACATACCAAAATAATGGTTGCTCTTCCTCAGTTTAACATTACCTTCAAAAAATTGCATATTTCAAATAAATTGTGAAAAAATTCACCAGCTAGAGCCACAGGTGCAAATCATTTTCCCGGTGGCCAGAAGGCTCCTGGATGTACCCAGCAATCTCCACATTCCATCACGGAAATAACCTTACCTCTTCGCTTCGTTTTTGTTGACAAGACGCTCCATGGAACAGAGTCACTTGTGATCATTTACTGAAAAACACAGCCTGTGATGGGAGAGGTTTAAAAGCTATTTTAGCTTTTGAGAAGTTACAAAGGAAGGCTTATTAGCTAGAAAACAAAAAAGAAAGAGGTGTGATACACTGAGCGCGACCTCCCTCAGATGGAAGGTGAGATAAGGTTGTGGTTGAAGAGCAGCAGGAGCTGAGAGCGCAGGCAGTGGTCATCGCCGTGCCTCAGCTTCCTGTGCCAGCCAGGCTTCATTCCCAGAGAAGCGCCATAAAACGACATTAAAATGAACGTACTTCAGTTCCTGAGATGAATGCGGTGCTGCTGAAAGGCTGGGGATGGATAACCCTGGATGAGGAATTCTGCATCCCAGGGATGGGTCCTGCCTTCCGCCGCCTTCCCAAACCATCGGAGGGTCTCGCTGCAGCGCCCGCCTGGTCCTCATCCTCCGCTGGGCTGCTGACGCAGAGGAGGGGTCGGTCCTGTAGCATCAGGTCTGGTCTGCAGACTGGCAGTCCAGCAGAACGTATAATGCAATTTCCAGAAGTTCAAATGAGTTTTTGGTTCTGCGATCTCGCCAGGATCCAAATCAATCATCAGAAACATCCTTTATCCAGTTGTTACTCACTGAGCTTCTCGGTTCTGCAGAACACATCCTGACTCGGCAGCTCTTCTGCTTCTGCAGCTTCCCAGTTACAATAGCATCTCTTCCTTTGAGTTAAAACGTGTTAAAATGCAATGCTAGGTACTAACTATTGGCACACCACAGCCAGTATTCTTTATTTGCAAAGCTGTTTAATTTGATCAGTTTGATAGTGCAGCATACCAGGTAGTTACATGTCTACAAGCGATCCACCTCACGTGCAGAGCTTTGCTCGTGGCTGACACTTGCAGACCAAGGGCTGCTCCACCATAAAACATCTAGAGAAAGTTTTACAAAGCATTGCAGCTGGTTCCAAGCACTTTCCACAAGCACTGCTTCGCAGCTGGCACAGATCTCTTTTACCCTAACAACACAATAGCTGTCGATAGTAAAATTCCATTTTAATTTCCACCTCATTTGAATGGAATTTCAGTACCTGCGTGTAAACCCCAGCCAGGCGTAGAAATCCAGCTGCAGGCCTGCAGCAAAGAGCAGGAGCGCAGCTGCTGGGAAAGGGCAGGACTAAGCCCTTGCAGAAGAGCAGAGAGTTTCCTCTGCCACGGCCTCGAAAGCTGCTACACCGTCCAGCGTCCCTTTGCCAGCCACCTTGCCTCTTAACAATCGCGTTTTGGCAGAAGCGTTAAGCAGGGTTTTGTTGGTGACAAGCCAACGCAACTGCAAGGTCCTCCTTGCCCCCGTATTCCAGCAACACCGAAAGAAGGCAGGGCTTAAGGGGAGCGATGCTCTCAGGGGAAGACGTTGTTGAAAGTCAGACTGGGATCTGTCTTGCTTTGGTGTGCTGAATGACGCAGGTTTCAGGTGCGCTTCCACCGCAGGACGACTCAGATCACACCCCGCAGCCTTTTCAGCTCAGGGCAACCCTACTGTGAGTTAGAAAAGCTGTAAAAGTGGGCGAAACATCCTATATTTACTCCAGGCAATGTGCCAAGGAGGCAAGGTCATTCCTATTTCCCCCCACCTCTCCAAAAGGATATTGCATCAACTTACTGGGTAGGCAGAGTGCAATTATCTGATGCTTTGGCTTCTCCTATGGAAAAATATTTTTTCTGCTCTGCAAGCCACCACTGTCACTCTGTCCTTGCACCCCGGCCGCGGCTCGGGGACCCCACAGCACGCTGACCCGCTGCTCCCACTCCCGAGTGCTGCACTGGCTCCTCAAAGGCAATTAAGGGACAAGCATCAGTCACAACTAAAAAGTCAGGATTTTATTAACAAGGAACTTTTTTTTAATAACACTTGGCATATTTTAAAGAATTTTTTAAAAATAAAATACTTTAAACAAAGAAAAGCCGGTTTCTAGGAAGCAATTCAGCCCTGAAGTGGTCAGGCAGTTGGACTAGATGATCTCTGCAGGTCCCTTCCAACTGAGCTAGTCTATTAATCCCTCCCTCCCAAGCACCGAACACCCTTTCTCACACTGTTTGAGCTGCAATCTGCAGCCGATGCTCTGGCCAACAGCTCATCCAGCTGGATGCGATCAGCCTCGCCACTCCCCGCAAGGCTTCCGAGCGGCGCTTGCGTTTACGTGGCACCCCGAGCACGGGTCGGTGGCACACGGAGGGCCCCGAGCAGGGGACATCCCGCATGCCGGGGTCGCTTCAAAGCCGGCTGCGGTCAAGCCTGGGCAAGGGGAAATGTTTGACAGCGCTGGCTTTGAAGAATTTCCCCAGTTAAAATTTCCCGAAGAATTAAACCCAAACTGCAAACCCGTTGTGACTTTACATACAGAAAATAGATGGGTCAAGTGTCCAGCTAAGAGGGGATGTTATGTATTAACAGTTCAGGGGGTTTTTCTTATGACACTAGCGCGGCTGGGTAAATCCAGGCAAAGAGATTTCTTGGCCATCTATTTGGCCTAAGACACATGAGGGATTTGATCTGGCAAATATTTAGAAGGAAAGCGGAATTAGCACAGCACTGCTGGGGTAACTCTGGGCGCATTTACAGGACTGAGCCTCCAACTCCTCCCAAAGCGTGCGGTGAAGCTGCTCAGCCCCGCTGGGCTCAGCGCCGGGTCACGGGAGTTATCTAACCCCCGAATCGCTCCGTTTGCACGCTCGGCTCCGCACACCTGGATCCTGATACTGAGAAGCGCTGAGTTTTCCCACCTGTAACTGTTACAGGTGGGAGATACGGTTGCCTGTATCTGTATATCAAGCTCAAGAGCTGTGCTGGAGCATTTCTCAGAGAACATTTAGTGCTTATTGGTGGTTGCTTTGAACAACATCTCATGCTGAGCTGCCTTTATACAATATTTCTGAGCGACAAGAGGCTTCCTCGCCCGTTTTATCTGTTTTCAGCTCTTGCGATAATTTTTGTGCTAGTTCAGTAAAAACCAGACAGCGGTCACTGAATAGCCATGGAAATAGAGGAAATTATTTATTCACAGGTTAGGTAGGAACATTATGCACTTGTTCACCCCAGCCTGACGGTGTCATTTCTGATCTGAAGGGGAGGAAGGGTATTTTACACGTTATCTGCTGTTCTCTACAGCTTCTCTATCGCAAGGAAGGGTTGGATTCAGCCCGTCCTGCGGTGCTGACTCCAGCGAGAGCTGGGAGTTATCTGCTCTGCTGGAAGCTGCCGAGAGGCCCCCGGAGGCCCCAGCTGCTGTGGCTGGGTGGCAATCCTGCGACGGAGGAGCAAGCAATGGCAGAGCTGATGCCTCCTGTGATGGGGCTCCCCCCTCGCCCCCAGAAACGCAGCGGGAGCGAGCCCTGCCATGCGAGACGGGAGCTCGGCCCCCACCTCAGCCTTGAATCCGTGCCTTGACTCCGAAGCCAACGCGCTGCCTCTGGGACTCGTTGCCCAGAATTCTCCGTAGCCAAGAGGCAGATGCTGCGAGGACGTGGCCAGCTCTGACGGGAGACGTGCACGCTTCCCACGCCCAGCAGCACCCGCCTTCCTCCTCCGCTGTAAGGAGGCACCGGGCACTAGGTGAGACGAATCCCCCCCGGCAGCATCCCACCGGGCTGGCGGGAGCCGGGCAGTGCTGGGAAGGGAAGCCATGCCTTGTACCAAAATCACCAGGAGAGCTGGGGGGAGAGGAGCCCTCCTGGGAGCACCCACCCTGCTCCAGGCAGTGGAGAGAGGGGTTTTTCAAATCCAACCTCCCAGCTGGGTGCAAGGCACGCTTCTGACTTTCTGAACTTGGAGCTGCTCGTTCTGAAAGACACGAAAGTGCAACCATAGACAGAGCAGCGCCTTGGCAGGAGCTGAAGGCCAAGTGTGAAAAAAGAGGCACTGATTGTAAGATGGTTCATAAGCTGCTTCTGATCTGCGGGAAGCTTCAAGTTTGAGGTTTCCCAGGTATGAGCTAAAAATGGCTTTTAATCATTAAATCATTTCCTCCTAACTGCTCCCCAATTCTTTTATTGACCAACGAAGGCTAAACTTCATCATGCACACACTTATGCACGTCTTGGCTCTGCTCATCGGTTGGGCAGGTTCACAAGGGTAAGGACTAAACAGGACAAAAATGACATGAGATTCCCAACAAGAGAAATCCCACTGCTGAAGGCACTGGTGAGGGCTCGTGTCCCAGTGCTTCAGAGAGCACCTGGTAAGAACGAGGTAGATTCCTGATGCTGGCGCACTCCGAAGGCCAGCATCATTCCACTCAAAGGGCACGGCTGCGTATTTTGGGGAAGCCGGGCATGCAAACACCCTGGAGACCACCTCTGTTTGCCAAGGCCGTGTCTTGCAGCTCTCCCCTTCCATGTTCCAACTGGGAAGGGAAACGCTCCTCTTGGGCCCCGGATTTCCCAGAGTCTTGGTTTTATTTGCAGAATCAGTGTGACAATCTAAATGCTTTCTCTCCCCCTGCTTTTGCAAGAGGCTCACAAATTGCTAGAAACAAAATCAGCTGTAGTAGCCCAGAGCCCAAGAGGAGACGAGCACGACTGGCACCAGCAGCAGCCGCCGAGGCCGGCACAGGCAATGGGTAAGGAGAGTCGGGCGAGGATGTGCTGAGTTAATCTACTAACTGAATTCTCGCAGAACCAAAGGTCTGGTACTCACAGGGGTGATTCTCCCTGACGCTTTCACTTGCTTTTGGAAGGTCTAACAGCTATTCAGCTATGAACATTTTTACTCACCTTACTTGTAAAAAAAAAAAAAAAGATTTAACAGTAAGATCTAGCGGCACGAAACAGAAATCCACCTCGCAGAAGCAGACCATCCCAACGCCATCGGTTAATGCTGCTCTCGCACTCCTCAAGTCTCCCAGCGAGCTGCAGCACAGCAGCGGTTAATGCACAAACCATCTGCCGTACTGCTCCTGCTGCCGACCGACCGCTGCCTTCACCCCATCGCTTGTTAGACGCAGTGGAGGACCAGCATGATGCCCTGGGCCTTTGGGTTTGCTGCCTGTGGCCACTGGGGTCAAATCAGAACTAACAAGGATGGAAATATTACGCTGAACTGATGTAAAAGCACTCACAGGCACGGGCTTCGTCCGGGTGCCCGGTCAGCCCCCAGCAGCTCGGGGACCGTGCACGCATCGCGTGCTGCTGTGAACTGCGAGACGCGGCTCTGCTCGCCAAGGAGGCAGGTGGAGCGAGGACAGCCGTCCTCCACCTTTAAACGCACCCAAAGTTGCTCAAATGTTTCTTGTGTACCACTTCAAAACCAACTACAGCTTGCATTTCCTCTTTCCCGTGAGTAACACCATGCTAGTTATCTAGAAAATCCAAGTTATCATTTACTCAGAGCAAAACACACAGATGAAAAACCACAGCGATGCAGCCTGTGCAAAGCTGCTGACTAGAAGTACTGGGGTGCCGGCTGTTTTTCTGTCACAGGCAATGCAATCACAAGAGAGCTCTTCTGGGAAGGAGTATTCAAAGATGGGAGCACGTAGTAATTCAGATGCTCAAGTCTTGCTCAGTTACCTTAATGCATCTGTGTTACAATCCTGAGTCATTGAGCAATCTGAATTTCTATGCAACATGTTAATGCACAAATTGTTCCTTTTTAATGATCTATGCAATGCACAAACTCTTTCTTGCTGGAACGTGACATAATAGGACGCTTCCACCCAGCAACAGCACCCAAAAACGTATCAGACCACACTGCCATACCCGGGTGGCTCTCCTCTGCATACGTGGTGTCCCTGAGCTCCCCCGTATCCCCCCAGTTCCCACGGATGGCAAGGAAAACTCCACTGGAGGCAAATTATTCTATAACTACATTAAGCAGGTAGGTGGCAAGATCCAGCCTTTCAAATATAAAATGCTTTCCACCGAGAGACAGATATTTCACCACGAGTTGAGCAGACTCAGTTAAACAGAAACACCTTCTCACTGTTGTTAAAAGACCCGGTCAAATAAGAAAAGGTTTCAAGCATTTGTGCCAATGCTTTCTCAGCCTCTCCTTATTCACAGGAGCAATCCTCATTAAAGTTCTTATTCATTTGTTCGGATAAATCCAACAGGTGCCTATACCCCACTGACGCACGCTATTGCTTATTTTGTGTCTGCAATGTTGCTCAAAACGAGAGGAAAATGCAGACTCGCTGCTCTGCTCAGCTGCGCCCTGTGCCATATGAGACCCGTTCCCTTAACCTCTGCGCCCTCCGCGCTGACCACCAGCCCCACCGGACCCGCTAGTGCCCGTCACCAGCTCCCGCTCACCCAGCGCTGTCGCCAAGGGGGTGCTCTGAGCCAGGAGCACCCAGCCGGCACTCGTCCCCCTGCCACGTGCACAAGCCAGGGTGCTCCCTGTCACAGGGGCCGCACAGGAGATCATGTGGATTTTTGCAAGCAGAGTTCACAGAGGAAGGTTGGTGAGCGAGCAGAGCCTCGGCTGGGCCGAGGGGCTCGGTAAGAGAGTCTCATCATTTATTTTGACAAGGTTAAAACTACGTGAAGAGCTTGACGACCTCAGCCACTTTGTCTGCTAATCCAGAACAGGTCCCTCCCTCCTCACCCAGAGCCGGAGCAGCCCGTGGGAGAAGCTGAGCTGTGGAGAAGGTGGTGGGATCCAACTGCAGCCGGCTCCTCCAGAGAAAGAGCACGTGTTCCCAGCTGCTGGAGGAACTGGGGAAAGCCATGCTGGAAGCAGATGAAACTTTTGCATGGTAAAGGAGGGCACCTGCAAGTGTCAGGCTTGGCTCTTTCTTGACAGGGTCACATCCCATGGCAAGGGTGAGGGCTGCAGAGCTGCCACAGGCAGGGGACAGCCACAGCTATCACCCCCCTCCCTCCCGCAGACACAGGTGTGTTGCACATTTTGTAGTGTTTCTCCTACCCACTACTTGTGTGGAGGCAAGGCAAGACTAGAGAGGGTGAATAAATTAACACTTTTTAGGAAGTGGCAGCCTAAGGCCACATGTGGTATTAGGGCTTACAAATTCGTATACCTCACTGAGTCAGAAACCTTTCATTTGTTTGCCCTCATTCAAGAAGATTAAAGTGGAGGAAATCAATGCAGAACCAAGCGAAAACATTATATTGCGGTAGGACCTGGGAGAGATCTCGCTGCCAGGGCGCCCGAGGTGCAGCAGCCGTGGCCGCACGCTCTGCGGAGGGCTGGGCAATGCCATGTGGGCTGTTGTGCGCCTGGACCGCAGGCAGTTGATGCTCACCAGCTGAGTGCAGCTGCCACGCTCAAACAAAATCACATCCACGTGCTCCACGGCCAAAGGAACAAGCAGTCCCAGGGGCCCAACTCCTCTTCTCCAGAAGACGGAGTAAGCGTCAGCATCAGCCCCTATCCCAGCTCCTCTTCCAGGGGATGAGTCACGCCGAGACTCTCTGTCCTGGTCTACAAAGAGCCGTGGGTAGAGGATTGCTGAACCTCGGGAGACCACGGCTGCGTGAGTCACTCCACGCTGGCCCAGACATGCAGAAAAGATTCAGAAAGTTCATCAGGTCCCATGAGGTCTGTTCTCTGGTAGTCTGGATGTGCAGCGAGATACATACAATATTCCATCATCTTTGCAGATACAGACTGCAGGCACCGACAGCAATATCCTCTGCAGCTATAAGGAATGATAAAGTAACCTGAGGCCCTGGAAGATTGGCAACCACACAAGGGGCCATTGGTGTTTGCTCAGCTCACTCCTGTATAATTTTACATCACCATCAGGCTTCAGATGTTGCAAGGCTCTCACCTCCACGCTGGAGTAGGAGGCTAAAAGGGCATCTTTAAATCCAGGCTCTGTTTTGCAGGTGGGGGCCTGATACAGTGAGCGTTGAAGAAGAAACCACATCCGAGCCCATGGTCCAAGAGGTGACCCCTCCTAGATTCGGCTATCCATTTTTTTTTTTCAACAAAAGGGCACCAAAATGTCAGTGTAGTAAACGCTTCGGGTCATCTTCATCTCCTGGGAGCAGAAACATGGGGAAGCAGCACGAGGACGTTCTGAGCGAGAGCTCAGCCAAGCCAGCAGCACAGCTCCACCCGACACCCGTCCCTCATTGCAGCACAAGGGAAGGGGCAGCAGTCTACCCTTTTCAGGGCACGGGAGGGAAAAAGAGGATCACTTCATAAACACTACTCAGAGGTGCCCCAGAACAAACAAGGGAGTTAGAAACCACCGGGGTTACACTGAGGGCACATTCAGATCTGCTGTTTCCAACCCACATCTTGATCCAAAACACCTGGCAGAGCTTATCACTGCAAGGAGGACCCTGAGGTCCTGGAGTGTGTCCAGAGAAGGGTGACAGAGCTGGTGAGGGGTCTGGAGCACAAGTCTGATGAGGAGCGGCTGAGGGAGCTGGGGTTGTTCCGTCTGGAGAAGAGGAGGTGAGGGGAGACCTCATCGCTCTCTACAACTGCCTGAAAGGGGGTTGTGGTGAGGTGGGTGTTGGTCTCTTCTCCCAAGTGACAAGCGACAGGACAAGAGGAAACGGCCTCAAGTTGTGCCAGGGGAGGTTCAGGCTGGATATGAGGAAAAATGTCTTTGCTGAGAGAGCGGTGAAGCACTGGCAGAGGCTGCCCAGGGAGGTGGTGGAGTCACCATCCCTGGAGGGGTTCAAGGACGGTGTGGCCGTGGCACTGCGGGACATGGTTTAGTGGGCATGGTGGGGTTGGGGTGGTGGTTGGACTTGATGATCTTACAGGTCTTTTCCAACCTCTGTGACTGCAAAACAGCTTCACCCACACTCTCATTTGCCAGCAGACAGCCCTATGCAGCTTTGTTTTCGGTGTCTGGGCTGCGTCAAGATTCACAGCAGAGCTCACCATGGGCAAGAGCTGTGGCCGTGGGGCTGCCTGCCTCCATCCTGCAGCCACAATCACATCCCTGCTGCTGCTACTGCCCACCCGCCCCAGCAGCTGGAAACTAGAACTGGAACCACGCTCCTTCCTCCCCGGGGAAGAGCTGGGTGCTGGTTCATGCACTGGTTACACCTGCTCACACACAGCCACATGCTGGGAGGAGAGCTCAGGTCACCAGAACCCCAGTTTCCCATGTAAGCTGCTGATGCCATTGTAAGCCCTTGGAGTGTGGGGAAAAAAAAAAACAAACCAGATTTCAAGGAAAAATAATCCTTCAGCTATGTATGAGTTTTGACCTATTGATGCTTAACATCAAGGAAGTGGCTTGGTTTTATCCTTGACTTTCTTTCAAGGCCTCACTAGGCATTTCAAAAGAAACAGCCTGAAGTGTAGGCTCAAGCCAAAGGCAGTCTCTGAAAGCTGGAGAACACCTGGGAGGATGTTTCTCCCAGGGCTTTGCAAACAGAGTCTGTCTCTGAGGTGATTCTGCGTGCAAAACCGTAAGCAGAAGAAAATCGTGGGGTGTGGACTGGCTGGCTTTGCTGCAAGGTCAGCTTCCAAACGGCGCTGCAGAGGGTAGGTGAGATTCTCCTCTCACCTGCACAAGCATCCTACAGAGCACAGGCAAAGCGCTGGGGTTCGCCTCATGCCTTTGGGTAGTCTGAGATACCCAGCATCTCTCCCACACTTGTTATGAAAATTCTCACTTTCATTATTCTTCTTTAACACGCTTTACTCACTCTTCACACAGCGGGTAAACGCACAAACACAGCGCTAAACACAGGTATTGAACACTTCCCAGCTATGGATGTCGAAAGCTCATAGCCAAGCCGGGGTTACCCTACAATCGTTGAAAACCTGTTGTTACAGGACACGAGAGCCATCAGCGAGCTATCCGCGTACATCACTGAGGTGCAAGATACTCCCAGGTTAACCATATCTTAGTGTTACCAATACTTCATACTTTTGCCCAAAGACACCAGAACAACATGATTTCTTTCTGGGCAGCGTGTCCACGACAGTCCCCGGAAAGATCCTGACCTGGGCACTGCCTGTCACTGCAAGCTATCTGGAAGACAAGGTCTCCACCTTCGCCCTTGTGCGGCTGGGAGGGCAAGGCTGGCGGAGCCAGGCAGATGCCTCTCCAGAGTTAAGGTGATGTTGTAGGAAAGAGGGAGAAGGGAGGCCAAGACAGGAGTCTGGGAAGCTGGAATCAGATCAAACATAAGGGTTCCCAGGGCTGCACCGGTTTGGAAGCACTTAACTGGAACCATCCTCCTTTTCTGGTTCACCTCCACCTCAGAGGGACAGGAGACAACCGTCTCCAAAGGGCAGCACAGAGGCAGCAACCACCTGAGCATTTGGGAAGGGATTATCTGAATCACCACAGGGGACAAGTGCTGACCACTGGATAAACAAACACATCCTCAACACACACAGTCTGGGGAGTCTTTTCCCTGCAGGATGAGACAGAGTCAGGACTAAGCATGTGAAATTGGTCTCTTTAAATTCCCATCACCTAGAGCTCACAAGTGTCAGGTTCTAGCCCTTTTCAGAGTCCCTGACAGGGATTCCTCTTATTTGGGCCCAAGGATCCCATGCTATGCTGAACCATACCCCAGCACCATCACTGGTTACAGGCAGAGCAGAAGGAAGAGGCTTGGGGGACAGCTATAGCCTAAGCTGCCTTTTACACACACACCCCCCATCCTCATCTCAAATAAAACTTGGCATCACTGAAAAAGTACCCTTCCTCTTCCCACATTAGGGATTTTAGAGCTCAGTTAAGGTACACAACTTGCTTGGATAATTAAACACTGGTGTGTGTGTGTCCCAGCAGAACACCCCCATTGCTCTCTGCCATAGCTTGCACAGCTTCCCTCCTGTGTCACAGCAGAACTTTCTCCACTCACACTACACATTTTAGTCCGGATGCCAGTTTTCCCCTCTAAGGTGATTAGATAGATGGTTTTCACGTTTTTCCACTGTAACATGAAAGAGAAGTAACTTCTAATGCAGACAAAAAGAAGATAATTACTTCACTGAGTCTACGCAGCTGAACATTAACACTTTAGGTGATTTCCTAACCCAGTTGGAAGACTGCCTAATTGCTCAGTGACACAGCCTGTGTCCACACAGCAGCATTCAGGCCAGGGGTTAAGAAACCACACACAAACTGGATGTGGATTACTGGCATGGGCTGGGGGGGTTGTTCTTCTTATGACTACATAAGCCACAATAAAAGCCCATCTTCCCATGGTGTCTGCTTTCATCAGTACCTGTTATGCAGAGCAGCGCCTTGAAGACCTCATCAGCAAACTAACTCTAGCAGATGTGACCTGAAGACCTCTCCAAAATGTCCCAAAGCACTTCAAAAGTGTCTGGCAGCCACTTGTCCACAGTAAGCCTTTGTAGTGCGCATGAGTATCTGTACTAAGTACTTAAATCCTGTGAAATAAAGATGAGTCAGCAGTGCATCAGGAGAAAAACCATTTCAGCCTAAAGACGACTTAAGTACTTACCATACCAGTGATATGCTGGCAGAAGCTCTCTAGGCCTAGATGGAGGAAGGCTTATTTGTTCCAGCACATGAATCTTCTCTCTTTTAGGTCTAAAAAAAAAACTCTCATAGGCTTAATTTTAGGCTAACTGCCATATTCTGTTTATCTTCTGGAACAATAGGAGACAGAATACAGAATATAATCTGCCAGACTACACAAACATGCCCGGGAGGTTACTGAATGCCCACGAGTCACATATGTTCTTTTCTCTAAAATAGCTATTACTCTTCTGATCAGATTAGCAGTAAGCAAATCCCGCACACAGCACAAGCAGCTTAGCGTTCGAGCAGTTCTGCATCCACACTCACCACGTCCTACTTTAGGGGTGGGCTGGAGCAAGGTGGGAGACAACAACTCGGAGAATAGGATTTTTCCCCGAGAAAATAAGTAAAATTATCTTTAAAAAGTTCAGTATGCTATAACACAGTTAACAATGGTATTTCCCAGCCAACTACACTATTTCAGAAGTGGGATGTGCAGAGTTTTGGCTAGAGTCCTGATGTGAACTTTATCTGTCAACATACCATGTTGACAGAAAGTCCAAGTAGATTCCTCGTCCTCCCCCTGAAATCCAAAGTCTTCCAACCAGAGATGTGGGTTTGGCTCCTCACCAGTTCTTCACATCTGTGAGGCCGTCCTACGTTGAATGCTTTATTATAAACGCAAAACTCCTTATTTCCTAAGTTTATGTTGTGCTGAGAGATTTTACTAAGAAAACTAGAGGTCAACAATGAAATATTCTGAACAGCCAGCCAACAACCACAACATTCATGGCAAGCAAAGGAGCACTATGAGAGATTAGAGAGCAACTATTGAGCTATGCTGTGCTAGGTCATTAAAGCTTTTAGGAAAAAATCCTGCAATTCCTATAGCCACCTGCTATAACTGCTCACACAAAGCTTATTTACAAAACTAGATGCTCCTCTCATATCAGTATCGTTAACAACTGGAGCTCAACAAGTCTCTGCCTGGGCAATCCAAGACCTCTCTTCAATCAGTTGTGTATGTTTAACAGAAAAATGAATACATGACTTACATGCTGCAGCTAAATGACTAAAAGCAACAACCATTAAGCTCATAAATTCCTCACATATAAAATTCAGGGGCACATGAACATGTATCACTAAGCCACATTGCTTTATTGCCAATACAATAAATTGATGACATCCGTTATAGCTAACACGTAAAACCCTTCTGTTCCACGAGTCCACCCAGGAGGACAGCAGACACATTGCTTCTAATCCTGCCTGACAGCTGTTTTAAGCATCACCTCATTCTAGCTCGTCCAGTCTTTGCACAACATAGGGCCATGGAGAAGTGCAAAGGAAACCAATGTTTGTCATATGACGATCACAACTGCAACTGAGTGTTTCAGTGCAATTGAAATGCTTCACTTTCTCAAGCCAGCTTCATATGTTAGTATCTTAACAATTGCCCAAGCTAGCCTTTAAGCAATACCTTATGGCTGTAAAACCATTACCATTTTCAGCCTTAAGTTCACCTGCAGTCATACATATTCCCATCAAGTCATGCCCATACCAGAAATTGCCAGCTAGAAATCTGAAGTCACTCCACCCTGCACAGTGGCATATCAATACAGTCTAACAGCACATTTCTACATTTCTGAAACATTTGCCTATTTCTCTATAACCTTGCTCATTTTCTTTAGCAATTAACTGTCATTACTTCTGAATTATAATTCAGAAACAGGATTTCCTTTCCACTGTGGACAACACCATCCTCCATGTGTTGGCTTGTGGCCATTACACACATATACTAACAAAGCAAAAAGGCAAAGGAGAATCTGAATCCTTGTATTCAAAGGGCTTGTCTGAAGGGCAAAACAAAACCCCACTCCAGGCTACAGAAGCAGATTAAGATTTGCTTGCAAGCCATCCTACTGACTTCAATAGGCCTTGAGGTCTGCCAGATCAGGTGTTCCTGTGGTAAAAATGCAGCCTTTCATCAGCAGAGATGCCTACTTTTAGAATCAAGAATTGTCAAGACTGAAAGTCTCAAAAGGCTTCAGATTTTTGGAACTGCTTGCATCAAAAATAGATAGCACCCCACAAGAGAAAAGTAAATGTCAAAGGGAAAGGCTTCTCATTAAGTGTTGCAATACTGAGATCACAGTTGCCATTGGCACAAAGTGTGCAGCCTGCTCCCAGGATACATTATAGTTTCAATACACAAATTAACCCTTTCCAGCTTCAGGAGAAGGTGCAACAGTTTGTGTCATGTGCTGAAGGCTTAAATAAAACACTGACCAAAACCATGATGTATTTTCTACAGAAAAAAGGGCAACAAAGCAACAGGCCCTCAATAAAGGAAAAAGTAAAGGCCCGCCACTCCCTAAAACCAGGCACCGATATACCTATTAAGGACACAGAATAGAGAATCACTTTATGGAAAGAACATTTATTTTTGTTTCAAAACTTGTGATCCATGGAAATACAATAAAATCAACATGTACACAAAACTTTAAAAAACACTTTGGTTCAAAGAAATATTTAACATCTAAATCTTCTGAGGTACAAAAGGCACAAGACCAAGCACCCAAACATACCGAATCGCCCACAGCACTGTTTGCACCATTACTACAGAGAAAGTTGGGAGGGTGGAAGGCAGGTCAACAGAAGATGGCAGGGGGAACATGGAAATAACAGCAACCAAAACTCAAGTTGTGTACAATGCCATTTACTTTTTTTCACAGGTGTTACATATTTTGTTGTCCTTTTTGAGTAAAGTGCCAGGACTCTTGGAGAAAAAGATGGATCATTTCTTAGAAATGAACTGGAAGAAACAACAGTGGAAAAGGAGACAGAAACAAAGGCCTGCAGCAGGTTGGGTTCAGTCAACCTCTGTTCTCCCACAAGGTCTTAAGAATTCGTTTCCTCTTTCGTGAAACCATTTGTTTGAAACTGTGGAACAAGAATGAGAAGTTAGTTACCACCACGTACCCAGCGCGTGTATCACCACAGCCCAGATGGTTACTTAAGTTCATCTCTCAGCCCGAGGATCCCTGCTTATACTTCTCTACTCATCCAATGGGAAAGACATAGGAAGATTCGAAGGGCTGGGGAAGAATGGATCTTTCCAGTTGCACAATCCGGGGGCCAACAGTAACACAGCAGTGTATTCTGGGTCTGGTATCATCTATAGATCAGTGTGCTCTGGCACTCTCGGGGAATACCTTGGAGGCTGGGGGAGGTGGGTACGGGAATGATGACGTGAACCTTGAGAAGCTTTCGGCAGTTAGCAGAAATTCCCAGTGTCCAGACATTCACATTTACCTTACAAGGACCTCTCCTTTTACAGTTAAAACTATGCACAAGTCTTTGTAGGAACAGACCTGATTCTAGTCAAGTGATAATTCAAGTCATCCTGATGCTGATCACTACATGAACTCAGTGACATTCTTACACACTTTGTGCTGTCATTGACACAGAACAGACTCACTAGAAAAGCTACAGCTGAACAATGTAGCTGCATAATACTACATGATATTGATGGGAGTTTTAACACCCAGGTTATTAAATGCTGTTACAAGGGTTCAGTATATCGTCAGCTTCACATACACACAAGCCTTCCTTCAGGTTTGGTTCCTGAAGGAGTATTACTTACCCCATTTACACCCTACTAGTACCGGGCAAGCTGCATGCCTTGTTCTATAATCACCCTCGCCACTTCTGAAAAGGTTGTACCAAAACACTGCTGTTCCCTGAAAAGTGAAATCAGATCTGGATTAGTCAGAACCTAGTCAATATAGTTATTCAGGTTGCAGTAAGGACGGGGGAAATGCCTATGAACTCAGCTACAGGCTTTTATGAAACACTAACATAGGCCACCACTGAGAGCACATAAAAAACCAGCTTAATCCCACTCTATTAATTCAGCCATGTTCAGAGCAGAGACGAGTTTGATCTGAGCACAAGTTTTTTTTGTTAATAACAGCCGTACACAGAAACTGTTCACATTATGCACTAAAACAAAGGAAGCAGCCCTGCAGTCTACAAGATGAGCTACAGCTGCCTTGATACAGCAGCCTGTCAGTCAAGTTGCCATGAGCAGCACGTTGTCACATTAGCTGACTTTTAAATAGATGCAGGACTGCACTGAGGAAGAGACAGTAACAGGAGAGAGAAGAAATCAAGCAAAACATGTAAACAGACTTTACCTTCTTGGGCCATATTGCTGCCCCAAAATCTGGGAAAACAGTAGCTCCGCCAGCTTCTACATCACTCATCTGAGAAAACAAAGTCCACAAACTCTGTCCATTTACAACGCTTTTTGTACATGCAGTCCCACAAACTGAACTGCCCCAAGCCCTAACAGAGATTTCTACTTGCACCTCTACAGAGGCACTGATGAGGAAAGGATGCACTTCAACCAGCATGAACTGCAAAAGTAACAGTACCTGCTATTGAAGGCTTTTATGTCAGCTGACAGCTTTTGTTCAGCACTTTGTCTAGATTATATAGGATTTATTGCACAAACAATTAGCCATAAGAAGTTGTGTACCTGCAGTGTTAATAAGCTAGTACTCTAGAACAAGGGACCAGACTTCAGAGTAAGTCACTTTCATGAAATTCATTCCAGTTTATGATCCAGTTAGGAAAACAAGTGTCTGTTAAACCACATGTTTCCTCATAAACTAAATAATGAAAATCAGTTCCAAAGACATGGTTTCAATTTATGCATCTTGGTCAACCACTTAAAAATATACAAACTATTAGAAAACCTCACTTTCTGCACTGTTTCTATACTGTTCACCAGTTATGTTACACCACGTCAAGTGCTTTATGCATCAAGCTTTAAAACATACAGCTACGGGACTCTAAAGAAAAGCATGTATCTTTATCCTTCACCCTTCTACACTGGAATGAATTTAACCCTATTGAATTCATCAGTTATGATGGATTCACTATAAATTCTAGACTTGATCTGAAACACACTGAAGTTCCTGGAAACACTCCCATTAAAAATAGAAAGTCTTTCCACTGATTTCAGTGAGTTTTTGATCAGATTCTAATTAAAAGAAACAGCTCCCACCAATCTTAAACAGCAGAACTACTATTAATACACTCCCCAAGTCCCCACATTCCCTGTTGCAACTTGGATTTCTGTTTAAAGCAGATGTTATTACCACTCTGGTGTCCTCCTGCTTGGTACCTACAATAAAAGGGCATAAGATGCCATAGGTGCACAGGTTTTTGCCCCTTCCAACTAGAAAGCATGTGCATGCAACTTTGCAAGTTAATACCTACGTCAGCAACACAACCACTCTTTTTAGTAAGGGTGTTGGTACATGTGATATGTTCTGTGTGAGACATACAAGGGTAAATCACCTTTGACCATGTACAACTGGCAGAGAATAAGGTGCATACCAATCACTCCAAATCAAGGCTTGTCCAACAGTCCAAGAAGCAAACAATATACAAATACAGACAATTTAAAATTAAAACCTCTCAGCAGCAGCCTATTTCACAGCTAATCATCTTAATCTCCGAAACAAGAATCAAAATATTTCCTCACCCGCCATATCAAGTTGAAAGTATTTCTGGTTCTGTTTTGAGCTGCATTGCACATTCAAAATACCAGCTCAGCCATAAATATTTCACCACAGAATTTTAAATTTGAAGTTGTATCACTCAAAAGTTATGAATAGTAGATTAGGTGATCCTAATTACTGATATAGTAAGTATAGGTTGATAGATAAAAGATTGTCAGAAGACTACTGTGAAAATATTAGGCCACTAGTATTAGTTGCACCTATGTTTATGATTCCAGTGTACATGGTCTGTAGGCTGTATAATGCATGCAACTAATGAATCGTTTTAATTCTGCGTTTGTAACCCAGTTGCACCGAATTATTAGCTATGTCTCCTCCATTTGCTGAAGCGACAGCTATGCCAGAGTAACCCTAGCTTTGACAAACAGCTAAAATGGAGGCTGACAGACCACAACATCAAGTGCTGTCAAACACTGGTGAAAGAACATGACTGTCTCACAGGAAATGGCTGATAGTCAAGTTCTCAAACAGTGTACCACATGAGGCATACCCCAAGCACTTGCCTTTGAGAAATAAGCCAAATTCTCCTCCCCCACCAACAGGAATCCAATGAAGTCAAAGAGTTCATAGAGAGGCCAGAAGGGGAAGCTGGGCCCTATATTCAAATTTTCTGCTCAGGTTAAATACCATCAGAACTCTATCAACTCAGATGGGACAGCACCTGATGCTGAAAGAATAATGAAATCCCTAATTCCAGATGCCAGGGAATCTCTACAAATAACCAACTGCACAAGCTGTAAACAAGATGCTGCTGAAGTTACACTCAATGCATAAAGGAGCATCATACTTACATAGTTTAAAAAAGTGGCCACACGATTTCCAGTCCCTAACCGCTTGAAAGCATCTGGCTCATCTTTCTATAAAATTAAATGAGAATAACTGCAAACTTCAAGCTCACAGACAGCAGACAAACACAGGTACTTACATAGTTAAGAAACGTCGCTAGCCTATTTCCTTCCGATTTGAGTGTGCTGTCAAAGGGTCGCTGTAACAGACAACAACTTTAACCCAAGTTCCAAACAGGCTCACACTAGAGTTACATATGTGTAGCTCTGCAGAGAGATCCTTAAGCCCAATTTAAAGAGTTGGAACAGAAAGGGGACAATTGATACAGGGCAACATTAAAGCCATTACAAATCGCAGCCAGGGTGCATAAATGCATGCACACAGCACTCAGATGCTATAGGAAGTAGCACCGAAGCAATTCTTAGGGCAGAGTAGAAGCAATGTTTTCAGGTCCTGTGGCACAGATGTTATCCAAGTCAAGTTAACAACAGGCCATTGCTGTACTGAACACTGATCCAAAGTCAAGAACTGAGGTGAATATGAAAAACTCAACTTCAGTGGGCTTTAGATACTACTACATTTACAAGAATCTAGTGTGTTGACTCAAAGAAATACTGGCATGAGAAGAGAAAAATGCATTTTTTGCCAGCAGGCAGAATTGCAGAAGAGCAATAATAACCTTCTTTCAGATGGTTGCCTGTCTAGGATTAAGGACCACATCAAAAAGATCAAATTGTCTTTACTCTGTAGGAAACATTGAGTTTCATTTGTTGAAGTATGAGATCACATTGGTGCCAGTTTAGAAGCGGAAAGCACATCTAGAATACCAATGTGTCTCTCCTCCCTTCAAAACAACGCAATTAAAGGTTTATTTACATTGCTAATAGTCAGGAAGTAGTTCCAGCCAGGAGACATTAAGATGCAGTCTTCTATACAAAAAGAATCATCTTCAACATTTAAAGAAAAGCAGAAATCAATGTAAGAAAAAAACAGCAAGGAAAACCACAGCCACCATATATCTTAAGATGTTATAGTTCAATCTACTTGAAGCATATTTCAAGAAATAAAAGGTCTTTCCTGAAATGGGTTCATAAAAAAGACTTTTGCACCTGCATATGCAAATTCCATCTAAGAGCCAACATAACAGCACTGAGATGTAGGGGATTCCCTGACTTCCACCACCACTGCCAAACCCAGGTCCAGCCATGTATTTCTGAACTTCAATATCAAAAGATTTCTAACTTTTGAGCAACCAGTAAAATCTCAAAATTGCAATATGCAACTATTAATGTGTCCCTGTTTGAGAACTGCAAGGGAACAAAGAGCTGAAGGGCTGATCAGGAGACTGGGAGACACAGCAGTACCTCTGTATTTCAGTACTGAAATCTGTGATGCACAGAGAGCCTGGAGGACCAGTCCAGAACTATGGCGTATTCTGCAATTGCCTTGCCTTAACTGATGACTGCAGCCAAAGTTACATTCCAAGTGGAGCTCTGCCCCAGCTGCCTAATCCAAAAGCAAAGTCCACACTGGCCAATTTGATGGCTGAGGTCCTTGAGTTCAAAGGCTTTGAAGAGAATTTGAGAGCATTTGCTTGACTCGGGAAACGAAGCTGTCTTAACAGGAAAATTCTCTCAACAGGCCAAAGCTAACGAATATGAGCTTCCATAGCGGTGAAGTTCAGGATTATTTTTTTTTAAGTGCTAAGTAGGGTGGCTTCAATTCTGCACTCAGTTATTGGATTGCGCTCTGGCTGCTGCAATCCCTTCTACCAGGTAAAACCACCGTGACAGCCTGAATTAAGCCAGATTCCATTGAAGTGCCACAGTTCTGCTGGAAACCAAGGCATCAGATGGGTTTTATAGTTGAAGTTACCAGTCACCACAGCTCTTCAGTATGATTAGCATGTTCATAAATGGTTTTAGGGTGACAACTAAGAATTCCTGTTCCTCTTTTCTCCCCACTTGCAGCAAACCAGAGCTGTTATCTGCCAGGCAGAGCCCTCTAGTGCCTAGTGCGGCTCTGGCACCCACCAGCTGCAAGTTCTCCTGCTCACTGTAGCACTGCCCTCCAACACCGTACCCAACAAACCCTCCTCAGACCCTACCGCTGCAGCCTCATTAAGCGTTTTGCCAGAAGGGCCCTATGACCTATGAAGATTTCCATAATGGATACTTTTTTGTAAAGAGGCAAAGGGATGTCTCCTGCTCAGCCAGCTCCTGTAAAGTACTTCAAAATATCCACCAAGGAGGACTCAGACAGCCTTGCTGAACTCTGAAGCCTAATAGAACAATGCAGACTCACAACCCAGGGCTTGCAGACATCAGTTTCCTAATAAAGTAATGGAAAGAGCATATTCAAGTGCCACATGACTACCTTTTAGCGTATCTATACTGTGCAAGGAACTAAGGTGACAAAGAGAAGCAGATAGTCAGATTTGTTCATTGTTCTCTTGAACTTCCAGCATCAGAGAGGGCAGTGAGAAAGCTTTCCAAAGATCCTAATTCATCTCATGCAACAGGGCTAATCATTAAGTGTTCTCACAGAAAACAGTTTCAACAGGTTTCTCTCAAAACAAACTGTTTCCCCCCTCCCCACCCCACCAACAAATAATTGAAAGTGCAATCTTACCCTAGAAAAATCGAAGTGTGGCTCATACTGTCCTCCCATACCATAGTTGGCAACCTACAGCATGGAAGAAGGAAGCATAAACATCCACTCAACTGCAAGTGACTGCTGCAGAAGAGACCATTTGCTCTGAGATCCAAAACATGTGTTAAGAAACAGCACCTTGTGGCAAGACTGTTATCTATAACATACTTAATTTCTCTTTAGATAGCCAGAAATGAGGTATGTGGATGAGAAACAACTTAAGTGCTTCTTCCCAGTCATAGTTTAAGGGTTTCACCAAGAATATTTCGAGACCAAAAGTTTTTCAATAGCAGCACTCTTTACTTATCACTACAACAGCCTGTTTAACATGAATGAGCTGCAATAGTTTTACCACTCTTGCTCCCTCCTTCCTCTTCAGAGGAAGGAGCTGAGTGCTCGTATTTCTCTAGTACGTGTGTCCAAACTAAGAGATACACAGCCTAGAATGAGACTGTGTCACACATGTACGATCCATTACATACACATACCCATCCAGAAACACAGAAAGCTTAAATGTGCTTAAAAGCACCACTTTGCTTCCTTTATCTGAAGATCACATAACTTACGATTTAGTTACTCTGAGGCTGCATTTAACATGTCTCCCAGATGGCTACACAATTACCTGGTTTCTGCGGATAGCCAGTAATCAACAGGACTTCAATCGGGCTCTAAAACAGGAATTCAAGGAGCATGGAGGAAGAGAAGCACTAAATAGGCTAAGGCACAGCTATTCTGGCAGTGCTGTACCACTTCTACTCTCCTTTCTGTGCCCAACAGACAGCCAGAGATCAGACTTCAAAAGAGAATACAGCAGGACTATGAAAAATATTTGCATCCTTGAAAGGTTCAACTAGGAAGGAGGTTCAACGTTTGCAGACTTGAAAATAAGCAGCAGGCATTTCCCTCAAAACAAACTGGTAAATCAGAGATTCCTGCACAAAGTTATCTTCTATTTCTTTGACATCTCCACCCTCTCTGCTTGGCACACAAAGGGAAAACGTCTACCTGCCAGCTCCCTACAGCTAGCAGCAGCTGGCAACACCCCACACTCTTCATAAACACCTCACCTGCTCCATGTGTGTAGTCAGCAGACAACAGAACCCCTACAAGGGACCGGACAAAAGCCAGCCTTGTTTATATCTGCATAAGCACCAGGCCACCCTGACCAGAAGCTAATTTTACCAGGATGAAATCTGACAAAACAAGTGTACCAACCTGCAATAGTTCGGCTGTTTTCACTGTTAAACCTGTGATCTGCTGCATTCGTTGATTCACCTTGGCCACAACAGGATCATCATCTTCCTCCAACCATGAGCTAGGGTAAAAGAAGGATTGAAACACGTTATTTTGGAATACCAACCACAACGACCCATTTCCCAAGGCAGAAGGATTCTTCTGCCCTCAGTCAGATGGCTGAGAGCCATTTACCATCCATTTGCTGTGCAAGCTCTTGCTACATGCAAAGCACTTCAAGTTTTCAGCTGTAGGTAGCACATGGCAGCTGTTAAGCACAAAAACCTTAAAGCTAAACTCTTCTCTACGCTTACCTTTTTGATACCCTGTAGCTAGCCACTGTAAGGACACCGGTTTTGGGATCACGTACTGTGGCTCGTGCCAGCTGTGTCAAAAAAAATCCCAAGAGGGAAGAAACACATCAACTACAGGTTAGAAAAAGTTTTCTCTCATCTTAACCAAAAATCAACACCTGATTTGTCCAACTTCAATATATGACTGGATGAAAGTTACAGCTCCAACTTAAGAGTTTGTTCCGATTTCATGCTAGAACAGTACATGCAGAAACACAAATGCAATCCATCACCTGTATTTGATCCTGGAAAAAGAATTTGACTGACTGCACAAGCCATGAAATTCGTTAAATCCATGAGTACTGCTTGCTGAACAGGTTGTGAAGGTACTTTTTTTAAACAGCTGGGGTCAGTATTAACAAGAGGGAACAACAACAGCAACATATGAAGCCCAAGTTCTTGGCAAAGAGATAAATCATTGGATATTCCATAAATTTAATCAGCCTACTTCTCACATGGACTGAAAAAAACCCAACCTCGTTCCCAGATGAAAAACAACAAGTGAAAACTTTTACAGAATGAGTTACAAATTATGGTAGAAAACTCCTGAGGGCAACTCTCAACATTACCATGCTCAGATTTTCCAGCTGGAAGATGCCCGGAACATCTAATTCAGAGAGAGTTTGAGATAACGTTACTACACTATGAAGTTAACTCTGCAAATGTATGGTTCACCTATCCACTTTAAACAATGAGTAATGCAGCATCATCATTACGCCACATAGCCATATTTTTAGGAAAAATTTGGAACCTAGCAAAACCGATCAGATTTGCTGTGGTGTCAAAGTGATAGACTACTGCTAGGATAACACAACAGGTCACTTTTGTTTTATACTTGCAGCTGAGAACGTGAACTGGGAGACTTCTTTCTTTGACTGTAAGCTCAGACCATGTTTAAATTTAACTCCTGCAAACCACAAACACTTTAAATCATGCCTCCTTCCTTCCACTTTATTATAGGTCACAGAAAGCCTTTTTATTTGCATTTTCTTCGGAGCATGCAGTCATTATTTCCTTCATTTTTCCTTAAATAAGTCTACAGCCAGCTTTACAATCCATGTCAGCTGTCTTGTCCCTATACAAGAGTTCTTGGCACAGCTGTTCCTGTAATTCTGAGTCATAGTTATTTTGTTCCAGATTTCTCCTGCATAAATCATAACAGAAGAGCCAGGCTGACTGAATGTTGTGCTTCACCCATGCAATGGAGCATAGCTTTTAGGATATAATTTAGCTTCCCAAACCTTTCATTCCACTGCCATTTTCAAGCTAGCGTCTGCTTGCTTGATTTCTGCACCTAGCATTTGATCTAAATAAATCAGAACTACAATAAGCCTGACTACATTCCTACTATCTGTATCTCCTCTGTATGACAACAGAACACTTCTCTTTTTGATAGGCAGGCTTCTTCACTTAAGACATACAATCTACACCTCACTTGGTACAACCAACTGATAAACGTGAGGCTTCCTTTCTCAGGGGGAAAAACAGCCTTATAATAGACATTTGCTGGGCTTTGAAGACTCGTCGTAACACACTGCATTGGTCAGAAGCATCATCCAGTGTTCCTCTTAGAGCCTGCATTTGGATTAACATGCACTCCATTGGCTTTTCCTTCTGAAATGCTGTATTGCTGAAATCCTATAGCACTGAGTTCAAAGATAGTCAAGTGATCCCCTCCATGCCATATTCTTGCCTGTTCAGGCACGCCTGTATCGCAGGTAGCATCCAGAACTTTGGGAATAAAGGTTCTCATGCTTTCATGGCAGACCTGTCCCAATGCTATCCACACCAAAAAAGTTCAGAATTTTCCTCGACCCTTCCCAGTCAGCTCTCATGTATTGCCTAAAAAGTTGGAACTACTTTTTGGAACTGGAGTAAAAGTGATTGCATTTTGCAATCATGAAAACCAACTTGAATACAGCTATTCTCAATCACGTACAGATGTTGTTTCTCTACAAAACAGAAAATATTGGGCAAGTGTCAACTACAGATTAATATTAAAGTGCTTGGACCCAAAAGCAGAAATTTCTTGCAAATGCATTTTAGAACAAAGGAAGTGCTCATCTTTGAGCCCTAAACTAACATACTACTTCAGAGCTCTGTCTGAAAACTTCCATGATTACAACTAAAATTTCCTGGCTGAAATTCTGCTATATTTATTAAGGACCATCTCATCACAGGACTTGCATTTTCCATTCTTTCAGCAGTACTGCAGAATTTAAAGCTATTTCCTGCAGCTGCGCTATAGACAGATTTGGAAAAAATAAGCTATAAGAAAATCGTTGCTTTTTTTAATTGACAACTTTCACCTGAATCTTAAGACTACAATATTTACCTACTCTTACAGGGACTGATCCCAGTTCTACACCACATAGATTAGATGAAGAATTCCTCTGACATTGGTAACATAAGAAAAACCTCAGTGAGCAAGGCTTAAGACTTTCCATAAAACTTTGAACCTTATGTTCAACTTTGAACAGAAAGGAAACACCAAACAAAAATTAATAGCTGCCTTATTTACAGTGTGCTTAATTTGATAGATTAAGTGATATGCTCTATTTGAAAGTTTCCATTTTATCTGAAGCTCTTGGAGTTTTATAGTATGATGTAATAGGAAAAGTCTCCATTTATGGAGGTGAGAGTCCTTATCGAGACAGGAGTGTTCTGCCAACACTCCCATAGCTGGCTGGTAGTGGCAGAAGTCCAGCTTCAAACATCCCAAATTATTGATGTTCTTAGGAAGTATCAATTCCTCGGTCTGTTTCTAACTAGATATTTATGTTTACATTTAGAAACACATACAGAAGGGTAATTCTTGACTGGAATTTTAGTACCACATTTCACAGCGGTAGCTAGAAGAGTGCTAAAATGAACCATTCATCTATAAAAATAGAAATGTTTAGTCTTCTGTCAGGTCTGACAAGCATGTAAAAAGTAAGGTGCAGCATCTACTACTGACTGCACACTGCCATACTTTTTTTGCCAGAAAGGAAACAGACAGAAAATTCCACCTCCAGAAAAATCAGACGGAATAATTATTAGCTTTGCTTTAGGTAGCTACTTTTTTATTGTGTGCAGAGTCACTAGAATTCACACCACGGGTAACAGGTATTGCACCAAAACTAGGGTTCCCACTCAAAGCTGCTGCCTTTGAGTTGGATCTACATCTAGCATACTGAAGCTGCCACATCTGTTTCTCTGCTGCCCAACAGACAGCTATCTAGGTGGAAAAGTCAGATCTAAAGTGCTCTGGGAAAATGTGCATTCTGGACATTGAATGCATTATGCATTCATCCTTACAAGTACTCTGTCCTTCCCAAATCCCAGATTGGGAATTACAAGAGCACAAATGATTTCTCCATTCTGTGTTAACTGTATCACACTATTCCCAATGAGCTGTGTGTGGCTTCAGAACACTGCAGTTCCACTCGTGGATGCACCATGGCATTTAATGGCATTTAAAGTGTCTGCCTCTATGCAGGTCTAGACTATGGTTTAAAACAGAAGCAGTGGTTTCCAGGTTACCTGAAGCAAAACACCAAACTCCTAGATATTCTTCTCACATAACTTAACACTGTTTCTTCCCACTTCTGTTTTGGGGCTTTTAAAATTTTGTTTTGAAGTTTGGCTCCGTTTCAAAAGGCAGACTTAAGGTATATTGGACACCTACTCCTATCACTGTAAGCCAGTCAGTCATCTGCCTTTTCAGGTCTAGACCTTTGTTTCCTACAAGGTTTCTAAGCCATTTACTGAGAACTTTGCATAATTAAGTGCAACAATGCATAAATACCTTCAGGAGCCTGGGCTTTATGGTCCTACATCACCAGGCAGTTTCGAAATCGTTCCCCTTAGGCTCACAGCTGCAGTGTATCATCTGTAGTATGAAACCAGATCTTTCAAATCCTTTGCCTAGTCTTTGCTAATAGAGATTAAAGCATGGAATTAGCAGTCATTAGTGAGATGGAAGAGGGGAACCTTACCCTTGGCTTCGCTAGTTGTTTAATTTTCTCAATTTCTTCATCAGACATGACATCATAGTATCGTACAATATGAGGGCTATCCCATTCATCTTCTTCCTTAAAGGGAGCTATGAGCAGATGAGGGTTTCTGTTTCCATCATGGTACCTACAAAACAGCCTTTTCTGTCTTCGAGGTGTCTGAAAAAAATGCCAAACAAAACATTGTTTGTTCAACCACTTTTCATGAACTTAAAACAGGCAAGACAAAAGAAAATGGGCTTCATTCCACAAACACTGTAAAAGCCATCAGCTGACTAGCAAATTTAAGAGGTAAGCATGAGTGATTCTGCAATTTACTGCAAATAAAAAAATCATATGCCACTCAAGATACCACTGAGCAACATCTGAAACACCTTTAGGAGAATTAAATCATAATAGGTTACAGATTAAGCAAATAACAACACAAACAGCAAGCTGTAAGAAAAGTCTGGTTCTTTTAATTAAGACTATGCAAATGGAATAAAGTGATTCCTTTCCCTGCACTGAGAATTAAAGCCATGCTTGTTGAGAAGTACTGGAGACTGATTGGTCAGAATAGTCACCCCAGAAGGACATGTCTAAGACGCAAAAGGGAAGGAATAACATGATTCCTTAAGTGTGGCAAAGCATAGCCAGCTGTCAGTGGAAAAAGCCTCCTAGTATATCTGTACAGCCAGCCTTTGAAATGGCTGAGTAGACAGACTGAGGAGAACCAGTTTTCAACAACCTTTAAGAGTTACAGTTGAGAGCTGTTTTTCTGTCTAGGATTAACAGCTAAAGACAGAGAGGCCAAGATAAGGTGCAAGTCTCAGCCTGGACGGAACTACATTTAATTTTTTCTTAAAAAACAGGTTCACAGAAGGAAAAGCTTAACATGTCCCACCAAGCTTGATCACCCTTATGCAAAGGCAGCATAGTCAGGAAATTCTTGCCTCTCTCTTACCATTTTTACCCCTTCACCTCTGCAAAGGGCCTCATAGATATCACGCTCCGGCAAGTAATCAAGGGGCCTCTCATAGGCACCACTTTGGACCACTGGTTCTGTCGTTGTCATGGTGTTGTTCATTGGCTTCTCTTTCTCCTTCTCCTCTCTCTCCTTCTCCAGCAATTTCTCAAAGTACCGCAGATTACTGCCTGCTCTCTCATGAGTACTGTCTTCATTGGGAGAAACAGACAAAACCAGTGATTTATGCAATCTCAGGAACTGTTAATACAAACAAGTCTTTGTATTCAGACAGCAATAATTCTCTCCTTAAAGCATTATCAGGCAACCAAAGGTATTGGCTCCACTGAAAACGAATGGTGGGAAGTTTGTCTTTCAGGGGGAAAGTAGGCATAGTTTGCAAAAGAATCTCTTCTGGAAGGACCCGTCACAAAACTTGTATTCCAGAAAAAAAGAGTGGGAGTTCTTGGTCTTCACATCCCTCCTTTTCTCTCAACTTTTCTGCCCAGTTCTACCCAAGATCAGCAGATCATATAGCTTATCAGCAGAGATCAAGCTAGTCTACTTGTTGCACTCCTCTTCTCCACCGTGCTTCTCATCTGCACTGCACAAGCATGCTTTAACCAAGGACTGCGGTGGAGACCCAGCCACAGACTTCAGTCCCAAAGACTTCCTCCAAAGTCAGGAAGGTATGTGTTACACTTAACACGCACCTACAGCATCCGTCTCTAGATGTAACAGGTTTATACAGGAGGTATCCTGGATCACTAGCATCACTGGACCTATCATTAGTGATTTATTAATGATGTTGGTATGAATCAATAAACATCATCAATAGATCTTTACCCAGCCTAACTAAGAAGGAACAATTCCCTGTTCACCAATGTTTCTGGACACCAGCACCTAGAACAGTTTCGTTCCCTTCTGACCCTCCCAAGCTTATTGTGTTTATCTTGTGGAACTAACCCAGAAGGCCACTGAAGTAACCACTCATTAGAGCACAGGCTAATCGTGGCCAGATAAGGAAGTTGAGCCCAGAGCAGAGGAAGCCGCTGCTCCCAGAGGGGACTGCCAAGTCTGTTCCACTGTTTGGTGCTGATAAGGATTTGCATTCTGCTATCAGTGCTAAACCCTATTGCAGAGAGCGCTAAATTCAGTACATACTCTTTGTAAATTTTAAGCTATGAATTCCAATGTCTGCAGAAATTAGACTGATACATCTTTTTCAACAGAAAGGCTTCACCCACACTCAGGATGCAGCTAACATCTAAGAACAACAGCTGATTAAAAAACCCGTACAAATATATAACACAGTAGATGTGAACTCTAACTGGGGAGGATAAACCTTTCCAATGCAGGAAGTAGGCAAAGTTGGATAGGAAGCAATGCTTATTTGCTTACTCAAGAGAAAACTAGAAACAGACCAGAGATAAAAGGAGGTTTTAAGAAACTCAATCTGTTCTGAATATTCAGAAACAAATACTTCAAGATCTCAGGCAAAGTATTCTTCCAGCAAAGAGTACCTGCACTGAGAAACAAGGCGAACATGTGAAGTCAGTAGGACTTTACAGAAGATACAGCACTCTGCCTAAGTCTGTGGCAGCTTTGTTCTCCACTTGAGACAACCCAGGCTTTAACCATTAGCAGACACAACATCTCAGTACACTGAAGCAAAGCACACAGGTGCTGAAGCCAGACACACATTTGGTCTTCAGGCAGTAACAGCATGGACTATAAGATAGCTTGTTAAAGATACTTCACACATAACTAGACTGGGTGGTTTTTTCCAGGACTGATGTTTATTACAAGTCACCTGGCAGGACACCCTTCCAGTCAGCTCACCAGTATGTATGGGCCATGACTGTTCTTGGTTCTGTGGCTAGCAACACTCCCCAGCACTAGAATAGCGGGTTTTTCGTTCTTACCAAGGGATATGAGACGCCTGGTAAGCTCCATAGCTCTGTGTAAATCCCCAAACTGGAAAACAGCATAGCTGAGATAATCTAGGATCTCCACTTTGCTGACTGTTGTATCTTCCCCCTCATCATGTTGTTTTAAGGCTTGTTCCATCCAGAGTACCGTGTGATAGTAGTCTCCATCATTGTAAGCAGTCTTCCCCATACCAAAGCAGTCACCTACTGTCAAAGAGGATTTATATTTTGTTCCTAAAAACAAAAAGATAGCTTTAAGCAATCCACACAGAAGCATCTTCACCTTCAAATACATGGGGCACATTGAGGAGTATCTGTAAATACACACTTTTATCATCCAAAAAGGCTTCTAAAAGAATTGTCTTTTAGACAATTTGGCACTATTTTAGGTTCTGTACCAAACATCACCTTCAGAATTAGAGAACACATTCTATCATAATTCTGTGGCATAAATTCCTTTGGAACCCAAGAGAAGTTTAACATGGAAATTACAGTGTTACACTATTGTGTTTTCTATTGTAGACAAAGGCAGAGCAGACTAACAGCTTAACAGATTTTAACACTGTTGGATGATCAGAGAAGCCTGACTCTATGCAGAGCCAGCTTGTTCACTCTTTACTGGAGATGTATCTTTGTGCATAAGCAAGCTGGTTGTTATTTAGACAAATATCCATTTGGCTGTAACTGTGCACTGATTTCCGGTTGCTCCAGCCCAGCAGATGCAGAGATAAGACTTAAAATTAAGGTCATTTTTAATAACCTACATATAACTAAAACTGTTTTGTCAACTCATCTACCCACACTCTAGGGAAGCCTACTCAGTCTGTAAACAGTGTGTGGCTAGCAACCATAACCTGTTTCAGTAAGTCTCTCATAAGCAGCAGCAGCAAACATTTATCAGGATTCAGCTGCTAAAATACTGAAGCATCCCAATATACCTATGTACTTTCCAAAATATCTCTGTGGCAAAAACTGTTAGTCCCCATTTCACAGAAAGAACAGGAGCAAAGTGATTCACCCAAAGCCTCACTGGAAGACCACAGCAAACAACAGAGCCAAGCTTTGTAAGAGCCATCAGAGCAATGAATTATGGAGCAGCTCCCTGCCTCGGTTCGTAAGTTATTGGGGACAGGAAGTACCCATGGTATTTGCGTACACAGTAACCAGCACAAGAAAGTATGCCGTCCTTTGTTGTTTTGGTATAGTGATTATAAAAATAGGCATTTTCTTTTAAAGCAATTCTAATTAAAAACACATTACTTGAGGTGGTCACTGTAGACCATGGCACCCTGGCTTGGGTGGGAACAACCTCAAGGTTGTTCTGGAAGTGTTGAAGTAGATATGCTGCCAAGCACCTAAGCCACATGAACTTTGTGCCATGGTTCTTCCTCACTACTGAATAAGGACTTTTGGAGAGAGTTTAAGGATGTTACCACTTCCTTCCTTTTAAAGGAGAGGAGACCTTTATGCACTTACCAGGTAAGTTTCCTCGAGAGATAGTTTCAGGATCCAGTTTGTATGTGTCCTGCAGGCGCATCAGAGCCTTCGCAGCTCCAGTCTCATCTTCTTCAGTTGGAAAAAACTGACGCTGCATTGTAAGATTTGCAATAAAGCCTTTGCAGTAAAAGGGAAAGATGTTACTTCCAGAGTTTGAATAAACATCAGCACTAGATTTAACACAGAAGAGGAAACATCTGCTTTGTTTTAGGAATTGAGATTTAAATAATCGAAGTCTAAAGCCTCTTTCTAGGCTCTCAAGTTACAAAAACACTGTTTTCTGTCTCATTTTAAGAAATACAGCTCACAAGCAAGAGATAAAGGATAAATTATTAAAATCCTCCGTTTTCTTGTGCCACACAATTACTAAAGTACAATGTGAATTTAGTGATCTTCATTCTCCAGTAACGTCTCCTTCTAGCATGAAAACGTAATGGCTTTCATCAGTTCTCCTGCAATATCCACAAAGACAATGGCGGATCATAGCACTGGACAATGATTTCAGTATCTGTACTGCAACCTGTAAAGCCATGAGAACTTTTCAGATCTCTGATCCAGGATCCCCTAAATAGGGGTAGGACCGTACTCAGTAAGAGGCTTTTAAGCCTGACAAGTAAAAACAGGTGACGTGTAGAAATAAAATTAAATGCACTACATAAATATTTCAAGGCTGTACTGCAGGTTGGTTGGGCAGAAATGGGGGCAATCAACCGAAGGAAAACAACCCAGCCATTTCTAGTTATGCAGCAAGCAGAACTGGAAAAGGAAACCTTTAGAAAAAGAATTAATGACAGAAGTACTCAATAGAATTGAGTATTTTATTTCCATCTAGGATGACTATTCCAAACAGCAATAAAAATCTTGGCTGGAAAAAACTTCCAAGTACCTAAACGTTAGCATATGCAGAGTAGAAAGGGAAAACATGCAGTGTTCTGCCTGAAAAGCATAGCCTTTGCTCCCTCCCTTTCAAGGAGTCCAGTAAAAATAAACCTGCGTTTAAAAAAATTAGCTATGGAAGCAAATTCAGGCAGACCCTTTGACAATGATGCAAAAGCAAAGATTAGTACTGGAAGCATTTGATATAGAAGGATAGGTTTACAGATAGTAATTGTTTATTACCCTGTTACTATCAGACTGACCACAACATCTGCCAACTGTTAATGCTGGGGCTGATATGAATTCCTTCACCAATTCAGTATGGGTCTCATATTTTGATTCTTAACTCTTATCTACTGAACAACATGGTCAAAAACAATGATCACCAAGAGAAGCAGACAAGTAAGTTTTTATATAAAAAGGAACATAAAGCTCAAGACTAGGCGTAAAACAAATAGTTACCAACACAGCTGACCACTTTAGTATATCCTATTCTCTCCTTTGCCCCAAACAGCACAAGCCAAACAAAACGTAACAGGCCTACGACAGATAACAGTTTCTTTGCATCTTGACAGATGTGTTTCAGTAGCAAGTTTCACTCACTTGGGTAAACAGTAAACAAGAGGCCAGTCATTAGTTTAAGTCCAACAGGACAAGAGGAAATGGCCTCAAGTTGTACCAAGGGAGGTTCAGGTTGGATATTAGGAAAAAATGTCTTTCCTGAGAGAGTGGTGAAGCAGTGGCAGAGGCTGCCCAGGGAGGTGGTGGAGTCACCATCCCTGGAGGTGTTCAAGGAATGTGTGGACATGGCACTGCAGGACATGGTTTAGTGGGCATGGTGGGGTTGGGGTGGTGGTTGGACTTGATGGTCTTACAGGTCTTTTCCAACCCTAGTGATTCTGTGATTCTGTGAAGTTTCAAACAAGCTTGGCAATAATATTTAAACCACAGCTGAGTTTGCAGCTTTCCAGAATACAAGGAGGATAAGCAACTGTGTTGTAAGGCTACCTCTTATGATATCTTCTCCCCTGTAACTCCTTACCATTTGTAGTATCTTGAAGAACCAGGTTTTCCAATTCCAGCCAGTCAGTATTTAAACGCTTCACCAGCTTATATGCATTTACAGGATGTGCCAGATACCCTTCTGGATCAGAGGTTGATTTGCTAGTCAGTACATCCATTTTTTCAGCCCAGCTGGAACAAGAAGTGTACGCGTCAGTCTGTGAGCAATTTATGAACACATGTCTTCCTTCTTAAGTCATCCTAATTACACAGCTAAGATCAATTTATTGCTGCTTTCGCCATCATAACTAGCTTTCAAGCTTTCAACTTCACAAGGATTAAGTGAAGTACAACAATCACAATAGCCTTTTTCTTTTAAAGGAATTTGTTTCCCTGGTTACTATTTTAAACCTTACTACAGTAGGCATGCATCTCACTTGCAATGAGTCTTAGCCACTGCACTTCAGAAAATAATGAGATATAGCACACGATCACATGAGTGTCGTTTGTCTTTGTAAAAATACAAGCATAAATAAAACCCCAAGAGCTTTTTAGCTTTATCGAAATTAAACCATAAGCTTTGATTTTCAGACTGGAAGCCTTCAGACAGTATGGTGGCAGTGCTGCCAGTCACCTATATTGCACTGTTGGTCAGCTTCAAAGCAGTAGTGGGAAAGTTTACCCTCTGTATTGTCACACATTTGAACTGCCTACTACATTGCTGATGCCACAGTGAGAACTTCTGTTGCCCTTCATATTACCCCTTAAGACAAACATCTGGCCTGCCTGTGTGTTCCTCTCTCAGTACTCAAGAAAACAATTTTACATAAATCCAGGTAAATATTGTCAGACTACCTGGCTTCTTCTCTATACTATGATGTTGCAACAGATCAAAAAGTAAGATGGTTTTTCCAGAGATCCTTTGCAGGGATATCAGATTAACAACATATATTAAGATCAGTCTCACCTGCACTCCCTTTTTAATTTAGACTTTCACTACTTCTAATATTTATTTTGCAAAGTAGTAAATACTGTTAACTTCTAGTCTCTTCATGCACATCACAGCATGCTTTTGAATCATAAACATATCTCTGGCACTAATGACAAAATACTGAAAACTGTTACCGTAGTCAAATGATAACATTTAGCACCTCTTACAAAGCACATGCCTCATACATTAGCAGGCACAAGGGCTCAAATATTGACAAAGTGGTAGAATACTCTTGATTCTGAATACACCAAAATACAAGTCAACTGAAAATTTAACACATTAAAAGAGCATGCGTGCATGTCAGTCCATGAAAAAAGACTTTTTTGAAAAAAGACCAGTTTATATATAGATTGAACTGACATTCTCTTTAACAATACTTGAAGAGGAGATTGCTTTTCAAGAAATGAACACTTATGAATTCCTTGTCACTTGTATACACATCATTTCACTTTCTCTATAGCCCCATCCCCACCCTACACCCCCAAAGGGAGATCAAGCTGCCACACATCACCTAGAGTTTAGAAATTCTTCGGAAAGCATGACTCTGTTTACAGGCACTCAGCTTTTCTGAACCTGGACCTCATTTAGACTGTTCTAGTGTCACGCCCTATTAGATATTACTTTCAGCTAGATAAGTATTAACAGTCATCTTAAGGGACACAGAAACTCTTGGTTGTCAGCAAGAGCCTTGCAAGTGAGCTCAGCAATCAGGATAATGTCCGAGATGTGCTGTAGCCAGGTCAGCAACTGAAGAGAAGGCAGCAGGAGAGCTGTGCCTGAGAGCAAAGCCAACATGGGAAGGAAGCCGGGGATTTGGTGTGCACTCCGCTAAACAATGCAACTGGCACGCTTTGCCATTGCAAGAAGTGCTGGTGCCGTGAAACAACAGGTAGCACAGAGCACTGGCACCCAGAGGCATTAACTCACATGGACAAGGCTCCTCTGACATGAGTAGTGTCTTCTCCACAGGAGCACTGTGATGGTACAAGGACAGGGAAAAGTGGGAAGAGCCCAGCAAACAGTTTCTAAACAAGCAGACAAAGTCTAAATTGTACCTGAAGCAGGGCTCCCTCTCTGCAGGTTTATGGGAATAAATGACAACCAAGTTAGTACCTATGGTCTCACTGCGTTTATCTGAGGAAATACCAACAGGATCTAGCAGCAAAGAGTGGTGACAGAAAGGTGTGGTGTAACTGAACGCAACAGATGAGCGAGCCATTTTGTCACCCTTCATTATGCCAACCTCTCCCCTACCTTTTAATCTGAGAGAGCTTGTTCTCTTCTGCTCGGATATATTCCTTTAAAGACTGTACCAAGTCTTTCTCCGCGTAAATCAGGTCTGTCATTTGACCTAAAAACAGAGTACGAGCAAATGTTAATCACACCTAAAAAAGTAATCATTTCCAACAGCACAGAAGACAGACCTCAGATGCTCTAGGGCTATTAAAACCACCACAAAGAACAGACAAATTAAGGGTGTGCACTTCAAGGCCTGTAAGCCACAAAAGCTATTATACATACAGGTCTGGCATTCAAATGCTTCAAGGGGCTTTTAAAATCCCAACTTCAATGGTTCATGTAGCTTTGCTGTGACCCTTCCACTGCCTCTGAATTACTTTTAGTATTACAATTGTGTGCAAGACATTCAAAAGAAAGGTTTGACTCAATAGCTGCATTAATGTCAAAGCAATGGAAGATCCAAATAGTTGCCAAAGCATCTGTTCTGCATATGGATACAGATTAGGTCACACTAATAAATTAGTCTAACGATTGGCATCACTTAAAATTACAGCTTTTCAATATGGGTAACTGTGGAAACACAACCTAACATTAAGTACAGAGGAATTTCAGACTAATGTTTATAGACTGACACACACACTCTCTCCTGATTAACATTAGTGGAAATTGCTAGCATGTCAATCCTAATTGCTATGACAAACTTTGCTTTTCAAAGACCAAACACTAAAAGACCGGATGAGACTTATAAAGGGAGCCACAGCTTCAGCATTCCGAAGTAATTATTAGTGAGGCATGATTAATCAGATGGAAGTCAGCAGGCTGTGATGTTTCCAGAGTTAGGGAAGGTTCAGAAACAGGTAAGTGTAAAGAAAAGGTGATCCTTCACAGTGACTTTGTACAAAAAGCTACTTAGGAAAAAAGAGACCAAATAATATGCATGTAGTTAAATACTGTTTAGCCAACTCCAGAGCACAGGAGCATGTGCTGGGGTTGGTAGTGACACAGCACTCTGCCTTGCTCTGGCTGAGCGGTTCCACACAGTGGTGCAAAATAAACCACCGGGAGTTTTGAGTTTTACCATTCAGAAACATAGCTCCACTGAGCTCAATGCATGTTCTGGAGATCAGCCAGTTGTAGTTAATCTCCATTATCCTTAGGGGGGTAAATTCCCCACACAATTCCACAGGAAAACATTAGACCAAGTCACAGCAGAAAACTTCATTCGTGCTTATTTTTAGGCTCCACCCACAACCATACCTGGTGTTCTAATAGCTGCAATACAACAAGAACTAAACTGTCATAAAAATCAATCTTTTTCAGGATTTATAACAAAGTGACTTCTTCAGCATTTACTCAGGTCTTATAAAACACACATAAGGTAAGGGCGATAC
The DNA here is from genome assembly GCF_030936135.1 of Gavia stellata. Classification (NCBI taxonomy): domain Eukaryota; kingdom Metazoa; phylum Chordata; class Aves; order Gaviiformes; family Gaviidae; genus Gavia; species Gavia stellata. The sequence goes on along the minus strand of NC_082609.1, from coordinate 2,356,615 downwards.
TAATTTTTCCTTCCGATACCTAACTCCGGCTTTGAGAAGACAGGAGATTTCAGGTTCTGTGACAGAAAATATTTCACATATTTATCACAAGTTCTCTTCATAAATCATAAATTCAGGACTAAGCTTTTTCAGCATAAGGTTTGTGCTGTGTTCAAGACTACAACAGGTACACAATATAACACAGGCACTGTCTTATTTTACTGACAGAGCCCCCAGAGAAACTTGTATCATGTTGGTCACAACGTGCTAAGTTACCCAACTGCACACAGATTGCAGTGATGCAAGACCTGCAATGCAGAATAGCATCAAGGATGCAGAAGAATAGCTTTTCCTAATGCAGACAGTGTTTCATAGGGACATATGAAGAAAGCCATATGCTTCAACTGTAAGCTTTAACAGTTTTGGCAATCACATTAACTACATCACAGCATCATGCATTGGTTCTTCCCATACCTATGGAGGTGAAGAACTCTGCTTCTGTGTGCCAGACCAAGATGGTACAGGCAAAGAACACCAACTGCAGCCAGGGCTTCATCTTCCAGGTAGCTCAAACCTGTAACAAATTAAAAGGAAAAGGAGTAAAAATGATTAACTTATTTGTGAAGAAAAAACCCAAGGCATTAATCTTCATCTTCAGTCATTTCACCCTCATTAAAATGATTTAGGTCCTTGAAATACTGAATTCTAATTGGTAAAGCTTGAAAAAAGTCTTCTTCAGCCACAGGGGCTGTTACTTAACAGTCTCAAATGCTATCTGGTATACTCTGGGATTTACATGGGATTTACTGCAGTCCATGGAAGGCCCACATGACAGAAGCAATGGAAGCAATACATTTGTCCACAGAGACAATGAGAACAAGATCTTCTGCAAGGGCAGCTCAATGCCTGCCACATCATGCACAATTACAGCTGGAAAAAAGAGAGTATACAAAGTTGTACCATCTTCCAATAATAATAAAAGTCTAAATTAAATGGTCAGACTGTGAAACTCAGTTATATAAAAAGTGTCTAGAAATACAAATAGTGAGAAAGCCAAATAGAGAAATATAGTATTTTGTAGTGCAGAAGTGGCAGCAATGGTTGGAAAAGTTGAAAGTGAAATTTCCAACTCTGCTTATTCAAGATACATCATCCCAGCATACTGGCCTCTGGGCACAGCCCTTATGACTTCTGTATTTCAAAGGCTGCGACAGCTTAGCAACTCAGACCCTTGAGATGGAGACTGAAAGCAGATGTTATGTTTCTAAGAGCACAGCCCACAAGGGCATGGAAGGGAAAGCCAGTCTGAGCAGATAGGCAGACAAGATAGTAGACAAGTGAAGTAAGGGATGCAAGGTCCATACAGAAGAGTCTCCTGGGAGCTGTAATTCTCCTGGTACCTCTGATGGCCAGGATGCCTCTTCCAGGCAATCCGAGGAGCCTGCACTGCACTTGGATCAGCCCACAGCTCACTCCAGAGCTGCCTGCTCCCTGAGCAGGAACAGCCACCACAGCCAGCCCTCAGGTATGAGCACTGCTGCTCAGCAAACACTCAGCTCTCACAACACCCACGCACACAGTGTCAAAAGGAAGATGACAACTGCCCACCTTAATCCAAGAAGCAATTCTTTTTTCCTATCCATTGTAACCGGCTAAACCAGTGGCTGGAAACAACCACTTGCCACCTGCTCTTACTCCAAATACATTAAACAACATGCAGCTATTTGAGGCAAAATGGAATCACTTAAATCTGATGAGAAAGTGGGATGGAGGAAAGAAGGGAAGGGAAAAAAACATGGAACATCCTGAAATTTCAAGCAATGCAGCAAGTGGGAAGGTATTAAAGTAAGATAATTCTAGGACAACTCTAGCTCATCGTTCCCTTGGGCTCTATGTGTCTGCCTGTACGATGTGAGACAGAAGGTGAAAGGTGGATATCGCCCTTTCCTTCTGGGTTTTTCAAGCCCACAGCATGATAGAATACCTCACCCTCAGCTGAGCTCACTGGTGCCATGGACAGAAACACCAAACACACTGTCAATAATGCTACTATCACTAAGAATGTAGAAATAGCTCTGCTCTCTGCTATGTATCATTACATGGCAAGATGATTGTTTTTAAATTTTCTTTTGATTGCTTTAAAAGACTACACGAGGAATCAGAAACATTTACCACAACAGTTTGCAAGCATGAGTAAGCAGGAAAATGTCTCACAGCATCATAATAAGGCTTCTTTCCCTCTTCTGTTTCTCACCCCCCTGCAAACCACATATTCCCAAACTGCTTGTTTAAGTTAGTTCAGAACTAGTACATGGGTAATCCGAGAATTCAGTAAAGCTGAATGAATAGTACCATGCAGAGGTCTGCCAATACTAAAAGCCACAATAAGTGATGTAGCAGAAAGCACAGCAAGTCAAGAGCACTTGGGAAGTACATTAATTTGGATATATTAAGCCACAACTGTCCATCTGCATAGTCTGTCATTATTTCATGGAGTGGTTTTTTGGATGCAGTACACAAAGCCTGGCAAAACGATTACAAGGGAATTTTCCAGTTAAAACAACACAACTCTACAGCCTCTGCCCTGCACCTCCCCACCATGTTCTCTCATGGCTGAGGATATCTGCCAAGAAGAACACTTACTACAGCTAGCAGCTTGTCTTTATAGCAGATCTTTAACAGCTTTGCCATCCTACTCAGATTTACTTGAGTCAATAAACAGAAACCTCAGTAAACAGAAAAAAATCAGCTCTTGCTTGAACAAGCAGGACACCTGGCTGCAGGGTTTTCAAATTGTTTGCACACATTCTTTTCACAGCTGTTACTCAGAAAATCAGCACAAATAATGAATTACAGGAGGCTGAACATAATGTTATAACCACATTCTTGGACAGCACAAGCATGTGTGCATACACACACGTATGCATGCCCACCCCACTGCAGCTACACCATCTGCTAACAAAGAGGGTAAGAGAGGCAGAAAGGACATTAGCACCTCCTCCCTCAACAACTGAGATGCATGTTTATAAAGCCAGTGTGTTTTATTCAACCAGAGAACGGAAGAACTTAGTTGCACAGAAATGGCAGATAGGGAGTCTGTGTAGGACAAATACTGCCTACATTCCTGGCTTTTTTTCCAACAGCATCTTCAAGTGACAAAGACATGCTGGACAGGTGAATTTAAGATCTCGTTTTATTTAAGTGAGAATAGTGACATTTCTCTGCAACAGACCAAGAAGGCTTGTGGCCTGTAAGAACCCTGTCGTGCAAGAACCAAGAGTGGGCAGTTCACACTGCCCTGAGCTAGGGCTGTAAGACAGCTCAGGACAACAAGCATACTGCTGCCCTGCCTCGTCAGGCTCTGTCAAGTGCCATCAGCACAGGGATCCTAAGGCCGTGTGTTCCTCAGAGATGAGCACTTACACCACTGCCTTACCTGAGAGACAGTTCTCACTGTAGTGAGAAACTGTTCCAGCAACACTGATAGAACTAAACTTCTCTGCATACAGTAACAGATATTTAATGTTTTGCTCCTTTCCTTCCCTTAAATGCACCCAGGCAGCAGAGCTAAAAAGCTAACCAAATGGATATTGTACAAACACTTTACTTCTTTAGAGTGTAAGACCTCAGTGAATCATTGCTCCCACTGGAAAGAGTGCTGTCAGGCTTCAGAGAGCACTGGCAGAAGGAAAAAGGTTTTTCTAGACAAAATAGACCAGGATGGAATTTTCTTCCACAAGTTTGACTGAATTCTTATTTAATAAGCTTTCTAAAGATTCTTAATCAAAAAGACATAAAAACATGGACCTGACCTATAAAAGAAAAGTTACTTGCAAATCTACCAGGGTTATCAGTTCCTCACCTACTCTGAATTTCATATTCAGTCATGGGGGATTCAAGCCAGCTCCCACACAAGCCAGAGGGAGGACTTTTTCCAGGTCAGAAGAGGAAACAAATACCTGTTACTCATCCAGTCCCTTTAGGGCTCCCACTTCTGATCAAACTGATAGGCTGCAGCCTACTTTATATGCCATAGAACAACAGCATCATCCTCACAGAGCCTTCCTTTAGGCAGGAGGCAGCACATCCACCCACATATGCTGAAGCTAGAGGGACTAACAAACCATGAACCCCTCTCACTCCCCCTTCACCCCACAAAAGAGCCTCAGCAAGTACCATTCAGTTGGCACAATGGTTGTATAAGGGGACTTCATCTGCATTCTGCAGCTTTTTTTAAAAAATGTACACCGGATAGTGCAACTTGCATCTCCAATTACCTATCTCATGGCTGATCATTCACTCCTGATGTCAGTTTTCATTCCCAGATAAGGGTATGCTCAGAAGAACAAAACAAGCCAGAAGAAGCCCACCAATTGCCTGACAGCCTAACTAAAAACAAGGACTAACAAAAGCAAGTCCTTCATCCAGGCTCAAAATTTGTACAGACTTCTTATGCAGAAGAATTAAACTAAGTGGAACCAACATAAGACCAGTCCAGGTAATTTAAAGAATAGAAGCCACACCCCTTATTGTTGCTTATTATGGCAAATCAGGCCAGAGTGTGACTCTTGCTGTATTGTGAACTCTCATTTTGATCACATGAACTCCAGAAAAAAAACACAGTATTCTTCCACTCCACTGCTTAGAGGTGATAGCACTCCCTTTGCTATCAGGCTTTTCCAGGGGAGGTATGGAACTGGGGTGTGATTTAGCTGCTCCACACTGCTATCGGCAAGGTCACCTCTCTTTCCAAAGACTGGGGGGGGGGGCAGGAAGTTTCACAGAGTTCATTTCAGCCCCTGTGAATGCATTTCTTTCTAAGTCTGTATTTCAGTCTCTAACACACAAAACTCAGATGACATTATCTCACAGCCACTCCGAGGTAATTCACATTCAAGATAGCAATGCAGCTGGATAACAGCTAAAACAGGTATAACAGCCAGATCAAAAGTGAAAAGAAAGGACTAAGCGTGCAATGCTCCATTGATCCATATGAAATTACAGTCAAAAACCTTTGTACATCACTGGTCAGCAGACTGCCAACTCACTACTTCAGAATGTTAACAATACTGAGCACAGATCACAGCACAAGTCACTGCTCTGTCAGTATCTTAGGTCATCAGTCATTCTCTGCAACATGTTTCCTTCATGACAAATTTAATTACTCCTCACAGATCTAGTTTTCTATTTCTTCCACATTTTTGCTTTTTTTTTCCCCAGAGCATACAGCAATGGTTTCTTCCAAGCAATTAGGACAGACTACTAATCCCTGGTTTGCTTCCATTCTTACAGACCTATACCCACCATTTGCTACAGGGGAATAAAGTTTGTGAGACAAAGTATCATAGCTAGATACTGTCAAAATCTGATTAACATACCATTTTTCTGAACCATCACAACACAACAACTTACAAGTTGATGACACAAATAAGGGTTACAGCCTGCCTCCTCTTCTGCACTTGCCTATGCTATTAAAGACACCTGGAAAAAATCACTGCTAAAACAGCTGCTTCCACATGTATCTAAATTTAAAGCATCATGGTGAAATCTAACAAGCAAATCACTACTTCAAAGTCACCTCAGGCCACAGATGGGTTCTTGGCACATACACAGTTGAGGCCCACATGCCAGGCTCTGAAGAATGGTCCATCCTCAAACAGCAATTTGAGGCTGACTCTTGGATGAGACAGGTCTTTTTGGGGCTTCTCCAAATGCCAGTGCCTTCCACCCACTGTCTTATTGCTTGCAGACACAGCAAGAAGTACTGAACTGACTGCACAGCTGGCTTCATCCCCTTTCCCCTCCACAAACAACGGAGCTTCAAAACTAGGCAACAACTTGCTCTCAGTATTGATGGCTGTAGATAAGGCTACTTATATTTAAGTGGAAAACAGCACAAACAAGAAAACTGTAAGATTGCTTACATACATATTCAGAGCCAAAACATGGTCAGAATTGTAAACAGGTTTTCAGGATGTTGCCAAGGAAGAGCTTCTCTCAATACCTCTATAAGAAAAGCAGCCATAAAAAACATCCAGCTTGTAGCAGTATTTCAAGTCTTGCAGATTAGGCTGACACATTAGTCAGGAGATGCCTGGCACATGATGGTAGCTATAAAACTATTTAGAAATGATTAAATACTAAGGAAACATTAATTTTATCTGAAGAAAGCAATCCTTCACCATTGGCTGAGGACTTTGAAACAAGTAATTCAGGGCCAAAATTCTTATCCATGTGAACTCAGATGCTCCAACGTTCAACCACTCCGCTGACCCAACAAACTTTTGATTTAAATGCCTGTCAGTACCCCACCCAGACCGCACTGTCGTATCTTGAACCTCACATCAGGATTCACGACACTGCCAGTGCAGCATGCAGTTACCTTGCTACAAATAGCTACCTCTCAGTCATACCCAGGAGACACAAAAGGCACTGCTCCCTTTCAACTTTAGGTGCCTCCTCTCAAGTGAGTTGTCTTCTCTCTTCATCAAATAACTGCTTCCCAGCTCCTTCCTCCAGCACACGTTGGATTTGCTGCTCAAAGCAGCTTATGCCAACATCGCTACCTTTTTTGCCAAAGGGTTTAATGTGCATCTGAAAACAATTATAATTGCCTAGCAAATAATACAACATGATTGCCTTGTATTTTTCAAGGCAAGCCAAAAGAAAAGGAGGAAAAGCTGTTCATTTGCATGCATTTGCAAGGATAATACAGTACCTTCACGCAAAACTGCATGCATTTCTTCTAACAGAATGGCTTGTGTTACCCTTCATTATAATAACCTTAGAAACTATGATCATCTTGATTAGCTCCCAACAGTTTTTTTAAAACCATAGCAAAGAATATTTCTTCCACGCTCCAGCAGGCAAGAAAATTCATGCTAAAGCACAGCAAATCTGCCTTCACCTTACTCTGCAGCATCTGCAAGCCCATCCCATATGAAGCAGCCTAGAGTCAAATCCCACACTGTTAGTGAAGGTAAGACAGCAAGATTACATATTCTTTTTCCCATTACAGCGTGTTTTTCAGCATTAAAATTTAGACTGCGTTTTACTGTGCAGAGCCCATAATTTTAATGTATCCTGATACTTAACCTTCCATATGCTCATACAGCATTAAAAAAATCTTCCTGTTCAGAAGGAGGGGTTTTTTCTCGTAAAAAAGGTCTACCATCAGTGAACTGTTTCTTTCAATTAGTATCAGCAATTTAATTAAAATCAGACATTATCTCAGAGGTGTGGGGGTTGACTCTATTCTAAGATCATCCTAGAACATGCCTCCTACCACACTCCGCATCCTCATTTCTCAGACATATAGAAAACCATACACAAAAATCAGAACTAGTCATAGGAAAAATATCTATGTTTACAGCTTGCTTCTTTGGAAGTCTGCCAATATGCACAGCATGGAAATTATAAACAGACTGGACTCCTGACTTAAACCTAGACTGAAAAACTTCTTCTACTAAATGGTAAATCATGCTCCCTCTGCTGTTACCGTCTTTGAAATACATAACCATACCCTGGGCTCTTATTTCGCACTGCTTCCCAGAGTATGATTAGCTACATTAAAAAAATTAATCTCAAGAAATTATAGCATAAGCAAGAAGCAAAATTCTTGTCTGTTAGTGTCACAGCAATGCCAATTTACAACCGTAGAATAATGTTCTGCCTATAAAATACAACTGGCAGTTATTGGTTGCTATATACATTTACAACATACCTGCGGGGTTATTTCCAAGGTCCTTAATGCCAGAAAGCTGAAGTATTACCCTGGTAAAGACAGCTGTGGTGGCGTTTCAGCTCAGCTTCGCCCTCACAGAGCACCTATAAAATTAAGGGGCAGGAGGTTTTGTTACAAAAATGGCTTCTGGGGAAGCTTACCTTCAGTACTTACTACTGAGGAGCAGGGGTGTTTACTGGCTAGGAATATCAAACATCACAAAGCCACACAGCTCCAAACATAGTCTTTATTTACACATCCTCTTTCCTCCTTGCTTCCAGGTTATAAGGACACTCCTTGCTGCTTGAAATAAATTTATTCCTGCCTGGTCAAAAGCATGTTTTGCATTACTATGTCACAGCAAGCTACTGTTCCCCAGGTGAGCTGCGATAACACCCCAGGTAGAGCCTTCAGCTTCCAGGCCAGCCTGCCCTCCGCTGCGTTTGCACCACCCTTTCCCTCCAAGGCTTCGATTACTGCATCGCACCAGCCACGCACGGCTGTCCGCGCTCTCCAGCTGGGCTGCACATCCGCGTGCTTTGAGAAAAATAAGGACAAGCATTTTTTGGAAAACAAATCTCAGGTTAAAAGAAAATGGGATAGGGATAGAACAAGCAGGTTTTGAACACCTTTATGAAGCGTAAGACATCGTTTGCTCCATCCCCATGCTAGGGCAGGCTGGAAGCGCACATACAGGCAGTTACTGCAGCTGACACACTGTAATCTGCCCAAGTTCTGCGGTAGTATCAGTCACATCTAAACCCAAAGTGCAAGGAAAAGGGGAATCAGCCCTGCCGCTTTTTTGGTAGCGAGGATACTCCTAACACACTTACAAAACCCCAATGACTTTTTTGAAACGGCGTTTTCGGCTTTCCCCCCCAGCTGAGCTGCCCTCCCCGGCCGAGGCCCGCAGCAGGGAGGCCGGCCAGAGGCTGCCACTTGCTGACCCCGCCGGCAGAGCCGGCTACGAGGCGCTGAACCGCGGGTGCTGCTGCGAGGCAGCTGCCCGGCAGCCGCGGACGCCGAGCAGCGGAGAACGCGCCCTCCGGGGGCCGCTCCAGCATTTCACCGCGGCACCTCAAGGCTGGATCCCCCTTCCCAGTCGGCTCCGCTGCCCAAACGCGCACCCCGGCCTGACCCCCCGCCCAGCCCCGCCGCTCGCCCCGGGAGCGCCGCAGGCGGGACTCCCAGGGGACTGCGAGCCCTGAGGGGGCTGCGGCACCGGGCGCCGCCCGCCCGGGGTGACCTGCCGCCCCGCGGCCCCTCAGCGCGGGGGGGAGCGGCGTCACCTGCGGCCGCGGGGGCGCCCCCTCCCCGCCCGAGCCCGAGCCCCCCGCCCGGCTCACCCGGCGGCACTCAGCCCCGCTCGCCGCGCTTCTAGAACCGCCCCGGCCCTTCCAGCCGCGCCGCCGCCCGCCCGGCCGGCCCGCCCCCGGCCCCGCTCCTATTGAGCCGCCGCCACGTTTGAAGCCCCGCCCCCAGCCCCGCCCCTCCTGCCGTAATGCCGCGAGTAGCGGCGCCCAGCCCCGGGGCGCCCCGCCCCGCCCGGGATCACCTCAGGCTCCTGAGGCGCGGCCGTCGGGCCAGGCCTGGCCTGGAAGCGGGGTGTTCCCCCGTTAAAAGCGGGTTCCACAAAGAAATTAAACACCACTTGTAAATCCTGCTTGCCTTCTGAAAGCTGCCTGCCCAGCTCTGAAAGGCTTCCCTGCGGGCTCGTCGTTCCTGCGGCTCCGGCACCGCCCGCACGGCCTCCAAGCCAGCATGGTGGGGGTATCTCCACCACCCGGCTTCTCCTTGTGAGCCTTAGGCAGCTGGCAGTCTCATGAGGAGAAGGAAAACTACGTTTAGAGGGGAAATGCGAAGGTGACCTCTGTGCTGAACGTGACCGCAGGGACGAGCGGTGTGTGACAGGTTAAGGAAGGAAGGGCCGGTCTCCATGGCGGCACGGGCGGCCTGGGCTCCGCCGAGGTGCGGCCCGAGCCCCCGCTGCGGTTCGAGGGGTCACGGCACACTTCCGAGCGAGGACGGAGTCCACGACTGAGGCATGGACGGGGCTGAAACAGAGCCAGAGAAGATCATTTCCCTAGCTCACCGGGAACATCTAATTTACTTCCTTTCCCCCACATGAACCAGTATTCACACCAATTAAGAGCAACCGTCATCATTACCAATCATCATAACGATTACCTTAGCCAAAAATAACATCTTTCCAATGTTAAATAGAGTCAGAAACCGAATCAGACCATACAAGACACCAAGAACAAGCTACATTCACTCCACCATCACAAGTCCAGCCGCTGAACAAAGATTTACCAAAATGTGTCTGAAAAGGCAAGGTTTTGGGAGATGACTCACCGTATCAGAAACCATAAAGAAAGTGGAAAATAGGGAAATAAATATCTAACATAAGGGTGCAATTTCACTGAAGCTTTTAGCAACTGCTAATACCATAAACCTCAATAAAAGGGTCCGGCTCTCCTGTCACTAGAACATCCTAACAGAGCTCCATATGCTGCACATACATACACTTTGTACATTAAGGTTTATTTGGGTGAAGTTAATTTCCATCATATGTTTAGGAAAGATTGCGTTACTGCCAATGAAAGAAGCAATCTGTAAGTCTGTGACGGCACTAAATATATTAGTACATTTTAGAGACTGTAAAAATGGCATTAGTCTTCAGAGACCATGATGGGATTCAGAGCCAGATTTCTTACTCAGTTCTGATGCTTCTTTGGTAATCTGTTTTTATTATAGACTATTTGCTCTTATGAGAGAAAGAGATTTTTTTTTCTCTGTTTTAGTGGAAAGGACTAAAAATGTGTTTGTAGAGGCAACACAAGAACACATGAATCTGTCTTTGCTCATGCAAATAACGAGCCGTGCAGTCCTTCTGACTGTATCTATAGGCCATATGATGTAGTATTAGCACAAAGAGCCTTGACTATTTAATGTTTCTAAATACTGTATTAAGTGTTATCCTTATAAAGTACCGGTTTTGCTTTTGCTCTATTGACTTTGAAATTCTTTTACATGAAGCTGCTGGGCTTGCAGAGTGAACCTGGCTGGCACCGGGAGCATGTCTCAGGTTAAAAACAGCTCCTTTGCTTCTGCCCCTGGAACGAGGCTGAGAGATTTCTGGTAGAAGAGAAGAAGGAGGAGACAGTGCTCACTAAGCCACGGTCCAGAGAGAGCAGGGGGCAATGGCTGGAGGTGGTTTTTTAGCATCTGATTCTAGCAGTCCAGGTTGATGTTCCTTCAGCACAACCCCAGCTGGCACCTGGAGAGCTATGACATGGAGATCTGGTTTAAAACCAGGAGAATCAAGCATCCTGTGAGCATTTCAAGCCCTTACCTTCCTTAAAAGTGGAGTCAAAATCACTTTGCAGAGAGCTGGGCTGCTGGATGCACCACCATGCATGTATTTTTGGATGCCCCCTTGTCTCTCATATTACAAAGCTTTTGTCCGAGACCTTAGCAAAGGAAATATTAAAACTATGTAGGAGTACTTACATAGTGCAGTATAGTATTTCCCATAAAACAATGCATTGAGTCAGAACAGAGGAGGCAGGGATATGTCTGGATAACAGAACTCTTTCTGACCTCAGTGGAGCTCAGGTTTCTCCCTGAAACTGTAGCTAAAAAGTACATGTGTAACAAGACCTCATACATGAATAAATTCTAAATTTAGCTGTGTGTCTGCTGCTCTTTGTTTTTTGTGAATGAAAAAATAATCATGCCAGATCCTAGAAGAGCAAGAATGGAAGCCAAAAACCAAGGCATGCCAACATCCGATCTGTGGTGTTGAAAGATTCAGCCAAAAGTCTGACCACTGTCTTTACATCTACCATAGCTAGAAGATCGTGCTGTGCTACGGAAGTGGCATCTGCTGAAGTGTCAGCTAACTATTAGTCTTCCTTTAGTGTGTGCGCAGATGGATCTTACAAGCTGAGGATTTGGCGCACCAAAGGGAATACAAACTGCATTGTCGATGACGGGCAGAAGCAGGGGGACTTGGTGGAGTCACCATCACTGGAGGTGTTCAAAAAATGTGTAGACATGGCACTTCAGGACATGGTTTAGTGGGCATGGTGGGGTTGGGTTGGTGGTTGGACTTAATGATCTTACAGGTCTTTTCCAACCTTAACGATTCTGTGATTCTGTGACTTCTGAAGTGAGGGAGAGTATGGGTGCAGGACTCGGAGGCGTCTCCTGCGCTGGCTGCGCCCATGGGCTCAGCACTGGTGTTACTCAGTCACTGGCTTGTACCCAGCTGACAGCAAAATCACAGCACATTTGCTGATAGCAAAATTCCTGAGCATTTGTCAGGAAGCCATCCTGAATCAGAACCCCCGAGCATTAGAGAAACATGGTCCATCACCAGGAAAAGGAGTGACTGAGACGCAAGATTGGCCAAACAGGGGGAAAAGCCTACACGGCTGGGCGTACGCACCTCACTATGAACAGACTTCGGTACAATTTCCTCTCCAAATGATACACTGCGCACAGCAGCAATGGAAAGCTACGCCAGGTTAATGTACATCCATCGTGCAGCACCACAACCCACACAGCCCACTGCTCCATGCACTCATGCTGCTCCTCCGTTCGGCACCTGCTCTCTGGATTGCAAGTAAATTTGTCCAGCAGCCAGCTCAGGCCACGCTCAGGTGCCTCTGTACAAGGCTGCCCTGCACAGGCTAAACAAACCCACTGTGCATGAAACACTGAGGGGTCAACTACACCATGCTTTGTCCTCAGACAACACTCAGAGACCTTGGCTGCAAATAAACTCCTGCTCTGAACATCTCCTGAGCAGTCAGACCTGCGCCAGGGTCCTTCTGGAATGGGCAAGAAGCCCTTTGCACTTACACTGGTTTGGGAGCTCGGTCCTGCGAGGTCCCAAGCCACCCTGACGCTGGTGCGCAGCCGAGCTGAGCAGACTGGGGAGGCTGCAGGCAGCAGTCAGTGTTATTCAAGATTGCACCCCTTGAGGACACCAAAGTGCAATCAAGAGAAACGAAAGGATGGGATTTATTTGTTAAATTCTGCTGCAGATAAGCTGGGCGAGAGTTAACGTGAGATAAATGCACAGCGTGCAGATGGAAAAGGTCTGTCATACAGAGTGGTAGCTCCAGCTGTCTCTGTGCCAGGTTTGGGAAACTAAAGCTGGATTCGCCGGGAGTGTCGGGAAGGCGAGCCTGGGGAGGAATCCGACAGCTTGTGTTCCTGTTTAACGTAATTATGGTACAGCGGAGGCTGGTCTGGCAGCGCTCTGAACCGTGCCCAGCTGCACGTTCGCAAGGTCATTTAAACTTCTGCAAACATAGAAATAGCTAGTAATTGCCTGACTAGCTTATTTAAAACTGTCTAAGCACACCCACATAGAATTAGAAGTGTCTGACTACAGGGAAAGGAAAAGACACATATTCTTCCCTTCTTATCTTACTTAAAATGACATTGTCCATATTTTAATTAGATTTTTCCAAATTGTCCAGGGATGCCCAGAAGGACCAGGGGATGTAGGGGTGCAAATCGTAGCCCTTGCTAAGTATTGGAGGGGCTTGCAAGGAGTGAGGCAGCTTTTGTAAACGATGTTCTGATATTCTGCTCCAAAATCTGTCTGTGGGCACTTGAGGCAGGCAGCTCTGCAAAAGCACTGAGCAACTGCAGCCCTGATTGTTTACATGCATAGGAGGCACTGTCCAGGCTGAAACGTTTTTTCAATCATATCCATGTTTTATGCTTTTTAATCGAAGTTTGGCCCCCTCCTCAGCAAATGAGTAAGCTCTTTGGTAAACTTGGCTGGCAGGAAGGATGAATCACCCTGTGTTCCCTGTTTGAACTAAGGAGAAAATACTGCAAGCCGTCAGAGCCCCGGGGGGAAGATGCTGATAGCCGCAGCGAAGTTCCGCAGCAGCCCTGGCTGTGACAGAAAGACACATTCCCATCTCCCCGTGTCACCGCACCCCGGGGTGTAAGTGATGGGGAGTGTACCTGGGTGGCTGTGATGGGGAGTGTACCTGGGTGGCTGGCAAGCACGCAGCTGTTGAGCATTGCCCGTCTGACCTCTACGTTCACCGCATAGCAGTATTTTTCATTGTTAACAACCGAAAGAAGCAAAGGCTTTGAAGTAAGGCACCCAGACCACCCTGGCTGATGCTCAGAAAGCAACCTGCAAGGGATTTAGCCTTGCAACACGTTTCACGTAGATGTTTGTGGAGGAGAAGCACATTTTGACACAAAATAAAGTTCAAGAGGGAACGTGGAAGAGGACTCGGGTCACCCTGTGCTGCGCTGTGCGGACCTTCCTCCCCGCATGCCCTGGTTTTTAACACAGACTTTGTGCATGACTGAGCGGCCAATGTAAAGCAGGGTCTATGAGTCATTCTTTCGCAGACTCCAGCATAAATCAGATCCAGAAATAGGAAAGACCAGCCGGTCACATTATTCCTTTTAGGTTTAGGGAAAGATGCAGTTAAGAAATGTGGGTAAAAGACATTACAAGACCATGAAAAAACCCCAAACAAAATCTCAACCTGTATTTTATTTAGGCTACTAATTAGCGGATGAAACCAGACCTTAAAAAACCACATACTGAACCAGGCTGAAGTCAGATCAGTATGAAACCTTTCTCTCCCCAGAGAGGGTAATTTACAGTCACTGTGCTTTAGGTGACTATCATCTTCTGGGCGTAGCTCCTTCTCTGTGTGTGGGCTTTTCACATGGATCTGAGATATATTTATCCAGAAGAGATTCCACAAATGAGGAAAGGGTCACCGCATCTCAGTTTCTTGTACTAAAGAGAGCAGCCCAGGCAAAGACTGCTAGCAGGCTCTGCGGTTTCACTGCTGACGAGCTCCAGCGCTATCAGCCCTATGTCCTCACTCATTCTGCATCAGCCGGCACTGGCTTGTCACATCCCTTCTTCGCACACAACATATTTTACAGACACCTTAGAAGGGAAATGCAGCTGATGAAAAATGCTCATGCAGAGGACTCGTTAGCTTTGTGCGAGCTCTGAGACTTCAAATTTCAGATCTCAGAATTAAAATCCTAGAGAGGACGATAGCATCCTTCCTAAACTTTCCTAGACGTTCACCCATGGCCCCCAGGCCTGCCAGCAATGAGCAAGCAAAGGGAACGTATCTTTCCTCCATCTGCACTTAGTCCTACGGCTTCTCATCGTTCTCACACACGACACCCCTTCATTTGTGTTCCGTATCACTCGTGGCTCACGCGCAGCCTCCCAAGCCAGAAGGTGTGAGGGTCAGAGGTCCTTCCCCTTCTCTCCGACCAGGAGCTGCTCCTGCAAAGGGTCTTTTCTGAATTCCCCTTTCAGTGTCGAAGCAGGGCAACCCTGGCAGCGTGAGTCCTGATCCTTCCTCTGAGCAGCAACATCTGCCCAGCAAAATGCAGTGGTGGAATTGTTAACTTCTGGAGTGCCAGAAATCCTTTCTGGCACATCACTCGGTTTTAAAAATATTTTGCTGACTTGAACAGTAGATCTTTATTCCTTCCCAGGCAGAAGAAGAAGTACAGTGTGTGCACTGTATACTCAGCATAAGTAAACAGTGGATGCCTGAGCAATGCCATTCACATAGAGGTATTAAATAAGGCTGTGAATTGCTTTCACTTCAGCTGCTGGAAGGGGAAAGCGTATCTTCTGGATGTTAGCGCATAGACTGGATATTAGGAAAAATGTCTTTCCTGAGAGAGCGGTGAAGCAGTGGCAGAGGCTGCCCAGGGAGGTGGTGGAGTCACCATCCCTGGAAGTGTTCAAGGAACGTGTGGCCGTGGCACTGCGGGACATGGTTTAGTGGGCATGGTGGGGTTGGGGTGGTGGTTGGACTTGGTGATCTTACAGGTCTTTTCCAACCCTAGTGATTCTGTGATTCTACATGCACCCATGCTCCAATTCCGTACGGGAATTCACACCGTGCACTTGCTGGGGTTATTTCAGAGCAAATGCTTTTCCTTGCTCTGCCTGTGATGGGACACAGCTCATTCCTGGCGTGGTCCGGGGGAAGTGTCGCAGTCGGAAACTTCTCCCGTAATGGCTGGTTCTACAGGAGAGAGTGTGTGGTGGAAGCACCGTTCAGCTCCTCGTTTTCTGAGCACATTTGAATAAACCAAAACACTTAAATCGGGATGGGGTGTGTTCTTCCCTTACGTTATAAAATCATCAACAAAAAGAGAAAGGAAGAAGTAGACAGGTGAAGGATTTAAACTGCAATGTCAAGAAATGTAATTCCGTATCTGTAAAGAATATATACATTCAACAATTTCTGACATTTGAGCAGATTCAAGGGTTCTTTATAGGCATTTTCATAACTCCTGATATAATTGCGATGATATAACTGTGTGGTTTTATTTCCTGGTCTGTTCTTTGTTATATATGTCTTTACTTCAGCTCTATTTAGCAATTACTGAGCTGAGGCACTCTAGTTAATGAAGATTTAAAGCTCCCTTGTTAATGCAGAAAAATAATATGTTTGGAAAATTTGTATTAATGCAACCAAGAGGCTAAGTAACAGTATCTGCTGTAAACATAAAAAATGTCCCTTAGCTTTTTTACTTTCTCTGGAGCTGAATGGGAATTCAAACAAAAATGAAACTATATTTTCTCATTTCTAATTCAAGTAACACATTAAAATACCATAAAATTAATCTTCATTCACCTTTCCAGTCTGCTGAATCTGGCTTATATTGCATGTCTGGGTGTGACAGAGGAAACTTACCGCAAAGAAAATAATTTTGGCCCTACAGACAAATCTTCAGCTACTACAAATTGTAAACCCCTACTAATTTCAGGAGAATGAATCTTCTTTAATTAGCAAAGTTTCAATCCCCAAGAGACGAAGCTATTTTTAATTAGCTGTGCATCAGACCCTGGTATTGTGGCCTAACATGCTGTCCCTGTAATGATTTTGAGGAGCCAAAAATTAAATTAATCACCCTGGGCAAAACTAGCATTTGTGCTCGGTTTTCTTTAAGGATGCCGCTTGTGGCACAGCTTTGCAACGGCAGCTTTACGCTCCAGCGCGCACGCTGCCGGATGGGCAGCCCAGGGAACACAGCCGTGGCCTCGTGTGCCAGGATCTGCCCTTTCCACGTCGCTTTTTAGGGATCATTTTGCTGCGGGAGATTAAAGGACACTCTTGGGCTATTGGAAAGTTCCGTTAGAGCGATTTGGCTGGGCAAAGCGACTTTCCGTGCCTCGCTGTGGCAGCATCACCTGTTTATTTCGCGGGAGCCATCTCAAGGCCACGCTGTGGTTTCTAGCAGGCGCTCAGCGTGGCGTTGGCCCCGCGCTGCCGGCCGGGTCTCCGCAGGACCCCTGGGAAGTGTCCTCAAACGTCACTGCTCGCCAAGGGCTCCAGCTGCGTTTCCTCCCACGAAGGAAGGTGTTACAGCTGCTCTCCCCCAGGCCCTGGCTTCTGGCCACGGCAGCCTACCAGCCCTCTCCCACGGGGGCAAAACACCTCTTTTTTCACGATGCAGAATTAAATGTGGTTCCTAATACTTTATTAGCTCATTAGTTGCACCTCACCGAACTGCATCTCGGTAAAAGCTGGCACTAATCGTCACCCCCAGGGCCACAAACAGCTCAGCTTTACGTTCTCCCGGGGACCCACCGGCTCTCACCGTGGCCAGGGTTCCCGAAAAACACATCCACGCTGCTGCAAGACCCTACGCGTGCCGGAGAACCACCCTACCTCCCGCTGGGCCCAGCCGCCCTCCCCTTCCCCGCCGGCAGGCCACGGCCTCCGCCTAACCCACTGAAGTCCACCTCAGGTTTGCCCTCCCGCGCCATTACCGGCCTCAGGCGAGCCGCGGAGCGCCCGCCCTGGCAGGGCAGCCATGCCCGGGCCCCGCGGAGGGGCGAGAGGGCGCTGCGGCCGAGGCCCTTCTGGAACGCGCGGCCCGGGCTGCGGGCGCCCCTCGGGCTCTGCGGGCAGAGCCGGGGCTGGTGCCCGCAGGGAGGCGGCGGGCGGGCCCGGCCCGGCCCGGGAGGCTCCGGCGGCTGCCAGGCTGCGATTCCCGGAGCGGCCGGGAGGGAGCACGCCGAGCTCGGGCCGCGGGGCGGGCGGCGGCTCCGGCCCCTTCCCTCAGCGCGGCCCGCGGCGCTCCCGAGGGCCCGCGGCGGGTCACGGAGGCGGGCGGGGGCCCTCGGCCGCCCTTGGCAAGCTGCAGCACGGGCGGGGCCGGAGGGGAGCGGAGGCTTGGGCCGAAGGGCTCCCCCCGCGAGGCCGGGTGGGGGATAAGCAGCATCAGGTTTAATTCGCAGCAGAAGAGATGAAGCTGGAAATGAGTATTTTCCTATCAAGCTGCGGGGGCTGCAGCTCCTGCGGGCAGCGGTGCCGGCGGGAGGAGTGACCTGGCAGCCAGCTGGCGGAGGAGCTGGGGCTGGCGTCTGCAGGGAGGAGCGGGATCAACCGGGTCTTCCACCCTCTGGAGCAGGGCGAGGGGCTGACTGGACGCCTTGTCTAGCTCTCCATCTCCGTGCATCCATTTCCAACCTACAAACTTCCACAGCTGAAGCTGAACATTGAAATAATGAACGTTTTTCTTGCGGCAGGGGCTCGGGACAAATCCATTCCCCCCGCCGGCAGTTGTGCTGGCTCAGCACAGCCGTGGAAATACAGCTGTTATCCCCAAA
This sequence comes from Gavia stellata, assembly GCF_030936135.1. Taxonomy (NCBI): domain Eukaryota; kingdom Metazoa; phylum Chordata; class Aves; order Gaviiformes; family Gaviidae; genus Gavia; species Gavia stellata. The sequence goes on along the minus strand of NC_082609.1, from coordinate 2,338,253 downwards.
GGGAAGGGGATATAAGATATAAGCCATCTTATATAGATGGCTTATAGATGGCTTATATTAGATATAAGCCATCTATTTCACTACACATCACACAAATAATTTTTAACACGATACCAGCTTCTACCATACATAGTTTGGGTACTAACAAAGTAACTCTGGCACAAAACTCAGAAAGTAGATTTAATGGCTCCAACGGTTCTGTTATAACCCAACCGGAAAACGATGGGTGTTTCTGTATTTAGGATTTGTGCCATGCTTCTTTTAAAGTAAAAGAATGGAAGTATGTTCTGCAAAACCCAAGGATCCTGACCTTGTCCTTAAAAACATTAAACATACCCAAATACAGATGCAGCAGCTTGACAGCAAAACACAGAATTAGTGGGATCAATAGGCTCTCGGTCACCCCGGGAATGGTAATGCCACGGTTACCCTCCTGAGCTTGACAGAATTATTTTGGATTAATCTGATTCAGCTGAAGGGGAAATCTGCTCGCCCCAGGCTGTCAGTGCAGGAGCCCAAGCTGGCTATGAACGGAAGACGGTTTGCGACGGCCTCTGTGAATCACTGGCACGAGCAGAGCAATGTCCGATGGCGTCAGCCGCTGCCACGGCTCCTGCTAAATGCAGCCTTTGTCACCACTTCGCCAGGGCTGCCAGCAAACAAATGGGCATGAAAGAATGAGCTCCCCTTTGGCAACCCCTGCCCAGGGACCCACAGAAACTGTGTGGCCTGAAAGAGCCTGTTTCTAAGTTAACGTACTTAAATTGGCATGGTCACTTGCTGGGTGGGAATTCAGGTGAGTGGGAGTTATTATTAGCTGCTCTGCAACTGACCTGGCGCTGGCCAGCCAGGAGTCGCATCACAGACTCCGCTGGCTGAAAAAGCATTTGAGACACAGCAGGACTGTTTCTTTGCATGGTCTGACAGACACTTGCTCAAGGAAGGCAAAGTGAATTGACACCAAAGTTCATCATGTTACTGCCCGGACTTTACCCTGCATCCCCGCCCCTCTTTCGACCGTGAGATGAGCACCAGCTCCTCTCCCTGTGGCCAGGCACCGCTGGTCCCAGCTCTGTACAGCAGCGCTGCGTGGGCTGCGCACACCCAGGGTTGCGACGGTGCCATCACCGGCAAAGGGCTCAGAGCCACCGCGGCAGCGCCCCGCGCCCTCCTGGCCTTGGTTTTGGGGTGTCTGCAGGAGGAGGGTGCGAGGGAAGCAGAGAGGAATCAGGCAGAGGGAGAAAGGGATGGAGTCACCTGCAAAACCTATGCATGCATCCCGGAGCACGGCCGAGCCGGGGGGAACCACCGCCCGCCGCCCTGGGTCAGACCTTCCCTCCCCTCCCCTCCCCGCGGCTGCCCGGAGTGTGGCCGCCCTCGGCCCCTTGCCCGGCACAATCAGAGCCCGACACACAAACGCACTCCACATGTAACCTCCACCCATTGGGAGAGGGCACAGGAGCCAGGGCTGAAATCCTTCATGAGAGAGAGAAAGTAAAAAAGAAATCTAACACGACTCCTGAAAGCTAACACAGGCAGATAGTGCAAAGGGCAATGAATATGTTAAAAATACGGCAGAAATTTAGGCAGTCCTGAGCAGACACTCCTGTCAGCTGGGTCTGTTTCTCACTGTAGTACAGTATGTTTAATACACCCTCCCTACAAGATTTTTTAAAAGCTTTTTCAAAACTCCTGTGGAAAGCGGCCAGCAGCTGTGACGCTACCTAATAAAGGCAGGCCCCGCCGGGAGGGCCTGACAGCCCATCCATAACCCCGCTCCCTCCCGCACGGCCCCGGCCGATACGGCTGACTCAGCCGGCCGAGGTCTCGCTCAGCGCTGCCGTCATGGGCCTCCGGCTCAAAGCCGAGGGAGCCGCGGCGTGATCGCCCCACCCTGCCATGTGAAAATCGCTCCTCCGTGCTAGCTCAAGCTCTCCGTTCCTCCTCCTCTATCGATACGATGTTTGGCTGTGCGTTTCGGTGATGCATCACAGATGTGGATGTCGTAAGCCAGCAGAAGACCAAATTCCCAGCAGCTTTGAAGAAACAGTAATTTTTGAGTGTCCACCATGGGGGCTGTTGGGACCCCACTTCTCACTGGGTGTTTTCCGTGCCTTGATGCGCCTGGGGCAGTGGCTGAACTGGAGCATCCCTGCCTTGCGCTCCCCTGCCTTGTGTTCGTGCAGGTGGAAATGCCCCAACGAAGAAATGATGGGAACTGGCTCCTCGCCATGGCCTCACTGCAGAGCTGCAGAAGTCCATAGTTTGGTTCTAATCACATCAGACCCGCTGTACATTAGCACAGGGTGGATCCCAGTAGATGCTGGTGGGAAAGGACTTTGAGGACAGAGGAAGCTGGGGCTGGAGCTGGACGTGATGCTGAGCTCCGTTCTGCCAGCGTCGGTGGGAACCAGCTCCGGCTATTCAAAGTTCCTCCATCAGCACCGGGGAGCTCAGCAGAGTCCTGCTGTCTGCAGGACATGTGTGGGGCAGTTTGACCTTCCTCCTCCTCCGTGGCCTGGCGTTTTTATAGCTGCAGATGTGCTCGCTAGCCACAGAAGTGTTCAGCTCCTCTTTGAATCCTACTCATTCCTAAATAAAAGCAACCTAGCGATAAGAGTGAAAGATGAAAAGCCATTATATCTAACATCTGGGTACAGACTGCAGAAGGTCTCATGCATTTGTGCATTAACATAAGACTTTTATGTGGGCTGAAGGCGAATAGAGTCTTTCATTTCTTGATGAAGTATTTCATTCACAGAAAGTCACACAAAGAGAGAACGAGCGGAATACGTAGTCCCATTTATTAATGCAAGTGTATGAAAAATCATGTACAATCTAAGATTATATTATGAGACAGTCATAGAGGGACAATTTATAGTTAAAGGTCAAAAGAAATCGAAGACTAACCCGCGGAGCAGCTCTTGGCCTTTCGTGTCTCATTCTTTTGCTATGTCATTGTTTAAAGACAGAACTCTGGGCATCCTCCACAACAGGCAGCCTTCCGCCATCCGATGTGCCGTATTTCTGGTTTGAGCTCCCGTTCCCATGGCAACCAAACTCAACAACATTATTGGTATTTTCCATACGATCGTGCAATTTCCCCTCTGCCCGGGGAGGGAGGGCCCCGTGACCGCCGAGGGGATCCAAGCACGTGGGCAGGCAAGGACTTCTGGAAGTGTTGGAGCAAACAGCAACATATTGGAGGCTCAGCTTGAGAGAAATCCAGCGTGATGGTGGTAATGTCCAGACACCAAGCTGAGGCAGACAGGCAGAGCCCGTGCAGCTTCTTGTGTTGATATCGCAGCCCAAAGTCACCCCAGACTGCTCAGGCAGCTGAGAACTGCCTGACATCGGTGCAGCTCAGAATGGGAAGAGCACTGAAATGAGTGGAGTTGAAGGGTGTAAACCAGATATGAGTGATGGTGGTCAGCTCTATTGTTACAGCTCCATTTCCAGTCAGTTCATTAAGAGCATCGAAAGTTCTCCAAATACCTACCTTGGGATAGTTACATAGTTTAAGGTGCTCCTTCCACCATGGGAATCTTTGTGGGTGGGTTATTACATGCCACATCCCCAGCGCAGCACTGTGACCCCCTGGATGAAGCTGTCCCCAGAGTGATTATAGTAAAACGCTGATTTACACAGAGAGATCTGTAAATGCCCCATTTGCTCCTTAAATAAAGGCATTTTTTTTTAAAACCAAAAGCACAAGGGGGAAAAGCCTGATTTCAAACCTCAGTTACAAGCCACAGAAACTGCGAGATCATGCCCAGCGTGCCAAAAAGTGGAATTGTCGACGAAAGGCTGCCAAAGGTCACTTACTTCATGGCTCTGCCCCAGAAAAGGCCCAGCGTGCACAATGCACAGCCACGCCGGCTGAGGCCTCTCCCGCAGCAGGCACGGCGAAGGGTTCCTTCATTCATCCCGCATAACGCTCTCCTGCTTGTGCTCCAGCATGGTGCTGTGCGTCCCGGCAGGACTCGTGCAGCTGGTGATTTATTTGCCCCCCACCTATTAGCAACAGAAGTGACTGGTTGTTCCTCACTTTGCAGCTGTGCAGTTTCTGTACTTGGTACGTGTCCCCACTGAGCTGGATCTTACGTATTTCAGACGTTTCTCTCTGACGAGTTTGCAGCCTCTTTCAGCTTTGCAGCTCCTCCAGCTCTGATAAAGGGGCTGCCTGCCCTTGGCAGAGGCCAGGGCAGCGCCTGCTGCATTGCCCTTCGATAAGGGCACTTGGGGCTGGCGGATTTTCCTGTTCCCCCCTTCCACTGGAGCCAGGCTGTTTCCTGGGTGACCTATATGCAGATGCCAACACCTACGACCCCCCCGCCCCGAGCACCCGTGCTTCTAAAGACTTAGTCCAGAAAGTCTACCCCAAAGCAGCTGTGGCTGCACAGCACGAACCCGTAAGTCAGTCCAGCGAGTGGCCAAAATTAAGCTGCTGATCTAACACCTCTCTCCAGCCAAAGGGATTTTTTTTTTCCTGGGGATTTCATACTGGATGAGTCACTTTTCTTTTTAACCTCACTGCTCCAAGTGCATGGATGTACATCTGTCATCCCAGCCACAGCTGGGGTAATGCAGAGGTCAAAGGGGTAAATAGCAGAGAGGCTTTATGAACACCCTCCCCCCCAAAAAAATCCCCTCTTTGTAGCCAGGAAATAAGATCCATCAATTTGCTTGCTTGCGTAATTAAGACGTTGTTGTAAAAAATACCCTAGGTTGACTTTCTTTTCCTTTTTTTCACCTCCTTTCTAAAAGCCCCTGGAATAGGATTCCCTGTTTTCCATGGTCTCCTGACACAGTGCCAAACAGCAGAGAGCAGCTGAGGCCGTATTTTGTCAAATGACCCAAAAGCCAACATACTTGGCAATAAATATGCACAAGATGTTATGGCCATTTTGACATAATGAGTGGATTTCATTCTGGGCCAGTCTGTTTTTCATACTTTGGTCTTAAAGTATTCGCGGCAATGCTCTGGCAGGGTAATTAGTTTCATTCACAATCAAATTTGCAATTTGGCCCTTGCTAACCCCATTGTTATGCTAAATTATCAGGAGAGCTTGCAGTCCCTGCTCACATCTGCTGTCCACCTCGGAGATGAGAAATATGGCCCCAGCGCTCCTAATTCTGCATGGTGTTGAGTCTGGAGGGGGAGTCGAGTGCATTTCTGCCTCTGTAAATCCTCCTGACTTGATTAAAGAGAAGTTTGAAAAACGAGGCGGGGAGCATCCCCAAGGAGAGCCGCTGGGAATTACCAGGGTGCGGAGTTGAGGCAAGGGAGCCCTCGCCCTGCTCCTGCAGAGCATGAGGATGAGGGTGAGGATGAAGAGGAAGCCCTGTGTCCCACAGGGAGAGGGAGGAGGAGGCAGGGCAAAGGGCTGTGATCTGCCCCAGCTCCCACACCACCACCCTGCACCCAGCACAACACGGAGCAGCCCGGCTGTGCCAAGCTGTTTGTAGAAGGGGATGTTTGCAGCTGAGCCGATAACCAAACGCCGCTCACCCTGGAGGGGAGCGGCGACGAGGGAGGGAGAATACCTTTCCCCGCTCTCTCACGGCAAGCGGCCGGGGCTGGCTGCACCTCTGCCTTCCCCAGCCCGTCCCGTCCCCACTGGTGCACCCGGTGGGCTCCTTTTAGACACCCACTTGTTTTCCATGCAAACGGGCATCCTTGCTGATCGTGGTGCTCGGCCAGGCCTGCCCTCTCTGCCCCCTCTGAGTTTCTGGGTAAAATGGATACACTCGAGAATCCAGACTCCTGTGCTGACTTTGCCAGTAAAAAACCCACATTTAAGAACCACCGCTGATTTCTCCAAATAAATAATTAGCAATGAGTCAATCAATGCGTGGGGCCAGAAGCTTAGCTGAGACAAATTGGCAAAGCTTCGTTTGCAGAGGTGCTCTCCAGACTTTAAAGCAAACAGAGAGCCCGAGCGAGCTGCGTACAGTAGTTGCGTGAGTGACTAATTCGAACGGCACTTTCCAGCCGCAGGGAAGGGCGGCCGCGGAGCTGCTCCCTGCGCTGCTCCCGGGGTTCGGGCAGCTGTGGCCAGCACCGCTGGCTCCAGCCTCTTGGAGTTGTTCTCCCAAGCCAGGACTCACAGCTGCAACCACCGTGAAGGTGGTGACGGGAATTTGGGGGTTCTGGCTAAAACGCCTCCATGTATTTCACGCCGGGGCACGGCGACGCGAACAGCTGGAAGGAGAGGGCAGCAACTGAAAATAAATCGCGTTTAGCCAGGATGAGCAAAGCCCAATAACAATGAAGTGATGTAAACCCGAAGCATATCTTCAGCTATTAATTAACGTGATTCCATATAAACAACCCCAATGGTAACCCTTGCTGGCCTTCTGCTGTAGAAGCAGACACTGGCTCACAAAACACTGCAGTCCGAGATTTGTATTTGGCTACTGTCACATAGAAAAGGGGCAAAAAATTGTAGGTTGGGCTCAAGGAATAAATAAAGAGCAAATCCTTATGAACCTCAGAGACTATTTTAAAAATAAAATAAAATAAAATACACCTTATTTTAAAACTTGTCTGAAGCATAGTGCCTTTTGGAGTTTCTAAATGAACTAATAATCCAGAATACTGTGGTTTATTCGCGGGGGGCAGACTCCAAAAGGAAGAGGCTATTCCAGAGGGTTTTTATGCCCAGAGCAACAGCAACAGTCTGAGATGCTGCTCCCTCTCTGTGGATCTCCAGGAGTTTTCCAGCAGAAGCCGGAGGCATTTCCCTGGTTTACGGCAGGGCCGGAGGAGCAGGGGGCTTGTGTGGCTCCCGCAGCAGCAGAGCCGGGACCGGAGCAGACGCTCTCGGGTTGCAGCCTGCGATACCCGTGGCTGCACCGATTGCCAACACAGGCCACGCAGATACTCAACGGTCAACTCAGGGCTGTCCCCCTCTGTCATCTGAATAATTCAAGGAGAACGGGTTACTTTGGTGGTTCTGAAAAGGGGAAGTCTGAAGGGAGGCTGGTTTTCCTTACGTGTGGAATTGGCTGATGCTCAGCACAGGAGAAGCTGACGATCATTATCCAAAGATGACGATCTCATCCAAAGATTTGACCTGTGATGACTAATAAGCTGATTTATATATTAGCTGGTTTATAAACTGATTGCAGAGAGACTATCCTGAAAAATCTCACATTCATGAGAGATTATCTGTGGCCCTAATTGCAAATGTATGTTGGATTTCAGCAGCTGTCTATTCTCCTTCACTGAGCGCTGTGGTAAGGAAGAGCTGATAGATCCAAGCAGAAGATCCAGTCACTTTAATAAAACATTTATTTGAATTAATTAGAAACCCAGATTCTGTAGAGCATTACTGCTGCCCTGAATTCAATTACAACGGATATTCAGTAGTCAAACTCAAATTAATCAAGATCAGCTGAGTTCAACTCAAGATACACAAGATACTCTAGGAGTTGTTGGAACATATTTTCTTAACATATTTTCTTATTTTTCCGGTCACATTGTTATTAATACTAGCTTTACACCAACAGTGTAGATCAGCATACGTGCACTTGTGAGCACCTGGTCCTAGAGCATAAAAGCAAAAAGCCTAAAGCGAAAAAAAAAATCCTTACATTTTTTTCCTTGGCAATCACAGCAAGTGGAATATATGATTTCTTCCACATTTAGAAAACAACAGGTTTCCTCGGGGTTATCCTGAAATGAACTCAATTCAGGGCCTCAACCCAGCCACAGCAAGTTAAAAGACCTTTTTCCACTAACTTCGGTGGGAATCAAAGGTTTGCGAAGGAAACGTTGGCACATCTTTAACAACACAGGAATTTTGTACCGAGTCCTTTAGGGAGTAATTCCTTCATTAAATGCAGAAGAAATATAGGCCTGTGTGTTGGTTATCGTCCGTGAAGAGAAGCAGGTGCTCCTAACGTGACTTCCAGACACCGAAGGAAACGAAGACCCAGCGCAGCCCGTAAGCTCTGGCAAGCAGACTTCACGCGGAAAACATCCATCGCGGCGTGCTTGATTCTCCACGTGCTTTCGAAACACCCAACTGGGAGAGCAGCGAGTGCCAGGGGAGAGGAGCCTCCAGGCTTCTGCCACCCCCTGCTCCCACGCCGCTGCTCCTCAGGGAGCTTCCGGGAGCGGTGCCGGCTCCCTGGGTGACCAAGGCACACCTACAACCCGGCCAGGGGAGCAGAAAGGATGGTTCTGTAGTTCAAGGGATTGCAATTTGAAAGGCACAGACTGTGCTTTTGTTCCCAAAGGCCTCTGTAAGGTCACTTCGTTCCTGCACGTCCCAGTTTTGCATCCTGAAAAAAAGCTCTTCCTTCTCTCCACCCCACAGCAAGATTTCCAGCCTCCATCCATTAGCCCTGGCAATACCGGCAAGGGGGACATACCAGCTCCTACCCGGTGCCAGGTTGTGCTGGCTGGTTTTCCCCCCGCCTGCAGTCGCAGGAGGGCAGGAGGACGGAGCGGGGCCCGGGCCAGCTCAAAGGGACGCACCAGGGGGGTCGGGGGAGCCGCCAGCCAGGAGCCACAGAGCTGCCCCGGTGCCAAAACACTCCCTACAGCTCCGCTGTCGGACCTGCGGATGGACGATGCTATAGAAACAGGAACTATTGCCACAGAAACTTCTCCTTGCACTCAAAGGCGCAAACCACAATATCCTACTCACACCCACCATATGATTTTATCCACTACAATCACGTTTTATGACACAGGTGTGTTTTGCTTCTGGAAGAGACAGAGCCCCATTCTCAACAAAGCACATGCGTTTGCACTGACTCAAAAATATTAAATGCATTTACTGGTCCAGCCGTACTGCAGGATGGAGTACGGAGCATGTCTGGCTGAAAAAGGCCCGTGGAAATTAGGACTAAGCATGTGTTGTGGCGTAACAGTGACACATTCATGATAGAGATGGGTCTTGCGCCTGTATGGGCTACACCATGCTAGGAAGTGCGCACAGTGTTTGCACGGGGCGGACGCTGCACAAACGCACCCAGCATCGCCCAGCGGTTAACGCTCTGCGGTGAGGCGAACTGGGGGTCCGGCTGAGCCCGGGAGACGGGACTGTGGCAGCAGGGCTGGCCTCCTCGATAGTATCTGCTCAGTGGTGGTCTTATGGGGGAATTTACGTACAGGCAATGGAAAACAAATGGGTGGTTTTATATGTCACATAATGCTGGGCTATGAAAAGCAAAACAAAGGCAAGAACTTCATTACGCTTAGAAACATCCCTCTTTCATTAGAAGCCAAATACATTTTGTCTTCAGTGACTGTAAAGCAAATGCCTGGGAAATATCACAAGCAATCCATTCCTTCTTCTGGCCTGCTCTGAAAAGCCACATTGACGGGGAGGCTCACGTGGGTTGGATCGGAGCCAATACACAAAATGTTTGGGGGCCCCTTAGTGCATTCAGCAAAAGTAAATCCCGTTTAGGCTCCAGAAACTTCCCTCTCAGGCACCTCCGATGGGCCAGAAAGGCCTTTTCTACACCCAGAAATCATTTGTGAGCACCTATGCATGACACGTCACCTGGAACTCCTGCCTGTCTGCATCCACCCGCCTAAAGCCTCCTGTTGCTTTCCGTGAGAGGCCAGCCGAGGGGGGACCACGCGGCCGAGCAGGGGAAGTGGAAGTGTCCCCATGCACGACAGGGCACAGCAGCCACTCATTCAAGTCCCCAAGGCTACGCTGACTCAGCACGTGAGGAGTTGACCCTATATATTTTACAGCTCTCTCGGAAAACGTTTTTTTAAGAGTGCTAAGGATCTATAGCTAGGAGCTGCAATCTTTCCATGCTGGGAGGATTTAGGAAATCATCAGGCTGAATATTCAAGGCACACAGCTTCGCACTTTTGTTCTCCCACAGCGACGGGTGCCAGCAGCCGAAGGTTAAGTCACCTGCGTTTCCTACTGACAGGCAGGCCAGGAATGCGGAGGAAGTGCCTGGGAAGGGCGATGGAAGAGAACCAGATTTCTTTATAAACTAACAAGCCTCAAATGAATGTTCAAAGGAAATTACTTTAGTTTCTCGCATAGAAAGCTTTAGGTGAATGTGATTTGATTGCCCATGAGAGGAAAAAACAGGAGACAGAAAAAACCCCTCCTGGGAACGCTTTATAGTGGAGTTGCACAACCCTGGGGGTGCAAGCTGGGAGAAGCAGAGACCTCCAGCTCTAGAGAAACCAGTCCAAAGCAGCGAGATGCTGGGATGCGGGAAGGGGGAGACGCGAAGGGCCGGATCCGGTCCAGCCACGGAGGAGGCTCTGCTGAGCAGCTGCAGGACCGGAGCCACTGCAGCCTGAGACGTCTCAGCCACCGAAAAGCCGCCGGGGACTGCTGTGCCCCCCACCAGCTCCGACCGGGACAGCCTCCTCGCCCCTCTCACGGACCAACACCCCTACAAAATTAAGATATTTCTTTACCGCTTACAATAACCATTCCGGCTTTTTGTTAAGCCCTCTTTTTCTGCATCGCAACTAAGTCAAGAGCTTTCTCAGTATAAGAACATGAAAATATATGAGGCAAACTGTTAGCTGGCATAAAGCAGCAGAGATTAATACACTTGGACACAGCTACGCAGACTGACACCAGCCAGAGATCCAGCCTCGCTGATTAGCCGTCCACGAGGAGGGTTATATAAAAAAGGCTTTTAAAAACACGAACAATAAATTTGCCACCTGGGTATAATTTGTGGATTTCAGTATTTGTTTAGGTCATCACATATTTTGTCTCATATGAAGCAGCAGTAAAGTAGCATAATATTCTGTCTGTCATAAAATAACTCCATAAATGGAGATAAATTAACAAGAGTTCAGTTCAAACCAGAATCAGGCTTTGCGGTTTGTTAGGGCTTCTGCATCCTGCCTGCTCCACCACTTGGGTGCGATTCAGCAGCGGAAAGTGTCTCCCCATCATCCCGCCTCAAGCTGATGCTCAGACTTAATGGGGTGTGCAATTTTGTCTCTTTTTAGCTTTTCACAGTGGGCAGCCCAATCTGATGAGCTAACAGGAACCTTACGTCATTACAGAGGAGCAAGCTCTGTCCGAGACTAAAAATACCATGTTTGATTGTCCAAAGGGAAAGAAAAAGTGTGCTTCCCTAAGCATGTTGTAACTATTCAGTTGGACACCGGCCGTAACGGCCTCTTACTCATGAATTCTGTCTTTATAGTCACAGAAATAGAGAAAAGACCTAATAAGCTGCCTCACTCATTCAGTGAAGAATATTTTCCTGACAGCACTGTCCAATCTTTTTTTGCCAAGTTCAGCAAAGGGGCTTCCACTATTTCCTTTGTCAAATCCCTTACAGGATCAGAAACTCTGAGGGATTTTTTCCCCTGGAATCTATTGTTGTCAGCTGGATTTCATCCCTGCCCAACAGCACGGAAACGGCGTGTGCAGCGCGGGGGTCTGCGGGAACGGTCGGATGGAGGCTGCGTGCTGGCTGGGGACACGCTGCCAGCAAATCATTTCCAAATGAGTCATCAGCAGTTGGTGCTCAGTGACTGCGAGATGCAGAGGAACCTCTCTGCTGTTGAACTCAGCTACGCGCCTGCTCCATCCCAGCTTCAGTTTATGAACCGTCAAGACGCTCGAGGTTTCTGTGGCATTTGAAGAGCGCTAGGCTTCTCTCCTTCTTCAGCTCATCAGACCTCATCTGACTCGGAAAGGGACCTAACCACAGAGCTGGCCCTGCTTTGAGCCATAGCTCAGGTCCGATGACCTCCAGAGGTCCAGTCCAGCCGCACGTGCCCTGTGATTCTTCGAGGTGTTTTGTTAGTGCGTGCTGGCCAGTGTACGCTAACGAGTGCATTTCTGAAAGGCAAGTGTGGGTAAAGCTTGTAGCACGTACAAAAGCCACAGCCTGGGCTCCCGCAGCTACATCTACACTACCCTCCCAGACTGAGTTAGCCGACACAAAATAACTGTGTAACTGTAAAATCTTTCTCTAATCAAGCATTCACGATGAGCATCCGTCGGGGACGAGCAGAGCAGGGCCAGGAGCAACCATTCCCCGGCAGGGTGCATCACCCAGCACCCATCCCGCAGTGCTCCCCGTTCCTCACTCCACTGCTTCGCAACCTTTGGGCCACCGACCACTGGAGACATCCCAAAAGAATCCGCAAAACTGCTGCCAAAACCCACCCAAACCCATACACACATGTTTCTGCATACAAGTGAAACAGGGGGAAAACACAACCCCCAAAGTAACCTCTTTATTTGGCCATAAATTAAAACCATTACGCCAATGCTACACAAGAAATCCAATGAATTTTTATTTCCCCCAAAAGGTTACACTGACCTCTGGTGAAGAGGATTTGAGAAATACTCACTTGACACATACCTGAAAAGCGTGAAGAGGTTGGCTGCGCTGTCCTGGAGGGATGCTCCCCCCGACCGCAGCGTGGCTGAGCTGTGCCTCCCGCGGGAGCCGGGCAGAGGGGCCACGCGCGGGAGCCCCTGGGAAGCCCCCGGGAAGGCGGGCGAGGGGCTGGAGCTGTGCTGGGCTGTCCCTGGCACTAACTCAGCAATTTCACTTCCTTTGTGAAGTACGGTCTAAAGAATACTTCTTCTGTCCAGAATTATTTTTTCAGTCTCTTCTAGAAGAACAATAGTACACCTATTTAAGAAATTCTACAAAAGCACAACTGGGAAAAATACCTGGGGATCCATAAACTAAAAAGCTTCCTTGAACACATGTTTAAACTATTCATGCTTCTCCCGAGACATTCCGAACAGGCACAATAGACTCCGCGTCCACGAAAACAGAAAAGTAAATATCGACCTGCGCCAAGTATTTGTATTCTCTCTCCCCCGGCAGTGACACCGATTGCTGTAAAAGTAGTGCTGAAATTAAGACGTTGCAAGAAGCAGTGAACAGTTCTTGGAGTGAACTAAAGAAAAACGATGCAACTTGGGCCTGACGAGTTTTTCCTGAAAACAGGCAAGCAGAGGCAATGCCACGGTGCCGTGCGGCGGGGGCAGCCGGCCCCAGCGCAGCCGCTGGCCACGCTCAGCAGAACCATCGATAGATCGACGTTGCTGCTGTGAGAAGAACTAACGAGCTTTAGAGCACCGTTAAGGTTTAAAGCCAACCAAATAACCATTTTAGGTCTTCAAAGAGGCACAAAGGAATTAAAAAGGCTGAACAATTCGTCCTTCCTGCACATTTTATGAGCCCCCAGAATTGCTAGGATTTGTTTGATCTCGTGACACCTCACCTTGCATGCCTAAAGATCCATAAAAATGCCATATTCTTTGGCAACCAAGAGTTATTTTGTAGGATATCTTTAAAAGATGAAATCGTTTCCTTTTGGTGGAATACCATTAGCTTCTCCTGCTAACTGGTGGTGTATCCAGACGGACCTCGGGGCAAACGATGGGACAGAAGAGGACCCTCAGGCCCGCGTGGGTTTTGCAGACACAACCATCTTTTGCTTACACCACAGGAGAGCGAATTAGAAGATGGGGTACAATTTCTAGCACAAGCTGCCTGTTTGTCTCGGAACTGGTTATTTAACCATTTGATGCCACAGTCTCACTCATTTGTTAGAAACATTATTTATCCGGTCTGCGAGGACAAATTTGGAGATAATGACGTTTGCAAAAGGCCCTTACATGCCTGGGTTAGAAAAGCAGATGGGAGTTATTTTCTTAATAATAAATTAAAGTTCAGATATTGATTCATTACCATAATGTAATACTGTGCTTGAAGCAGAGAAATACTTCAAATGTTCGTAACAGTTGCTTTCTGTGCTCCTTGTATTTTAAGTGGGTTTTGTTATTTTTTCAGAACATAAGGCCTCTTTACTCCATGGTCAGCCATATCCTTTCTTAAGAAAGCCAGAAAAAGCCTGAAGAACATAAGGGGCGGCATGTGTTGAGAAAGAAATAGTGAGATCCCGCTTTTTATTAGGTGGAATTGTTGATTATCCTAATGCCCACTAAACACTCGGGATAACGGCCAAGCTGCTCATTGAAACGACCTTCCCACCATCACTCCCATCACTGGTGGGAGCTTTTCTGTTGATGTCACTGAATATTGGATCAAAGTTTTCAATGCTGTTAGACAGGTTTTTGTACAGTATCACCTCACAGCCTTGCAGGTTCTTAAATATCATTCATTTTATTTAAACTCTGAGGGCAAATTCTACTCTAAATCATGCAACACAGCTCTCAACCTAAATGAGTTGCCCAGATGCAGCCGAAGGCAGAACTTTGGCCTGGCCAATACAGTTTCTGAGTAACGCATTTCTTTCTTTCCACTTCCTTGCGCTCCAGTAAATGTCAGACCTATTTCTCTGAATAATGACAAATCCTTCAAAATACTTTAAACGTTTGGTTCAGGCTTACCTTTTCCATGTCCGAGTAACTGCATGCTTGGAATGAGGGGAAGAAGAAAATTAAATTACCATTTGTGCAGAATTAGTTTCTTCAAGGAATATGCTCCAGAAGGTAACCTAGCGCAATGCTCTGAGATCAGAGGAGCATCTTCAGTGGCAGGAGCCTGCAGCTTATCAACTACATAATTATGTGTCAAGAAGCTAATGATGCCAGAGGAAAGGGACGGACAAAGACGTGCTTGAACCTCGCTTGAACTTCTCTGAACAGGGATGTCGATGTGTGTTGTCCTCAGGCTGCAGCCATCATGTGCTCATCTCAGCCTAGACCATGCCCATCTTAACCGGCATTTCAGTCCCCAGTAAGAATGTCCTGTGACAAAACCTGTTAAAACTAATCTTGTTTGACTGAAACCTATTCATGCAACCAGCCAAGCAGGTACGGGAAGGGTGCTGAGGAACCGGAGGGGATAACTTCATCGCCCACACAGCTCCAGCTGAGAAGGATGGGTATCTACACCCTAAAACGACAAACACGGGGGAAATCCAGACAGCTCAGACCTGAGGGGGCAGGTACGGAGCTGTAGGCGGGCGGCTGGAGGGCCTGACAGATGAAAGGAGCAGTGATGGATGGTGTTGTAGCAACAGTCACTGCAAAAGCAAAGAAGGAAACAAAAGAAACAGGATATGGCTGTTTAAGGAGGCTGATGTGTTACATTCCTGCAAGCATTTATGAATTCCTGCTTGTGTGCTAGAATACACATATTGGCAATTACTTCTATTTTTTGCCCACTCAGTTAAGTTACTGCCTGTATTCAGGGTTCCTGAATTTGTGCTATTACATTTGTGTAATCTGGGTGCACAAATGCAAACTTGGAGAATATTAAGAGAGAAATAAGACACGAGACATAGTAATTCAAAAGACCAATCTTGAATTGTTATGGCAACCTTGAAAATTATATTTGCATGTTATTTGCCTGCTCTTGGTCTCACTTGGTGCTCAGGAGATTCACTCCCAGAAATGGCAGGATTTGGACACCAAAGCATCTTAATTCTGGCCTGCAGGCCCTGGTAGTGAGAGGAAGGCTTAGTCCATTTGACTCTTTACAGAAACCAAAAAATGAGGGCTGAGCTACAGCCCATGACATCAGTAGGGAGTTTCTTCATTTGGTGTTACTGTTACTGAGTTTCTTCATTTAATGCTCATGGTTGATGAATGCTTATTCTTCTGTCTAGCTTGAGCACCTCATAGCATCTTACCTCAAAGTTCAAGCAAAATATTTTTCAAAAGATTTTTGGAAATCCTCCTCCAGCAATCCAATGACCTCAGGAAATTGGGAGAGTTCAAATTGTTAAACACACCTCTCACATCCAGGATAAACACCACCAACTATGCTCTGCATTTTCCATTTAATTCTAGGGGATGTTTGTTCAGTTCCCCCAAGGCAATAAAAAGTGATGTTGTGACTGCGTACTAGTGGTTTTCACCTGTGGCGTGAAGATGCTTGTGCCTCCATAGAGAACTTCTGCAAAAGTCCTGTAAACGGTGAAGAACAGCCTGAGTGGAGGGAGAAAGCATCTACGCTAAGTACTGAGCTGAACTTGTGCCTTACGCCCTGTTCGCACGTCCTAAGCAATTTTATCAGCGTTGCTTTGCCCTTGCCGTGCAGTTCACACGTTACAGAGTGCAGCCTTTTACACTGGATGAGGACTGCTCACTCCGGCTTCTCCCTGGGCAGCGTATCGGATGCCCTTGGCACAGCGTGAATGCCTTAGCACGGGGCGAGAGCAGCTGATGAATTGGGCTAAATGAATTCTGGCAGAATGTGTGGGGATAAGATATCACAAGGCTTATCCCCCCATTTTTTAGCGCACTGTTTGTCCCTCTGTCCCTATCAGTTTAAAGCTGTGGGATATTCTGAAAAGAATGGGGAAGCTTCGGTGAAACCCACCTACAGAAACCTTTGTGATTACTGAGGCTTTATACTGGCATCTGTGGAACTCAGCCTTTCAAAAACAGTTAGTTTACTGTACTTATCTCTGAAGAATAAAAGGCAAACTTTCCTTGACCTGCATAAATTGGGAACATTCAGTTTAATTTTCTCCAGTTGTCTGCATTCTGGAGCTGTACAACACCCAAAAAAGGAAGCATCGCTATCAATGGAGTCAAGAGTTAGGGTGATAAATGCTGAAATCCCCAAGAAAGGCTGGGGACCTCCTCTGCCAAATAGGTACAATCGCTTGGTTTCTACTGTATGAAACAATGATACTAAAAATGTTCCAAATTTGTTTGCAGAATATACCAACAGCTGACATCTGTCATGATTTCACAAGAAAAAAATACAAAAGCTCAGTGTTTAGCTGCCCAGTGAAGTGACTCACATTATACCAGAGGTTTTGACTTTGTTCTTCCAGGCACCGTTTCTGACGGGAAATCAATCAGTTTAATCCCATAATGGGAACAATTAGCGTTACAAAAAAGCAGATCGCTTGTAATCTCATCTTCTGCTTACAATATTATGCCAATATTTCTTCTTATTTTCTCAACTGCTGCTCATCAGTCACATTACCATGCCTGTGAAGAGGTTGCAGCTCGTGCAGAGGAAGAGCCGGGGTTAATCCTGCCCTCGCTGTCAGCGCCAGGGCAGCAGCTGAAGCCGTCGGGAGGAGGTCATGCACCCCCAAAGCAAACAGACCAGCTCCTTGCATCTGGTCAATATATTCCCGGCTCGCAGCCCCACGGGTGAGATGAAAAGGAACCGTCATCGGGTTAGTCTCAGCCTGGGGATTGGGGCCGGGAGTAAGATGAGACCCGAGCTAACAGGCACTTGCTCATCTGTTTGCTCTGCCGCCTGAGATGGAAAGCAGGACCGAGAATGGGGTGAACACGGAGCCAATTCATTTTTCAGCAAAATTGATAGGAAGCAGGAAACACAAAAAGCCTGTGTTTTGTTTGTAAACAGAACGCTGGAACATTTTGTGAGCTTTCCGTGAACGCTGATGAGCTGCCTTGTCCTTCTCCTTCACAGCCTTCCTTGAGGTTGCCCTTCACCAAGAACAGGCTGCCGCTGTGCTCCGACAGGAGCCGACCACGCTGTGTCATTGCTTCCCAGTGTTCCCCCTTGGGAAATCCATCCACCGGCTCTTATCTTGTGTTTAGTCTGCAACGTTTGCGAGGTAGGGATTTATCCTTGCTGTTCAGCGGGTTGCAAAACCCCAACCGTATGAAGTTCTGGTACACGGCTGGTCTGATGAGCAAGGATTAGAATAATGGGTAAAAAATGTCTCGCTAATATTTGCCAGAACAGAAGAATAAACTGCCTTTTGGGTCAGGCCCTGCTGCGTTTTACCCTCTGAATATATTTTACAAAAACAAAGGATTTACCTTGGTCCTTACTGTCATCTGCGTCTGGGGCACGGTGTTTAAGAGAATCAGAGATAGAACTGACCTTGCACAGTATGGTTTCTTGTGTGCGGTTTTCTCCGTAGCAGTCCTACAAAGCTAGAAAGCCTTGGGAGACAGCAGGCTGCTCCACCTGAAGGCAATCACAGAAGAAGAAATTTCACTGGACCAACGAGATTTCTTTCATTATCCTAATGATTTCTATCACAGCTGGATTTTTCTCTGTGGGACACTTAGATCCATGAGATAAACTTTTTAGAAATGATTTAGACAAACAAATGAATTCAACAGAATTCCGAATGACAGCTCCCCGCACTTGGGCATCTGCCAAGGAACTTTCAAAAGCCAAAATAATAACTCGGATCTGAGACACCCTGCAAAGCCTATAAATTAAACAATCCTTTGGAAACCTGCAGTTAAATCTGCCATAGGGTTGAGATTTGCCTGGACTTAATCCAAATAATGAGTTTCAAAATTAACTGCTTTCACAGGATGTTGGGGTTTTGGGTATTTTGGATTTTTTTAACTACTAAGTAAAGAAATAAACCGAAACCCTTAAGAATCTGTTGTACGTGAATTCCATGGGGTTAGGAAGGCACCATCTTTAAGGCAATGGAAATTAAGATGAAACTGTCAAGGGCTACTGATGAATGTAAGAAAGGAAAAGGGGTTATACTCCGAGAAACACTGACTACTGCAAGGCCAAATTGCACAAATGCCATGAAACATTGCTTGCAGTCTTCATTCCCACAAGAATTTTGAATTCATGTGATCAGCATCACTTCCAGGGACCATTTCCAATCACAAATACTAAGAGGAACAACCAGCCTTAGAACGTCCAATTGAACAGTCGCAACAAATGAGTTTCAAACACAAACCACGAGCCACTGACTCTGAAACCCAACCCACAAGCTAACATCCATCTAGGTTGGTGCTTAAAGCTACTTTTAAATCTCACACGACTGTATTAAACTGTTCACAAATGGTCTAAAGGGACGTTATTGATTGTTCCGCTCTGCAGCCAAGGAACTATCTTAGATTCCCACCTTCATTTAAAAATGAATTTTATGGATTAAAAAGTGCATCCTATGAAACATATAGGTACATTAGTTTAAGATATTACCAACAGCAGCTACGCTGAAAGAGAAAGATCACATGCCGTGGGTAACCACCATGAGTTGAAACAGAGGGGCTATAAAAAATATTTTCCTTACCTTAATGATAAAAATATTTAAATTCTCAGGTGATAAAATTAACTGGAGTTTGGAATTTTACGTTCGCTGCATTAGACATCAGTGTGATACAAGCTCTTTCAGGAAGTCATCCATCTGGAACCTTCGGGTAAATAAGCTGCAAGAATTATTTCTGAACTTGATGAGTGTTACTTCAAAATGAACTTTTCATCATATAGGAGTTTGCTACTTCAATGAGCAGTACGGGGAGTTGCACTTTCTAGCGTGTAAGGGAAGGATGTCTTTGGGCTGGTTAGTCACGAGTCCCCTCTGCCACCCCGCTGCCTCGCTCCGGGTCCCCTCTTGCTTGGAGCTGTGCCGTGCCCAGCTCTGGCCCACGGTCTGGCTCGGGGGACATCCAAGGGTCCAGGCGGCAGGAGAAGGACCAGGGGAGGGGGACGGGCATCGCATGGACTCCATGGAGAACCGACTGTTGATAAAGGTCATCTCTGCGTTACGCAGGAATATGAGGAGAAGCGTCTTTGTAATATAAATACATTACAGACCTATCTTCATCCAAAGGCATGTGAATGCAACAGAAGTGCAGTTAATACTTTTTTCGCTAGCTTTCTGTGTGGAGACCTGCCAAATGAACCCTTATTAAAACTTCTTGCAGTTTCATCATTTATACTAGTACCAAATAATCACCTTCCCACACTTCAGATGCCCTTTTAAGCTATGTCTTGGGCCAAAAAATGTCTGACTGTTAACTCCATCTTCTTCAGATGCCATTCCATCAATGTACCAGATTAGCGTTTCCAAATGTGCCCTTTCTAGAAGGTAAATTAGGCATGACTGATGGAGGAGTGACGACTATCATTCCCAGCACATTCCCAGTTACAGGTCACAAACTCCTGTTGAATAGTTAATCGTGCGGTGAAACAAATTCCAGCTAGAAATGAAGAGGCAGCTGACGTAACTACCAGGTAACAGAGGTGCCAGCAGCCTTGCTGGGGACTCCACAAACATTTGGGTGATTCTACAAGAAGATGCTGCAGGTTTAGGGGAGACATAAGTGCCACATGAATGTCATGAAGCCATTTCAAAACCCAAGCTGTGCCCGCCAGGAGTAAAGCAGAAAGTGCATGATGATACACTGAGCATCTTGTCAAGTTGAGCTGCACACAACCAGGAGAGATGCCCCTGCTCTGGCAAGCAGAGCTGTACGGGTAGGGATTTTTAGGCTCTCGCATGAGGAAAACCCATCCATCTCTAGAGTGGCTGAATTCTACCTTAAACTCTGAAAAACAAAGAAGCTTTATCTTAGCAAGCCTTTTGCAGACCTCTCTGACAAATGTAGTCATTTATTGAACTTACAAGGTTTATCAGGTATCTTTTTCACCGTCTAAAAATAAAATCTTTCATGAAGGGCCTGGGGGCGGTGCAAAGAGGACAGCGATTTATCACTGACTGATAATCAAATTGTGTCTATCAAGCAATTTATGAATAACTAACTTCTATCCTAATAAGAAGGAAAACACTGAAGCAAATGTTCGTAACAACCTGTACATCAACTTACCACCCTTAAACTGATGTGGAAATATCAGAGGATCTCGTTTCTACTTCCACTAGACCCAGCCTGCTGCTATAGAGGACTCATGGCTAACTTCAGCCTCCTGAAACCGCTCTAAGGAGAAACAAGCAAGAAAATCTCCTGACCTGGAGAAGAACTATCAAGCCATAACGATGCTTGAAACCACTCTCATGTGGGCAGATGTTCAAAAACATGTTGGGGGATCATTATCGGGCCTCCCAGATAAGCACGGGACCTCTGCTAGACGTCGGGAGGGTGGCAAATGGAAAACCTGAATGCTCATTCAAAATGGGACACAGAGCTGCATATCCGTAGTTTACCCAGTCGGTCTGTGATAACAAAGGAAGGAAACCGAGAGTGTCACCAGCGGCAAAGGAGAGCCAGAATGGAATATTCAAAAAAGAAACAAAGAGGCGATAAGGCTTTGGGGTGGAAAAATACTGGAAACAAACACCGAGGAAAATATTGGGGAGGGGAAAGATAAAGCAACTGGAGTGATGAGATTGAATTCATGAACACGTTTGACCTCTCTTTTGAATAATGTGTGGTCTTTGTTAGAGCTCGCTGTAGGGTTTCAGCACCAGGCTGAAGAATGGGCATGTGGGAGATACTGTATTTTAGCTGGCTGCTAAGGCTTGCTCCCACAGCAAGGTTCATGTCATCTTCTGTTGGCTCTGTTGATTTCCGTTCCAGAGCAGAACTCCAATTAGTTTTTGGAAATGACTGAAAATAGAATTCAAAAATTCTCAAGTTATCAAAGACCAAACCAGAAATGCAGGAGCCCGCTTTGGTTGATTGAAGTGAGAGTACAACCGTGTCCTTTGCGGGCTGCAAGGTTGTATTGGCTTTGCTCAAAGAACGCACATGTGAAAAGGTGTGTGGGCAACTGAAGGAAAACGGGGCACCTGTGAAACGTGGAGCTCTTTAGCTAATGTTCTGACCCCCCCGAATCCTGGGAAAAAACATTGATCACTGATAGAGGGGTGCCAAATTAATTCCTGATGCAGCTCTGAAATCTGAGGGCTGCTCTTCATGTGGACAATTTCCATCAGGAGCAATTCAACTGCAGATACTTTTATTCAGAGTAAAACTGCCTCTATTTCAGCGCAGGTTAATATATTTTGGAATGTAGTCTCATTTGGAATAAGCACACCCACCAGTTTATATCATTTTGGCTAATTCTAATTGTATTTTACTGGGGTTAAGTTTTCAACAAGCCTTAAGTTACGTGAGGGATAACCTAGGCTGAGCATTCAAAAGGCCTTGAAGCGAAAGTGCCTCGGAGCCAGCAGCTTTCCCATCTGCTTTTGAAAGGAATACTTTAATAGTGGGGATTTCTGTGTTTTGATCATCTATTTCCTATGCCAGCGAAGGGCTTTGAAAACCCCGAGGGTTTGCTGCGCGGCAGAGCCTGCCGCTCACAGCCTGAGTGCAATTTAGAAACCACCCCGGTAATGAAGCCCCGATGAATGCCAGTGGAAAATGTTTGACTCCACAGAGCTGCAGTCTCCATTTTTTGCGCTGCTCTTTTCCTTTTCTCTGTTTTTATTGTTGCTATTTTCCAGCAAACTTAGTTTCTTTTACAGAAAAGATTTTTTTCTTTTCCCTCCTAGGAGGAAGGAGATGCCGGTGCCGACACACCGCATTTGTGCACCTCTTTAACTCAGTCCTTCGGGGAAGCACTCCTCGTCACCGAATGGCGAGAGCAGGAGAGGTGGGCCATAAAATGGTCCTCCAGCTCCCTGCAAGACAAATTGCAGTGTTCGGCTGGGTGGATTTTCTAATGCAAGCAAGGAAACCTCGGGCCAGCCTGCTCCCAGACTTCTGCAGGCTCGGTGATATCATGCAGGAGCGAGGAGGTATGATTCATCACCAGTTGCACAGACAAAAGTCAGCGTTTACGGCCTCTCTCGGAGGCACACGCTCGCGTGGAACAAAGCGTACGGGTGAAAGCTCTGCTGGTGCCAGCTGCAGCTGAACTGCTCCTCTGCAGGCACCTTTCTAGCAAAGCAAACAAAGTTTATTGTGTTTCGGGTTAGTAACACAGTACGCTCACTGTATTCACGTTGCTAAATCACAAGGCTGCAGCATAGCTCAGGAGCGTGCTTAAAAGTCTCAGCTCCCACCCCTGTCCCAGACTGAAGCCTCCCGGATAACACGGGCAGGGCTGTGAGAGGTCACACAAACCTTCCCATGTCACAAGCAAACGCGTGCAAAAAGATTTCACAGCAAATAGCACATAAATCAAAGTCACAGAAACCGAGCAACAAGAAGGTAACTTGATGAAACTGGCCTTTTCGAACAATGAATCCTTTGTTAGGTCCTTTTTTGAAGTGGGATATTCTGGCCCAGCCCTTTCCAGGAAGAGAGGGAGCTTTCCCAAGCCATTTTGAGTTTTGCTCTCAGCTTTTGGGGGAGACGCTGAGCAGCTGGGCTGCCCACCCGTCCCACCCCCCAGCTACCGCCGCCTCCCTGCAAGCCATCACGTTAAACACCCTCTGCAGCGCGGGCATCTTCTGGGTGCTCTGACGGTCACCGTTCCGCCGGGAAGGAGGGATGCTCTGCCATGCTGGACGCTGCCCCAGAGACCCCTGCAAAGCCACGGCGCTGCCGGGGTGCATTGGCCGAGTGATTCCCAAACTGCTTCAAACCCAACCTGATTATTTCCTTGACGTTTTCTCCTTCAGCATACCGCTTGCGGGGAATAACGATGCGTTTAGCCACCTATGACATCATTTTCCTTCCACGCCGGAGGATGAAGGCGCAGGAAGCGGAGGCTTTGACCGCACCACAGGCGTACGCTTAACTTTACCACTGCCAGCAGTCGCTGCGGACCCCACGGGTGGCAATGTCCGGGGGGGGGAAAACCCTGCTAAAGCTCCCCCCCACCATCCCCACGACGGCCGGGACGGGTCGATCCCGCCTCCCCGCCACGCCCCGCGTTGCGGGGCGTGGCGGGGAGGCGGGATCGACCCGTCCCGGCGATTAGGAGCCGCGCGAAGTGACTCTCCCGGCGCGATCGCGAGTGGGAGCCGCAGCCGCCCGCGGGCAGGGAGCTTCCCCACCGTCGCTATGTCCCACTCGGTGGTCCTACGCGGCCCTTCGCCCTGGGGTTTTCGCTTGGTGGGCGGGAAAGACTTCAGCGCTCCGCTGACCATCTCCAGGGTGAGCCGGGGCGGGGGGGAGCGGACGGGACCGGCGGCAGGTGATGGGCGGCGGGGCCGGGGGGGGCGGGCGGCAGCGTTCGGGCTGGTTTTACATACATATTATTATATATACCCACGCAAATCCCTACAAGTAAGTTTTTTCCCCCTCTGACCGCAGCGCTGTTTCAGCCGCTCCTCCCCGCGTTAACGCGGAGCAGATACAAAGCGCGTAAAACGCTATTTTCCAACTTTTTTAAACGTTAATTCGTAAAGATCCGCTTCCAAAGTGTTTTTTTCTTAGTGCTCAGCACTACAGAGAGCTTGGACGCGTGCCCTGGACCGAGTTCACAGGCCGCTGGGGTTTTTTAGGAAGGCACGAGTAAAGTCAGCGAGACATTCTCCGCGCAGGCTGCCGTGTTCTGGGCTCCCTGTGGGCTGGTAGTAATTACTGTGTAAGTGTACTCACACTCGTATTTAACCTCACAAAGATGTATTCTGGAAACTTCTTTGCTAAGACACCGCGGCTAGCTTGAAATAGGCTTTGTGCATAGATAGACGTGAAAACAAAACCATCCCCCGGGCAGGAGGGAGCGCGGCGAGGTGGAGCGATGGGCTGCGTGATGGATGAGGTGCTGGGCACCTTCCCGCGGGCGCTGGTGTTTCCATCGCCGTCGGGCCGCCCTGGGAGAGGGCCGGGCACCCGAAGCCACCCTGCCTTCCCGCAGCATGCTGAGGCTGCATGGTGTTGCCGAGTTCTCCCGGGCAGCTGCTGCTGGGACGCGTGAGCAAACACTGGGAGTATTGAAAGGCTTTGGAAGGAGCTATAACTTAAAAATAGCGTCGTAACGCATACGGGCTGTTTGCCGTCTTTTCATTCGTCTGCCAAAGCTGTGACAGAAAAGGGAAAACGTACCCTGAGTTTTAAAGAAACAATTGTGGAAAAGAGTGTGTTTGAAAGAGGCTTGGTTTGTATTCGGGTTCAAATGCGCCTATTACCCAGCTTTATGTCTCTGTTTTGGCCTGTCCCTTACCAAGCGTCCCAGCGAGGGCTTTTTTGGAGGAGTAGCAGGAGGGGACGGATGGAGAGGAGGGAGGATGCGGAGCGGGAAAGACCGGGGCGGTGCAGGGAGCAGCAGCCGGTGGGGCTGGCCGTGCTGCTGGGATCAGGCAGGCGTCCGCCCGCAGCCGGGGTGCCCGGGCTGCGAGGGGAGCCCCTCGGCTTTCGGGGCTCAGCCTGCGCCTCCTGGGCACGGGGAGCTCCTCTTTCCCCGCGGTTAATGTGGGATGGCTCGCAACAAAACACAGAATCGCCTCTCGCTGGCTGTAAAAGTGTTCCTGTTGTAAAGATGAACATCTTAATTTAGCAGAGGGAGCCTGTTTTCCTGTTACTTTGAAAAAAGTTTGGTTTAATATTAAACAAGAAAAAACAAAGTCTGCTTTTGCCTAGGCAGGTGGCTTGCCAAACTCCTTGTTTGATTCGGCAGACCTTGGAGGTGCAAGGATGATTCTCATCAGGCCAGTCGTGCCTGGGATCGCAAGGAGCTGTAACACAAGTAGCAGTCGTAGGGCGTTATTTCATCTTCTTGAGCGTGGCAGCCTTTTAAATCGGATCCTTTTAAAATTCTGCTCCCGCTGAAGAGCGGGGCGATGCTCTGATGTGCCGTAGGCTAACGGCTGCTCCCGGAGGCTCATAACTCGCTGGGAATGTAAATGTGGGTGTAGGGTGCTCTGCTTGGGCTCTAGTCTCTTAACACAAGAAGAGACCTCACTGGCTTTGGAAATAATACTTGAAAATGGTAAAACTGGCAAAGAATTGGCCATGGGGATGTGGGATGGGGCTGCTGGGGGGGTCCCTGGGGAGCCGGGGCTTCGCTTGGTGGTGGGTCCGTGCAACCCTGCCCCTTTGCAGAGGACTGAGCGTGGCTGGTGTGGTGCCATATTCACTTTTATTCTGTAATTGTCCGGTAAATCTGTGCTTTTCAGCTTGAAACCTGGGCACGGGGGCTGGGGGCTCCCTGCAGAGCGGGGACGGGGAGCCCCCAGCCCCCTTGCCCAGGCTGAGTTGCTGCAGGAGGGAGGGAGCCTCTTGCTGTAGCCTAATTGTTGAGGCTTTTGGCTGACTTCTTCCTTCAAAGTGCTTTTTTCTTAAAATTTGTTTTGTATTTAAATGCCATTAAATTACAAACATATTTCAAAAAGCAGAAATTCCGCCGGGCGGCAGGACCAGCCTCTGGGACTCCCGCATCCAGCTGCGAGCCTGAGATGCTGACAGGCTTGTGGGTGTGATGGGCTGCCCGAGGGGTGAGGGTTTGCTGCACCCCGCTTCTGTGCCCGAGGGAGGCTGAGGCGACGTGCCACAAGGCTTTTGGGCTCTGCAGGCATCCTACCTGGACTGGTTATGTTGGGATGTCATAGGTTGTAGTTTGGGATTTGAGGCATCCAAAAGTCACCCACATTCAGTTCTAGGTGCCAAAGGCTGGCTGCCTACTTACAAAACACAAATTCGTCTGTGTAGGGGTTGAAAAAAAAATTATTTGGTCATTAATAGGTTGGTTTTCTCTACTCTTTGCTAAGCTACTACATGAAACAGTTTCTCCCCAGACCTCTCACTAGCTGTAACAGTGCAGAGACGTGTCGCTGCCCCAGCAGCCGCAGCGAGGGATCCTTTGCTGTCTGCTGGGGGGACCCTAGAAGGGTGCAGCTTCTTCTCCAAAGCCTCTCCGAGTGTCGCTGGTCCAGGTTAAGTGAAGGCAGAGTTCCTTAACGTTGCCTTTGTGGGACCTGAAGCCCAAGCATCACTGGTAGGGGGGAAATAATGAAGCAGTCGGTGTGATTGGAGCTGCCGGACCGGGCTGAGCTGAGCGGGAGGCACCGTGGTGCGGCCGAACGCCGGGCAGGGAGAGGTGCCTGGTGTGGGGCGGGAAGGAAAGCTGAAGGTAGTCCCCAGAAGTGGCTTGTTCATGGATAAACTTGAAAAAAATACGGATTTGGCAGCAAGGAGAATAACGATCACGCAGTCCTGCTGTGGAATGGGACTTGACTCGCTCACCAGGACTTGATTTAGCCTTTAGCCCCCTGCCAGGTCTCTGCGTTTGTGCAGGTGCAGCCGGTGGTGTGGAGCCCATCCCTTGCAGCTGTTCCAAATATGCTCATGAAACCAAGGAATGATCTATTTTTCTTGAAAGCAGGTCACTTCCCTCTGTGGTTTGATCAATCTTCAGTGACCAGTGGTAAAGATCTGATTGCCCAAGTGACTGGGAACAGCTGATGCTGAGAAGCCAGGGCTCGAGGTGGGGTGTTAAGTTCTTCAGTATTAAAGATAAGGAAAGATAAATGCAAATCCAGAAGGGTGTGCTTAGGGCATCTTTCTCAGGCGGTCACATAAAAAGCTAGGTGTGTTAGCCACCCTTTTGTTTTTAGCCTGTTTCTTTGTGCATTTTCTGGGGGACCCCGCTGAGCAGGGCTGGAGTTCGCTGGGCTGGTCTGGGGGCACGCGGCCCCGAAGGGTGCTGCAGTGGCTACTCGCAGGGGTGACAGCGGTGTGTTGTCAGCACAGTGCTGGGAAGGGAATTACAGCCCAAGGCTGTGCTCTGGGGAAGAAACCCGGCTCCTTTTATGCCCACAGTTACAGTAAGCGAACGCCGGGTGTATTGCATCATGTAATTGATGGTTCCTCCTCCTAGTGATATTTATAGGGGTAGGGGAATGACCCAAAACATCTGCTTGGAGTTGGCCCTAATGACTTGGTAGAAAGCGGTTTTAAGACTTAATTAAGTTTCTGGTAGCTGACAGCCTCTTTTCCTTGGTTGAGCGGGCTAAGGGCTGGACTCTGTTTGCCCTTGGTGGGAAAGGGGGCTTACATCGCCGCTGGGCAGCAGCCACGGTTGAGGCACAGAAATGGGATAACTCGCTCAGCTGCTCTCAGCGCTGTGCTTGTAACCGTGTCAGTGGGTGCTGTGGTTCTGTGTGGGATGACAGTTGATCTACCCTTGCCTGGGATTAAAAGATAATCGGTCATTAGCGTAACTAGAGGCGCTGAATGCGTTTAATCACTTGAACTGGCTTGTCCAGCTCCTAAAGCAGTCAATGTCGTCATCTACCCAACTCTGCCAGCGTTAATCCAAGCACTTGCTGCTTTTAAAGTCATAGATAAATTACTTGGCTAAACAGATAATTGGCAAATGGACCAATTTCAGTATTCTTAAAAAAAGTTTTAAAAGTTTTCCTTTATCTGCTGGTCTCAACATCGGTTTACCTGCTAGTCTCTAGCAGAGCAGCAAAAATGCATTTTTCAGTGTTGGCTTGGAACTGTAACACAAGAAGGGTGAGAAATAATTGGCCTGCAGTCCATTATCCAGGTATTGTTTGAGTTAAGGTTGACTTTTAAACTTAAGTAGCTTTCGTATCTGAGCAAATACGTGTCCTGTTAAAGGTGAGGACACTGGAGAGGGGAATTCTGCTCAGGAAGGAATTCCAGTAAAAGTTGTCTTGTTGACTCTGTCGGGGCGGCCGGCAGATGCCCGAGTGCGTTGCTGTGATCCCACCTGAATGTCGGGGTAGTAATTTCTGGGCCTTCGAGGCTTGCTCTTGCATGCTCCGGGTTGGGGACGGCAGAGCACGAAGGGCTCTGCAGACCTGTGGCTGGGCAGTGCTGGGGGGTCCGGGTTTAGCTACCCCAGGAGCTCCGCGCGTGTTGGCGGAGAAGGCAAGAACCAGGGATGCCTCCAAAGGGAACGGGGCTTTTTCTTTGCTTTCCCTAAGGCTTTTTCCTGGTTTTACGTGTAACTTTTACCTATTTGTTTGTTTATTAAAAGGAAATGATGCGCTTTCTGTTTAAAGCTCCCAAATGGGCTGAAGTAGTTGCTCGGTCTTGATGAATCCTAAAACGCGGACCCCAGCTGATTTCTGCTGACCTTTGGTGTTTGTATTGCCTGTGCAGAACTAAGTGATGCTAACTGTTTCTCAGGTGGTTGCATATTAATGTTTGTTGTAACATAATAGTTCAAGTGGGATGATTTTTTTAAGTGGAAGGAAATAGTTCTGCCTGTCATTCTTTTTTGTTCTCGTCATTCTTCCGACGATTGCGGCTTGTAAGGTCTGGAGTGAGAGATCGGGGTGGACACTTGAAGCTGTAGTGGTACTTAACAGTTAATCTGAACTACAGATTAAGCACTAACAATAGCATGTAACAAATAAATTTGCTGCTGAAGTTTTTCTATTGCTGAGGCTTTATTTAATAACTGAACGAGAAGAATAAATGCTTGTGCTGGTTCAGGAGACAGTAATGGTAGAATATGCTGGAATGAAAGCCTAAAGCTAATTACCGTAATCAAGCACACTGATAATCCGGAGTGGGAAAGCAGGCGGAAAGAATGATTCATGTAGGTCCATTCATGCAAGGTCTGACCTTGGGGCAAGTTTAGCAAAATAAACCCAGCACACCCTTGAAAACAGTTTGGGCCTGTGCCGGGCTGAACAAAGCAGAATGGGCTCAGCGTAACGGGGGGATTTCGAGTTGGGGCTGCGGGGTTGTGCTTTGGGTTTTTTCTTTTTCTTTCTCTTTCTTTTTTTTTTTTTTTTTTAAATGATGGTAATGTCAATTTTCTGACTTCCTGAAGATCGAAAGATTGCCTGTTGGGACAGGTATTCAGAGTTACTTTGGAGAAGCACAGGGCTGTATCCCACTTGATACAGGGATAAAAGAGAATAGAGTTAGAGAGCAGGCTTACTAAAATGGCCCTGTTAGTGTAGGAAGCATACAAGGGGAAATACGTGGAATTACTCTTTTTTTCTTAAACTTTTTATTGCTGTGTAGCACAATAGGTGGTGATAATCCTGGTCCTGCTGGGGGTAGATCAGTCCTTTAATTCTAATACAAATATGCCATTATGGATTGTGTGTAATTAGTGCAGAGTATTGCAATTTAATTTTTTTTTTTGTAGCTTGGGGGGAAAATGTATATTACAAGTCTGCAGGAGTCACATGGCAAATCCTGGAAGGCACAAGTCCTCTTAAATACAGTATTTCTAACTGAATTTGTTGTTTGATTTCTGAGCTCTTAAAATACATTGACTCATGGTTCTTAGATACCCAAACACTTAGTGAAAACGTTTTTATTTTTTAAGTCATCTGTGACCACAGGTGCTAGTGTGTGAAAGAAAACAGTAGATCTCTCCAGATCTGGTAGTGTTGATAAAAAGGCTAAAACAAACACGTTCACAGAAAATACTCTGCTTGATTTGTTGTCAGTGCAGCACTGCCAGATGTGTGCCGAAGCAAAGCAGGGCGCACCTCGCCAGGGCTTGTTCATGCAGCGGATTTGTACACAGCCCTTAACACCGCGCTTGCCCCAAGCCCTGGAAGATAAGGCTTTGTTTGGTTTCTACTTCAGGACTTACACAAGAACTTCAAGCAAACCCCAGGATTCATCGGGTTACTTGAAGCAATTGCAAAAATGTCGAGCTGCAGTGTGGCATTCAAGTAGCTTTTACAGCCAGCTGAGACCTAAAATAAATCCTGCTTTCTCAGCAGAGGGAACACAGCTCTATTTAAAAAAAAATAAAGTAAAATCTCTGTGCAAGAGTATTTCAGCCAATGAATTTTCCAAACACCATAAAGATGCCTCAAAGCCCGTGCCACACTCAATCTTCCTTGTCAACCAGAGCAACTCAAATTCACACCCGTTAAACCTTAAGTAGTTTTACATGTCGTGTGGATTGATAGCAGATTACGTGCGAATGACATTTTACAGTACAAGCTTCAGAAAGCAAAATATACCAGATTAAAGAAGATTATTTAAAGTAATTATTCTTAATTATCAGATATGGGCAGTGCACAGCTAGAAGAGAAACTGTCTTGAACAGTTAAATCCAGGACTGTTCAATAACGGGCACCGAGGAGTAGAGGCTCAGCTGGGAGGTTTACAGTATGCAGAGTCTGAATGCTGTCGTTGACCACAAAACGCTTCCCGGGAGCCTTTAGCGGATGTAAATCTTCTGGTACAAAAGACTAAACCCCGTGAAGCATCTAGCATTCACAATTAAACTGGCAGAATGCAGCCGCGTTGCAAAGGCACAGATCCCACCATCTGTGTGAGATTAACGCCTACCTGTGCACGAGAACGAAGCTTCAGGTTTGCTCACCAGCTGAATCCAAACTTTTTGTGTTGGAGAATTTTCTTCCGTTTGGAGATAACCTCTGTTGCTGCTTACCTTCTCTCCTATCAAAAGGAATCAACCCGCCTTCCTGGCCGAGAAGGTTGGTGATTTGAAAGGCAGAGCTCCAAGCAGCTCCTGCATGTCTTCTGCAAAGCACCCAGGGCTTTCTCCAAACAAGGTGCAGGACACCCGGCTGCTGCTGTGAGATGTCCAGGAAGGGGAATCACAGAATCACTACGGTTGGAAAAGACCTGTGAGATCACCAAGTCCAACCATCAACCCAACAGAGAGGAGGCTTCACAGGAGACCTGAGTACTAAACGTCTGATGACAATGAGCCATTTATGATCATAAACGCTTTCTCTGATGCTGCTGAATCCAGTTTGCCGAGTGGCACGCAATGGTGCGGTGTCTGAGGGACTGCAGTGATGCTCTGAGCGCACCTACGTGGAGGGTTAGCCGGTGTCCCCCGGGGCAGGCTGTCCCGCCCCAGCCTTGCTCCCCGAGGTAGCAGAGTAGGTATAAAGCAGATTTAAGTGTAACAGCAGCCATAGGGGTTAAGAGTGGGTCATTCTTTGTAGTAGAGCAGCGTATCTCCAACTTGTCCTCAGAGGAAGGGGTAAGAGGTCTCCTGGCTGAACGCGAACGCGGCAGGCAGCGTGGCATGCTGCTGCTCCCGGAGTTCTGGGAGCCCTTGGGCCGAGCAAGGGAAGCTTTCGGCAAAATAAGCCAGGTACGAGCATCTGAACAACCTGTGGCTTTCTCAATCAGCTCTTGGAGGTTTGCACTCAGGTTATGTGGTTGGTTGCTCTAAAATTCATACCTGATTTCATTGATTCTCAGCCTTTTTAAGCTAGGTTAGGATCGACGCTACAAATCCGATTCTAAATTTGGATTTGGATCTGTCAGTACTTGGGTTGAAAAGGATTTCAAGCATCTTGCCTTTTATAACACTCATACCCTGGTTCTTTCCCTTGTATGCTCGTAAGCTGCTTGTTTTCTTCAGTAGTTAAATGAATTCCCAGTGCATAAACAGTGCTCTTCATTGACCAGGCTGTGCAGCATACCAAAATGATGTCTTGAGACGTTAGAAAACTGCAAATGGATTGGCGAGGAATCTATGTCAGTTCAAGGCACGATGCTTTGAAAAGCTGAAGAGAATCCCTGGAAAGAATGCTTGAAGGATTTGGGGAATTTATCTTCATTAGTTAGTCATTTAACTCTTGGTTCTTCCTGTTTTCAAAGATATTGCTACTGTAGGATCATCTGCTGCCTCGTAGCATGCTTCCTGATAATAGAACAGACTTGCTTTGTTTAAAAGCTGAGAATTTTGTCACACTATCTTTAAAGCCTCTCGAAGGCTTTAATCCGTCCCTTTTGATCACGCTTGCAGAACAGAAAATTTCCCCAGACTTGCCTGTAACAAACTACCATTGATTTGAGAGAAGAGTGGTGTGGTCTGTGTAGGCTTGTATGGGATTGCCCCTTTTAACCCATTAAATTCTGGGAAAGATGGCTTTGTTAATTGATGGGATGGGTTGTGTTTTGTTACAGTAGTGCTTTTCCTTTTTTTTCTTTAAAAAGTGAAGGAGATGTAGGAGAGAGAAAGCTGCCTTTTGTTATGCAAGTGTGATTGGCCTGAATAGGTACCTTTTTGTTAATTTGACTGAAAACTGCTGGGAGAATAAATACTAAGTTCTCTCCAACGGCTGTGCAGAGCAGCAAGGAGAAGCCGCGTCCCGAGCTCAGTCATCCTCGGGTCCTGATGTGGGTGATGGTACAGAGGCAGGTTTCTGGGGAAAAGAGTAAAAAAGAGGTTAAGTTAATATAACAAATTAGCCTTTCACTTAAGCGTTGATTGTTTCTGCTTGTGATGTTGCCCCAATTCTAGAGACGGCGGGAGCAAAGCTCCTTCTGAGCTGAACCCCCGCCGCGGCGTGTGGGGTT